>NC_064889.1:38504594-39129594 GCF_929443795.1 Astur gentilis
ACGTCCTAGAGTTAACACAGAGGTGAGGGAGGTACAGCAACAGGACTACGCAACTACGAATCATACAAATGCAGTGAGAATTCTAGGGAGGTACTGGTGACAGATGTTCTGGTGACAGGTAACTAACGACAAAATTATTATTAAATTAAATCAGGCTAGCAGGGATTAAAATTACAGAGGAAATCAATAATATACAAGAATACGGCAGGCAGTACATTCATTCAGGATGCATACCCTGATGCAAAAGAAAATGCTCTTTTTGAGGATGCAGATAGCACAACGGAAGGCTCTCTCTAGAGTCAGGGAAACCAGTTTTGAATACAGCAAGATTATAACTTTGTAAAGTCAAGGATCACAGGTGTAGATTCATAAGGTCAAAGCGCATTTCTCGTTGGAAGGAACCCTCTGCTCAAAGCGGAGTGAACTTCAAAGCTAGACCATGCTGCTCAGGGCCTCATCTAACTGAATTTTGAATGTCTTTATGGGTGAGGATTTCACATCCTTTCTGGGCACCCGTTCACTCTCACGGTGAAATTTTTTTCCCTTGTATCTAACTAGAATTTTCCTTGCTGCAAGCTGTCTCTGCTGCTGCTTGTCCTTTACGGTGTACCTCTGCGTAGAGTCTGGCTCTGCCTTCTCTGCAACCTCCCCGTTGAGAAGTTGAAGACGGCAATTAAAGCTGTCTTCAGCAATTAAAACACAAAGCTCTTCCTGAGCAGCCTTTCAGCCATATTTTCCTCCGCTATCAAGTCACCTATTACAATCACCCTGTGCTGCTCACGTGCTCCTCTTCACTAGCCGTGGATAAGCAGCTCTGCATTTATTAATATTTTAAAATAGAACGCTCTTACCAGTGGCTCTGGCAAGCACCTGATCCGTTAATTGCTGGGGGCTGGAGAGTGCGCAGAGAAAGGATCGCAATGAATGTGTCAGCCTGTCCCACGCTTTTGGGCTGACACCCGCTATGGGCTCCCTCCGGGACAAGGCGCTGGGCTGGGTGAGCCCTTGGTCTGACCTTACAGGGACCAGTTTGGGTATGAATACAACCCGTCTGCTTTCTTCTATTTGCAAAGCTGCTCCAACAACACGTTCAAGGCAGGTAAAAGAAAGCGAACTTCTCCCTTCTGAGTGTGGGCTTGCCCACTTGCTAGTCACAGGGGCTGATACCACAGTATTCCCAATACCAGTTCTGGTGGCACTGGGACAGTTACAGAGGGCGTCTTTCAGTGCCTATTTGCAGTGGAAAGTTTTTGGGGTTTTTTTGGGTAAGCAGCACGTGCCCTGGAATGTGAAGAATGTCCCCGTGTGGATTTCCACCCGTTGCTGCCGGCCAGTACAGCCGTGTTTCGCTTTGGAGCATGGCCAGAATGGAACAGATTTGCAATATATTTCCTGAGTCACTTACGGCGGTTGGATGAGTTTTCTTCCAACAGCTGTGTAAGAATCAAAAGATAAAAACAGAGATCTGGACCTCGTGCCCAGCCAGAGCAGAGGCTGGGAGTGGTACATACAGAAGCTGGCCATTGGCACATCCTCTATATGGGTCACGGAATTTCATCGCCTGGAGCCAGCAACATCACCAAGTGGAAATTCCTCA
Organism: Astur gentilis; assembly: GCF_929443795.1. Lineage (NCBI taxonomy): Eukaryota > Metazoa > Chordata > Aves > Accipitriformes > Accipitridae > Astur > Astur gentilis. Next base: position 38,506,192 of record NC_064889.1, read on the forward strand.
TGATTGTGGAAGGGGTTACAACTGACACTGGTCAGATTTAAGTTATGGATTCCCCCACAAAAAGCACAGTGAAAAAAGCTAGAGAATCATATAATGCTTGCTACTTCTGTACTTTGCATCGACTCTGAGCTAGGATTTTTATTTTTCTTAACGAAAGTTAAACTCATGTTCGTAAGCATAATTACAGGGGTGTTGGAGATTTCATTCAGGATACTGGCAACAATGTAAGACCTGCAGAATATCTTAAAACTTTCCAACAGCTCTGATATGAATTATCTTGGAAGTGTAGGGCAAGTTTGTTACATTTTCTCATGGTTTCATCATTTGAAAACTTCATGATTAATAAAATTATGTTTTTTATGTGCTTTTAGATAAAATTTTGGGGGGCCTCAGCTTAAGAAATGTTATGGTTTTTTCCAACATTTTAGCCGAAGGAATAGAAAGAAAACAGGAATCTCCCAGGGCACTCAGCGTCCTGCAGGGCTGGAGCTTTAATTGGGATCTTAAAGGGCAGAGGTGGTATTTTCTATACCACTCAGTGCCAAATGCATGGTTGGCACCAAGCTAATCATCTGCCTCCAAGCAATCTCACAAGGACAGCGTCAGATCAAAGAGATTTAAAAATGAAGAAAACCCTGTGAAAACTTAGCATTGCTAGAGTACTCCGTTGACGTGGGCGAGAGAAGAGCCTGGTCCTTCAGACATGAAAACTAATGAGGGTTCTCAGCCCAGGAGATACGCTGCCCAACAGTCCGTTCTCCAGAATTGCCCCCAAAGCCTGTTACTACTAGAGAGACACTTGAGTGGAAAAAAAGCTATGGATGCCTGCCTGGCTATGTCCAACATGCTGGTAGAATTCTTTATTCATGACGGTCTGAATGAATACAAATATATTTGAAATTTTACTAACGTCTGTAAAATAATTTTGAAATGGTCATCAAGCTCACAGCTGCCAATAATAACGACTCCCTGCTTCTGAGTTAATATTCCTTTTCATCTCTGGCTTTAGGGCTCCATTAGCCAATCATTTTCCACGGTGATAAGAAATGGGACACCAGTGGAGCCATAACAGCATTATCATCACTGGGCACTCCTTCAGTGCCCATCGACAACATATTGCAAAGTTCTTTATCAATAGGAATTAATTAGTTCATACAGTGTGAGGTCAACGTTATAAGAGCGCGTTCAAAGAGGAGAAAACAAAGGCGCAGACAACTTCCGCGACGCTTGACAAAACACTTCATAGTGATGGATAAAGCCAGAAACTCATTTCCCAAGTTCCTGTTCTTGCTTTGCCACGTCTTTTCCCTCCAGCTGCACCAGCACTAGTAATTGCTCAGTGAGGCATGCCGCAAAGTTTCTTTGAACCGATTACACTGTTTAAGCACCCTAGAAACAATAATAATTTGCCATATGGTAAACATAATTCAATTTGAGCTCTAAAATCTATACTAACCCAAATCCAAACAAACGCGAGCGTGTTTTCTTATTAACAGGTTAATATTTGGATCTTCCTTCCTTGTAAAGACACTCATTTTTGGACGATTCAACTTAGGTGTAGTCCATGACGAGATCTGTTTGCAGGTGGGATTATATTCCCACCGCTAGTAAACTTCCCATTTGCTTCCTGCACAGCACTGTTCAAACTTGATACAGTCTCCAGCAATTAGGCTGCTTTACTGACAAAGAAAAGGGGTTTGATCACAGAGACAAAAGCATTTCAGGCTCCCCAGGAGATCATAAAGTTAGACTGCAGTTCCATTGATTCATGGCCTATGTGTTCCCACAGTAAAAACACAAAGCAACATCAATTTTTGTCTCTGTAGATCCAAAAAAAGAGCCTACCAATAGACTGGAATATGGAGGATAAATGCTCTCACCACTGCTCTGCTGGCTGGATTTTAGCAGGAGTTGAAACATCATCCTTCTTGCATCTAAAGAGGGACGAATTACCATGAATATTTTAAGAAAACAAATTAAAAAAATCTCCAGCGGGTTCTGGAAAAAACAGAAGGAAAAACAGCTGAAAGTTGGACTCTTCAGGCTGTGCAATAGAGAGGACATAGACATTTAGTTTTATTTTCTGACTTGTTGTTGCATCTTCTCTCAGACTGAACCTAGCATTAACTCTTCCTTCATTATTTCCATAAACTTGAAAATAAGTAACCTTGGTGGTTTTTTTGACAATAGCTTTCACACAACATTGCGTTTGTCACTACTCTGAACAACAGAATTTAGCCGGGGATGTCAGCCCTGTCTGATACACTTGAAACATACTCAAAAGTGGGGGAGGACCCCCTTGAAAAGGCAAGCAGAGGGACGATGCCATGTCCCTTCACTCCTCAATCTCTTGAGTTAATATTCAGAGAAGCAAACACCTGCCCACCGATTTGCCAGTTATCACTGAACATTTCACCCGAGGCAATAATACATATCAGTAACTAAGGTATGGGGCTTGAGAGGCTTTTGTGGGAGTGGAAAGACAAGTAGTAAAAACCTGCGTTTCACACAAATTATCTGTCTGGAGCAAAGACTTGTGCTTTTGTGTAGATTCGCACATGTAAGACAGAGAGGTGTAATGGGTGTTGTTTGGGGCGAGCACTGACTGGAGTCCCAGCGGCATTCCTGGGCTCTTTCAGGAGGACAACCATTCACCATTTATGTCCGTTCTTGTGGTTGAAAGTTAAATCGTTGTCCGGTGGATTACTGCCAGTGCATTCCTGAAACAGGAGTCTTCCTTTGCTTTTGTGTAAGATGTGCATTCATTCTTTTCCACATCAGCAGTGCATTACACAAACCAGCATCAAGTGTGATTCAAAAAGAAATGGGATTAGAGGTACCACGCAGTACAAAGCATACCACACGCGCCAGACAAAATCACAGGTTCAAGCAATAAGCAGACGGAGACATAGCAAGAGGGCACGAGCGGTGTAGTAATGTACTTAGGAAGCTAATCTTAGTTATTATTTGTTCGAGCGCGACCACAGAAATGGGTTGAAAGAGGTTTTGTATTCTGCAGCTACATCATATAAACCATTGCACAAGCTGATTAAGTTATATCTTAAAAACTACTAGTCTCGGTGTTCGCTTCCAGTGGAAGGTAGTTCCAGACTCTTCCTGCTCGGGTTACTGGAACTTATCTGATATCCAGCCTAATTATACCCATCATCATTTTGGTGCCATTTGTTCTTCTCCTAACACTTCCTTTAGCTTAAACGGTTAGGTCTCTCGCCTCCAGATGTGTTTATGCAATTCTTACTTGAGAGCCACGATTTCAAGGATAAATAGGTGGAGGTCTTTAATCTCATAAGAGTAATCCCACTGTTAATAGTACGTCTTCTCTGTTCCAGTTTGAATTTATTGTCCCTGTATAGGGGTAACAGGGAGTATACTAGCCCCCCTAATCTCACCACTTGCAAAGACATTGCCACTTTTGTCTCCTGGGAAGATGTCTCTGGACACAGTCTAGGAAAGATTTGAGTCTTTCACAGGTAATTCACACAGATACAACGTAATCACACTATGACTAACTCACATCTTTGCGCTCAGTTCCTGCTAATGAGGTCTCTGCTCATATCACCACCCATGAATTTCCATCCAACACAAATTCTTGGTTCATGTACCAAGTACGAAGCAGCTTGAGAAACATAGTAAAACTGACGTTGATACACTACCCTCCTGAAAAGCATCCAATTATTCTACACAAACATAGAATTTCAGCTACACCCTCCTACTGAAATGCAGACAGCTTGTAGTGTGGAAGGTTGACTATTAAATACAACTACCAGTCACATCTGACAAGATGGAAATCGCCTTCTCTAATGGAAACAGAAATTTCAGGACGCAGGAGGTAACAAGGTTTGCTCAGTGCACCAATATTGCTGAGTACAGTCTTGCGAAACACGCCATGGGATCTTTAATAATGTGCTATTTCATGGGTAAGGAGAACCTTTTTAATGTGACAGCTTAAGGATGCCAGATGCTACAGCACAAAGCTCCCTAACTTCACACATGAGTGTTGGTCCTGACTCAAAGGGAGTAGTGCCACCTACTGAATCACTGCCACCATTCCCTGCAACAGCTGGATTTTAATGCCACTTGTTTGGGTGAAGCCCATGGTCTCCCAGATGATGCACTTCCCAAGAGTAGCGGGTGCAGAACTAGATGCCTCATTTTGATGACGTAGAGATGTGCCGATGGTGGAGGAACTTAACTTGCTCTGTGGCACTTCGGTCTTACCTTCAGAATAAACATGCCCATTATTTCCAAATGAAAAGAGGTAGAGGAAGCCGGACCAAGAGAGTAACATAACGTGTTACTGTTTCCATAAGGAAGCACAGGTTTCAAGGCACTCATCTCCAAACCCATGGAAGTGCCTGTCAAACTGGAAGTTGGATACCCATTTTCTTTCTTGAAAATAATCCTGAAAACCTCCTTCACTCTATTTTTTTTTTACTCCCCCAAATTAGTCAGTCACAGGTATATCAGTGCTTACTACAGCTGACATTAGTGAGAGGTCCAGCTCTTAGGGCAGTAGGCAATCATTAAGATTTTGCTTCCCAGGAGAAACTGGGGACACTCTATCTCTTTCCTCTTGCCATTCTTTTGATGATGCGCAAAAGTAGTCTAAAAGTTCTTTAATAGCGTACTCAGTTTTCTTATTCGTTTACCTTAAAAATATCAGAAGTGTCTTGTCTTTCTGGTTTTGTTGCATGCATTTCTTGAGAAATGCCTAAGCCTCATTTCCTGAGCTGATTAACTGACAATTAACCCAAATTAGTTTATACATTTGTAAAGACTAATTTAGCCACCCACAAATATTTGTTTTAGGATACCATAATTTGTTCAAAATGGAGCAAAATATCTAATCTAGCTATTCTTAGGGTTGATTAAGAGGTAGCAGCTCATCACTGCTGAAGATGTAGTGGTTAGAGCTGGTTTGAATATTTTTGGAAGTCATTCTTTTTCCGCAGAACCCAAAATTGTTTCATCTGATGTATCTTGGCTACGTCAAGCTTTTGGTGAATCAAAGGCTGGTTTCCAATGGAACCATGCCTGGATTCGTGATGGGCTTCTGGGGATCTAAGGGCTTCCAGTGCTGGCGATTCCCAGGCAGCCTCTGCTGCCAAGCTCATCCCAGGGCGGCAATTTGAAAGCCCTAGGAACACGGGTGGTGGTGGAGAACCAGAGGAGAAAATATAGAAAAGACATAGAAAGAATTTTAAACAATCATAATTAAATTTAGCTCATCTCAAATATCAGTTTTCTCGTCCAATAACATCCCTGACATTGTCAGTTTATTTGTTCTCTAGCCATTCATTGTCTCCTGGAGGCACATGCTGCCAAACTAATGACAAGCAGCTCCTCGGACAGAGCCGGCGGGTGGACGCAGCTGGGTCCAAGCGGAGGAGGTGCCATGGGTCCAACCGAGGTCCCCAGGGAGGCAGCGGAGGGACAAGCACCGGGCTTTTGGAGGTGGCTTTCCCAGCCGGCTGGGGAAAGGGCTGTCGTTTCCACAGCTGCATTCGAGCGCAGCCTCGGTCTTCCGTGGAAGAGTTCTGCAAGGCTTTGATAGACCAAGTGCTTCTGCCTCTCCCAGAACCATAGCTTTTAGGCTTTCTTCTTCCCTTGTAAGGAACCGCTGTAACCCCGTGACCGTTTCCACCTCTGAAAAATTCCATTTTAAGTACCAGGAGTCGATCAATATTTGCCACTGCCCAGTGTCCCGCAGTGCTAATAGCAGCGTATCGGTATCATCAGCGTGTGTTGGAGAGAAATGAACGGCCGCAGCTTCAGACCTCTCCGTCAGCTCCTGGCAGGCAGCTCTCCCAGCATCCCCAGTAACACCGAAACGTCTACGCAAGTCGCAACGCATTCCTCGTAAAGATAAATCACCCACCGCTCTTCAGAAGATAATTTGACAAATGCAATTTACCACTGAAACAAGAACAACCTCACAAAATTTGCTACCGAGAAAGAAATAACTAACCACATCGATCCACCTAAAGTAATTTGAGGAATCTTGCTCGGAGATGTGTTGTTGCTGCTTGGATGCTATGCAACTCTGTAGAGCATTAACAAAAAAGGGATATTCAGTATCGAATTCACTCCATCCCTCATTAATTTGCTCTTTTCACAGGCACAGTATGGGCTGGTCTAAACTAATATTCAGCAATGTTGGATGAAGGAGTCTCATGGAAAACTCTCGGTAAGATTTCTTTCTTTGTTTGCTCTGGGACTGTTACTGCTGGCCTCCAGGACAAACCAGGGGTGGCAGTGCTGCATTCCCTGAGGTCCCTCAACTTGTAGGAACCAGCATATTTAACTTCAGACGGCTTCTTCAATCCGCCCTCTCTGACAGTGACTCTCGCTTTAGGGCTGTGTGTGTATGTGTCCATATACTGAGATAGCGCCTGGACAGAAGGCTGCCACTGGCCTCCAGGATTTTATGAGTTTCAACACAAAAGTTTGCTGTTCAGCATTAGTTGGCTTTTTTTAAAAAAAAAAAAAATTATTTTTCAAAGCTGCTTTCGCTCCCTCCTTTTTTTCCTCTCTTCATTGCATTTTTTGGTCATTCAATGGGGATAATTTTGCTGCCCTAGTAGTGGCAGAACCGATAGATAGAATTAAACAGCATGAAAAAATGTAAAACTTTCCAGCTGATGTTGAGTGGATTTAGGCAGAAGGTCAGTACGGCAAAGTTACTCATGTCAGAAGCAGGCACTGGGATAAACTATATTCCCGTAAGTCGCTCAGGCTTTGACAAAGAAGGTGATTTCTGTGTGAGGAAACAATTAGAAAATAGTATCTTGGTCACATCTGCCAGACCTTCATACCTCTGCAGTTCAATTGTATATACAACTTACTCGTTTGCATTCTTATCTCCACCGTGATTTATACTTTTTCATGAAAGCATTGCCTTGTAAAAGTTTTTCAGGCTATAGGTGTAGAATACATTTATTTTAGGATGGTTTGACGAGAGGAAAAAAATGCTTAAAGTATTTGCAAAGATATGTTTGACTATCTGGCCTTTGCATTCCTTCCTCCTGGAATGAAGAGTTTGCAGAAGAAGTTGCCAGAATACGGACAGAACAGACTGTCAGCTAATGTGAAAAGGAAGATATGGAGGTAGGAGATACAGAAGAGAAAAGCAACATTTGGCAAGACTTCTTGTGTAAGAGAAGAAAATGAGAAGGTACAAATATATATACCAAAATAAAAAACCCCATGCCATTCACAAGTTTAATTCTGAAGCGAGTGAAACATCTCATAGAAGTGCAGAGACCTAAGACAAGTAAAGACCTTTAGATAATTGGCAGCATTTTTGTTCCCCAAACATAAGAGCAAAAATTACTTAAATATTTTATTCTTCCTCCATATTTTGGGTGCGAGACTCATGTTGCATTGGTTTACGATATGTAAAACTCTGCCCACTTCTACCAACATAAGCTATCGTAGGAGGGAAGGAATTTAAGCAAAGGAATGTTATTTCTTGCTAATAGGTTCCCCTGAAAGGAGGAGGCCAGATACAGCAGTGAAATGCTGGTTAATGGTAGTAAAACATGTTGAACTATGGGTGTGGATAGTGTCCAGGTCAGAATTCACAAAGGAATATTTAGTTTGGGAGAGGTCATGATAAATTACAGTAAAGTGAGGGGTTATCCCTGCTAGACAAGAGAATAGGGATTTGGCCCACTAAGTACTTTGACAGTTATTCATTTATCCTGCTCTTTGGTCTGCTGTAAGGAAGAAATCCAAGTCCTGCTGAAGTCAATGGTTCCTTTCCCCCAGTATGAATAAGGCAGAATCTGACAGAGGGTTTGAAGACTTGTTGCAATCCAAAATCCAGAAAGGACCCCCTTTTTTCCCCCCCAATCGATAAATTTGTCCTTTGTCGCAGTGCAGTTTTCTATCTTATTTTTTTTCTCTTCATAAAGAGAAGTTATTGGTTATTCTCTGATACCAACACTGTATATAGAGCTGGATCTATAATTCATGAGAACGAAAACAGTGGCATTAGGAAGAAAACCTGTCATAAATTAAGCTATTAGGCTTTTAAATGAGCAGTGATGGCAGTGTGGGGATGCGGAACATTTATTAAGATGCTAAATATAGGGATAACGCTAAAAGCTTTTCATCAATACATGTTAAGAACAAAATACCGAAAGTACTTTGAGCTTCAATTTTTGTTCTCTGTAAATTGTATTGATGGTTTCTTTCCTTTGGTTTTGTGGGTGGTTTTTTGTCGGATTTTTTGAGGGGGGTTTCTTTACCCTTTGAAATCAAGACTGTTTTCTATCACTCGCGGGAGGACAGCTGCGTTTTGAAACTTGGACCTTCTCCCGCTCCACTTCTCCCCCGGCAGCATCGCTAAAGACGACAATTTCAAACAGAGGGTGGAAGGAAGGGGCTGAGGCCGTGTCACGGATGCTCCCGGAGATCCCTCGTTGTACAAACAAGTTGTTTACGAGGAAGTTTCTCAAAAAAGCGCCGTGGCTCTAAGAGGTGGGAGAGGCAGCGAAGGTGCCAACAGTGCCAAGGGGCCAAGAGAGGACCGCTCCCTTCTACAAATTCCCCATCTGTTGGGATCTACATTCACTTTTTATAGGTTTACAGGTGTCCCAGCACACACACTCGCAAGTTCCTAATCCCATTTGACCAAATGCTGTCACCACCGATCCCACTGCAAACGTGGGTTATGTCTGGTGACTTTATAGGAATACCTAAAATACGTTCCAGTCTCTTCAGGAAGAAAATGCATCCCACTGCCTTAATCTGTACTTGCAAAAGATCAGGATTTTACAGCAACAAAAGGAAAAAAATATTGTAAGATGAAATATGAAAGAAAAATAAAGCTTCAGCTTCAGCTTGTGTAAATCACTTGGAGCCCTGCCTGAGGTTTTCTATTTGAAGCTAAATATGATAGTTTTCTGTGGGAGTTGAAAAATACAAAAGTTCTCCTGGGATATTGTAAACATAATTCATGTTCGCTCAGGCAACCACTGACATCACTTCCGCCGCGCCGAGAGGCCAAGGCACTGAATGTGCCGGGGCTTTGTTAAAAATAGCAGCTTCATAAATCTGCCCATTCCTTTAATTAGGCAACCCTGATGACAGGATTAAGATTGAATGCTTTCATTTCAGATTGGTTAATGAAGTGCTTTCTAATACTTTCTATGCAGCGTACAATGGGCTGCCCTCGGAAGGAATCCTATCTGCTGAGATGCGCGGTTATTAATTGTTTCAGGTACAGCCGGGCTGGTAAACTTCCTTATCAAAAGGTTAAAAGGGAAGATTATGTAGACATTTGATTATCTCCTATTGTGTTTGTAGACTACAAACACTTTGCAGACAGCTGAGACTGCTCATTTTTTTTAATTAGTTATTTAATAGAGTAAACATTTGATCACCATCGATGAACATTTTCATATTGTGTTTTTTCTCCCCTGTCTAGCTTCTACTGAAATACTATTAATTGGAAAAAACCCCTCCAAACAAACCCCAAAAGAACAAAGTCATCCACAAAAGCTGTCCTTCTATTCTGCGAATGAATCTCCCCATGATGAAAGAGATGAACTCGGTGCATCTGGGGAGAGACGAGCTAGCTGCAAGCAAGTTTCCACCGACCCACGCCGCCAACTATGCTCAAACCACCCATAGGGACTTAAAGAAACTTAATTGCCCATTCCTGCTAAACTGGTGTCCGGGGGATTGCAAGTGCCAGGCGATTTCTCTGATGTATAGGAGATACAAGTTACCTAATAGCTGAGCTGTCAACACTGTCCTACATGAGATTGGTGGTTACTGGTGCGGCCAAACGGCTTACTAAGAATGTGCTTAAATTCTATTTGTTATATTCAGTTGAATGCTTTCCTGAATCCTGAGGAGTATTTATCATTTGCGTGTTGATAGCATTCAAAAACTGCTCTGGAAACAGATGGCGCAAAGAGGAGAAACCATGCTTTGCTCTGACGAGTTCACCGACTGACGAAGGACAAAGTCGAGGTGCTTGTAGGAAATAACAACAGGCAACGTGAGGCCAGGGAAAAGGAGGGAAAATCGTTTTTCCTGCTCCTGAGCAAATGCCTGCGGTGGCCAGCTTCTGAACATCTGGTCTCCCAGTGTGTTTTCTCACATCATGCCAATACCTGACTGGAATAAACAACTTTATCTAGATCCTTATTTCTTACCATCAGTAGCCGATAAGAAAACTTATTCCTATCAGCGTGAGATTCAAGCAGAAGGAAGAAAGATTTATGCCTGGTTGAAACCAGCCTCCACCCTGCCTAATTGTTTAGCGCTGTGGAGAAACGTGAAGTTTAATCATGCAGATTTTTATTTTCCAGGACGCTGTAGATCACAGCATCAGTGCTGCTCTCACCACCCACCAGGCAGTCAGCATACAGCTCCAATTTGTTTTTACATGGAAATGACAGCGTGCTTCCCCTCTGCAATTTACTGTAATGCTGATATTTTGTATTTCTACAGCTCCCTTCCTTCCCTGGGCTCTGACTGCTTGGGAAACCTGAATATATTAAGTACTAAGCCCACGAGGCACTCCAGAGGTGAGAATAATTTATGTTCTGATGGGCCAACCAGGGCACATTACTATTCTGATGGCATTTTGAGACGTTTCCAGCCCCATTTGTTGCCACCTGTTCAGAATTAGTCCCCATCCAGTTGTTCGGATTCAGCTGGATCCGATTCAGCTCACAGCCTGAGATTTGCTCTCCTCCTGGATCGTTTCGCCGATCTGTTTTGGGCAGCTTAACTGGCACAACTGAAACGGTTGTACCACTAGTGCTGGTACGAGGTGGAAAAGGAGATGAGAAAGGATCAAGCAGGATAGAAAGGACAGGTTTAAAACATTCCCTTGAAGAAAGAGCAAAATGGAAGTAGCTCCGTAGGTGAAGAAGCCACCGTGGCACCTGTAGGATTAGAGCCCAGCTATTCTCGTTTCTATTCTTGGCTTCTAACCTTTGAATCACCTTCAGTCATAGATACCTGCAAACTTAACATTTTATTTGCAAGCCCTTTATACCCTCAGCTGTTTAAACAGATGTACTGCCTTGGACGGGGAAATATATTTGGGAAATCATCTATTTTCAGCACTTACAAGAGCATTCGAGCTGTCGAAAGTCTCGTCACACATTCAGCTTTATAAAAATTCTTTCCTGTAGGTGTGCAGGTTCTTAGTAAGAGTTTGAGAGCTGTGCTCAATTTTTACTTACCGTAGGTTCATCGTTCAGCTTAGAGCATCTCCCACAACCACTTGAAAGAAAAAATGCACACTTAATAGCATTGCATTGTAATTAGTACCATCTTGCATCCAATGCAAGCTCGAGTATAAAAAATTCATTTTAATTTTCATATTTGAGAGCACTTTACTATGCCCTTTCGATTACTGAAACAGGATGAGAGGAATTTTTACTCTGTACATATTTCTGCTTTTTTTTGTGTCGAGGAGCTGTTTGGCCAGGCAGCGTCCACTCGCCCCACAAATGGGAGCACACGTGTGGGGCTCACACGTGTGCAGGCACACTCAGAGTGTGGTGTAAGGCAGTTTTTGTGCACAGTAAAACTGGTTATTTCTTTATGTGCAGGCTGGCTCTGACGCAAGTTCAGTAAAAGGGATGACATTCCCTGTGGTAAACCAACCTCTTTCATATAAAACCAGTTTGATCTGGGGGTCCCAGCTTGAACAAAAGCTGACTTGAGCAGTTTAAAAGTTCAAGTGAAGTGCATTAGGGAGCTCTCAGTAAAGTTCGGCATGACTGATGGTCTCTGCTACAGAAAAGTACAAGAACTGGAGTTTAAAAGGTTTTCCCACTGTAAGCTTTCTCCTTTCATCAATTCCAAGCTGGAAGATGCGAGATGCCCTGCACTGTGCCTGGCTAAAGAACAATCTCATTAACCTTTCACACTTGCGAATGCCATGTCTTCATAAAAAGTGATGACATCCGTTTGGAGGGCTGACGGCAATGGGGTAACACGTTACAAAATCATCATACGACTATTTATTTTAAGCACCCCCATTACTTTGGCCAAATGTAGCAAAGGCACTCTGAACAAGAAGTACCTACCACCACCCCTGTCTTATCTTTTGAGCGTGTCTGAACAGGAGATTAATTTCTATGATACCTCTATTTAAGATGATAACAGAAAGAAAATAGCTACTCTAAGGGGATGTGGTATCTAAGTGTTTTGACATGCCTCTCTCTCTTTAGGCTCTCACACTATATCCATTTCTATGATATCTGAATACCTTTTGACCTTCTAAAAGATGAAAAATCACTCTTTCCTCTGTTTCTTTTTGAAATGTTAATTAAAACACCCTCTCGGTGCATGTCAAAAAATCACCTACTAAGCGAGGGCCAGTAGATACTAGTTGGCAGCATTCCTTAAAAATGTTTTCCCAAAGAGCTGGTTTGGTTTCCACTTTCAGTGACTGTCTCAATAGAAACCTGTGTCTTGAGGAAGAAAAATCTTCTTAGACTCTTTGCAAGAATGCAAATTCATATAGACATGGAGAGGTTTAAGACTGCACGCAGTCAGCTGTGCTACCTACTCCCCCTTGGTACTTCCAGTACTAGTTAGCAGTGAAATTCACAATAATTAAATCACAATCTCATGACCTCAAATGATTAGAGAACCTCTTCCATAGTAAGTACAGGCACAAATCTTGCCAGAACTCAAACAATGGCTTCTTTGGAAGGCTAGTCTTCGAAAGGATTATGTATGACTTCCCAGCCTCAGTCCAAGTGACTGTCAGAGCTCTGGATTTCTGCTTCCCCTCTTTGTTTCCAAGCTCCTTTCTTGTAACTCCCACCCCACGCTCCGCACACTGCGCCCCTCTCCTCCGCTGACCTCTAGGCTTCACCATCATGAGAAGACTCAAGGTGCCCAGATTTCACGGAGCTCCGCAAAGCACGTAAACACCTCTGGGGAGCTGACCTGACAATTCAAAGAGGCGTCCAGAGAGCATTTTTTCTTGGCTTTCTTTAGGCAAAGTGCTAAAGTTCACCCTCCATTGCCCCCAGACAGTGATTTTAAGAGTAATTTTAGGTTCAAAGGCTGCCAATGGAAGTTTTCCTTCTCTCTCACCTGCCATCCCTTCCCCCTCCGACTAATTTTGACTGCGTTAAGTCATTTTTCTCACAACTCCGATCCCAGCATGTCTGTTGGCATAGTTTCAGCTATTTGGGAGTTGCCTGGAGGCAGCGGACACCGAATCTGCCTCACCTGCAGCTAAGTGCTCCCCACCGCTGTTGGGAGCTGCGAGCAGGTAGCACGCAATTGCAGCAAAAACTCTTCTGCACTCCTGTACACGAGAGCACTCACGCGTGTGTGCACATACGCGGTGAATGGGATGCTCGTAAAGTGCAATGTGCTGGACAGTTCATTCATATTACAACCGGGAAAATGTTCCAGAATGGAGTTTTAAGTCATTAGTTTTTCTTCCAAATGCCTTCATTACCAAAATATTTACCATTAATTATTGTGGCCATATTTAAAGGACACAATGGGGTATTTGCAGTAAATATTTGGGTTTTTTTTTTTCTACCAATTTCTATTTTGCATGTAAAGCAATCTCTTCATTCTCACCTGTTATGATACTTTGATTAGAAATAATAGTTGAATAGTAAATAATCTGAATCTTCTGTGTTTTCAGTAATACAAATTAACTACAGAAAATTCAGTATGCTTTTTCTGCAAGAGTGCTGATCTCATTCTCTTTTCCCTTACAGGTGAGTCAGAGCTCAAGAATGAATTGTATACTGACTTTGATCTGGATGGAAGGGACAGAAAAAACCCATCCTGTAAGCATTAAATGAATTCCAGTTTAAATCCTTATGGGTTTACCTCAGGAAATATCCTGAATTAGTTGTTATCACCAATTGTAAATTGATCTTAAAGTCCCAAGGTGGTGGACTGTATCAAGATACACATTTAGAGAAAGCTCATAACCAAAATGGGCAATTTCAAATAAAAAAGGAAACAGAAAAATAGAAAAAAAAAAAGAGGAAAGACATGGCAAACTGGTGCATCTCAGACCTTGCTGCTCTTTGCAGTCTCCTAGTGTGCAGTACTATGAACTTGCCACTTGATTTTTTGTTTGTTTTTGTTTTTACTTCTGCAGCATATATTCAGATAAACACTGGGATTGATCCCTGGAAATATCCCTTTCTAACGAAGATTATTAGGCAGTAATTTCCAGAAGGCAATGTCCCAGAGAACAATCCAGCACTGTCAGTGGAGGAAATAAAGCAGGTGACCTGCTAGGCGCTTTACAGCTCCAACTAGTTTACTTTTTTTTTTTTTTTAAATCTATCTTATTACAAGTCTTCACTCTAGTGCCTCCTATGAATCATACACTAAATACTTACTGTGCAGCAGTTTACACATAAAAGTTATGTGGCAAGGAAGAACCAATTGCTTACCACCCACTTAAGCTATTTATAACTAATGAAAACACAAGGCGTCCATATTAATTAACATCTATTGAAGAGCATGTTAAATGGTGCCATAAGCTGCTGGCAAGAGAAAGGAGCTGGTTTGTTGACATGTCGCTTAACACAGGTACTTCTTATTTTCAGGTAATTAATTTCTGAGAAGAAAAGGAAAGTGTCTTAGAACCTTAAGCCATTTATTATTGGCTTTATATTAAAGCACGTGTGAACGTACGTGTCTTTTTTGTGATGTTTGCAAATTATCTTTCTAGAACTGCCAGGCGCTATCCAAAAAAAGAGAAGGAATGAACATGGAAAGATTAGGAAAAAAAAATAAACCCACACAAGCCCTGAACGCTTCAAGAAGCCGGTGAAGGTTAAGGGCTGACGGCTGCTAAATTCAATGGCACGATATGAAACGCCACGGCCTCAGGATTTTTGGTAGCAGCTGTCGGTAATAGGTGGTATGGGAAAGGACAACAAGGAAAACTGCGTTATCCTACATTTGGGCCATGTTCCCTTCAGATATACCACTAAGGCCATCACATTAACGTCAAATTATGACACGTGGGAAGGAGCCTTTTCAACCTGCACTAATTCCAGCCTTATCGTTCTAGGACTTTGTCCCCCAGCACTCGCTTCTGGCTGAATGGAAACACATTGAGTTTATGCCTTTCAGGTCGTGCTTTATCAAACAAGCAGAAGGGTCTAAGTGAATTTTAACAGGGATTTTTCTTTTCCTGCCTTTTCTTTTCCTTTTCCTCCCAGGTGAAGGACACACAAAACGTTAAAGGCAGAGTTTTTCCGAAGTTCACGCTGTGCGGTTGTTAGCTGGGTGTTATCTTACCAGCGGTGCCCGAGAGACAAACCAACAAACACAAGCAGAGGTAAAAGGTTTGCAGCGGTCAGCTGGACCCTCAGCAATTCACGCGGCTATTAGAGGACCCGGGCCAGCCCTGCTCGCTTGGGGTCAATGCAGAAAGAGGATCTCTCTCTCTATCCAAGAGAGATACGATAAAAACGATTTAGATGGGAGAGGAGAAGGTGTGAAGAGAGCGTGAAAGGTATTTGTAATACAGCCTGGGAGGTGAAGCCTTCTGGAAACTGAGAGTGATCCAAACCTGGAATAAAAATAGAAGATGGGAGATCCTCGGCTCACGTTTCATGGGGGAAATCAATCAAAGCGATGGAGGAGCGGGAGGGATGGGGCAGACCGAGGCGGTGGGGCAGGGAGCGAGTGCTGCGAGAACGCAGATCTCTTATTTCTGCAACGCCAGCTCAGGTTTCATTGCTGTCCTAGTGCTCTCGGTGGGAACGCTTAACCTAGTGTGAACACTTTGGAGAGTCCCCGCTGTATTTCCATTCTGTCTTTTCTTTGACCCCAGCTTCCCACCGGCTTCTGTACACAAGTCTGTCTCGTGAGCAGCCTGTGGACTGGATGCTAAACTTGCAGGTTTGCAGAAAGGAGAATAAGTGTATCTGGACTCGAAGGTAGCTCTTAAATTATAATTAAAAGGAATTAAATTGTATGGCATAGCATAAACATGGTCCTTGCGCCTTTTAGGGTGAGCACTCAGGGAAAGATGTATGGCCAGGCACTGCCCAGTGGGGGACAACATGTAAAGCATTTACCCAAACTTTAAGAGAGCAGATCTACCTGTAAAACTGACATTGTAGATGAAGACTATCCGAATTATTTCTACATGCTGCGATTCTTATAGAGGAAAAGGGTAGTCTGCTGATAGGGGTGTGTGTTAAGAGGCCTTCACCCAAGGGCCACAGCCTGATCTGCTGATGGACTACCATTCGCCTTCCCTAAGTGCCGTGGCTTTTGGCAGAGATGCATCTGCAGGAGGACTGCAACTGGAAATTGGATGAAATTGGGCAAAAAGCAGAGACAAAAGCCTGTGCCAGCAGAAGGTACGCAGTCCTCATGAGAGTCGTGCATTGGCTACGTTGACACACATGCTTTCCTCTCGTAGAGTATCTTGCGACTTCTTCAACAAGTCAAGGCAACATATAGTTAGTGTATAGCTGAAGTTTCCAAATACCAGATGTCACATTACATCACTTTGTAGTGAGTAATGTTCTCGCATGTTATGCAATGTTATGAGCAGTAGTCTGTTATTTCAAAAGTTGCCAAGAGAAAAGCTCTGAATTTTTAGAGGTTTGTAATTTTTGTTTTGTTTTTTTATAGTCATTATTTTTGCAACTGGATTGGATTCCCTTTTTATTTACCTACAACATTGTAATCTACTTCCCCTGAAGAGTGGATGTAAGTGCTTCCAAAACTGCAGGCAGGAAAAACAAGTCAAATTTTTATTGGGTACTAGGCAAGGCAAGTAAATAACAGCCTTGCTAAGTAGTTGATGGGAAGAGCCGCGCTAGTGTTTTTAATCACACAATTACAAGCTCTTTCTTCTCATGGATGAGCTTGCTCTAGAACAGTTTTTCACACACACATCCAATATATCATATTCCTGCACCGATAACAAACCAGTTTCTGCAAGTGATCAGCCTCTCAGCTGGCTGGGAATGATGGGGTAAGCCACCGCATGAGCAGAGAAAACAGAGACCAGATGAAATTACAAGTTCAAACCTGCAAAAATCAAACAACTGCTTGCTGTGGTCACATCCAACACCAGGTGAAGTCACTGGGGCTATGTCCACATAGCAAGGGAGAAAGCCTAGACAAGGGTGCCGAGCAGGGATCAATGCTGGTATTCAGTTGACATTACTGGATGTGCCTCAGTCATAAAATGGGGGGGGGTTCCTCTTCCCTAACTATGGGCATCTACATTTGAAATGTCTTCTCCTAGTCTCCTTTTAGAGTCCACAAAGGTAACCAGGCACAATTTACCACTGACCTGACTTACATTAGGTGCCTTAGGGACACACAACAAAATGACTCCTACCCAATACCATAATAAGAATAAACTTTAGGATAGGTTTTGATGTGTGAGTGAATACGAAGCAGATAAGGAGAACCTTTCCATTGGGAAGCTGAATTCCCTTATTTTACCCCAAATCTCTAAGACACTTTGACGAGCAGTTTCAGACAAAACAGTCGCAACTGCGAGAACTTGCTTCGTGGATACAGTGCTTCAACTTTGCAGTTTTGCTCCATTTGTAGCAAAATATCTGAGGTTTCCAGTGAGCAAAATACAGTATGAAAAGGTGTGGAGCCTCTCCCTTCTCTGGGAAAGGATTCAGGGAGCAGCTGAACCTATACACCCACGGACTCCTCCGAGTTTCAGAGCGCTGCAGCGTTTGCTGGTGCCAGATATTTCCAAGATGTGGGTTCTGAGGAATGAATAATTCGGATTGCTTCATCTATCTGCTGAATGCACTATTTGCAATAAAACGATGTATGCGTAGTAACGGGGCGGGGGGGGGGGGGGGAGACGACGACACATAGAGGAACCTTGGTTTCCTTTTGCTTTTAAGGTCAAAGATTGAATCACGTGCTAACTGCTGTTGCAAGCTCTGCCTTTTAAACATGCCCAGAATTATGACCTTTCAATTGTAGTCTAAATACCAGGTTCAGTTATAGGATCATCTTAGTGCCCTGTGCATGATTTATAAAGTCACGTGTCAGTGAGTAGTAAAAGGGATTTACAGCAGATTGTAGGTCAAAAGGGTTAGGGCATACTGGAAATATTGAAAACAGAAGTAAATTTAGCATAAATGAACGTACTAGATATTGAGTGGATGCCAAAGCATGTATGGGATTTAAGCCATTGTTTTCTATGGTCCTGAGCCAAAGTACAATGTATAATGGTCCCAGATTGGTGGATTTATGAGTGAATGATTAAAAAAAATAGCAATCAAAGCAATTAAAGAGGAGAAAGAATCTGAATGTCATCGCTGTGATAAACATTAAGATTAATCCAAACCTAGATCTCAAAGGGAAAGAGAAATCTTTCAACAGGTAAATTTATACACTTCAGAGAATTTCTATGGAGCTATTTACATTTTGTCTTCTAGTTAGAAAAATCCAAATGCCCCTCTCACTTCTACATACTTGGGCTGCACTTCGCATTTTAATTTCATCTTGCAAAATCAGCAGTTTATTTAATTCTTTGCAAAGCATAACTGCCCAGAGTGCATAGGGTCCAGCCCTGCAATGTTTCAGTAATAAGAAGATAGCTTAATTATGCGATTCTGATAAGAAACCAAAGGCAAACATTTGACTTGCTCTCTATGTCACCTGATTTCCCTCCCTTGCCCCTTTTGATGAAACAGTTAAAAAAGAAACAAAAACACAGCCAAAAAGATAAAACAAAATCTTAACTAATGTGGCATCTTGTGTATTTTCTAAATTCCTTGCTGTCAGCAATAAAAGAAGAAAAGCCTCCAAGGCACAGAAACTTCAGACCCCAGAATACCTGCAGGCGTAGGAGATAACAAGCCATGATGTCTTACAATAACTTTCTCTCTGCCTCTTTTCTGTCTCAGTTCTGCTGCGAAAAAACCTTTGACACTCAGGTTTTTATAGCAAAAGGTTTCCATTTTCTTTCTTTTTAGCTGGTTCTGCATGGGGGCTAAACCAAGGGTGCCCTGCCGCTTTTCCACCCCCCTTTTCTCCTGCCCTCATCTTTCATTTTAAGACAGTACGTAGCTGCTGCTGGGAGAATTTTCTCACGTGTGCTATTTCAGTCTGATGTGTCCATCCTTCTTATGCTTTCCTTGTTTTTAATATCCACCTTCCTGTCCTTCGCAACACTGCCCTTCCTCTCCCTCTTTCCTGGTTTTGTTTGATGACACTCATCTCTCATGTCTTCCATGGATGCAGCGCTTTAACGCTGCTTTTGCTGGTTATTCACACCCTTCAGTAAACACAAGGAAATTCGGAAAATAAAACTTTCAACGGCACCCAAGGGCATTTCAGTAAGTCGTGCCCTATTGCCTCAGGCCTCTCGAGCGTGACTGTGCAGGGTACGAGTATGACTTTTTCCCCCAGCCACAGAAAAGCTGAGGAAAATCCTGTAGTTACGGCGATATCTCTTATTTTGCTTTTGCAAACTGGAATAAGCTATACTGGTAAAAGTACTGTTACACCCGTTCAAGTGAAGGGGAGCAGGTTATCCCTCTGGCTACACTGACATCATTTTAAATGACGGAAATATAAATCTAGTCTCGATTTTCGTTTTCTTCTGAAAATCCTATCCCGTACGTTTGCTCACCTCTTTCAAAAACGCTGAAGGAGTCCGCTTACGGTTCAGAAAGTATAATTTTAACCGTAAAGAAAGTCCTACCAGGAGGATGTGAGCCAAGTATGGTAATATCAGCCCCCAGCTTTGCCAAGCAAATTAATAACCCCCCCCCTCGGCTGTCAGCCGGAGGGTGGGAGTAGGTGGTAGGTGGTGCTGCTTCCCAAGCAAAAGAGGCATCCAAGCAGAGACAATGCAAACTGCTCTTTTTTTTTTCTTTTTTTTTTTTTCCCCTCCCTGCTTTTATAACAGGAATCAGAGTAGCTTTACATCCTTTAAATAATCCAGACTGGCAAAACTTCTGCTCAGTTAGAGCAGCACAGGAAATAAATGCCTTTTGGGTCCAGCTTTAAATATGCGGTAGCATCAGCACCCACTTTGCAGTTCTAATTGCGGAATAAATTGCAGATGAGAAGGTGTTGGGCTATGTATATGTGGTACGTACCTCTGCACAGGGCTCCTGACCATAGTTGGGAATACTGCCTTGCAGGGAAAAATTGTCTTGCTTTTTGTGCCTATCAGAGCAAGGTCATGCCTCCACGTCTCTGCCAATTTGCCCATGAAAGACCCGACGACGACAGCTCCGTTTCTACAGAAAGAACGTATCTAAAAGATGCCTCAGGTGAATGAGTTCACGTTGGGCAGATTCTGCTGTCTGCAGGCTATACCAAAAAGATATTTGGGATATGTCAGTGCTTGGAATAGCCCTTTATAATTCACTTTAGCAGAATATACGTCGGTGTCAAAAAGCATCAGGCAGTTATCAAGCAGATGTTGGATACGATAAATATCTCCAGTTTCAGGTATCTGTGTCAGGTGGCTCCTGAAAGGACTTTGAGTGTTTTTCCAGAAAGCTGGTGAACCCACAATTTGCAATAAGCTTTTAGGGACTTAAGCAAGACCAGCAAGGAAAGGGGGAGCGGGACATTTCTAACCGGCTTCGCGTGTTTTCCCCCTCGCAGCTCTGGGGGGGGGAGCGGGTATGGGGGAAACCCTCAGAAACGCGCAGGAAGAACTGGTAAAACCTTCCTGGAGGTTTGCAGCTGTTAAAACCAGTAAACACCAGAAGTCAGCACATCACCAGAGCAGGCTGAAAAGTAAATACAGGAAGCTGACTAAAAACTGAAACAACAACAACAACCACCCCTCCCCCCCCAAGATAGAAAATAACGATGGATTTTCTTTCTTTTTTTTTTTTTTTTAAATCCTCACAACTTGAACAGGGTCGAGTTTGAAATAACACGCACAAAGACGAACGCAAAGCCTGGCTCTGCGCTAGCCGGCTTTCTAAATCATTTTTTAAACAAGCGAGGGCTATAGAAAACTAAGGAACAATAGAGCGGACCTACGTGTTTGTTTTAAGCCCCAGAAGCTCCTGCAATGGTTGGATGTTGGAGGAGCAGGAGCTTGCCCTGGGATTGCTGGTGATTTCCCCTTTGTCTATTCAAGGTAAGCTGCAACAATAACTTCCTGCTCACTCTCCTGTGAAAATACCCTCTGTTTGCGGGTATGAAAATAGCTCCGCGGCCCATAGCTCTGCAACCTCCAGAACGCTTCATCCCTGGGCACGGAGCTGCCTGCGAGCGGAGGCAAACCTTTGGGGGACGGCTAATAAATCAAATTCCAAACGCCAGATGCCCCCAGGCTATATCTATCCGGCAATTTAAAGCACGAAGCGCTTAAAAGTCATAGGCCAAATTCTGAAGGATATTTGATGATTAAAGAGGAAATGCAAGGAAATATTAACTAAGGAGAAACAGCTTGGAGAACCAGTGTTAATTGTGAATTAATCTCAGCAGAGTGAGTCAGGTGGGGTCATTCTGCTACAAATCCATTTTCGGAAAGTCATCTTTAGGATCTCTGCCCCCTTTTTCCAGAGGTTTGTGGGTCTTCAGAATGACAAAAACTCAGTATCACAAAACCAGTAATGAGCACTTAAAACTAAGATCTAATGTACTCTGGAGCACTTGAGAGAAACTGGTAGAAGAAGACCTCGGATTTCATAAAGGAAGTTTAAATGCTGATGCAAAAAACTGTCAGAAAAAAAAGCCGAGTACCACAACAAAATTTGCTTGAAATTCATCTCTACTCTAGGCAATTTTTCACTTCAGAAAAGTTTCAAGTTTTGTTTCAATATTACTAAAACTAAATCTCTTCATTAAAAAAAAAATAAAATATTAAAGCCTCAATAAAACATCTCTTTGGTCTGAAAGAAGATTTTTCACTTCAGGTCAAATGGTCTGTTTCTGCTGCAGAACAAATAATCTTTGGTCTTTCTGCATTGCTAGATGCTGGAACAAAATTAGGTTTGCATGACACAAGGTGAAGAGTTTTTCCTTGTTCTTTCCTTTCCCTCAAACCCACCAGGCAAACAAAACACTGAGATATTTGTCCACCCCTTCTAAGGATGCCTGTTGGGATTTTCAGGAGCACCTAAGGATCTGTCTGCATCCTTAAGCATTTAAACAGTCTTAAATATAGCCCAAACAATGCCACGAGGCTTTCTCTAAACCAACGTGCTTCTTGACCTGGGATACTGTCAGCTAATCCAGCTGAGAAAGAATTGAGGTTTCCTAGCTCTTATCTGACACCGTTTCCAAATGACCAGGCTTTACCTAAGCAAATAACGTATGTTTAGAGCCCCCTTAAAAATATTCCCTTGTATGGATCTCTACAGGGAAACAACCGTTTATTTGACAGTTGCAGGAATCAGGGTTTTGTTGACATCTGTTTTAGGAGTCATGACTGCCACTTGCCACAATAGCAAGCTATGCAAATATCCTAATAAAAGGACACCTAATCACCCAGGTGCAACAGGGAAGCAGAGCACATGCTCAGTACCTGGTGTATCACAAGTCTGATTTTACTACTGGGTCTGTACAACCCATTAAAAGAAAATGATGAGCATCAACCAGCAGCCAAGCTGAGTAATATTATTTGCTAACCAAAAATAACATGCAAATACGCAAATAATAAACGCAGTCTTTGCGTTCAGCTAGAGATATCATCCAGCTAGAAGATGTGAAAGATTAGCTCAGCCACAATTATCTTTTCCTTTGAGAATATTTTTTCCACCTGCTTCCTAACCCCCTGGGTTGTTTTTTTTTTTTTTTTTTTCTATTACCACATTCACACAGGGCTCAAGTTCTTAAAATGGTTAATGAAAATCTTTTGTCCTCCTTCAACCCCTATTTTAGGAACCTCTATTTTTCTTCTTTCCTGGGTCAGTCTTAATAGCATCACCAGACACAGAAGGATCTGTTAAGCCTATGAGCAGACAGGGCTGCGAGTCACAGTGAAAGGGGCACTTCAAGGTGAACTGAGTAATGAAGACTCCGGCAAAGGAGGAGACACATGTAAGCGATGACATCGCCACGAGCCAGATCCTTACGTGGTACAAGCCCGGCTGCTGCACTGGAGCAGCACAGACATCTTCCTCCCCGATTTATCATGAGGTTTTGGTGCACTGGTCACGTTACGTTCACGATACGGTAGGTGCTGGGAGAGAAAAGTAGGGTTTTTGCCTTTGAGCTGGTTATCTTCTTTTTAATGAAAAATCGACTGCTCTGAGAAAGCCCCGGATTGCAGCGTAAACTTTCCTCAGTGCACAATATGTAGACAGTTCCTTCTTTGCGTAAGTACCTTCTACCTAATCCTCAATCTTGTCAATATGTATTTACCCTTAATAACTTGGATCTGGGTCATCACTTTGTCTTCCATTTGTTTCAGTGTGTCCTAAGCTGCAGCTCTATTTCTGTCCAAGCTAAATGCTTGGTATTCCCCCTAAGACCTGGGCAGTTTCCAGCTTCTGTCTCACAAAATAAAACAAGCTATAAACAAAGACTCTTTCCAGCCAGGCACTGTATTGTGGTCACAAAGGCTTGCCGGTATCTGAAATTTCCCACCCTTAAAAGTATGTCAAAGGTATTTTCACAGCTTCTGCCCTGTGTCATTTCTCCAAAACATCTCAAGTCATTTTCCTTTAGGAGAACAAGGGAGGAAAAAAAAAAAAAAAATAAAACCCACACAAAATAACCCCCCAACCCTATAATGCATGTGTCAACAGGTGAGGTCTAAAAATTTCATTAGGAAAAAAAAGGGGGGAAGCAGTAACAGCTGCACGCGTGTTTGGAGGAAATCAGAGGGGCACTTTCCATCTGGCATGTGCTCCACAGGCAAAAGAGCTTTTATAAGACTTGGAACTCAAAGACCACTTATATTTTGGGGAGCAGGCTATTCTTGTACGGCTCATTTTAGGCAGCACAGCAACAGCTACCATTCAAAATACCCCACCATCCCACCCCAGGAGAGTTCACACTGTAGCTAAAAAAAGTCCAGCTCCGAGTGGGAAGATGGACGTGGCCGAGGTGAGGACGCCTTGGTTTTGTTTCAGCCAGAACCCGTTGTGAAATTCTGGACTTGAGCCTTCTGTCTCTGAGCTTATTTTCCCCACTGACTTCGGATGCGACATGAAGGAAAGGATCTCTGCTTTCAAGCTTTTCAACCACCGCAGAAGGAACCTATGAAAATGAAGCAAGGATGCAAATAAATGCTTCCCTTCACCTCGCCTGCACCAAAGAGCAAACAGGTTTTGCTTTTCTTGTATTACCAGCTTTGCCCAGGAAACATTTGTCCTCTGCCATGAGACTTTCTCAGCCTTTGACAAAGCACCTTGTCTGCAATAAAACGAAGTTAAGACTTCAGAAGAAAGGGGTACCTGCGAAGGGAGAGTGTGGAGAGCAAAGCAGGGACTGAGGAACAGCCCGGGTGTTGAGGTAATCACTTGAAATATGGGATGATCCATAGGTCCTTCCTCTACCATGCTTTGCATCCGATGTAAGGGCCATAACCGCTACGGATTGTGGGCTTGCCCTCTGTCTAGTCTTAAAAAAGAAATTCCATCCTAGAGATTTTTATCAAACGGTATTTTCCCCAAACCAGTACATCACTACAGAAAGGTTTGTTTCAAGCATTCTGCCTTACCTGACAAAACCTCGGGGCTTACGCACACCCAGAAAACCCTAATATTAAATCCCCATATTACAGCAAGCCCAGGCTGTCCTAGCCGCGGCCGCTGCTGTGCTAAGCCCTGTACTAACTAATAAAGAACCAAACGCACAGCTCCTGCTCCAAGGAGTTTACGCTTCCTACAAAAAAAGAGATTGACAGTTGCAAAAGCACAAGGGAGCATTTCTCACTTTCAGCTGTCAGATCTGATTTGACTCATCAGCTCTCGCATTCACTGGATTTTGCGCAATCGCGCTCCTATTTAAACTCGACATCATCAGCTGGCTCAGGACCAGCTGACCACTGCCTGAGATGGTCCTGAGTTTGGTGGTGTGTCATCAGACCACAGAGCAAATTGCATCTTCTCACTCAAACCCCGACCCAGCAGGACATTCAAATGTATTTTTAACTTTACTCAAGCAAATCCATAAAGCCAAAGGCATTACGCTTCTCTGGCCGCATTACTATCTCTGCAGCGTACTTTTGGGGGACCCAGTGCATCATTGTGGCTTGAACTTTTCACAGTCCATAAGCTTTGGCTTACAGCTGAAGGTCGTAAACACTTTGCTCTTTCGGGGGTCTCTGCAGAGACGCGTAACCATTACACTGGTGCCAAAGCAGGCTGCTTTTTCTCCCAAGAAATTTTGGGCAAGCGAGCAATTGAAAATTTTTTAAAAAATTTTATTTAAAAAACTGAAATGCAGTCACCTTGCAACTTGAAATTGTAATTATCAATTCCGGTTGACATGTCAGCAATCCTTTCCTGTAAATCAGAGTGCTGAGCAGCACGGCTTTTCCTGCTCAGTGCCTCTCCTCCAATTCCTATGGCCGATTTTATTTTTCAAAGTATTTATCTTTCCTGTGTCCTCTAAAGCCAAGATGCCTTACGGAGCTTGGACCCGTTGAGTTAATTGTGCAGAGGTCAGCTCTGCCACCTCTGAGCTATGTGAAGGGCTGCTAGCCTACAGGCAATTCAATGTAAGGTAAGGAAAGATAATAGCATGCTGTTCATAATAGTAGGAGCACAGAAAGAAATCAGAGGGGTCAAAAGAGACTCTGTAGAAAAGAAATAAAAGCTCTGGCAAGACTGTCTGTTTTAAAAACAAGCAAGAAAGTTGTTTCTCAATGTCCAAGCTGGAAACAAGCTGATCAGCCATAACAAAAAGCTAACACAGCAGTTCATTCCAGCAGGCTAACTGCCTCCAGGACTTCACTATTCTTATGCCAAACAGGAAGATAGCAGCTAATCAAACCTGCTAACAGAGCATTTCTCACTCACTCCTGTGTATCCTTTGCTCTTCCCCAAAAGCCGGAATGTACGGCCACATAGTCTGTTATGTGGTGAGCAGCATGATATTTAATATATTTGCTTTAATTCAGCTGCCCCAACAAGAGAGAAGCTATAATGAAGGAAATCAGCCAGACAAGTTACTAAGGCCCACTGGGAAGGAGCCACATGTACTGGGACTGTTCATATTTACCGCTATACATTTGGATGGACGTACAGGGTGGCTCTAAGGTCCATCGGAGCCATCACCCTGTTTTCTGAAGAAAAAGCGGAAGAGAAAAGCAAGCCTATGGCCACACTGACAACACGCTTTCCCAGCTTCCCCCAGTCTGCAGCTGGAGCGCGCAGGTATTCTTGGCCAAAGCCCAACCAGCTCACCTAAATAAGGACAGAGAAAAGAAGAAAAAGGGACAGCTTTGTAGAAGTGGTTTCCAAAATGCTCCCAACTCTCCTTGGTTCCAGTGCCAAGAGCTAGAGTGCAAGGCAACTAATACTGGGAAGATATCATCTTTAAAATAAAGGTGGCCAGAGGGTTGGGGATTTTTTTTAATGGTTGCACCCACAGCTTTGGGTTTTTTTTCTAATGGTTGCACCCACAGCTGAGGCTGGGGAGTTGTTCTGGGATGTGGCATTCCTGCTCATGGTTCCTTCCAACCTTTTTAGCTTCCAGATGCCGTCAGCAGCAGGTTCAGAGAGGTACAAGGAGATAGTAGTAACAGATGGCTTTTAAGAAAGACAGAAATCATTAGTATTTTTAAACTGAGCCCTGAACCTGACCATGTTGGGATATCTGCTGGCTAAAGTGCCCTTCTGGGAACCAACCCCCAGCCAGATGGCAGAGAAGAGGGCTGCTCCTTTTGTAGGAGGTTTGGTGAATGTTGGTCTAGCTGCCACTTTTTTCCATCGGTTATTCAAATAGAAGCATGAAAATGGACGCAAATGTTGTGGGGGAGAGAGGACGCCTTTTCTGACCTGCTGAATTTCCTAGCGAGCTTCAGAAGCAGTTACAAATGGGGCAGGTGGGAATTATGCTGGGTTTGAGTCAGTTTTTGTTTGGTTGCCTCACTTTGATTTTTAAAACCTCCAGGCAGGAGCAACAACTGTATCTATTCGGTCTGAACAGACAAGTGCATCAACATATGTAAGGGGTTACTGTGTGCATGTTATAAATGCACATATGCGTCTCAGTGGCATTATTCCTGAAAACAATTTCCCAGTGTTTTTCTTTTCACACTTTTAAATGTAAATGTTGAAAGTTCAGAGAACGCTAATAAAATATGAATGATGAACATTCCTCACTCCCTGGTTTCAAGAATGGCCCAAGTCACGAGTAACATAAAACCACAGATTTTTCCCAGGAGTAATAGTAGAAACTTCATTACTTGAATCATTTGTAATCAGACTAGACAAAGCAGAGAAGATTGTACTCTAGGGTACAATCCTGAATCCCTTCCCTCCCACCCCAAGAACTTTTCCCCAGCTGTTAGCACGTGTCTTTACTTACAGATTACTTGCCAAGACAGGTCCTTTGCTTTCCTAAACATACCATTGCTAATGAACAAACTTCCAAATCACTGAAAGCTTCTAAAATATTGCATGTCCTTCTACCTGAATATTCATTTATGTTCAAGACTACTGGACTAAATATTAATCGCAAGCCTTTAATCTCTGAAATGTATTAGCAGTATGTGCTATCCTGATTTTTCTTGCTAGTCAGCTCACAGAAATCAATTGGCAGTGCAAGTAGAAAAGTAAGAAAGGTCTGATCTGTAAAAGAAGTTGTTTAAAGTTGTCACGGAGGTTAATGCTCAAAATCTCAACTAATAACCACAAAAAGCTTCCATTTTCCCAAGGAGTTCATGCCTGAACGAGATGGTAAGCAGTAAGTAGGGTTCTGATTTCTAGCTCATGTACTTTAGTACGGCTGAAATGAACTCCACAAAGACAAATTTTCCTGATATCTCCTTGAGAGCTTCCATGTCATTGCAGAAATAAATTCTGCAGTCTTTGTTACACAAACTGTGTTGACAATGAAAATTCAGTGTAGCATAAGGATAAACATGGCTGAGGAGCACAAGTCCAAGAACTCAAAAAATGTGGAATCCAGATCAGATCCAAAGGCAAGGATCCTGCCAAGTCCCAGCGCCGGTCACCCTGGCACACTGAGACCGAGTCTCCACTCTGGTTTTGTGCTGGATTAGGAGCTGCTTCTCTAAACACAGAGCTCTTCCTCTTTGGAAGAGAGCAGTGATTTTTAATCTGGCCTGCGGTGGTCCTGGCACCTTTAATTTAGGAGACCCATAAAACGTGGCTGAAGGAGCTTGAGTCTGCAGAGAGTGAAACAAATACCAGCCAAGCCGTAAACCGGACTGGCTCTTCAGTGACAGTTCTCCAAGTGCCGTAGTCCCTTAATCCCATAGCTGGAAGTTAACACACATTTCATCTCAAGTCACGTTAAGCGCGGTCATACTTCCACACGCCTTAATGTAACGCTTAAAAAAGGGCTCGTATCAGGTATCCAGAGTAAGTCACCCGGCTCTCCCGGCTATCTGCGCGCGCCTTAACCTTCATCCAAACTTTTTCTGGTTTGGTTCTGGGGAGGGTGCTGCTCTGCACGCCCCAGCAGGTGTTCCCCACAGCCTTGGCCGGCTCCGGGCGTGCAATTCATACCGCTTTGAAATCAACAGTCTTTGTTCAGTTTGTAGGAATGCGTTAATACAATAAAAGCCTTAACAATTAGGAATAGCATCGAGTCCCCATGAATCACTTTTCACACTGTTTTTGCATCCTCTGTGTATGTTTGTCTTTCTTCCCAAGGCTATTCCCAAGCTATCGCTTTCCCCTGGAGCCCTATTAGCGTCTATTCTTTGTATTTACTAACAGGAAGCGTCACAGTTCTGTCCTTACCAGCTTCACTCGCAGGCCCTCTTAATTATTAGTTTTTTTTTTTTTTTTTTTAAGCTTATTTGGCAAAAATCATGTTCCTCTCTTCTTCCTGGCTAGCAGGTTATTTCTTTCTTCCTCAAGGTGCAATCCGGTTTCCTTTTGTTATTAAATTGCCTAATACTGATACTTTCCTGGATATTGTGGGAAAGAGTCCTGGTTGACAACCAACTTCTTTTCATTTCCATCCTGATTAGCAAGCACATAATAAGTGGAAGCATAATTTATGGTTTGATTTAAGCCACCTCATTCACATTTGGAAGGAAATCTAGGATGACTAAATCTTGAAAGGGAAGGCAGGATAAGCAGTATTAAGAAACTGTCAGGGATCAGGGATCGGAATTGCATTATAAGTTCCTGTCTTATTGTCATAGACTTTCGGTCTCTTGCATTAACACAAGATGATATTAGAAAACTCTTTAAATATATGGAACCCAGAAAATATGACAGAAAAACTGACCATGAAGAGAAATTTAGGTGACTGGCAGCCCGCATCTCACTGTCTCTTGAGTTGACCAATATATTCTTTCATTAATTTCTTGGCACTATTCCTCTGTTGACAGCTATTCTTTTTCTGAGGCATTGCTTTACATTTATATTCTAAACTCTTTTGAGCAATTAAAAAAAAAACAAAACCAAAACTAAACACACACACGCCCCCAGCAACTATAAATATAAATATGCATATAGTGTTACTCAATTTGTTAGGAAGTTTTCCTGTCTGCTGGATGCTCAGAGCTTTCATTCTCCCTTTCAAGAGCAGCTCGAGGTGTTTGGCAGATTCAGCAGAGAATCCCTGTCCCCCCCTCAAACTTCAAGGCTTTTGTTGACCATGTTCCAGCACAGGTATCGATATCCAGCCTCAGGGATGCTCTCTCATCTCATCTCTTCCTCCCCTACTTTTTCCCCAAGATGGCCTTTTCCATTCCTTCCCCTTTAGGCTTCGAAAAAAATCAAACAGTCAAACCCACATTAGTCTTTAGATCTTCTTCACAGAAGCTGACGATCAGCTGAACATCATTAATGTTATTTAGCACTGCTTTTAAGAGAAGGTTTTTTTTATTTTCCCCTCACTGTGAAACGTTAAAGCAGGAAACCTCTCCTTCCTGATCCACCCAAATAAAAACAGATTGACAGAAAAGAACCACTGCTTTCCAGCCCTTAAACATTAACTTGGCAGTTTGTGTTCATCTCTCGGCTGTATAACTTGCGGAGAGGTCAGGGCTGGATTCGATCACAGGCGTAACTGCCAGCCAAGATACAGAATCTCTTTCAAACTTATTCCTGAAACTGAAATATAAATCACTATTAACACGTCATTCTGTACTTTTTCTAGCTGCGGCTAACCTATCCTTGCATCTCTGAAAATATCAAGCAGTTCCACTAACGGCATTTATCTAATTTAGCCTGAAATATACGCGATGCTGAATTGTTTTTCTCTGCAGGTGAATATTGCATTAGATAAAACACCATGTTACACTATCATATGCCCTGTGTGCAGACCGAACGCTGCCTCTCGTTGACCTGCTCTGACCCTGAGATTAGGTTGTCTTGGAGCACCAGGGACCAGCCAGCCGTAACCTCCCCGTGGCAGATGATCTCAGCAAAGTCTTTAACATTACCCTAAGTTCCTTTACCCCCTCTGTGAGCCTGAACAACATTTTTTGTGACTTTTCTCCTGAATTTCAGCCCCATGAACTCTTATCTTTGCAAAATCAAAGTTCCCGGATACCTCAATAAAACAATAATGCACGAAAATATCAGCAAAGCATCATGGGGGAAAACAGCACTGCCACTCTGACAACTAGATTTTATTGGTTAGTGCCATTAGCTAAGCCAAAGGACAGAATGTGTCAGAGAACAGATCACAAGGAAGAAATGTTCAAAGGAAAGCTTGGAGAAAGGAAAAATGCAAACCCCGCACAAATTGCATACATGCCCTAGCAAGCAGAGCTGCGCAAAGGTCTGCAGTGGGAATTGGGAACTCATCTTGGGCACATTCAAGGCTCCCCAAAGTCTCCTAAATTAATCATGGCCTCAGCTAAGCCTGATTCAAGGGATGCTTTTAAACTGAGTGCAATTGGACATCTTAATTGCTCTGTCGATTAAAAGCAGAACGGAACAGTCTTTCTTTTACTTGACATATTCCAAAGGAACTTTAATTTTGGAGTAAAATAGATGGTAATATTTTGTGCTTTTTCTTTTTCCTAGGTCTCAAAAAGGAGAGAAGAAAAAGGAAAACAAACCTCAAAAAGTTATACTGGAAAAATGTTGGATTCTTTAACATTTAAGAAAGTCAATCTCACAGCAATCATTCAAATTCCACTTTGATCAGACTTCAGATCGGAACAAAAAGTTCTAACGCTACAGAGCTACACGGATTGAAGTGCAAAACCAACGCAAAAACCAAAAGCAAATGCTTTGGCACGGCTTTGCCTGCTCTGGCATGGCACGCAGCGCTGGTCTGGGTGCGATGCTTTCCCACCCAGTCCTGGGGACACACAGTGGTCACAGCGCTGGACAATATCACCCACTGATGAGGTCAGGGAAAAAAATTGCTTGGGGAGTCCCAAAAGAACGTTCAGCAGAGGGTCATCTACTGAGCTGGTTTTGGCCAGGGTAGAGTTAATTTTCTTCCCAGTAGCTGGTATGGGGCTCTGGGTTGGTTTTGTACTGGAAACAGTGTTGATAACAGTTTTTATTGTTGCTGAGCAGGGCTTACCCAGAGCCAAGGGCTTTTCTGCTTCTTCCCCCACCAACAAGGAGACTAGGGGGGGGCACACGGAGTTGGGAGGGGACACAGCCAGGACAGCTGACCCCGACTGACCCAAGGGATATCCCAGACCATAGGACGTCATGCTCAGTATATAAACCTGGGGGAAGAAGGAAGGGGGACGTTCGGAGCGATGGCAGTTGTCTTCCCAAATCACTGTGATGCGTGATGGAGCCCTGCTGTCCTGGAGATGGCTGAACTCCTGCCTGCCCGTGGGAAGTGGGGAATGAATTCCTCTTTCTGCTTTTCCTGAACATGTAGCTTTTGCTTTACCTGTTTAAACTGTCTTTATCTCAACCCACAAGTTTTCTCACTTTTACACTTCTGGTTCTCTCCCCCATCCCGCTGTGGGGGGGAGAGCGAGCGGCTGCGTGGGGCTGAATTGCCGGCTGGGGTTAAACTACAACAAATATCAGAGAGGTGGCAGAAAGGAGAGAACGTGGAAAGCACATCACGTGGGCAGGCAGTTACACCTTTAGGAAACTGCTGTGGGAGCCATTTCTCTGGGGGGTGACACCTGAAATACCTGGGTTATCTGCAGATTAGCCACAGTTTCTCCATGCTTATTGTTTGTTTTAGATGGAGGGGGATCCCGTTGGGTTTGTCCTAGTAAAGCAATGTTTCTGTTGAAGACATGTAATGAATCTCCCAACATTCAGACAGGAAGATAACACTTGATTACCAGTTTCTGCCGTGATTATTTCTGGATCTTTCCCTTATGCTTATCATAATGACAAGTGCTGCTCTTTCCCAAGCATATAATTATTTAAGCTCACCTTGTTTCAGAGTCCACAGTCTATTTCCACAGTTGAAGCACCAGGTGGATAAAACTCCCCTCTGCCATTCCCTTTACATGGCAAGACACTGACAGTTGTGAAAAAAGTACAGATAAGGCGGGTATGACCTTATGGCCGAGTCTTAGAACCTAACATTAGGCACAAAGAAACACATTCTGTAGAGGACCTATAATGACAGCTCTCACAGAGCTACACAATCCCTAGTTAATATTAGCTATTATGCTCTCCTGTACAAATACCCCAAACCATCTCCAATAGCTGAGCATAAAGGATAGGCAGCCCCTGCACCCCAAAAAGGTTCATCAGAATCCTAAATCGTCCTAAACATCCAAAAACCTTCTCTTTTAAGACCAGTTTCTTACCAGGTGTGAACTGACAAAATATCCTTATGCAGAAAAATACACACAGGGAAGTAAAACACAGAAAAACCTGATTTCTGACAGAACTGTTATAAATAGGATATTTGAGAAGTTTTCCATACAGCATCAGCTGCCCTTTAACCCTTGAACTGCAAACAGTTTCCATCCATCCCTCTAGCCAACTACTGTATGTTTGTGTGCACACACGTGCGTATATATGTACATGTATGCACACACATTTCTATACCTTAGGACTCTGGTGTATGTATAAGTCAATGCTGCTTTGATAAAGTGCTTTATTAATACTCTTACCCCGATCGCTTATTGCAGCTCAAGACATACACTGGTTTGTTAAATGGCCTGTTTGCTTTCTGCAAAACTCATTTGTGCTAATTCAAGGAGGCCAGTGAGCTCATGAGTAAGATTTAGGGACCTGCAAGGCACTTTACACCTCTGTGGCTAATGAGCAGATATAATGCATAGGAAGCCAAGAGGGAAAAGCTACAAGGGATGCTAGGATCTGATCCTGGATGAGAGTTGGGCTGTTTGCTTCGTTTTGTGTTTTGCAATGGTTGATCACAACAGCATCTCTATAGGCTTTATCTTCGCTTCACTACAGACCAGCACATCGACCTCACCAATATCGCTCGAGTTGTGCCCCCACATCTCAGAGCAGAATTACACAGTGCAGCAGATGGGACGTGGTGCAGTTTCACTGAACCTATCAAGAGAGCCTTGGACTTGAAGAACAAGTCTGTAAGAACAGCAACAACGGACTGTTAAGCGTCAGATCCACACCAGAGAAATGATGAGCATGGCCCTGGGCGCTGGCTTCCTTCCTTGAACCGCCTACGGAGCATGTTTCAAGCTCTGGGTTCAAGAACGCTCAAGCACATGCCTGGGAATTGCTGGAAGTGTTCAGTCACGAGCACCAGATGAGGACCCTCATAGCAGGACAGCAGATGCATGCCCTAAAACGAGAATATGTCCCAGCCCTCAAATGAACATGCCTTTGAGCACTGAGAAGCTCCTGCCCCTTTCCAAAGCCCACCGAGACCCTTTTGTAACCGTAAAATATAGGAGCAAAGTCCAGCCTCCTAGGTGTACTTCCCAGAGCTCTTCTCACAACTGAATTACTATGTGCTGCACCTTTCCCTCCTGCCTGAGGGATGTGTCAAAGCGAAGGTCACATTCAAACCACCCTAAAGCACTTTTTCATCTGTCTTAAATCCAGCCAAGACACACAGAAGTACCCTGGAGATGTGGCAGATGAGTGACTGCCGGAGGGATGGGCAGGAGCTGGAGACTCTTGTCACCTGGGTGGGGTTGTGAACAAGCAAGCAGTATTTATCCAGGTAGGGATAGACCAATTCAACAGAACAAAATAATAAAATAACTGATTTGCTGTACCTTAGCAACTCGAAAGGAGCTCTCCCTCCCACCCACCTGTTTATGGGTTGCACAGGTGTTTGTTAAAGATATGTGTATTTAAATGAATAGCTATTTATTACTCATCAATAACAAAGTTATGGCCAAGTGCTAGGCAAATACAAGCAATATACCTCCTTGAAATGTTGCAAGAATCTTTTGTTCTAATCCCGGGCTCTTCTCATCATTTTATACTAGGGAAATTTATCGCGACCAAACCTGAGGCTGCATGTAATGCCTTTAGGAAATTTCATCCCTTTCTACAAGCCATCTCCAATAAAATTGGCTGAAGAACAACCTGGCATCATTTCTCAAGGGCAATAAAAAAGGAAAACTGAAAAACTTTTCATTAATCAAGTGCTGAATGAATCAACTTTGGAAAGTTATTAGGATTTTTGGCAGACAAAGCAATGGAGTTCTTAACTGTGTTTGTGGTGCCTTTGCACTTTACAGATGGGATATTAGCAGAGACTGTGCCTTGGCTGTGGACAGAGACATGAAATCAGACTGGTTTCACCATTAATTTTTCACACCACTTTTGACGTAAAACTCAACCTGGAATTCTTGCCAGCCCTGCGTGCATGCTCATCTCACAGCTTTGACTTCATTCTATAATTAGCTTTGTTCAGGCAAAACCAAATTTTAAACCAAAACATAAGGAGAAAAATGTGAGAAAAGAAAACTTTTTAACATTTTTTACTTATGTATTAAGTATCTTGTGAACTTCTCTGGGTAGCTGCAGTCTACTTTTAAATGCTGATCCCAGAGCTGAAAAGTAAACTAAGGGACCACTTGCCCCACTGATTTTTACCTCAACTGTTTTCCCCGTTAGCTGCGTGGTCATTACTTATAATAGCTATTTACATACTTGCATTACTTATAGTAGCTATTTATGTTCTTTGTCCAGTCTACTGTTACAATAAATTTGTTAAGCTTTATCAGTGGCCAGCTACAAGCAGACATCAGAAAGATGATGTATCGCTATGGCCTTCAGGAAGCTGCTACCCAAGTCCTGAAAATGACGTTTTTAGGCCACACTTTGCCTACTAGGGGAAAAAAAAAAAAAAAAAAAAAAAAAAAAAAAAAAAAGATAATATTCTGGGGAAATGTCTCTCTCCCTTTATTTAGTGTCTGGAGAAATGGCTGTACTCTTAACTTCGACACTTCCAATAGCAGTCTCAAACAAAGCGGGATGAATCCAGGCCTCGCTGTTAAGTGAGCGCACGGAGCCTTGCTTTTCCTTTTTAAGGCTAGGACGTACACAGGACCTAAAATAATTAGGTCCCCCAAACCATCTAACCCCTAGGGGCTCTTTTGAATATCCTAAGCTAATTTCAGCTCCTGATAAGTGTCCAAATGTTTGGATCCCTATGGAAACCTTCCTGTGGAGCATCTGAACCTTAAGGTAGTGGTATTTGTATTCCCACTCCCCATGCATTTCTATTGGCATCGTTAATATATGGCAAGAATGCAAGTACTAGGAAAATATGTTCGCAGTCCCTGGCTGATTCTTCCAAGATGGTGCTGTTGTAGGAAAAAGGATTACGTGAGTTAAAAGTGCACAGGGCTCAGCGGTCATTAAGAGCTACAACTGCTCCTAGCAAAAATACTTTTTGCAGCTGCACTTTGGAGAAATGTTTCGCGTGTTTTCGGTTGTTTGGTTTCTTGTATAGATGTCAATATTCCTCGACAGGCATTTCTCTCCACCTGCCATTTGGCAGACATGACCCAAGGTGGGCGGGTGGATGGATTTTGTTTAAATGATGAGATCTGTCAGCCTTTGGGGGAAATGCAAAAGAGACATTGAGTTCAGCATAAATGTAGATTAATCAAAAGGGGATAGACGCATTACTTACTCTGCTTTAAACTGCATTTCTTCTGGTAGCTGTGCTGCCAATGGTTGGGTACACATGATGTTCCTGGGACTTCCCAGGCTCCAATGAACAGCCCTTTGCAGTTTCCTGCTGTACATCCACCCAGCTCTGCAAAAAGTCCTTGCTTTTTAAACCTAGACATCACTAAAACCGAAAGGGTAACCTGCCCGTAGCAGTATTAAAGAAAGTGGCACTGTTAAAGCTGCAGTCTTCACTGCAATCTCAGTCAGGTACAACCCAGAGCCTCACTTAAAAAGTATAATGAAGCTATTTCACCATAGCAACGGGATGTGCAGCTGTAGGATCTGACTTGGGATAAGCTTTCCTTTGCCTAAATTCTTCTGCTCTTCCCTCTCGTGAGGACAGAGGAAAAGCATCTCTCTAAAACTCAACCTTTTACCATCACTTGGAAACACATCTGCTTTAAAATTCACTTTCCATAAATTTTCCTGAAACATCATTTGTGACCTTCATGGCCATGGGCTAAGATTCAATGACCTTTGCAAACCCAAATACAAGAAAAAATTATTATTATAGCATTTTAATCTTTTTTAAATAGATTCTTAGAATTTAAGTCAAAGCCAAACTTTTGGTTATGACCTTGTTATCATATTTTACCTTGATCTTGAACCTATGAATAATAACCTGTCTCGGTCTGAAGAAGTGAAAGTAGAGAGACTCCATCCCTTTTCTCAGTCATTTGTTTTGATGATTAACCACCAATTCTTCAGTCAAAACACATATCTGTCTGGCCATATCCTTCCTGTGCTATGAGGTACAGTGCAGAGGCCCTCAAAACTCACATTTTGAACCAGCAGCACTAGAAAGTAACCCGGAGCAGGGCAGAACAAGGTGTGGTCCAGCCGCAAAGGTCTGCAGAATCCCCAAAGGTAAGTCTAATTTTGCAGCTTCCCACTTTGCCTAGTTTTAATAAAGACTCATCATTTTTTCATCTCCAAGCAGGAAAGCACTCCATAAACCCCAGTTCTATCCCACTCCAAGACAGCAGCTGCTTTTTAACTGGTTGTTGAGGTCACGGTGCCTCCAAAGCTCCCGCTAATCTTTCAGGCTGTAAGTCAGGCTATTGTCGCTAAGCTCTGCAATAGGCTCAGCCTATTGCTTTCACCACCCCCTCATCCAATATTTTCTTAGCAGTATCCTTTTCCAAGCAAACGCCAAGCTATAACGCCTTTGCCTGCAGCTGAGATTAAAAAAAAAATCAATAGCATTAGGCGTCTACATAGAGCTTCTAATTTATCTAACAAATGTTCAGCAAACAATAGTCTACTGGCTTTTTTTTTTTTTTTTTTTTTTTTTGCTGGCTGACTTCTAAACTTGAGAAAACGTATAAATGAAGTAAAAGCAATAAGATAAAAAGTTGAATATACCTATGCCCTCTCGGAGTGACAAAAGACCAGGGACATTCATAGGACAGCGGGACACTGTATAAAGCTAATTTAGGGAGTCTCTTCTGTAGTAAATGTAACAATAGGAATTTATGCTCATACTCGATTTTAGAATGTTTTAAACTCTGCCATCACAAGTGAAGTTCAGAGACATCTTTCTGCTACCTGGGTCTTTCATGACACGCAGGAGAACACAGGCTAGTTGGTACAAAAGACTGTATTGCTGCAGCATCAGCGATAACAAGTCAGAGATCTGGACACGATGGTAGAAGGCCATCAGAGGGGGAAAAAAAACCCCAAACAAACCCAAAAAACCAAAGTGGCTGCTGCCCTGCACCATTTCTGCGTAAGAGAGGAGACAGCAATTGTTTGCAAAGAGAAAATGATGCGGAGCTCAGGCAAGGACCGAGCCAATTTGTCAGCCTAAGGCAGAAATAGAGGTCTGGTCCTGCAGGCCAAGATGAGCCTCAAAGACAAAACCAAAGAGCTCATGTTTGTAGCGTGAAGTCACGGAAAGGGGTGCAAAAGGAGAAATGGCACAAGGAGCCTTGCAGTTTTGGAAAAAGTCATCTTTGCTGCAGCGCTCTCAGTACATCTGGTTAAGCCAGATATTTCCTGCTGAGCTACAAACGTCACCGTTCCTCCTCCTGCCACAACTGCTCAGGAGGAGAAAATACAAGACCCACTGCATTTGTGACTGCCAACATCCACGCTCTTGAACGGGGTATGACCTTTGTGCAGAAACGGTTGCCAAGTGACAATCTTGCGTACTGAGATTTGTTTTAGCAACATCATAATAAAGGTTTTGCTCAACAGTTTTTGAAACCTAGGTATAAAACTAAAGGTAAATATGAGCTCTTGATAGAAGAAGGTAATACTGGGGGAAAAACAAGAAACAATTTTTGTGTGTGAAAAAAAAAAAGAGTGACCATTTATGAGATTATATTTTGTATCTCCTTTCATTTACAATAGTTCGTGATGATTTTTCTTTAACTACATATACAATGTTAACTCCAGAGAGCAAAACACGACAACAAATGCAAAACTTTAATAAGAGACATCCACTTTCAAAAGCAAAACCTGGAAAATACAATGAGAGAACCTGAAAAAGCTTGTGCTAGACCAGGTCAGGCAAGCAAACGAGCACAGTTCAATGTCCTGTCAGTTGGGCTAAAAAAGCCACTCTAAAAAACCTTCCCCCAACACTAAGGGTAGAAGCCTAATTGAAGGAATACCAAGGTGGGACTCCCCAAGACCTTTCCAGTCTTACTGACAGGAGTAACGAGGAGGACGTGTGCGAGAAACTTGTTCCTATCCTGTTTTTCCTGATCATTCAAATCTCTGCCTGTCTGGAGCAAGCCGCTCAATACTCCAAACCTCTTCCGCAACAACATTTGTATCAGTGCCACGGTAAAAAGATGCTATTGTGAAAATTGTGGATGCGCTCATCTTCCTTTGTTCCAAGACTGGAGTACTGCAGGGTCCAGAAAACACATCAGGTCATCAAATCAACACAGTAAATCTTCCCTTTTACTTAGAAAGACAAAAATAATCTTGACTTTTTAATGAGCTCACACAACACTAAAAGACATTTCAGACTCAGGAAAGTATCTCATTTCTGCTGGTGAAATGCAACACAGCAGAAGTTGGACTGGGCTGCACTTGGATGGGCTCTAGCACTACGTGCCAAATCCAACTCCATCACAAAGAGGGAGCATCTCAAGGCACAGATATTTGGTAGCAGCACCCTATATCCAGCTCTCTTTCTGAATTCAGCTGGTGCAGAGGCACCGGTGAATTTGACGCCAGCCTTAATATTAAACGCAGAAGAAGGAGAATTACTGTTGTAGAAATAGAGGACGGACCTCCTGTGCGAGAGATCCCAGCTGCCACAGAAAGCGTGTAATCTCTTTTCATGATCTTAATTTTAAAAATTGGCCTGATTTTTTTTTCATGTGTCCTCACTATTCCTACTGGAAGGGATTTCCAGCGCCTGTCTATTTATACCCATTTCTTCTTGTGCCAACATTGTCTCTTCACTTAAATAACTTTCCTCTGCCTGCTGCTTGCCTCCTTGATGCACTCATAGGCAGCTGTCAGATCTCCTCTCAGCCATCTCTCCTTAGGCAAAACAAGTCAATCCCATTTAATAACCTCTGAGAAAGAGTCCCCATTCCCCGGATTCTTCCTACCCTCTCCCTACAACGAGCTCCTCTTTTTGGATGTGGCGATGAGGGTCCTCCGCAAGCCTTCCTCCGTGGAAGTTTCCCATCCAACACGTTTTAGGATCGTATCGTAATCTGAGGACTCGGAGGAAAGGTCAACAGTTCTTTCTCTGCTTTCACCCCTGCCAGTAACAAAACAATCACTGTGTAATAATGCAAGAATTAATCACACCCATTGTGTCACGCACAGACTCGTGAGGAAACGCTGTGCATCGTACTGCAGCATATTACTACATTAAGCTTTGCAGCTCTTCCATTTTCTCATTAACAGCAGCAAATGAGGATGTTGCTTTTTCTTCTACAATTTTAAGGTTCAAAAATGAGCAAATATATATACGTATTTATAAAATAAAGAAGAATACAGACAGGTAGAGAGAAAAGCTTCTGCTTCATAGCTTGGTAAAAGCAATTAATTCCTTTTACTATCATCATTACTATCTCTCTTTTTCACCATCATCATATCTATTCAAATAGGGTAAAGCATTCAGCACAGGCAGATAAAAAGATCTGTTTCTCCTTGAAGTCAAGTCAGTGGTAAAATTCCCATTGACTTCACATTGTAGCAAGGAGCAGCTTAGGGTTCTGTTTTCTGTAACACAGACACAAAACCTGCCGGAACAAAATGAATTTTGGAGATAACCTAGTTTAACAGAGCGCTCTTATCCCAGAGAGAAAAAATCAGAAAGGTTTTCAAAAGATGCAGCTAGAAGTTAGCTGCAGAAAGAAAAGTGGGACTGATTAGTCAGGAAAATGCAGCTGAAAATTCTTGCTGAAAGCAGCGGTTCACCCTCTGCCCAAATTGTCCAAGGTCCTAATAACAAAGTGCTGCGCACACCTCTATTTGCACACTCATTATTTACATATCTGTAGTAGTTCTTTGCTGCTAATGAGCACACGTGGTATTTTCCTAAAAAGGATGATTTACACATTGTCTTTGGAACTTGCCTTCCCCCAGAAATCCTGACACATATATCATGAAAGGCCCCCTTTGCAAACATAAGAAAAGTGCAGGAATAAAGAGATCTTGCAGGAAAAGTCTGACCAGCTAAAAAAGAAAGTATGTTAGGATTAACAAATACCTGGCTTATGTCAGAACCTGTTCAAGATAAGAGGAAATATTTTTTAATGAAAGCTAAGTATGGCCCTTGCAGATGTGGAAAGAATGTAACAGGAAGATATTTTCAATTCCCACTTGGCTACAAGAAACAGGTTTTGCAGCCAGGTTGTTTTTTCTTTTTTTTTTTTCTCCAATTCCCCCTTGTCCTTTTTGCTATGTTTCCTTGGGGAGCGGGAAGCCCAAGTGCCCTCCGCTTCAGCCGTTGCAGGCTCAGGAGCAAACCCGGCTTAATGTCTGTTCGAGGCTGCGCAATGTGTAAAGGCAGAAGGAAGTCTGTAACTCGGTGACTAATTCTCCTGCTGATTTGGAATTTCTGATACTGCACGAGTAGCAGCGACAATACAATTCCGTACACGTGGGCTTATTTTTTCCCGAAACCAACCTCGCTTATCCTTCTCACTTGAACACACGCTGAAATCAGGGGAAATAGAGATTTCATGTTGCTTTTTTTTTTATTTCTGTTACTTTCGTGCCTCGTTGTGGGTGGCATTTCCCTCCCCCCTTTCCTTTTTCTTCTCCAGTGCAGAAAGAAGTTATTTACGAGGGAGATAAAGGAGAACATATCCTCTAAGAGAGCTTGTTTAGCCTGAATGCCATGTTTTGAAAAGTGTCCCATAGGAAAAAGAAATGAGGTTAAGTCTTGAACTGGGGTGAACTATTTTTACATACAAATTGGACAGTAAAACACTGGTGCTTGGTAGAGATGGGGTTAAGGTTCTCAGGCAGCTTTATTTAACTTTGAAAACAATATTTACACACTACCAGCCCTCCCCCCCAAAGAAAGGAGGCAGTGTTGCCCACTAGCTGAAAGACACCTTCTTCACCTCTTTATGGTTAAAAAGTCTAACGTGAAATATCAGCTTGTAATTAAAATCCCTGCAAGTGTTTTGGGTGGGAAAATTCTGTGGAAATTTGGGTTGAATTGGGTTACATTTTTTCCTTACAATGACTTTAGTACAATCCAAATTTCCAGACCAAACAGCATCCCCCCCCCCCCCCCCCGAAGATTTTTCATCATACAGTGACAATTTGCAATGCGTTATTTCAATTAATTGTCAACTATTTCCAGATCCCTGACCAGATTACCGTATATAAAATGGTCACTGATAGTCAATTTGCTTGTATTTCCTCTCATTTATTTTCCAAGACAAGAGGTTTTGGGTGACCAGCTGCTTCTTATTTGGAACCTGTCTATTTTTGTTAATATCTGATGTCTCATGCAAACACTTAATTAATGATTGATAAGCAGGTTTTTGTTTTGACATACGTCCCCTATTCTAAGCAGCGATGCTTTACAACTCCAAGTTACTTTTCTGTTGCAG
This sequence comes from Astur gentilis, assembly GCF_929443795.1. NCBI lineage: Eukaryota > Metazoa > Chordata > Aves > Accipitriformes > Accipitridae > Astur > Astur gentilis. The sequence goes on from NC_064889.1 coordinate 38,548,394, forward strand.
ATTTTTTTTCAAGCACTTCTTTAAATTCTGGTTTAGACTCATGTTTGGCAACCATTTACAGATATGCTTGGCTTTATACGTATGAGTTACCTCACGAAATGAAATAAAGACATTTGTGTGCTAAAACATAAGCATTTGTGGAACAGGGCCTTCAGAAATGTCAAGCTAGGGCTCCATCTACTCTTCCCTACTGGTTTCCATACTCGGCCTACTCAGTTTTCAGACCAAAATAGTTTTATTTGTCTAATGAGCAATGCTGCTATATCAGGGTCACGCTGGGCCCTTTCCACTCTTTTACCTCTAATGCAGCTGCTGTCAGGTAAAAAGCTTCAGGCAGAGCGCCAAATACCAGCCTCACCAGATCTTAAGTGATGTTTATTCTCTTAACTGTATTGACTTCTTGTCGTCCCCCCCGACATAGGATAAAGCAGCTTTAAACCCTTCCCAGCGGTCATCTCTTAAGTAGCAATGACTCAGAGAAGGCTTCAAAGTAGAATAAGAAGAAATAACCAATACAAGGAAGAAATAGCATCTACTACCATAATAACCTGCTTCCCCAACCCCATGTAGAGCTATGCAGGTAACAGCATATATGTGAGAGCAAGGCTGCAAAAATGGGATACACAAAACTCAGGTGCTGCTTAAAACCAGCTTTGCTTCTAGATCCATTCTCTTGTCTGCAAAAGGCTTGATCTTGCTTTTGTCTCACCTAATTTTTGTGACCAAGGTGTGACTCTTGCATTAAGAACGTGGTGATTTGGGGGTTTCGGGTAGCTGGAGAAAGACAAGCTTTCCTGGAGAACAATTCAGCCTGCCTAAAACATGAACTGCTCACTTTATCTGTCTTTTTCTATCTTATTAGACCGACATAAATATCTAACATTAGGGAGGATGAACCTTAGACAGGAACTTCCCACTCTTCAGGTGGGAAGGTGCTTTTGTCTCCTCTTTAACTGTTAACGAAAGCAGTTGATCATACATTATTTTTCCCATCTACACTAGGCAGAACCTCATATGTAAGCAAAATCCCTAGCTCCCCCCCCCCCCGTTTTTCCTTACTCTGTTCACATTTTTTTCATAAAGTCTGTCACTAATGGCTAGTTTCTTTCTCTCTGTAACGGAAATTTTGGGAATGATTGGTTAAGAAAAACCCAAATTCTAAATCATTAAGCAATAATTCTGAGATATTAGCTTACTGAGTAATAAGCAATTTTATAGCAGATTTTTCGACAGGACATATTTCACCTAGAAAACCATCTTTTTTTGCTCCCTTAGGTTATAAGGTGCTTAAATCATTTTTTGAAGGAAGGAGGAAACAGCTGTGGCTAAAGCATGCTTTTTCCATCTGTCATTTTTTCTTTATTTTCTCTTTTTGTGCATGCAGCACTCAGTGAAAGCATTAGCAGTGGTGCCAATATTAGAAGTTAAAGAATGTAAACTTGAACTTGGATGATTTTGGTCAAGGTCCGAGAGTAGGATTTCTTTTTTTCCCATGTTCTCTGGCTGGGCTGGAGGTCACAGTTGTGCTTTCAAAGTCGGTGTGAAGAGGAAAGTGCTGGGATTTGCTAACCACTGCTGTACCTGTCCATCCCTTCAGCCTGATTTTTTGCTCAGCCTTTGAGCTAAGCTATGGGTAATTTTCTCAGCTGCTTCCATTTAATCAAAGGAGCTACCTGGACCAAACTTTTAACCCACCAAAAGGAAGGACAAGCACTAGTCTGATGCTGCAGCTGGTTTCAATTCCAATGTCTAGTTTACGGGGATGGCTTTAGGCTGAGACTATTGAAAATAAGAAGTTTAGAGGGACACGAGCAAAACAGGCTGATGATCTGCATTTAGCAGAGATACATCCAAAGTCTTTCCTGCTTATTTCAATGAGAGTTTTCCCAAATCATCCTTTCTAATACATGACTCTTATTACCCATTGACTCCCATGCCCAGCCTCACTCGTGCTCAAGAAAAATCCTCAGCTCCATTTTCAGGAATCACCATTTGGGATCAGACCCACAATCTGTTGCCTGTGAAAATGCCCAATTCAGTGTTCTTCAGAGGAAGCCTCAGGATGCCCAGTAACAAAAAGGTATGGAAAACCAGCTTGGAGATATACCATCCCCATCATTGTTAGTTATACCTGTTTAGGCACTAAAATCTTAGAGGCAGTAACTCAAATTAATAACATTCAAGAAGATACTTGCTCTCTTAATTCCGGTCCTCATTCCACAGTAGGAGAGTAAAATAAAAACATAACAACATGGAAAGACAACTTTCCACCAGGGTAAAGCACAAGTGAAAATTAGTAGAGGTTTTGATTTAATTTTTCCCCTACTTCCTTCTGTCTCTACCAAGGAGCAGAACTGAATAATTCAGTTAAGCTTGAACACAAAGAGAAGTCCTGCTCCATTCTCCTAGGCTGAGAAGGGTTATGAACTATAAAGCAGCTAGGTGAAATAAAAAAACAATGATTATGTGGATGAAAAAAAGGAGCATATAATCCCACAGTTATTGTTCACTTCTGTGCCAGCTAAAACCGCATTGGCATCTATCCCAAAAAAGCTAGCACATATTTTGATTGTGATTTTAATTTTCTTCTTCCTTTAAAAAACTGCCCCTGTAAAGTCAGCCAGGATTTAAACAAATACATCTATAGCATGATAATACTGCCATTAAAAAAATAATTAGGAACGTAGCCTGAAATAACTATCTAAAGACACTTGAAAACGTAAATCAGCCCAAGTATTTGAATAACAGTAAGGTGATGATGGAGACAATGTGAGGCGGTCTTGCTTGAGAACCAAAAGGTTTGTTTTGATAGAAAGAGCATCAAACGGAGCAGAGCAAGGTCTGTGCGCTCCACTGAGTTCTCAGGCCAATCCATCTCTAAGAAAACTGTCAGAAAGGGCAAATGGGCAATATAATTCTTCCCACTAGTTACATTGTTTTGTGGGAGCAGAGCAGCTTTTAACTGACAAAGACAGATCTAACCTCTGAAATCCAGGCCTCTTACCTATTTTTTTTTTCACGAAAACACTGATTTTCTATTAAACCTTTTTTTCTTTTTTTGGCTTTGAAGCTATTTGAATGCTATTATTTCAGAGACTTGCTTCTCTCCTATAGATCCCTGCAGACTTTTTATTGATGGAGATAAATATTACCCCACGTTCCTTTTTACCATTTGCTGTCAAACATGCCAAAGAGCTCGACTCAACCGTGCGTTACAAAGGGAGTTTTTCAGCGGGTTTGGATTTAGCTCTCAGTTTCCATCTTTATCGAACCGCTTTGGTCTTTTCCACATACATTTCCCGGAGCCGCAGGAACACAGCGCGTGCCGGTGCGACTCTTCTGCTGGAAAGCCAAGGAAAGCCTACGTCAGGAGGCAGCCCAGAAGGGAAATCGCTGCAGTCTGGGGAAGATACCACTAAGAATCAAACCTACAGGCTCTTTCAGCTCATTGCATCTCTCTGCTACGTTCATCTCCTTGCTAAAGATCCCAGATTCAGTACGAAAGTGGCCGGTGACTTGACCATCCTTCTGCAACGCGGTGCTGAGCCCCTGCACGGCCGCGCACCGTCAGTGTCCGCGCTCTGGCCAGCAAGTCCAAAACTGCTTTCTCAAACCATGATTTGTTCCAGAGCCATTTCCTTACATTCTCCAAGCAGGGTTTCCATTTCCATGGCCGTGTCACTCAGAAGGAGGACAGCCCAAATAAAGGAGTCCAGGTTTCGGTCCATCAACTCCAACCAGCGCTGCTCAGCGCTACGCAGAAGCTGGACTCCTCTTTAATCCCTGCAAGTTGCCAGAACTAGTGTCGGTCATTGCAAGGCGAGTTTTTTTTCTCTCCTGGGGTTGGTTCTCTGATTCAGCACGGAGAATGTCGTACAGATCTTCCTCCTGCTGAGTCACAACCTGTTCCTCATTCTCCCAGCAGGAGCTGTGTCTAAGGCAGGACGTTCCTACACAAAACATGCAGGACTCAGGGAACATGAGTGACTCACTGCCGTAATTTTTTTTTTTATATATATACCCTGCATTAATAGATATTAATAATAGCTTTTCAAAAATCTATTACAAATACAGATTCATTTCATGATATCATTTCTTCACCCTATTGCTAAGCTTTAGTAGTTACTATAATGATTGGAAAGTAAGTTTAAAAACAAAAAAAATAGTTATTGTCTGCTTTAAGCCTGTGAAATCTTACTTTTGTCCTTATGCACATTCATCAAGAAAAAATAAAGTTCTGTAACTTCATATTTTTTTTTTGTGGAAAACAGCATGTTAGTAGCGTTATTGACATTGGCTCAGAAAACTAGATCTTCATCAGGAACAGGGAAAGCTGTTGCTTTTTCTATCATCAGAAAGGTGGGGAAGTTAGGAGAGATAAGACAAGGCATATTTGGCAATGCATGGTATTACCGCAGATCAATATTTTTCAGACAAAATGTTTTTCTTAGCTGAAAAATGGTCTGCTTTTGCAAATATAATTTAGCACACGAAAACAGACTTTTGGAACTTTTTCACGTTTTGCATGTTAAGTTTTAATGAACTTAAAAGGATTGCTTTTAAAAAGAAAACCATCTTTCTTTTTCAAATGTAGCCTTGCTTGCAAGCTTTATATGTTACATTAGAAGCGTGAACTATTCAAAGAGTTTTGTTTTCAACTTGCAAAACACAAATACTTTAAAAAAAAAGTCAGGATTTTTCCCTCTATTGAACTCTATCTTGTTCATGCACTTTCAGAATTCATGGAAGCGCGCTGTGAGATAAAAGCCAGGAAAACAAGCATAAAAAGTTATTAAACGATGGGGCCAACAACAGCCAGAAACAGCCGTGGATGAGGGTCCTGCTAAGGCAAGTGTGTGTAGTTGTGTTTAATAGGGATGAGGATTCTTGGCATAGAAAACAGCATCCTTAAACCAAGGTTTAAGGTTAGCAAAGTTGTAAAAAACCTGAACATGCATCTTTGAATGGAAAGGTTTAGTCAGCTTCAGAAACAGTTTTCATTTATAATGCATGGAAAATTGCTAATCTTACCAAGTTTGTCACCAAACCAGTGCTAAAGTCTGAATGGAAAAAGTTTTGCAGTCATTTCTGTGAAATGTCACGTAATTCAGAAGAAAAGGAGGAAAACAAGAGATCATTATTCCTGTTTTGGGTTTTTTTTCTTGCATGGTCTGGTAGTTAGACTTTGCATCTTGTAATCAGGAGCCTGGACTCCATTGACCCCTCTCAGGAAAATCCTTCAGGTACAAGGAAAATGTTGTTGATGGGGAAAGAGCTTTGAGAACATACCCCGCATGACCCCAGAGTCAAGTTCCCTAGCTTCGGAGATTACCATTTCCTGGACATAGAATTAGGAATTAAAAGTACTAATTACTATGGTTCCTAACACATCTGAATGAACATGGTGAGTACATTTTATACTAATCCAATTAACAGATATTTTTTTTTTCCTCTTTTTATGTGAAAAAAATGCCTTGCGACCCATTGTTTTGCTAGTTAACAATTCTATGCTGTTACTTTGGGGCCAGATGCAAATGTAAACCAGATCATTTCTATTTAACCAATTTCTAGAGAAAAAAAATGCTCAGTGCCTACATAACAGACTTCAATATTAATACATCACACAGACAGCTAGAATGAGAAAGAGCAAAGCAAGGATCCCACATCACAGAAATGTAACTAATGCAGAGACAGAGTAAATACCAATGTCAAAGGAAATTCATTAGCTAATCTTATCTATAGAGCATATCTAAATGTGTCAGGTGATAAAAAGCTAGACCAGCTCAAACTGGCTCTCTTGAAGATGCCTGCCTATTTGAGCCACGGAAAGAATGAAAACGCACATACTGTATTACATATCACTCAGTCCTCGCTTAGCGCACGTTAAGCAGCAGAAGCAACAGTTTGGAGATGACAACAGTCTTACCAAGCATATGGTTGCTGAAACAATAAAATGTGCTATAGATCCTACTCCTTTTGCTTCATAATGTTTTTGGCTAGGTGAAAAGTATCTCACATAGGGGCTCCTTAGAGTAGGAAAGACTATGAAATTTTTTGATAATAAATATATTTATGGCCTCACTGCTGACCTCATTGCAAGCCATGAGTGATACACATATTTTATTTTTTTTTCCCCTGCTTACAGGCTAGAATGGAGCTGTGGCTGGTGTCAAGGTACTGCTCCACACCTGGACACCATCTGCAAAGGCTGGGCAGAGCCACGGCTCAGTGTGAACTGCAGTACAAGCTGTTGGACTAGAGAGGCAGAAAATGAGAGTTGCAAACGCGCTGAAGCTTAGGGGCCTCTGGGAGTTACAGAAAATGATAGGGGAATTACACCTTCCCTTATGACTATTTCTATTTAAATCAAGAATGTCACTCTTTCAGGACTAGCTTAAAGAAAGAACTAAAATTAACATTTTTTTCTATTGAAGTTCTGGTAATCTTCCTGGATGTTCCCTTCTGGTTTCACCTTTTGTAACAATCTCTCAACAATACCTTAAGCTTGACAGTTTCTTGGAAATACTGTTTCTCGCTGTTGGGTACCTACCATATCCTTAACAAAAAAAAACCCCTTACGCGTTCCCGAGTTCACAGACAGAACAGCTGTGCATCTTTATTACACATATGCTGCATTCTGGTTTTGCTTGTTAGCCAGCAGACAGGAAAGTTTTATTTTTAGGCAGATGTGAAAGCCCTAATTTGTTGCAGAGGGGAATAGAGCGCCTAATAATAGCATACAATAAAGCCAATGCCAAATTAATTAACGGAGACCAAAACAGGTTACAGCTTATGAGCCAAAGCTACTATTTTGCACTTCCCCAGCCTCCCCCCTCTCTCCGAAACGGCACAGTAGAGCTAGAGTTGGAAGAAGGACACCCCACAATATCTGCTCCTTACTGCAGGCCTTTTGCCGTGCATTTGAGTGACTGCGCATGGAGCTTTGTCTTGACCTTACAATACTCCGGTGGAAGAGCCCAGCCCGCTCGTGAGCCGCAAATTACTCCTTCCACAACCGACCAGCGTCGCTCAAGCCCCTCGCTGGTGGGCGCATCCCAGCTTGCTCAGACACGAGCCAGCGCGGTGGGAAGGGGCACGGAAGGAGGAACACCTCAGAACTTCGGAGAAGGTTTTGAAGACCAGCAAAGCTGCTGCTGTGACCAGGTGCATCCACCTTCTCGGTTACAGCCTCCACCGGCCGGGGCAGATGACCCGAAGGGAGGCTGAGAATAGCGTGCTGCCTCCCGCTCTGTTCTCGGGTGACCACACGTGTTTGCTGTCAGCTCTTTCCAACTAGGAGCAGGAGCCTATTTTAAGCGCTCCCTTTCCTCACGCATACACTGTTGCCATAGCTGCAAAACTAATGCACATGGAAAGAAAGGTTCTTACTCTATTGACTCAGCAGAGAGGCATGTTACTGAATCTCTCTGTTTCTTAACTCATGTAAGTGAAAGATAGCGGGCCAGATCCTTCTCCAGCTGGTGCTAAACTGGCATGACTGTTAGCTTAGTGAATCCCTATTAGTTTGCGGCAGCTGACATACTAGCCCTTTGTTTTCCATTGCTACACCTTCCAGGCTTGTTCGTGGTATATTGTAATTAATTCAGCTTCTCCCGTACCTCCCCCTTGAAGGATGTAGTCTGACAGAGACGGGAGAAAACCGTATTCGCTCTCCTGCTGTCCACTCTTCAATTATCGGAGGATTCAGGGAGTGAAGGCGCGTGTCAGGTATATGGCAAATATCTCAGCCTTTAACTTGCATCAAATTTCCAGCATCACAGACAGCAGTTTTGGGAATATTTAAGGTAAGCTTCAGATGCACCGGCAGTGAGCTTTCATTCTGACCTGGCAGTAGTATACAGGCTAACAGTGGCTTGCACCGATTTTGCTCACATTTGCAAACTTTCAGCCAACTCCAATTCAAATATAATTGCTAATACTTTGAAGCTTTGGTTTGCCAGGATACTTCAAGAAAAAAAACATCAATACACTTGAAACAAGCCCACTGCAGGTTTGGCTAGCGTTTTGAAAGGATACTTGATTTACATGTTTAAGTTTTCCTGCCCATTCCTAATCTTAAACAGAAAAGAAAAACAAACCAGCACAACTTTAATAAAAGGCAGTCGGGTCTTCAGTTAATATGAACTTGCGTAACTCCTTTGCCTTCCAAGTTTATCGAAGCTTTAGACTAAGGAAGACACAAATGGGTCTGATCCGATAAGCAGGCAGTTGCTCAGCATATGTATAAAGTGTAAGAACTTGTTACGCAAATTTTCCATCTCCTTGACCAAAGGTAGTGTCATGGCTGTTGAGGTTCCTTATGGAATGGACTGGCGTTTGGGTACCAGATCCCAAATAAAAGGACAGCAGTACCCTGTGTGCCTTCGCAGGGTGGGGAAAGACAGAGATGCATCCTTGGTGCATCCAGAAATTGGGGAGAGAGCCGAGGGGTAAAGGCTAAATCACTCATTTTGCTTCTGATCCTCAGCAAGTGGATGGCACAGTGGGGACTACCGGAATAGAAATAAATGATCCGTGACGGCAATGGCACTTGGAGGAGCGGAGGCCGTAGTTCTGCTGAACGGCTGGATCACAGAAATAGCCAGATATAAGGAGAGAGGAGAAAACATCAAGGGCTAAATGTAGGATATGATTACCGCAAATGAGTTAATGCCAAGAAGATGAGAGAATGGAAGGGGGTTGAGGAAAGAGCAAACCCTTGGAAGAGGGGGAAGGAAGTTTTCCTACATTTTGTCATTTTTGCTCTGACTTGCAAGCCTTACACTCTTTACTTAATGAACTAAGGAGAGACAAATTAATTATCTGCAAACCTGGGGCTGACTCACAATCCCTGGCTAGTAGAAGATAGATGGGAGACAGGCAGGTTTTCTTCAGGAGCCAAACAAGAGTACAAAATAAGCCCTAAGAGCACATTGTATTTTGCATCAATAAGCTGCGCTAGGTGACCCTTTATTCGCTGCTTGCAAGTATCTTCATTCAGGCAGGTTGCCTCTTCGTTAACTACTAAAATGTTGATACAGAAGTAAGAAGGATTAATTCTAGCAAAAAGATGCCATGCATTCAATGTCTATAGTGAAGGGTATATGATATAGCTGCTACAGAAATGAATTGTAGAGATACAGAGTGTATTTCAGAGCTTTACTCTGGGTTTGTTTTTGTTTGGGGTGGTTTTTTTCAGATTTTTCTCTTTACACAGCTGTGACAATTAGGCAGAGTCTGTAAAAAGAGATCTACAGCAGGTACATTTAGGTACAAAGTATTCATGGAGACCCAGAAGAGCACCCATACCTTAGTCTGAATATGAGATTCAAGTCTCCTATATCTCATCAGTTACTCTTTAGAAAGATGAATGATCTGCTTACCTGAATCTTAATTTCTATACACGTTCATATTTCATTTAGATTTCTGACTTAATCCGTTTTAAACTGCCATACCCACTTCTGTTTGTGCCAAGAAGAGCTCGCAAGACTTTAGCGCCATTAAAATCCAGCACCATAGCTCAATTTAAAGCTGTCAAGATATAAATATTACCCCCTAGCTATTACTTGTTTATAAAGTGATCCAGCTCTTTAAAAAGTCAAGCTATACCATATACTCATGTGGCTTCCTGCAACAGTTAATTCCAAAGGCTGCTTAAACACGTATGATATTTTTTCTTTGACATGCTTTAAATGTATTTGTCATTAATCTTGACCCTTTGACTGTTCCCCGAGGGACAATGAAGTGATCAGACAGCTGTGCCCCTCATAACTTTTAATACTTTAATTAAATCCCCTTTGGACCTTTTTCCCTTCTCTATTCTTTCTTTAGTCAGCCACCGAGAAAAACGACCACAATTTTAACATCTAAACACTGGAAACTATGAACATATAACAATGCAGAAATAATTTCTTATTTTTCAATTTACTTAATTATTTTTAAATTTAATTTCTGGAATGAATGAATGAGAGTTCTATTTTCTTCTGAAAAGTCTTTTTGAAGTCACAGTGGTTTGGCCTCATGTGTATAACCATAAACAGAACTGTACAGCTTTGGATAGATACTTTTAAGACAGAGTTCAAGCTCTGCTCTTCCATAGTTTAACAAGACAATAGTCTTTATAAAACTTTTACCCACAGAAATAGTTGATCTGTCCCAAGGATGATCAATCTCATTTAAAGGTAACAGGCTTGGCTCACAGATAAAACAGTCCCTATCATTTTACTATCCTATTCTCATGTTTTGCATCCAAGTTTTGGTGTTTGGTATTTACTGGCATGTATAGGAATTGCCGAAAATGTCAGTGAACTGGCAAATTGTAAATATCACTGACATTAAAAAAACAAGAAATTATTTTCCACTGCCTCAAACTTTCCATTAGTATGCTGTCAAAAGCAAGTATCACTTTTGATTCCCTAATTTCTCTTGGAGGAATTAAAGAAATCAACCAGGAATAAAAACATTGCTCAATTACTTCACAGTATTTATGTTACATAGAGCAAGTAGAGGGACATTACTAGAGTTCAGTTTGGGTTTTTACACCTCTCCCTGCCTCAGGGGATTAGGGGAACACTCTCAATTTCAATTAAATAGATTCGTGCTTTATTTGTAAGGGCACAGGTAAATCTCAGCTCAGCAAAAGGTAATTTTGGCTGTTTCTGTTAAAAACTAACCCAAATGATGTAAGCGTTTAGCTAGTTTAGTCTTTTGTTGCAAGCTGACAAACTGTTTACTTGGAAAACGCTATGGGAACCGGGGCCGGTTTATAACTTTGCATTGCAATGGGGTGCACCTGCAGTTCCACAGTTTGGTGTGCAGAGGTATAAAGTTTTACTTTTTTTTTTTTTTTAAGCTCACCCAAACTCAGAAATCAAAGCAAACAAAGAGAAGCTCAGCCATATACTTAAAGGGAACCCGCTTGAACAAAACTCCTGTAAAGACAAACTGAATTTGCGGCACACCTTCCATCCATCCAGCGTAAAGACAAAACTATTTTCCAGTATCTAGAACTGGGAGAACCTCTAAATGCAGACTACGATGCTGTCATTGCCATGTTCTTTTTGGCCTGGCACACCCCCCCCCCCCCCCCCCCCCCCCAGTTTTCCCATGCTGCAAACCTGCTTCAGCAGAGGGAAATGGTTTTGCGGGCTCTCTTCTCCTGCTCCACGCAGGTCCCCAAAGGTTTTTGCATTTGTTACCCGTGAGTGGCCCTGAGACACCTTACATCTCTGAAACACTTTTACAAAAGAAATTAAATTACTGTGAATAAGCCCCCCCATTCAGAAGCAGCACCCAAGACATGCTAACAGAGCAAAAATTTTTACATCACGCTGTGAGCTGGAACACCTCTGAATATGCAACTGTTACTGCACAGGCATCCCCAACCACTCAGTACAGGCAGGAAACAATCATATTTTTAGACCTAGACATCCCAAGCCCAGTTGAGCCCTGCAGATAAATTATCCAGCAATATCATCACTTCTGCACACCAGAAAGCCAGCCACAGTTTTTACTCTTTCAACATACATTAAACTTGCCGGTACAGGTGCCTCTGGGGATAATTCTGGTGCAGCCAGAAGAGCTAATAAAGAGTCATCATAAGCTGAATTCTTTTTAACTTTAGTGTACGAGGGGGGCATGCCCTGCGATAGGGGACATCCACTGCCTACCCAAGCAGCTGAAAGAAGACCTCTAGGCTCGACCACAGAAACATTTCAATGAAGCAGCAGTGGGTGGCACAGATTTAGGCTAACATGGCAGGGAGGAAAAGGGTGTCCGAGATAAAAGTGCCTTATAAAATAACTTGGAATGTCAGCACATGATTATGTTGTTTTCCCCTCAATCATTAGTTAGACTGCTGTGTTGCAAAACACCCTGAAGCTTGAGAAACTGCTAATGGGCAACAGCTTTTGGAATGTCATAAATGCTAAGTTTTACTGGACTGGAAAGACAACGTATTGTACAGTCAGAATTCAGATGGGGAAATATTTGGACACTTGCAGCGTGTAATAAAATGAGAGAAAGTGGATTAGTCAGTTTTGTAACTCATTAAAATGGAAGAGCTGCAAAAGAAAGATTTGTGAGAAATCTGCACCCACAACACTGATGGCACCTCTGAACCGGGTTCTTCCCCACCCTTTCTCAAAGTTATTTACACCTGGAGAAAGAAAACACCATTAACTCCCTATGCTCCGTCAAGAACAGCCTCACAACTCACAAGACAATTTGCAGATGAGAGAACCTGCCAGGTGATAGGACTGAACCTGGAAGACACTAACTGTGGATACTGGAGATAACGGGCTTTGCTTTATGGTTTGAAGGTGTGAGAGAAGCCCCCTCGCCTTTCAAGAGAGCAGGATCTTCAAAACATACAGCATGCAGCTGCTGTGTGCACGATGCTGAGCCCAAACCCAGATGACTATAGGCCTACGTGGCTTTTGGCTGAAGCAAGAGGTAGGATGAGCTTGTATCTGCCTTCAATAAATCATGTTGACTTGCCCCAAGACTAATCATAATGGAATGAAAAAGCCTTTTACTTTAATAAAGCAGAGGGCGATTCCAAAAGGTAAATTAGGAAGAGGTACATTATAAAGAATAAAAATTCCTTTCAAAAGGTATTGGAACACACTGAAAGGCTATAAAATACCTCATTGGCAGCCTCCATGCCCAGCACTGGGTTTCTGTTCTTTGTTCTAAGAGAGCTGGTTCACACTCCTGAAGAGATAGACAGGCAGTAAGGATGGCTTTTACTTGCTAAGATACAAGTTGACCCGTTAGATAAACAGGTTTGTTTAATGATTACATTTTCCTATGCCAAATGAAAACACATAAAAGTGCAAGATTCAACAGCTTTGTATATATTTTTTGCTTGAGCTGCACAATGGAAATTGTTTGTACTCTTCGCCAAAACAGTAAGGCTTCGCAACTTTGAATTTGGCAGGGACGGAGCCTAGTCCAAATCACTCTCCCGTGATTGCTGGGAGAGAAATGCCAACAATTTGTTTTTACGCTTACAAGATGTGTCATGTACAGTACAGAGTGATCCTAAACAACTTTAAGGAACCATCTGATGGCTCTTCATTAACAGGGGAAATTCTAAAAAGCCACCAGAACTGGGTCTTCCCTGCAGGAGTGCAATTAAGGAGCAGTTTGTACGCGGTATGCAGCAGTTCTAGAGAGGATGAGCGATCACCGGCCGAGGTTGATGGAAGGATTATCATAGACTTCAGTGAATGCTGGGTCAGGGCTCAGATACAGCTTGATTACAACCTCTTAATTAGGTCTTGCCCACGACATCTGCAAACTTTGCAGTAAGCCATATTGTTGAGTACCAGCATCATGAGGTAAAGACACTTGTTACAGTTCCGTCATTAGGCAGATCTGAAAAGCTTTAGTAGAAATTAATTGGAATTATCAATGGGTTTTTTTTCCAATAATGTAAGCAGTTAAATAATCAAGCTAGACTGACAATTTTCTTTATTGTAGCTGTAAAAACATCAGGTTTTCATTTTCTGATGTTCGACTTTTTTATTCTGACACTATGACAGTTTACATATTTATTTGCTTAGTCATTTGCCTTTGATTCTCATAATTGCAGGTATTAATTTTTACTCATTTTATTTTTATACACTTCTTATACAAACATCACTTGTTACAGCCTACTTAACACAACTTTTCATGACTATAATGCTTGTTTTTGCATGCCTGAAACTAATCAAAATTATAATAGGACAAACACTTGTCAGATGTTGAACGCTCCATCTTAAATGCATTTGTCAAAGTGGCAAGTACATTTCTGCAAGCACAACTGCCACCTGATAATTACAACATAAAACCTCCCTCGCCCTATGGAAAATTAAGTAACTTTGTATATGCTGTAAGCACACAGTTGCAGGCTAAATATTGTGTTTGGTTTTATTTTACCAACAGATAGCTTATCTCCATAACTTACTGAGCCTTGTAAAGCACTGTATTAGTAACTGTTGATGTGCATAAGTCTAAAATAGTTTATAGGTGGTATTTTTTTCTGACAATGCTGACTAAAGTTACCATTTGTTATACTGGAAATTCTTAAATAACACCGACAACAGTGCACTAATAATAACCTGAGTGACTGTAGGAGACTTGAGCGATGACCCTTGTTCAGCCCGTTCCTGGGAAGGAATCCAACTGGACAGGAGTTAGGCTGGTTGGGATTTTCAGATTTATTGGCTCATCTTTATAATTTCTGGTAATTTCTTATTTGCCCAAATGTTTGGGACCGATTTTAGAGAAAACGCTATAACACGTAGACCATGCAAACCTCATATGATAAGAGCCAAATGCTTTATCAGTTGTCACCAGAGGCGAGGCAAGACAGCGTGGCCAAAACTTCATGGAGATGGAAGCCTTCTGCAGTCGTATGCCTCTTGCCTCGATTATGCTTAGCAAGGAGAAATACTTCCCAATCACACAAAGCCAAAGCGTTCAAATAACTCCACAAACTGGCAACGTTATTTCTGCTGCCTTTATCTCTGTGCCAATGACTGCGACGGGGGCTTGCTAGCCTGACTTGGATGCTGTCTCCATTTATAGAGCATCTCATGATGCTCCCACTTAGAACAGCACAAACCTGAATATTTTTTCTGTGATAGATCTAACTGTGAAATGATGTAATTTTCCTATTTTTATACCAGGAACAAATTACCTTTGTCTCATGCCACACACTTCTGGTAGGAAAAGAATGAACACTGAGTTCCTTATGTTAATTAAGGCTCTGGGCAAAACTGATTAACTTTTACACATTTTTTGACAGGACAGTATGACTATAGTAACACAAATAGAAGATTCTCACTGACATAGGTATTAAAAACCTGATGTTCTTTAAAACCTAGTCCAAATCTAACAAGGAGAAACAGAAGAGATTCTGATAACTTCTGGAGGATCCCGAAATGTCTGCAGACAATAGGAGAGTAATATACACAATAAAGACAAAACTAGAAGTTTTTCCTACAAAGGATTATTTTCTTTGAGCTAGAGCCATATGTGAAAATGTGGAATCATTTTAATCATTTTTACATTTACTTTTTGAAACACATTATAATATCCAAGCTAAAGAACAGAGTAAACTTAAGATGAGATTAGCACTCACCACTTCCACAACCACAAAAAGGTACCAAAATTCAGACTGAAAAACCTATGCTTTTTAAGAACCCCAAACCACTCCAATTGCCATGTTTTATTTTAGCCAGATTTTTACATTTCAGGGAGATTTTAGCAAGCAGTTGAAATTACTACCATTTCAAATGCCATGATGAATACAATTGTATCCCTATTTTGGTTTTACTTTTGGTAATTAGCCAGGGATCTCTCCCTAACCGTACTCCACTCTCTGGAACAGCTACATCTGCCCTGAAGGACAGGACACTTTTCCTTCAGCAGCTGCACGAAGGCAATGGTTATACTGAAGTACCACAGCACTGTTCCTCCTCTGATGTTACAGTTCCCCTGGCCCTACGACTGGGAACAACAGAGAAATCTGGAGAGACAGGTGGACCGAAACACTGAATTTTGAGTGACCCAAACTGTCACCCATCCTTTCCATTAGCTAACAGCAAAGGGATCACTGTTCTTGCGTTCACAACCAAAAACAAGGTGTTGATATATGGGTTACAGTAACAGTAGCGTGGAAAATAAGACCTGCCTAACCTTTCCCCATGTGTATATTTATTTTACAGCCTTGTTTTTCCACAGTTGCCATTGGGTGTAGCACCACAGCTGTCCTTGCTCACTGGCAGTGTATTTTTATTCACTTATCTCCAACCTAGCAGTTATTTTTTTCCATCAGCGCTTAGTTTCCAATTCCCTTACCCTGACCCCCCGCAAAGAAGAGCGGGTCCTCTTTTCACCTCTGAACTTGGTCCTTTCAGCAGCTTTATCAGGGATGCACCGACTTCTGTGGTTTGATCTATGGTTTTGGACAATCCATTTAGCCTCTCTGAATGGGTTTCTCACTCCCTAAAGTAAGTCATGATCTCTGCTGATGTAAGACTTCATCATTGACCTTCCAGACCAAAGTAATACAGTACTCAAAATATTGTTGTTTCATGTGATGTTACCTCTTAGTTTTCCCCGTGAACCAGAAAAATGACATGCTTTTCCATTTCTAGGTAGAAGCTTCAGTTTTACTTGGGTTTAATGCAAAGAATCTCTGTTTTCAGCCCATTGCTGGGTCATTGATTTGGATTCATCCACACACAAATTGTACAATTCCTAAACTACTATTCAACCAATTAAGAACAGTTTTGGGGTCAAGAGACTCAGGTTCCCCTTTCTACCACGGAACAGGCTTTATGACATTGACTGTTTGTTTTCACTGCTTAATCTTCCCCCTTGTAAATCTGAGACAACATCTCCCTGTGGTGCAGCACTAAATGGATAAACACAATGAACATTAGAAGTGTTCAAAGAAGCCCATATATCATGGAATTGAACATTTGATCAGTAAGGAGATTAAAATAGAAAGAAGAAAACTCTTGGTGAAAAAATTAATTGCCTTTCAAGCACAGGAGTTTCTGATCAGCTGAAGAGTGAACTTTGGGAGCAGCCAAGAGGACCAGCAGAGGAAATAACGAGCTAAAGAGCAGACGTGGATCACAACACCTTACGGCCAAGGGGCTTTCTTGCTCATGCATACAACCCAACAACCACCTCTCTTGGGGAACTGGTGGCCACCCAACCAAACGGTTCTGAATCAGCAAGCTTGGCTTAAAGGGAAAACTAACTATTTTACTGAGCTTGGGGAAAGAAACAAAAGTCACATTGGGAGGAGTACGGAGGTGGCACCCACAAACCCATCTTGTAAATTTGGCCAGACTTTGAGCTGCTGCATTCTGTAAATAGTTCTCTTAATAGAGCACCAGCTTAGTTTTACAACCACCCTTTACAAGCACGCTTTCATGTTCTTGTTCTACACGTGATACATGAAACAGATTTAGGTACCTAATAAGTAGGCAGACAGATATGAAATTTTTGGCCTTGGATTTTAAGAGCAGAGATGGGGGAAGAGTCCCAAAAGCAGATCCAGAGCATCTTAACAAAGGGATGGGTATACATATGCCTGGAAAGCACCTGTTAGCAGAGATTAGCAAATAAATCTTTGAGGAGTAGATGAATAATTCCCCTACCAATGACAGACAATACTGGAAAGAGAAAATGGCATCCATAAAAATAATCTGTAAGTATAAAATCCTGGACCTCGAGACTGGAAAGCTTATTTTTAAGCAGTTATTTTTATGTGTTATGTGTTTCCATTTAACATTACAGGCCTAATCATTTGCAGCTTAGTGAAGGGTTGAAGCCCACTTGCACACACCCATGTTTCCATACACAGTCTGTTTGCGAGCGTTATCTTCCTGGCCAAGCAACTGCTTGACTTGTTCACGCAAACAAAAGCTCCGTACACTCAAACACACGTTTTGCTTCTCTGCCTTCACTTCACGAGAGTAAGTCTTCACGTTGCTTCTCAGCATGCATATTTAGAAAATATGTGAAAATATTAAAAAAGCAACCAGCACAGTTTGCCCTTGGTACAACAGGGGAAATGATGTTTAAGACTGTATTTGTTTTCCAGCTGGATGTACCCTCCCAAGCATGGTTCTGAGTCAGACATCAATTTCAACACAACTTATGTATATATCTAATAGTTGCTCTGAGACAGACCATAAAATACCTGTGGATAAACTTAGACCAGCTCCAATTTTTATTAATTCAGACATAACAGATTCTCAAACTTTCCTATTGAACTCAGGTAAGAAGAAAAACTTCAGCAGTAAAAAGATCTTCCCCAGGAATTTTTCAATCAGCAGAGAAGACCTGCTGCTGCAAATAGGTACTTGTGCTTTATCGGGAAAGGATATTACTAAAATGCATTTTCCAACTGCTGCTCATTGTCCTTGCTCTAGTCTGTCTTCAATGTCTTCAGCCGCTCACTTTGCACACAGGGTCCAGGACACAAGCTAGTCTTCCACATCTGAACAAACCTGGTTTGTTCTTTCAACCTCTGCGTGGAGCCCTGCAGTGGAAATTTCCATTTGCCCCCCCCCAGAATAGCTGAATTCTGCTCTGTGAGCCAGATTAGTGTACAACAATTAAAGCCTACATACCTCTCAGTATAGACCTTTCCTAAGCTTCTCCAGCTGGGAGTGCTTGGGTTTATTGGAGGCTGATAGGTTATACTGTTTCTGGGAACTTAAAACTACTATAGCATGAGCATTAATCAGTTGGTTTAAAGCAGAGAAATTCACATAGGTCAAGACATGAGAGTCTTAAAAACAATCCAAATGAAATATTTAGAAGTGTGACAATCTGGAGCTCGTTGTGTTAGGTGGTATCTCCAGAAATACGAGAGTGGTGTCATCCAGTGGCTGAGCTACATATGAACAGGAAAAAAATGCTACAGACCAGAAAATGCATGGGCAGGAGCTCACGTGAGTCTTTTAACACGTAGCAGAAATAGAGCATTGGCCAGAGCATTCCCTTCACTAACCCTCCACTCAAAAATCTTTCTGTTGCAGTAGCAGTCCCTAATCATCCAGCCTAGTCACAAATCCATGTTTGCTTCTCCTTGCCCTTTCCCCAAAAGGCAGAAGAGAGCTGCAGCAAGGCTGGCTCAAGGCTTCCACACGGCAGCAAGGTTGAATTTTGTCACTCCAAGAACAAGAGGCAACTGCCGGGCTGCTGCTGCTTCGAGGGAGGCAAGGGTTGGGTGGAGAACTGGGATGGGCTCCAGGTCGGGTCTTCTTCTGTTACTGCTGCCGAGAGGGGCAGAAACGCTGACCCTCCGCCATCAGCTTGGATCACCAAAGCACTGGTGAAGAGTTTATGCATTAATCTGCCCACCTTACCATCAATGTGGTCTTCACACAGTTCTTGAAAGGACGAACAAAACCTCAGGCTCACAACCCCTCTTTTGCACTTTACCATCTGCAAGGCTGGGAGAAGCCATTTGAGATCAAACACAACTCCAGATTACTTTTAAATGGTGGCCGCTGCTCTTAGCTTTTTGATTTTCCATCAACTGTTCCAGAATGCATTTCCAAAAATACAGAACGAGATGCGAGGAGTAACCAGCCACCACTGTCTTTGAGCAGCTAACATGTCCGCTTCCCCAGCCAGCTCCTCTCTATTAGAAAACATAAAATCGTATTGTAACTGATAGCAGCAGTGGATGTAACCTACTCTGTGGGGAAAGCTGAATCAGTGCTTTTCATTCCTTCTAATCCCCCTGAGCCATAACACCCCTCGTGGAGTCTCTAGCAAGGTCGAAAGACTTGAACGCAATACTAAGCTGGTGAGCCAGGTGGCTGGCAATATTCCTTTCATGCAACCCTATTTTTGCTTACCTGCCATTTTAAGGCCATTTGTAAATATAGATCAGAGGGTTCATAAGCAATAGGACATGGAACACCTTGCAGGAAAGATTCTAGCAACAAAAAAAAAGTTCTTTTTTTTTTTCGGAACCTTTCCATTCTCTAGTAAGTATTTGCTTTTACAGGTGGAAAAAGCTGAAGCCCAGAGACCAATTATTACCACACACAAACCATTTTGTACTCCACACAGGGACATTACATCTTTCGAAGTACGGGGTACAAGTCTGAGACGCACACTAGAGCCAGCACTGACAGCTCTTCCGATTCGAGAGCAATGGTCCTGCAGGAGACAGTCGATGAATACAAGCAAGGGTTTCTCTGCTCTGCTGCGTTCAGCATGAATCTCTTGGTGGATAGTTTGGCTCAGCCTGTTTTTTCAATAATAAATGTACACAAGAGTAGTTTCTCTGAAGTAGGATTCATTATAAATTCACTCTGCAGCTTGTCTTAGAACAACTTACTTGCATGTCTATACCCAAAGAAACCCCCTTTCAAGAAGGGATTGTTTTTCTTAAGAGGGTTGGGCATATTTAAGGTGCAGAAAGCTGCAAAAGAGCACGAGATGGGTTTCAAAACAGATGTGAGCTACGAGTTCATTCTCCCATTGAAACTCACTGCACAAGAAAAAAAACATTATAATTGCATAGAAAAATACTATGGACACAAAGGATTTCTGTCTGTGAGCAAGTGAAGAATGATTGTTATGTATTTCATCCTAAACTATCAGTTACTGACAGCTTTGGTGAAACTAGTTGATTTTCTCCTTTTTTGACTCCGATTTCTTAGCACACTCCTTTCGAAAAAAATTAAAACTCAGACCAAGATATGAAGAATTATCTTTCCAATGAAGTTTTCTGCAAGATATTTTTTCAGGTCCCAAAATTCCAGTAAAGGAGGTCACAGACAAGGGCGTACATAGAAAAATAGTCCTTGGTTAGCTCTAATCTTTGGTATTTCAATGATATTTTCTAGAGTATTCATCCATCTCCCTGGCATGAGTGGGGCTGAGCTAGCCCCCAAGCAATTTTGAAAATCCCACCTGTAATGATTGATTATTCACAGAATTGCATGCAAACCCCTATGGCTCTTTGACAACTCATTGTAATAAATTAGGCACTGATTGGATTTTTTCCTTGCATTTATGCAGCTTAATGTTATTTAAGACAAATACCTAGCAGCATAATACGTTTTTATAGGAACTGAAAAAAATGAATTTGGTATCCAGTATACACACAGGCACCTCCACACCGGGCCAGGTCCTTCTCATGTCTCTCTAACAAAGTTCCTGAGGGTTACAGAGATTGTTTTGACCCTGCTCACCGCAGTTACATTCTTTACAGTGAAATGTAAGATAAGGTAGACCACTCCACATACAGATAGGATAGGGATTTGTGTTCACGAACACCACCCAGTACAAAGCAACTAGAGGACAGAATTTCTTTTTTAAAAAAAGGGGTTCATTCTATGTGACGTTACTTTCTCAGAATATTCTGAAAAAATAAGACACCCACAACTAATACCAATTCAAAGCATTTCCATTGAGCATCCACCCAAACTTCTGGTCAATCTGCGGATATTGGTTGAACACATAGCTCAAAATCCAGTGATGATCAAGTACACTTAAGCTAGGCAAGAGCTCTGTGACTGCCGCCTTAATCCAAACAGCAAGGAAATGGCCAAGAATCAGGTTGGAATTTTTTTTTAAGAAAATATAAATAGACTTGATTCAGTTAACTGATGCATTCACCAGCTGTAATCCCTGACCAATGGATTATACACAGTGTTCAATGCATAATTCTGATCTGCTCTTTATTTATAAGAGAATAAAAAGGATCAGGTCTATTTTTAACTTCCTGGAAAGTTTAAAAATAAAGAACAGCTTTCAATAATGCATTAAACAGCAGGTTTCCGCCTTCTCAAAATGAGCCTGCATGTATCAAAAAGGTGAAGTTCTGTGGCTCTACTGCCCACACCACGAGCAGGTGAATTAAGAACAGCATGCAAGGAACCAGTGAAGACTGAGGTATGTATGTTGATAAATACAGGTACACTATGTGCATGGTTAGATTTAGGAAGGAGCAGGGAGTCCTAAAGTGGCCTGGAGCTTAATTCCCACTCGGCTCAATAAGTGTTAGGCAGAAAGAACAGAAATATACATCGGCATTTCACTTGTGATGGAAACACATGCACATACTGGATTTGGATCTTTAAGATCACCCAAGTCCAGCTGTGCATCTTTAAAAAATCTGCAGTTTCACTTTAAGAGATTTTCCATTCCCCCCCTCCATGCGCATTTTTCCAGCACATTTGTGCCCTGTGCCTTTCACTATTTAAAATTCAATTTAAGTCTTCAGTCAGACTAGGCTGGGTTTACATTAGTCCATTCCACAGTGCAGGGGAGAAGGTGACCAGTGGTCACAGCACCAGCTTTTTCAGAAAACTCCACCTGATTTCACCGAGATAAGGAGCAGTGGGGCTGCAACAGAGCCATTGGTCCCACCTGTGCCCCCTCCTCAGTCCCTAACCACTTTGTCACACTGTCACCCTCAGCATCTACAGCACGGGCATCCAGATATTTCAGGGGGACGCTGTCCTGCAGAAGGAAGATGTGGGGAACAACCTTGGTGGGAGAGGTGTTACCATCACAAGCCACCATCAGTGGATCAACCAGGGTCAGGGGTAAAAGCCATCACTTGCGGCTTCATTTCAGACATACCAAGTGACTCTTTCCTTCAGAGAAAGGAATTTGTTTCCTCAGAGAAACACTGACAACAGATACAAAATGGTTTGGAAAAAAAATTCTTTCTTAAGTTTCAGCTCAGATAAAACTTCAGGTTATGGGTAGCCCATAAAATTAAAATCCAACCTTGCCTCTACAATCAGATCCTGTTAAGTTTTGTCCCCTTCCTTTTATTTCTCTCTCCTCACTTAAGAATCATTTTTCCTTTGGGCCAAGAAAAGGAGATAGTAATAATGAAGCAACTAATTTCACATAAACAGCACTGAGGTGAAGGACAGTGAGAAGTGATGCCCTGGCCAGCCACAGAGAAGACAACACCTAATAAGCATCATTTGCACTTGGTTTGAAAGACAGGCTTTCTTCAAAACAAGTTTATGGGACTTTTTTTTTGTCCAGAAACTCTGAAATAGCTCTTTTGTAGAAGTAATTCTTTTAAATTAAGTATCAGGTGACGTACGATGAAAACAATACTTTTTTCCCTAAGTGTTGACTACGCACATAGCAGTCTGCCCATGTACCAAACTACCCACCTGCTGAATTTATAAAGCATAACATTTTGTGCGAGTTGATCACCGTTACAGCAGCAGGCAACCTGAAACCGAACCCAACCGATACAACAGCACCCCACCAAAAGCACCGCGGCGGCGAAATCCCTTCCCGCAACGTCGGCAAAAGTGGATTTTCCCCAAGAGCGAGAGCAGTTCTTAACCTCGCTTTGCTCACTGCTCTCAGCCCCGGGTTGCGTTAGGATCGCCGCGGGTCGGCGTGACGCTGCTCCTGGCTTTCCTTCCCCCCAGCACGGAGCCAGCCAGGCTCTGCCTTCCCTTGACTTTATAATAGCCTCGCACTGGTGGAAGCTGGGCCAAATTTGGCTCGCTGCATTACAGCTGAAATAAAGGACAATACTAGAGCAATCAGCAATTCAGTTTTAAGTCCCTCAGGTAGCTAGCATAGCCCTTTTCCCAATATTTAAGGATGGGAAACGCTATGCTATACAAATACTATAGTAAATTTAGCTGCTGAAAGCTAGCAACAGTCTGGCTTTTATTGGCACTCCTCTCTATATGCCCTGGCTTCCATTTCCCCATATATTTTAAGCACCAGCTTCTGTACATATTGGTACCTTATGCTTAGGCAGTTGCGCACTGTAAATATAGACGACTTTTAACCTAGGGCTCAACCCAGATCTTTCCCCCTCCCAATATTTTTAAGGAGAAAAGGTCAGAGTATTCCAGTGAACTGACGCAGTCTGTCTAATTTATACAGCAAGAAGCTTAAAATTGTGCGTCATTTGACCATTTTCCATTTGTTCATGCTGAGATTAAGAGATGGGCTTATTGTTGAGCTTATAGTTGAAATTACAACTAAGAGAAAAAAAGGGTTGTAAGAGATCAGTAGCTGCAGCTGGGCTTTGATTTACTGCTGCCCAGTCATGGCAATGTAAATTAAGAAAACTTGAAAAAAGCAGCTCATTGGGATTGAGAGAAGCCGAGTAGTTAACCATTTCAAAGGTAAAGGTTTCCAAATAAAACTGGGGAGCCAGGACTTGCTGTGAGCAGTAACAGCTTGTTTAATTGCCAGAAAGCATCTGTGACAACAGAGTGGTATGCAGCTGTGATTACAAGGGAGAAAAGCCCAGCATCAACACCAGAAATCATTTGTAAAGCTGAGGAGTCAGCATATTTTATACTATTTCATCACTGCACATCTCGGGTCAGACAGATGGCAAGCTTTATACGCACCCAACAGAAGACAACTCTTTCCTTAGATACCTCTCCAGCATTTCTTCCAATATAGGGGATGTTTTAACTGCAGGAATAAGTTCAGGATCAAAAATAATCTCGCAATACATATTCTTGAATTTTGCTGCAGTGCGGGCAAGCCCAGTAAAAATCTAGAGCTGGTCAAGGAATTGGTGTATGCTCACAGGCATTTATCCAAGCAGGTTATTGTGAGCGCACACGTATCTGCAGGAAGAGAACGCCAAACCCCGAGCTGATGTAAGCTCAAATGTTTCAACTGAAGTTAGTGGAGCCATGGAAATGTCTACAGGCAGAACTGCAGATAAGAGTTTAACAGACCTATTCCTTCTAATAACATGGATCAGTAAAGTTCATCAGGTTTGGGGAAAATGGGGAATTCATGACAATGCCCGCAATTCTCTCCTATTTCTTTCCATTTTCATTTTGTATACAATATGAATCCCAAACTGGTTAGTATTTACGTGACAGTGGTAAGAAGGGTGACAGATTTGCTGACATTTCCCTGGAAGAACTGTTGCTATCTATAGCATTTTCCATTTTCATTTGGGATATTTTTATGGGACTGGAGACAGATGGATTTTCTAGTAAGGTGAAAATAAGAACATTGCCATTTAGATAATGTATTTCCACGTGAGGCAAATCATTAATACCATAAGATTTTGCTCAAACTAAATTTATGTGGGTTTTACCACCAAATAGCCTCCTTCACTAGTGGAAAAAAACCAAGAAATATCACCCTCTAACTTTGCAAACACTCAAAAAAGGTGAAAACTGTCAAAACTCTTGTGCCAAATGCTGCTCAGGCTGCTTGTGACAGCCAATCTCCATGCAAGGTAGGTATTTTGCTGTTTAGAGAAAGATTTATTACAAAACATCCATTAACAAACTTTTATAACTATGACAAATACTTGACATTTTCCAGAGCAGTATCATTCTTGAAGTATGAGAAAAATAGGAAAGTCTAGCTGCAGGAGAGATCGGAGCATCTCCTCTAACACATGCAAACTAGAACGGGTCGCCTAAGCAGGAGATTGCTAAATCCAAGCATGACAGATTTAGGAATCAAACTTGAAAAGCAAATATATTAAATATTGGTTCAAAAATCTATTATGAAAGAGTTTGTTTAGTGTCTGTAGTTACACCTCCTGGAGTTTTACGTTTTCTTGACCGTCCTGTTCACTCCCTTTCCTGCACATGCAGCTATCCCTTGTCTCTTATTTTACAGTCAGATTGTAAGCTCTTCAAGGACCCACCTTTATCAAGTTAGGGACTAATATTCTGATGGGCTAGTTACACATCATCTATTATTGGGCTTCACCCATGACAGCTTCGCATAGGTGACACAGGAATACAAAAAAGATCATACATAAACTTATATGCAAGTTAAATTTGAGATTCAGACTCGAAGATTCAAGATACTGTCCCCAAAACTGGCAACGTTACCAGAGTACGATTGTGCACATATGCTCATTTCAAAGGAGCAGGATTTCATTCTAAAATCCGATCCAGCAAAGGGCTTATAACACCCTTCTGGTCTCAAGACAGCCAATGACTGGGATGGGGCTTTTCTCCAGCAAAGTGACATATAGGCTTAGT
The DNA here is from genome assembly GCF_929443795.1 of Astur gentilis. NCBI lineage: Eukaryota > Metazoa > Chordata > Aves > Accipitriformes > Accipitridae > Astur > Astur gentilis. Next base: position 38,573,902 of record NC_064889.1, read on the forward strand.
CTGCACAACTGAGGCCCTTTTTTCATGAGTCAGCCTGAGCTTTGCTTAACACAGTTCATTTTCTACAAAAACCCAAATTCTGCCCAGTCTTCGAGGCCCACACACTAAATCCATGTGCACAACTAATTAATCTTCATCTGCTCTATTGGAGAAAACTTTTCTTGTGGGACATCAGTGAGCTCTAGATACATTAATGCCTTAACACCAACATAAATGTCAGAACTGATCTTCACAGGCATGCAGGTAGGGGGTGTTCAGAAACGTTCACATGAATACAGTTTTCTTTGGATTATGTCTTACTGTAAAACCAGCCAAGATTTTGCTATGTTACTTTCTAAGTAGAAATGTCACTACAGAAATAATGCTTAATCCTAGAGGTTTTTATACATCCACAGCAAAGTATCTTATAATCTTCCAACCTCTAGTGTATTAAGCAGCATTGTGAGATATGGAAGTAATTTTATCCAATTTTGAAGTGGCAATCAGACAGAGACAAATTATTATTACTGCCTTGCTCTAGCATAGCATTTTTCTACCGGAGACCTCAAAGTGCTGACAGAAGAAGACATTTAATCCAGGTCTCTCCAGCCCAGTTTAGCATCCTCAGTGTTAGACCACCTGTATTCCAGGTCCAGCTCTAAAAATGGGGTGGCCAGTGGGACCTCTCCTGATACGCACACTTGGAGCAAGTTTCGTTTCTACTCAAAATGCACAGGTTAAAAAAAAACAAAAAAACCACAACACAAGAAAATGAGGCCACACAAAAGCATGATGCAGCAGCTCATCGATTAGCAAGACAGGTAAAGCCCATATCTGTTTAAAGTTGTCTTTTCCAATGACAGCTAAGAACCTAGCGACATCTCCATACTAATGTTTATTTCTATCGCCAGGCCAATTTACAAGCCTTCTGTCAGATAAGGAATTTCAGAGCTTTACAGAAAAATGCATTTAGCCATGTATGCACTAGGGCAAAGCAGATAAAGTTTAGCGTCTAAACTTATGAAGATTTAAATGTTATTGTGACACAAAGCACATTGTGCCAATTTTCCACCTCCAGCAAACATACTAAATGTCATTGTCTTTCTAAGAAGAAAGGATCTATTCTCGTTTCCTTTTTTATTGACTGAGGAAGATTAAGGGTAATCTCACTAAATCCTCAATCACCCCACATGATACATTTTTTTGGACATTGCTGTGTCATTCAGACTATTATATTCAGTAACAGAGAAAACTCTTGCTTTATTCATCCCTGCTTCTTTTTGTCCCTCCATCTGCTTCAAAACACCCCCACGTCACACACCTCTGCTTTTGTCACCCAGCGAGACCAGCTTAAGTTTGGCATTGAAGCCCAGGGTGGCCAGAATCGTCATATTTTACTTTAAACAGTTCGACACGTCCAGAAAGGATAGCAGCCAACTGCAAGACATTTCCTTCCTGCTTTGGCTGCAGGATAGAAAGACAAATTCAGCTTGCCAAACTGGATTCATTTTCTTGCTCCCCTCTGCTCTCTCCCACCTCCCATTAGAAAAAAATAAATAAAAATCCAACTAAGCTCCCAAACATAACAAACAAGTGTGAAAAAAGCACTAAAGAGAAACCCTTTTCGGCTCCATGGCCATGAAGTCTGATTTCAGGAAACTTGACAAAGATAAAACTTGCTGGAAACACATGTATCGGATGGCAGCATCACTGACCATGGGGAATTTACTTGCTGTATTGTGATCTGTCAAGGAGGTGGCAGAAGCGATTTTTGTGCCAGACAGACTGTTTTATTCCTGAAGTTACTGGGGACTAGTCAAAACCACAGCAGATTCTTGCTGAGAGGTTGGATTAATACTTATAAAGCAAAGTAAAAGAGGCCAATTCCTCTGATATGAAGTAGGTTTGCTGAAGCCACTCTATCCCAGGAACACCACATAACTACCTCTGGGATTCGGTACCCAGGAAACAGCCAGAGATTTTTATTTCCCATAAAAGCTCATTAGCTCTTCCCTACAGGTCTACTCTAAAGGCAGTGGAGCCTTTCCCTCGCCTCACTTGATCTTCGGACAGGCTTCTCAAAGCAGCAATGAAAGGGGATGCTGAAAACTTAGCTTTTCCTCGCCAGAGGAACACGTCTACCTGGACAAAGGTACCTGGCTTGGTGAAGGATTTGGGGAAGACGGCAGAAAGCATCACCCCTGGCTGGCCAGCTGCCTTCATCCCATCGGTGATTTAAAGTCTTGAGGTCCTTGAGAGAACGTCTTAGGAGAACACCAGGGCAGCCTTAGCCTCTGCTAGGGTGGGAAGAATCCCTCCCCGTGGAAGTCACAGATAGGGCTGGAAATGCCAACCCACACGTGCTGGCTGTGGGCATCCCGGAGGAGACTGAAGCTCAGCAGCGAGTCTCTTCTCCCTTCATCTCCACCAAGCAAACACAACACCAGCCTGGGCTGCACAATGAAACCGTTCGGTACAAAAGGCTCCCTTCAAAAGTAGCAGCTTTAACCTATCCGTAACAAAATGCAACAATAACAATGGCCCCCAAAAAATTACAATAGAGGGAGAAATATCATGCCAAGGCGGGTGGTAGGAACTCCTCGGGTGTGAAGTCATTGCCTTTTACCTTCAGAGGAATGACTGGTGTAAGTCCTAGCATTTATTTCAAAGCTCCACAAAACTAGCTTTCCCCATCACACTGTTTGAAAACTGACAAGGAGGGAGAAACTCTGGAGAAAAAAATATTAGTACTGAAGGGACTTTATTCCAGGGTTTTCTCACTCAAAGGTTTGAAGCCAAGCAATCTGGGAAATCCATCAGGGCCCCCATTGTTCCCTACCTTTTTTTTTTAATAAAAAAAAGCAATCTTAGATGCACAAATAGTCAGTACGAAGTCCAAGACAGAGCAAGTGTTTCAAAGCAGAAGGGCCAAATTCTGCCTTCATGTATTTAACATATGAACACTGTCATCAGTGGGAGTTTTGCTGAAGTTTCCAAGCTTTGGATTTTTGCCCAAGTGTCCAGAAGTTGCAGTCCTTATTTTAACAAGTGGGCTGTTCATCTCAGTAGTGATGGCACAATTTCTCATTGGTTCTAATTAGAAAATAATTAGTACAAGGATTCTAATGCAATGATAGTGCCATGGCTTGCTGCTTATTTCTGTTCATCGGAGCCTGGCACCAAATCAATATGCTTCCCATAACAAAAAAGACCCAGTAATACAGAGCCATTCCTAATAATTTCATTCAGCATGCCACAAAGTAAATTCTGAAGATTTAATAGGAAATGATGTTTTTAACAGGAGGCTGGTTTTGCAATTTCCATTAAAACCAAATGTCCCTTTTACTTTATCAAAGCTATGCCTTTTGCTAATGGTGTTCTCTTGGATTACTGTCTTTTTATCAGCTGTATTTTTATGATACTCAGAGGACCCAATTTGATGTTCCCAGGTATTTCAAACAGAACACATTGTACATTGTTCAAAAGTAATATTATTAGAAATGTTGCTAGATACATTGTGTTACAATCTTTTCTTTAGAGAATTAGAAGATTCAGATTCTCTGAATCTAGTTTTATATTATTCAACAACTTTTAAAAGTTTGAAGACAAGAACCATTTAATGGAAAATATTGTTCAGATTCTAAATAGCCATTATTGGCTCAAAAATTCACCATTCTCTGCTTCCATCCATCCCTGCCCGACACCAAACACTGCTTCATATGGCCCCTGCCATCCCTGTGGTGGTCAAGGTGAAAAAAAAAAAAAAAATCAGGGCAGGCACAGGGTAACCTCAACTTTAGTCACAACTAGTGGTGTGACCAGCAGCAAAGAGCAGGCATCAGCTGTTATAAAAGACAGCCCCTCAGGTCACTGAAATCAGTAATAAACCCCCCTTACAATTTTTGATAGTAAGCATTACTTTCCCCCTGGAGCAGGAACATTCTTTATCAATACCTTTTACCTGCAGACAGGCAGTAGAAGATGGCAACTATGAGAAGTCACTTTATTTTTTTGTATTTATCATCTCAGAGTCCAAACTATTTTCCTGGCACAAGGTGGTGGGCAGAAGCGAGATTTCTCTCGCTACATTTGAAACCTTTGCAAGCAGGAATTTGTTTTCCCATTGCAATGGGGACTAGCTAAACCACTGAGTAATGCAGGCACTGCTCTCCACAGGCATTGGGCAGTGGCATCTTCTGCAGAAAGGAAAGAGTTGGCTCCCAAAGACAGGCAAGTAGGAAAATTACCTCACATCTCTTATATCCTGTACTGATACACGTTTTGCTGCTGTAACGCTCCCTTAATTTATGCTTCCCCAGTACTGAAAGACTCATGTCCCTCTCTGATAAAGCTCTGAGCAGCTCCAACAGCATTTGCTCTCGAGTTGACCGTGGTCACGTCAGAAGCACTTGGGCCTCTGCAAAGTTTAAAGCCAAATTGATAGTCCTACAACTCCTTGCTCACACACAGTCCTGCTCCATCCCACTGAATTCAAGTTTAGCTACCTGGTGAGCCAGGTTCGCAGCACCAGGCCTGAGGTTTTCAATATCCCACAGGAGCTGGCGCTTCATGGCTTTTTCACTATCTGGACTTTTAAGTCCCAGTTTGCATTTCTTACCTCATACTAATATTTGCTTTCACAGACTATTTCAACAAAACAGTTCATCCAGTGTCTGTTTGCCTAAGATTATCTTCAGATGGTTGCAGCAGGTATTTTGGTTTGGCTCCTCTTATAGGAAATCCATAACTTGAGAGCAAAAAAAAAATCCCTTACGCTAAATGCATCTGAATTTGCTGGAGTTTCTGGCTTGGTAACACCTTTTGTCTTTTCCTCTCAGAGAGAAAATGTGCATTGTTGGGGATTACTGTAAGAAAAAGCAAGAGAACTTGGGTCTTGTGTCCATGCACTCCCACATCTGCCCCTTGCCATCTGTCACCTTGGCGTTATTCTTCGCTCCTAAGCTCTTTGGGACAGTTACTGCCTTTTTGTTTGGTCAGCAAGATGACAACAGCTGCCCTGCATTTACTTACCTCCACTTTGGGATCCTAATCAGTCATACTCCTAATAAAAATAATCATCGTTCCCCCTATCACAAAGTATGGTACCATGACTCAGGCATTGCATAGTTCTGCTGGCCTCCAGCTGCCTGATAAAATACTGTACAGAGCCAGAACAGTTTGCCATTTTAGGATTAATGTAGAAAAAGATGCCAAAGTTGGAATACTGTTCAGTACTTAACTGAAGTATCAGCAAGAAAATTGCTTTAGAAGGTACATGGCTGGATTCCTATTTATCTTTCTTTTTTATTAAAAATCCAACTAATAAAATAAAAGGCAGCTATAAGAGACATCAAGCACAGTAGAGGAAGCTGAATGCAAACACTCTTGCCCAAACCGATGAGATCTTTGGAAGAGAATCACATATGTCAGCAAAAGATAATTTGCCCAAGCACAAGCGAGAAAGCTAATTTTTTGCAGTCTGCAATGAAAACAATCCAAGGATAGTAAGATTGCTCAGAAGAGACAGAAAATACAAACAAAAAAGGAGACAAAAAATGAGATTGAGAGGATGGAGGAAAAAGGTGACAACAGATAAGCAACTGAAAGAATTACAGTCCAGGGAAAACTTACAGGCTGTGATAAAGCTTCATGAGCTGGAATCGGAGTAAAATTTGGAAAGGGAAGAATAAAGAAAAAATGAACACTCTGATAAATGCTTCGCATTTTGCCCTATCTCCCCTCTCTATTATTCACACGGATACCTTTTTTAAAGAGACCTCGACAAGCAAGTTCCAGCTGTGACCTGCTGTGCAGGCTCAGAAAGAACAGGGCAAGAGCCTGCTTGCCAGCTGCAGCTCCTGCGATAAGACAAAGCCTCCTACCGTCGCCTGTTATCTAACCATTTGGCATCTGGGTCAGACACTGTCATCTCAACATCATCCTACTCAGCCACCCCTGCTTGATTTCATCCCAGCTTAGTAAATAGCCCAGATGTTTACAACACATTACAGGACAGGGGACCGCATGCCAAAAAGCGGTGAGTGTGGCTGCGGGGCTGGGTTTGTCCTTATCCTGCGCTATTGGACTTCTTTGAGCCTTCCTAGCTGTGTCTAAACTCTAAACCCAAATGAAATTACAGTGCAACTCATTATAGGCTTGCAAGTTTAATTATTTGAGCCATCCCCTGCACTCTGGCAGCTTAGCAGTTGAGCCTCCTCTTACGGAGCCATCCTTGGGAACTCTCCAGTGCAGGATTGGTGGTGATCAGCATCATTAAACCAAGTTACATAAAGAGTAAATCACAAAAAATTACTTTTCAAATTGCCTTGCTTCTCCTGTAGATTCAGGGGGAAGAAAGGGGTATTTTGTTTTATTTTTGTTTCTAGGAAAGGTGATCGCGAGGTAGCTGAACTGACCTTGCTGCAATCCCCTTACAAGTTCATGCCTTCTGTGCCCTTTAGTTTTGCTCTGCTCATACATTTTGGATGAGGTAAGTGGCCAGTGTGCTGCTTAGAAGAAAGTCAGACTCTCAGCACGCAAACTGAAGGTGCAAAATGCTTCTTTTCACACCCAAATTCAAGGCAGGAATGAGGTTGTGACACGAATTAGCTGTAAAAGGGAGAAAAATCAGACTCTACAACACCAGATAGAAGGGAAACAACTCAAATTCAAAACTGCTGGTAGGGTCTGGCAGCAATCACAGCTTTGTAAGCAACTGGCTGAATTCAGCAGGGCCAGACCTGTACCTGACGGTAAGCATTAAAGCCTTTCCACCACAGCAGCAAAACCACTGGTAAGCACAGAATTAAACCGTAGGAACCTGGGAAGACGTGTCACCTGTTTCCATATAAGGTCCTTGTGAGCTATATCCTTATGATAAAATAAAAGCACGGTTACTCCTGGCCACAGATATCAGTCCTCTAAGCAAGTGGGTCTGCCCTTGCAATGAATTGTTATATAGGAAACCTCAGGCCAAAAAACACTGCCTCTGCCCCAGCCTGTTCCCAAACACTTTTCAGAGGTGGGTGCAATGTATATACATGTATAAATGAAATGCTTGTGTCAGCTAAGGAAAGGAAATCTGGAGATCCAGGAAATCAAATGAAAAACTTGGAAATTCTCGTCAGTCACACCACCCTTGGGAATGCAACAAGTTTTTACTGCACTTCCCACCTCTTCCTTCCAATTTTGGATGGTTAGGCTTAGTAGCAAGCCACCGGGTTGCACTACTGTAAAACAGCGATTGCTGTATAATACATTTGGCAACGCATCACGTATCGCCCGCCCCTCATCTCATGGAGAAAGGTGAAATTTCCAAAGGATGGTTTCCTTAACTCCAAATTTCACTCTAGCTTTCACTTATTCCTGTGCAAGACAGGATGCTCTGAGAAGAAAAATGACATTCCCAAAGTTCCCAACTCATTCCAGACTCAGTCCTAAAGACCTTCAAATGGTAGAAGACTATCCCACTTTTTAAACTGACAAATGATGGCTAGTATGACACTGCTACTGAGCCCAATTTCTTTTTTGAATCCTCCATTATTTCAAAATCTTAAACTACCATCTGTGGAGATACTCAGTGAGCATTTGACAAGGGGTAGGATGTAGCATTTCACCAAAGCAGTAATATCAATAGTTGCAATATACATATTTGGTCACAGAGGGAAAAACTCATATTCCAAACCGACTAAGAAACCATTTTAAACTGACACAGAGCCTCTCCAAGCAGAGCAGTATGGGCTTTTTCCTATTTGGAGTCATTCTGACTGGTCAACAACAAAATAAGGCAGCAGATGCTTATTTTCCATTTTAACTTTTATGGTGTATTAGATTTAGTCACCTTGTCTGGCATCAGTTATGAAAGAAGAATTAAGAAAACATCTACAGAGGGTCAATTCCATTTTAACCTTCATAAACAACAGCAAATATCACCAATGCCAGTTAGCTGGCCACAAGCCTGCTATTAAATTAATCATAATAAAACCCAGAAGAAATAGTTCTGGCAGCCTTTCGGATGTCATGCTTACATTTATATCCTGAGCTACTACAGTTCAGCACTGGACTTAGGGTTGGCCGATTAAGAAAAATCTTATCATAGGAGATAGAATTCACAGCTACAATGATTTCGTATTGAGAAAGGAAGAGAAGAGAGATCACCTGTAACCTGCTAAATAAGAATCAAGGACGGTGGTAGAAAATAACGAGGTTGTGCTTTTAAACCCAGTATAAACATCTGCTTTTTAGAAGTGAGCTCTTAATCATGGGTTCACTTACTAGGAAAAATGAAAGACTGAGAATCAGCATCTTCAAATAGGTATTAGCCTCAGGAAAAAAAAAGAAAAAAGAACTGAAGATGACAGATGACCATTTCAAACCCCCCAAATTAACTGGTTTAATTTTTGGGTTTCTCCATCCCAGAGCTATGGAGAAACATGAATCCCAATAAACAAATAACAAAAAAGCAAGCTCAAAGCAGAGATCAGGAAGCACTCAACAATCATAAATATTTCATTGAGGCAGAACTGCTGTTTCATTCAGGAAATTATTTGATACCACCAAGAGCTGAATAAGAGTTGGAAGTAGAGAAGGGACTGGGCAAGCCAAATAATTACTCTAATTGTCAGAAGCAGTTGACTTCATCCAGATCAGCGGCTGCTGCACAGAACTTTAAAAATTGCTATTTTTGCAATTTTGCACATTTACAAATTCAACACTGAAAAGGTTTAGGAGTAAGCATACCTACTGCAACGAAAGAATATTGCCTGCAGGTTGGTATGGGCTGTCAAAGCAGGTTAGGGGACTTCAACAGCCTCTATGAATTGCAGTAGGAGTCAGTTTGGGCTCCTTTATTTTAACGTTCTCCAAGCTTTTACCTCAATATCAGTAATCACCATATCCCTAATCTCCAGTACAATCATTCTGGACATCTTATTCATGCATCTGTTACTCAGCCAGTTTTCTTTCCATCAGTTGGAAAGATTTTTTTTCTCAATTTCAGCTCTTGCCATGTCACCGCCTGCAAGCAACTGCAGTCTTTTGTGAGGGTTTTGGTAGAGCAAGCTCCATCTTTGGCTTCTAGAAAGGGTTTTTTTCTTGGTATTTGTTATAACAGCAGTATTTTCTGCGTGCACTGCTGCAACAGCTGGTACGTAATAAGCAAAGGGATGCAAAATTGCAATGCACCAGTTACCACAAAATTGCTTCCCTGCAACAGTACACAAGAGCAGAATGTTGCATTGGTTATCTTGTAGTCATTAGTAAGTTTTTTCTCTATATTCCATGCTTCAGCATCCACAATTATTCTCATTTCACCACCTTTTGTGGACAAAGGAACTTTCACAGTATGTGCATTTTGCGAGTGGGGTTTTCTGGCTGAAAATTGATAGAAAGAAGACAGCGGCAGTGTTTTCCAGGCTGTGCCTGTGCCCTAGTCACAGCACTAAGAAAATGAAGGTGGTGATAGTCCTCACTACTTGAACTATTCATTACAAGTAATCATGACCAATTCCACACCTCCCCAGCTTCGCAAATCCTCCAAGAGGCAAGTGAGAGCTTCTTGGCACGCAATATCCATCATTTTTCATTGCACAGGCCGAAGAAATAGTTTTCAGGCTAAAAATGAGTCAAACGGCTGCCCAGAAAATGCCTATGTCTATCTTGCCAGTCCCTTTATCAAAAGTAAATATTTAAAAATACACTTGCAATCATAACTTATCTTTTGCATCTATAACCAAAGTAGAAGTCTTTGTTCCTCTGGAGGTGCCTCTCTGGACTCACCAGGACCTGCATAAGCTAAACAGCTTCTTCATAACTGAAAATTAATTGTCAGTTCCCCATTCAGGTCCCATGCCAGCTGGACGATGAAGGGACATCCCCAAACCATCCCCAATCCGGTGTGTGGGACTGGGTCATGCCCAGCTCAGGGGTCCCTCACACCCCTGCAGGCTCCAGGGAGCCTGGGCTGGTGTTCCCAGCACACATCGGTTTTGCAATCCGCGTTTATAATCAAACCCTTGTCTACAATGGGAAAAGGTTAAGAAAATAAACTAGTGAGGCATTTCCTGGTGCATTTAATCCCTTACAGCATGAGATGATTAAGCTATCTATGCATGAAGAGAAACATTACCAACATTGATGGGGAAGATGGTGATTATCCCATGGTGTCTGACTGATCACAGCTCCTTCCAGTAAATTAAAAGCTGCTATTAAGAGAAAACACAGCTTTCCCTATTACGTGGTTTGCAGGAACAGTATTACACAGATCGTGAATCACCACAGGGTGAACAGAGAGGCCTTCAGAATTTCCATAGGAATTCACTGAACAATTAGTGTTAATATCAATGTGGCTAAAGCAAATTGTTTTGCCCAGTCCTCCAAGTAATCATAATTATAGACAATCACTCTGGAACTGGAGACCCAAACACATCCCAATTGTCACCCTCATGCAGTTAAACAGCTGTATTTTCAAACACAAAGGTGTTGGCAGAAATGGAAGGGGAAATTCATGGGCTATATGTATTGTGGAATCATCTCTGCAATATAACATCATGTGCTGGACAGTTTGGAACAGCACTTGCTCAGCAGGTCGCCTCCAGAGAGATATTATTTGATTAAAGAGAAAAAGCAGAAGAAATGCCCCATATTGCTACTAGCAGACTTTTATGAAGGCACACAGATTTTTAAGCTCCCATGATAATGTCAGAAAGCATTGCTTCCATCTTCATCTTATAGGGAAAAGAGAAAGGAAAAAGCTCTCTATTTTTTATTTGAAGATATTCTCTTAAAATTTATGGTCAGCTTGTTACACTTTGAATCAGCCTTTTTTTTTTTTTAATCCTGCTGATTTCCATAAAGTTGCAGAGCTCTCACCAGCTTTAAGATCTGTGTCTTTTGAGTCCTGTTACTGCAGGCTGATGAGGTGACAAATTTCTTATAAATTACCAAAAGATGAAACATACTCTAGGTAGATAAAGCACAGAGGAAGAGGAGTTATTTTCATATATGCACTCATGTTTGTGAGCACGCCTACACATGCCTGCATATATCATCACACAAGCTAGTCTTAATTGCAATTAAACACTCCTTAATTAAGGCTGTCATTGCATAGAAAGCCTCCACCCCTGGAAACAGGCAGCAGGTGGGTTTTGGGAGCATCATGATAACACTTCCCAGGGGAGCAAAGGCTGGACGGTGAACACAGCTGTTGGCCTGGCAGGACATCAGAGGCACCAAGGGATGTTCTGGGAAACACTCGAGCAAGCAGCACAAGGTTAGTAAGTAGTTCCTATTTAGATTTCCCCTACTCAGAAGGGGTTTGCTGCCAACTGCTGCTTCTTACATCACAGCACAGATTTTTTTTTTAATTTTTTTTTTCCTCCTACTGACATTCATAGTATCATTATGATTCCTCAAGTGGACATTTTCAGATGCAGTTTATTATATTCTCTTTAACTTTACAGAGGTATGGAGAACCTTGGGACATTCCCTGCCACACAGCATTTTGGTAACTACCGTGGGGATGGCTAACTGTAAAACACAATTACGAGCTGAAGCAGGAGCAGTGTGAACTTATCACCTGTTATATCAGCCTTTTAAGTGCAGCAATCCTTCCACCTTCATGTTCAGAACCAGATCAAATGGTAAAACTTTTACAAAGAAAGTTTCGGAAATGTTTACTGAAATCTGGGAGCAACCGTTTTTGCTGTTAAGGCCACGACTCGACAAGCAGCCCCAGCAGAATGAGCTGCACCAAGGGTTCCTTCTTACAGCTGAATATGGGGGTAGGAAAGGGCTTTCCAACCTCATCCAGCATTTCCAAACCCATTTTCTGTGACAAGGCTGGAATAGGAACAGGTAGGATTTTGCCGACCACAGGGCAGTACCCTGGACCACTGGCTGACAACTTTGGGGTTTTATTTGCTTAGAGAAAACACTTGGAAAGCTTAAATGGGTGGACTCCTCTTCCCTCAGCATTAACCAAAGTCTACCTTTTGATTTCTGCTACTTTTAAGCTAGTGTTAAGGTAATGGACAAAGAACAAATGAGGTTCTATAAATTACAGTTATTTAGAGCAATCAAGCAGCTGGAGGGACTGAGACTTTCATCTGCTTCTTGCACTAGAGTTAAAAGGAAAAGCTACAACAGCATTCCACTAAAGAACCTCACATACTAGTAATTGCCTTGCAATCCAAGAAAGTGAACACAGTGGGCGAGAACGCAGCACACGGCAATAATATAAAGTCAGTTTGTTAACCCTGAAGTCAAAGCTTGCCCTTCACACTCCCGTTCGTTCAGATTTACATCAAAAGCCAGAGTAACAAAGTGGCAGTAAATGATGGGGTTTCCTGCCAAATCAACCCCAGGAAATGCAGGAATCCCAGTCATTTACAAATCTGCACCTCACCGGATTTCCAGCACAAAACAGAGGCGGTAAATTTGCTCTTTATGACAAATGAGTGCCAGTCCTTCTGAAGCTTGCCCAGGAAAGGCAAACAACCCTGCTGATGGAAAGGAACTAGGAAGACATCTGTGCAGCTGATTTACATTATCTCCAAATTAATTATTTCAGATTACCTAGAACTGTGTAAGTTACAAGAAAAATCATTTGGCCTTGATCAAAGCTTTTATGTTCAGGTAAAACCTGGCAAAGAATTTTGGCAACACAGTCATAGAAAAACCCAGATGAGAACAAAAGCAGTAAGCTTTCAGAAATTTTGCTATTCAACTATTTGTACAATGGATAGTTTCAGATTTCCATTCAGGAAAAAAGAGAAAAAGACAATAAATGCCATTACGTATCTAAACCAAAGCGCAATACAAAAAAATCCCCAACCAGAATCAGAGGTTTGAAGTGAGATGTCATCTCAACAGTTCATCCAGCCCTTAGCCAGGGTCCGGAGATACCTTTGAGATAAAAGACCTTAGCCTAATCCCCTGCCATTTTTAGCAGCATATTTGGGAACAGTTACCAAGCCTATGCTTGGTGCTGTGCTCCTGCAGCTGGGCTGCTAGCAGCATGTTTAATAATAAAGATACAGGCATAGGCTGCAACTGGGCATAACTTTACTCATCTTCTCCAAACTCAAACCTGATTGTAGAAGTCTACCTGCCTTTTCCTGCCAAAGGGGCACTCTGCTCCTATATTATTTTTATTCCAGAAAATATATTTCAGGAAAGTGATATATAGATGCCAATTATTCACATCATGCGATTCACAGGGGATTTGCCTAGAAAGCTTCCACTCTGCTCACACACATACCTAGTTGCATAGTTTTGGTTTTTATCAAGCACCATTTTTGTATTTTTCCAAGAGAAAGAGGAAAAAAATCTGTCTTGGAATGATGGAAAGAAACAAGTGTGGCCAGTGATTAGCAATAACTAAAAACCCCTCAAATGACAAGCTTATTATCTTGCTTAAATTGGTGCAGTTAACTGACCACCCAAGCCTTTCTAATATACAAAGCCCTCCTCTGTAAAATGGGGATTCTCACTTGATGAAAAGAAAATTTCTATTATATATTTCATGGGAAAAAAGCAGTCCTGAACAGCCTCTGCTGTACCAATTCTTATAAAAGAAATTAAAGAGTATGACACGAAGTGCACACCCAGTAATCAGGTTTGATGGGGGAGGAAAGCTTTGAATTACATAACGAAATGTTCCACTCATCCCGTGTTCCGAGTACAGGCTCTAAATGGCCAGACTGAAAATGTAGGTCAGGAACAGAGGCTTTTCCTACCTTCCCAGCCTGCTCACCTGAGCAACAGCTCCTACTTCTGTAGGACTTTACAAACACCTGGCTGCACCGAAGTGAGGTGGATCAGCGGCAAAGTCACCCTGACCCCGAGAAACCAGTGGAAACACCTCCCTGCACGACAGAAATCCCAGCTTTAAGTTATATACAATGCTTTACCTAGAATTTAAATTCACCTCTCCAGATGTGCAAGAAACCTGTTTCTATTTCACTTCTGTAAGCTTCCAGGTAGAAGTAGAATAAAGAGAAAAAGCAGGAAGAAAAGATGTCAGAAAGAGATGGAAGAGAGAAATGGAAACTTTCTGCTTTTTCCCTTTCCCAAATTGAAGCAAAAGTTGCAATTGCCCTAGAGAACCGTGTCTGCAGTCCCAGCGCCCGCCGAGCTCGAGCTGGAACAGCGAAGGACCGCTGCTGCCTGGGGATGCCGAGCTGCAGCTGGCTTCAAAGTTCTCACCCTGCGCTGGCTTTAAAAGTAGCACAAGCCCCAGCTGAAAACAGCGTGAAAAGTGTCACGGAAAACAAGCCCTTTAAATTAACACTCATGGCAAGCTAGAGATCCATAGGAAATTTAAATCACTGATGAAGGATTATGTCCTTGGCCTGGCAGTAGCTGATGCAGAACATCTGTTTACTGACATCCAGGACTTCCAGCTTTTTTGATACGCTGGAACTTCCCATCTTCCTTTCTATTAAGTCCTAGCCATAAAAAGAAAATTTCCTTGCACTTCATGCAATTCTGAGAAATAAAAGGCCTCATACCAGCCTGGCATGTTCCTGTTCATTACAAAGCCCTGCTTTTCTAATGAAGGGCAATTCCAAATGATTTACAGTGAAAAACAGGAAACAAAGATCTACTTTGTGGTTACACCTCCTTAAAATACAGCACGAAGCACCGATGGCTATGGAAGGTTTTTCTACTGATTTTGCCTTCCGACAGGCTATTATTTAATGACAGTATGCTCTAGAAATATGCTGGTGCTCTGGGATTTTTCAAGCAGACAAATGCTTTTGAAAACTGCCCTTAAATCATGCATAGCGGACTGATCCTGGACTCGCTTGTGAATAATTAGATCTGGTTAACACCCTCAGAACAGGGCCAAACACTGACAGCGGCCAGGGCAAGCCAGAAAGTTGCCAGTCCAGGACTAACTCACATCCTCAAGAGCAGGAGGAAAAAAGCAAAAGGAGTTACAGAAAGCAGCAGTCCCTCAGCTGCTCTGGCCAGTTTTTAATCACAACAGCAACACAATAATCTACGGCAGCATCTGCTCCAGCAACACCCAGAACCTGCAAAGCTCAGGTGCCATCATACTATAGAGCAGAGGTGCGTGAGGCACTTCAAAGTCTAAAAAGTCTAAATGACTCCAAGTGAAACATTAGCAGGGGCACAAACAGCGATACAGCCAAGGCTATGGACCACAGCAGCAAACAAGCCAGAGAACCATTGCATCTCTGCATTTCTTAGTTTATTATGCGATGTCTAAGCACAGGATCATTACCCTACCTAGTAAGGTGCCTCCAACATCATCCCTTTGCATGGGAAAAGCTATATTATTTTAAGGATCAGTTTCAGTTATGTTGCCAAACAGACCATTTATTTGTTGCTATGCTACAGAGCAAATATTTTTACCATTTGGTTTATTTAATCACAAACAAAAAGCTATGGGGAAGTAATTTTCTGTTCTGATTTACTACAGGGAAAAAAAACCTATCCTTAAAGCGAGAGCAGCTTGGCTTCATGGGCAATTCCTAGAAGTTAAACACGGAATATTCTGCCTGGTGCCAAGCTTCAAGATTACCTTAAGGCAATATTCATAGATCAGGGAGGTGATAAAAATTCAACAGGAGCCCTTCCCATCCTAGGC
Source organism: Astur gentilis (assembly GCF_929443795.1). Lineage (NCBI taxonomy): Eukaryota > Metazoa > Chordata > Aves > Accipitriformes > Accipitridae > Astur > Astur gentilis. The sequence continues at coordinate 38,589,497 of NC_064889.1, forward strand.
ATCACAGGAGAAGTTTTCTCAAATGCCTTCTACCTGGAAAGAAGGCAGCAATGATGGAAAGAGCAGACAGGAGCAGCTGCACCAGCACGACTGTGCCCGCTCTGCTGCCGAAACACTTCTCTGTGCTTCCAGTACAAAGCATCCCAGCCAGATGCTCAACCGTGACAGCCCTGACAAACCAACAGCACCCACCGGTTCTGCCATAACCTCCCTATCTTCCATACCAAAAAAAGTTCTATTTAATGAGATTAACGCTATTCAAGAGGTCAGGCACGAGCAGGTGCCGTGCTGGAGGGCAGAGGGGTTACTTGCTTTGCTTGCAACTTGATTTCAAGCCAAGGCTTGGCTGACTTGTTCCCTTTGGGGGTGAAGTATCATGCCCTGCGGTGCATACACAGCACCGGCCCTTCGGTAGAGAGCGGTTTGCAGACAGGATCTCATCCACGCCACTTTTAGTATATGACATCAGAGCACATTGAACTTGCTCTTAGTTCAATAGAGAATTCATCGGGCTTTTCGTTTTGATGCCAAAGAGGGGAAAGAGGATTTGATGACTTTATGAACTCTGGTGTTGCAGGGGAAAAAAAAAAATAATGGAAAAGTTCAACTCACCCTGAAGTGCTTATGTGTTGAGATCTTTAAGTTAACATCAAATGTTTCCAGGAACTATGACAGAATTTAGCTCAGCAAAAAAGGGCCATCAAGGCAAAGGTCTATTTCAGATCCCACTTACTATTTCAAATGGGGTCACACTGACCAAAAGACACAGTAAGGAATTATACCCACAATAATAACTATGGAAGAGAATCTAAAGATGTCCCTGATAAATGCTTTGTAACATTTGTTAGAAAAATCAGACACATGGCCCATAGTTATTAAAAATAATTAGTAACTGGTGTTCAACGATTTGGGGATGAAGGAAGAAAATTAACTGGATTTCAAGAAGTCATTACTCAAGAAATCAAGAGCTAATTTTTTCCTAAAGCACCACAATAAATGGATACGATAAAGCTGATAGAATTAAATAGTCTTTAGCCACAGAAACACTACACCTTATCACATCATCACACCTACATTTAAGTACCAAGCAGAACATACAACTCCTCTAAAGACATTTTCTTACTCTAGCTAAACCCTGATGTTACAAGAGCTTTCTTTCATCTTCTGCATAAACAGTTCATGTGGTCATGTACCTTGTCAGCCACTGAAAGATACCGAGAAAAAACTCCTTCACTTGTTTTATGTATTTGCATGCACGTTATGTACAAATGGTTGTATAAAACAAAGGTACAAATTAGAAGAAGCAGGACCAGGAAGAGAAATACAAGAACTTTTCAAAGCATGTCTGCCAAGGTTGGCTCAGGTAGTATTTGCTCGGTAATAGCTGTAGAATTCATATTCAAAAAAAGCATGTTAGACTATTTAATTTGATCTTCTGTGTATCAGAAGACTGAACTTCAATCAGTCATCCATTGTACTGAATAATAAACTTGGACTTGAGTACACCTAAGCTAGTGTTTAGCTAATATACATTCTACTCTTGGGGCAATAGATTCTCAACCTTTGAGTATCTTCATTGCCCTTGGCAATTTGCTCCAGAATATAATCAATAAATTGCATTAAAAATGTGCCCAGTCTCCAATTTCAATTTGTACAGCTTCACCTTTCAATAAACTACTACGTATTCTCCAGCAGATTAAAAAGACTTTTAAATAGCAAAATTCTCTCTGAAAGGGAAAGTGACTGCATTTAAATCACCAATCAGTCCTTTTTATAAGCTAAATAGAGTATGTCAAAGCATTTTATCCTATCTCTAGATAATGTCTATAGTCTTACACTCCATTTTAAACACATTTTCCAAGTGTAATACAAATGGAAACGGTAACAGTAAAACACTGTCTGATCAATCCCTCTTTACCTCCAAACATTGCTTTGCAAAGTTGCAACGGTTGTGGTAAATTAAGCAGATTTGTTTTCCACAGTGGCACCAGAACAAGGACAGGAGCAGTGCATAGAATAGGGTGCAGGTCTCCAGAGGAGAAATAGTATATGCTATATAAGAGCAAAAGTTAATTTAAAGTAGCCCTGTATGTAGTAGGAACACATTGGCACCGGCCAGTGCTCTCTGCTCCATCAGTCTCTGCCTGCGTTATTCTTTTACTACCTTTCACAGCCTCTGTGGATTATAAAATGAAAGGGCAACTTGATTGACAGGGTATTAAAAGTCCCTGCAGCCCTCCAATCCGATCTGGATCATTCCCTACCCATCAAGCTGCCGGAAAGTTACTCTGGGTATAACCTCTGGAATTTACCCTTTGCAGGTGACCCCGGTCCCTGGGATCTCAGCTGGGTACCAACTTCTGGCACAGTTGAGGAAAGCTCCTGGGCATCTGTTTGGCAGCATCAATCCTTTTCCTACTGTAACAGATTCACACGACTCCATTTTCTATCAGTTGCTGCGAGCGCACAAATGCTGTTTTGATATACTAAAAAAAGCCTTTAAAAGCCTTTTCTTCCCCTCCTTGGGAAAAAGAAAAAGTGAAACTAAACTGCTCTCCCTACTCAGCACACTGCAGCAGCTACATGAATGTTGTACTTGTTTTAAAGTTTTCCCACAGATTCAGTTATTTTGGTTCTGGGCTAACCATTTTGTGGCAGTAAATCTGACAGGAGATGATGACCACTGAGGCCAGCAATATGACCTCCGGTAAGAGACATTTCTCTTGTGTTTTAGAGTTTGCAGTCTCCTTCCAAAAACAGGAAAGAGGCCAAAGTTTAAGACTTCTTAAAAATGCCTTATAATTATCCATGTAGAAAATCCGTTTACTTGCTTCGTATCTTTCCTGTGTAGCCATACAGCATTACTATAGGCTCTGAGTCAATAAAGGCTGATAAAACCCTGGGCCAAATCTCCCTATCTTTATTCATTCGAGTAGACTCTCTGAACAAGTGTTTTCAAATGAAGGGGCAATCATTTTAAGGTGCTGCCCACCCCATGAATCAGAGGAGCTATCAGACACTGCTAAAGCTGCCTTTAAGCACTGTCAACAGCAGTAAAGGTCTGCAGGATAGATTTCTCTTAGTTTATTCTCCCATTCACAACCTTTTTTTCTATTTCTGCTCTACACCATTTGATTTATTCAAGACCCACGGAAGAAACATCAGGGTATTCAAAACTAAGCTCAGCAAGAAATAGCAACATCAGAACAAGTCACTAGCTTAGATCTTAAATCCAGAGTGCACAGTGAATTACATTCACCTGCAAAGATGCTGTACAAGCTATGGTGATAAAAAGACAGACTTCGACTCGAAGTGGCAGGTAGACAGGTAGCATAAATCTTCACGCCTCTATCAATTTTGGTAGCTGGGCCACGTTCTGATCCCATTTGCTGCAGCATCAAGGACTAGCTCTGCAAGTGTAATAGTGCCCACAGCATAGAACAAAGCTTATAGCCCTCGCGCTTGTACAGCATGGATCTGCCCACCCTGAACACCGTAAAAATCCAGCCTTGTTTTGTTGTGATTAAGGCTACTGAGACCAAAATCAGTGTATGGACCAACTGATGCTATTAAGTACCATTTTGAGCAGTTAATACTGAACATTTATTTTACTAGAAGGGAGTTATTTAAAATCTGATCTCTGCCAGAAAGAGCTGAGTCCTGAGCAGATTTTCAGCTTCATCTAAAGCCCAACAGTAGTTAATAAAATATGGTCTTGACTTACTGCTCCTGTGAGGTGCTGCTGGGTATAAATACCCTCAAGGAGTGTAAGTCCAGCATACATGCAACACCTTTGCTCAGCAAGGACCACATTACTGTTCTGCCACAGAGGAAGGAGAGTGGATAATCAGATGTATAATTGCCATAAATTTGTTTTAAAATATTGTTTCTATGGGAAAACATGTAATCCAACAGGCTCTGAAAAGCTCTCGCGTCCAGGTGCTACTGAGTCTTAGGTAGGGAGTTTCCAATTACAAGATGCTAAGGGCACAGAATTGAACCTCAGTCTCGCAGTGATTTCAGCCAGAGCTTCGGTAATCATACCCAGAGCTGATGGAACCCTATTGATGACATTGGCAGTTGGATGAAATCTTTTGGGAAGGAAGAACGCAAGATTAATATTTTTCCACCCCTATGAAACATGAGCTTTATATACCTAGCCCTGCCGATGCATCATAGCCCAAATTATCTCAAATAATTATATAATTCTGGGCAGCTAATACAACTGCCTTCAATTTCACTTCGCAAATATTTAATTTGTCATCTGCTTATTAACTAAGCAACTGGCTTGTTTTCCAAGATGTGACAGCATGCAAAGGAGAGTTCTAGGCCCTTTCAGAGCGGTGTCTATTTTAAATCCAACTATGCACAGCCTTTGGCTCAGAGTTATAGAGAAATATCCCAACTCATCATGTCCAAAATGAAATCTGATTGCAATGTAGACAAGCATTATCACTTATTTTTGCACAATAGCCAGGGATTTTTTGATCAGAGCCTCAGTTTGCAGCTTTCAAAAGATTTTCTCATTGTTATTTCTATGCTCGGCTTCATTACACACTTGTAGCTATCGCTTTACATTGCTCTTTCAGTAAACACATTTCACATGTTTTCCATTAGAAGACTCAGTTGTAGACAAGTAGCTGAGCAATGAGTATCATTTCAGAGTAGATTGGTTTTCACTAATCTGTCACATAAAGCGTCTGACTTTATTTCCATAGATTTGTTAAAGGTGTGTAACAAGTCTGGCAGGACTGTATATTTTAAGCAGCAATTTTCACTCAGAAGAATTATTTCCTCTTGCATTCCTGATAATTTCTCATTTGAGTTCATCTTTAACTGAAGCTTAATTCAGGCAATATATAACCACAACGAACACAACTTTTTCTTCAACTTGCAGTAGTTTTTAGCCATTTTGCCCTGATCCTTTTTAATCAGCAGGCAGAATACATTCCTGGCAGCAGACTTGTTCTGCCCTCCCAGTTAGCAGAAACACCTGGGAGCAAACTGGGAATGTATTGATTTTTCCACACAGCTTCTGGCTACAAATCCATATTCATAATACAACATGGAATCTCTGGCTTTTATCAAAATATGAAAGAAAAATGAAATTGAAGAAAAATATATGCAAAAAATATTAAATTAATGAACACTTTGTTCAGTCCCTTGGCACGCAGCTATTGAAAGAAAAGAACATTTATGTTATACACCAGCTCAGTTTGCCAAACTCAGCCTTCGCTGCCTTTGTTATTATTACTGCAATCTCTGGACAGGAATGTTCTCATCCTATTCCAGCCTTACGCTCAAGTGAAGTTGTACAGTCAGGAGCCTGTGGCTTTACAACCTTCTGACATTTATATAGCAGCTCTAGCAGAAGTTCTGAAAAAAGGCATTTTCACATAGCCCCTGTCCAGTCCAAGGCCACACCTCAGATCAGCCAGTCCCGGTGTTCGGGCTCTCTGCACACCAAGGAGATCTCCTCCAGATCTTCTTTCCCAGAGTAAGATCTGACCTGAAAGCAGGGACAGAGTAATCCAGCAGTATTCAGGACCAAAGAACAAAACAGACTATGGAAACAAAGGTTTTCCATAGTTTACTATATACACTCGCATCCTAAGAAAATATTCCCAGTAAGGGATTATATTAGAAAGCTAGAAAACGATGTTGTCAAGCCTTTACCTTAACAATGCTACTTTTACAAGTCTGTGCAGCAACATCCCTTTGCATACCGAGGATTGTTATAGCCACCAAGCATGGCACTAATACCCAGGTTATTTTCACAACCTCAAGGAGTGGCTGCGTGCTGAAACGCTGCCTGGTGCCACGAGGCTTTACGTCATCTTCATAATGTGATTGGAGAGATCAGATGGAAGATGCTATAAAGCTCAAAGCCTCCTTAAGCAGCAACAGAAAGGTCATCCTGCACTTTCGGCCAGACACCACAGACTGATGGCGAAGTGTGACACGAGACCGCCTCCGAGGCCCAAATTGCATTTGAGGAAGAGCAAGAAGTGAATCTCCCATCCTAGATGCACACAGAGGACCCAGAGTGGTGTGCAGCTAACTGACAGGGTAAACAAATGCAATATATTGAGATTTATTGTAAGTTAATGGCTGTAGCGTTTTATAATGGTCAGTTAATAGCTCTGCAGGATATTATATTACTATAACTTAAATACATTAAAAAGGGAACTCAACGAATGCCAGCTCTTACCTGCTCAGCTACCTACTGAAACAGACAAGTTTTGGTTGGAGAGGGCCAGTAACTTATTATTTGTGCTAGTCCCTTTTTTCCCCTAGCTAAATCCAGAAGTGGAAGGGACAAAGAACTCTAAACCCTAACATGCAAATTGAACTCTGTTAAACATACACAGCAAATATGAGTTACGCACAAGCAACCTAAGCACTGCAGAGTGGCTACACCAAGCCCCAAGAGCTGTTCTCTCACCATTCCTTCTTCAGGGTTTTTTTTACATTACTGCTAGGACTATGCATTGGTAAATATCGAAGGCTGAATAATTAGCAGTACCTTGCAATTTTTTTGCTGCAAAGAATATGGAAAGATACATTCAGTTCACAAGTTTGGCTTGGGAGGGTCATTCTTGTAAAAGACAGCAAAAAAGAGGGTATACTATACCAGCGTTAGCATAACCGATTACTTGGCATGTTAACTTAATTCACTTTTTAAGCTAACAGGCCTGATAGCTGCAGAGAAATAACCCACTTCCACTAGCCCTCCTCCAGGAGTATTAACTTCTTGCAGAAATGCAAGACAAACAGGTGCAGGGGTTGGGGTCAAACAAGCCAATCTGCAATTACCAGATGTCGCTGGAAGGCATATTTAATCACAATCAAGCACCATTTGCCCATAAAACTTTTTCTGCCAGCCAGTCTAGCCTTACCCTTTCCATTTTCAAACAACACAGAACAGGGCTGCCTCTTATCCACACCAGTGCCAGACACAAGAATCCCCAATCTCATTTGTACCTCCATGAGCTACCACGCTGCAGGCTATTAGCAGCTGCACATGTCTTACTATTTTACCATAAGTAATGGACCTTAAATTCTCTCCCGTTGGCCTTCTATATTGAGATAGAGTGGGAAGAGCAAAAAACAGCATCAAAAGGCTATAGCTCAACCTCCTCCACAGCTGGAGAGCATCACTCAGGCAAAGCTAACTACACAGCAAAGGAGAATCAGTTATATATTGGGTTTGAGAGGTTTTACTGGCTCATTAACTGTTGAGTAGCAATAGCCTATTCCTTTAGTTGCATTAAAGCAAGATAAATCCTCCTTGCTCAGAACAACTTGTAATGCAGTTTAGACAGAGTTATTACTAATGAGGTCTTATGTTCAGATCAAAATGTTTAAAGTAACCAGCTCTACAGTGCTGGTAATGCTGGAAAGGGCTCTGCAGAAGACTCCTTTATTTCTTTGGTCTAACAAAATTTAGTCCTTCGATTATGAAATAAAGAAAATTATTTTCTCCACGTGCATATTCAAGGACTTGTCTGCAACATAGGTAAAGTGATATTACTCTTGGGAGTCAATTCTTTCACAATTTCTAGAAAAAAGATTTCACAATTGAAGCGATGTTTGGAGGAAGAGTCATCACACACTACTTATTCTGCAACTAATTAGTTGTGGCACCATAAGCAAATATTATAGAAGGTTCTCATAACCCCAGTTTTTTGAGAAATTCCCTTTTACAGTTGAGACTCCAAGGCAAATGCTCCTGCTGCTTATACAGCTCTGCTTCACACAGGAATGGAAACCAAAGCCTGTCACATTATCAGAGAACTGTCTTTTCTAAGCATATTCTTAGAGGACAGTTAAATTCAATAGAAAACAGCCTTTAGCTTCTGCCAGCACTTCCTATAGGCAGCAATGCGTCTACCTAGAAAAATGTTGCAGTAGATTTCCCTCACTCTGAGGTAAGCCAGTGCTAAGCAAGATGGTCCTTTACACATGTCAAAAGCAGAAATACTCCTTAATGTCACAATAACTTGATTTCTTTTAAGCTTTGGCAAAGTTAATTTCGTTTGAGCCTTGTGCAGAGCATGATTTGTGTTCCTATTGCAGTACTATCTGTTGAGTAATTTTCAAGTAACAGCCATACCAGTCCTTGTGCTATAACACTATTTTCTTTCTTTCCTTAAATTTTAGGCCATCAGATTCCATAGTAAAGACTTGAGAACTCCTAAAATCTGGTGCTGTAAGAAAATTTCTAGAATCCGCTACTATTGGCACATTTGCTTACATGCACCAGCTTATGTGCAGTCCCATATGTTTTGCATTCAGTGAAAACATCTTTGGCTCATAATATTCCAGTGACTCCATCCTCACTGTGTCCATGCATTTCAGCGATTTTTATGGCAGGAAAAAAGCAGGCTAAATTGAAAAAGGAAGATAGTGCGTATAAAATGTCAGTCCTCCTGCAGTACTTTTCCATGTAGTTTTAGCACACAAAGAGGTTACCCAACGGCATTTCTGGTTGGAAAGCCAGCCTGATGGTAACCAAGGCGCTTTTGGCTAAGTGGAATGGCAAGCAGAAAACTGATGGTTTAAAATGAATTGTAAACCAGATATCCCATTCCTCACACTGGCTATTAACAAAAGCATTGAGAAGATCATTAGGAGAGAAACACTCAGGGTTTGAGTCTCCAAAACATATTCATATATTTCATAAATACCAATGTGATAACCAGTTTCTAAAGCTAACCTTTCCTGCCTTCAAGATAAGTACTTGAAGGTGGGAGATAATTTCACTTTCTAGCCATAGCCACGTCCCAGCTATACAGCCTGACAACTTACCCAAGGCTAACTCTGCAAGCTCCCTTAGTCCCAGGCTGACCTCTTCTGACCTACTGAAGAAAATTTTAAATAGTACCCCATTTGCAGTCGTCTATTTACCAGGCAGAGAAATTTGATGTTACTAACATGATTTAATTTGAAGTTGACATTTTCAATGCAACTTTGCAGATATTAGATAGCAGCGTGAAGCTAAAACCTCTGCTTTAGTATTACCAGAGAACAAAATACTTTCTGAAGCTGACTGTGCTCAATACAAGAATTCTCAACGCAGTATTTTTTGGCAGAGTTTAATGGCACTGAACCGAGTAAAATTTGAGGAACTCTTCAGTTGAGCTATCCCTTTTATAGATATAGAATGCAGACATCAGAAACAAATAACAGATTTTATTATGCATTTAGATTTTCCCAATTCCCATCTTTGGAACAGTTTTCCCAGGATAACAGCCATCCTCATCAGCCCTCGATGCTAACAGACTGCACTGCCACAGCAAAACAGCTCAGTTTTCTGTATTCCTCCCTGTCAGCCTTCCCATCCAAAGAGAATTCTTACTGGGCCTCCGGATAACAAATTAGCACTCATATCGAGATGAAGACAAACGACCAGGTGGGTAAGCAGTGCACAGGGAAGGACAGCTTAAATTGAACAGTTTGTTTCTAAACTTCTCAAACACCTTTTCCCTTCCAGGAGAAGAAAACCTGCTGATTTCACATTCCCAGACCAGTTATCCTAACCTATTTTGGTTTGTAACAAGTTCCAATCCCAAGTTTTCAGGCACCTTTCCATACCAGACCCACACCAACGCAGCAAAAACATTGCACGTCTACCAGGATAGCAGCTGAACAGTTTCTGGAGGATCAACTGTCCCGAGACAAGCATCAAAGCACCAGGACAGCCCATCTCACAACTACTCCGAATAGATAATGAGGTTACAAGTTTCCAACCATTTTCTTAAAAATCTTTGCTAGTTCCATGCATCCACCTTTTACCAATTACTTCTGTGCTGCCTGTCATTATATTATTTCCACCTTTGCCTTCTGAAACCGGTTTTCTCCCTAGCACCCAATAATTCCCACTAGTGCAAATAAATACTAGACCAACACCTAGTTCTCATCAGCCTCCGAAGAAGCCAGAAGTGGACTGGGAATTGAAATAGTTGACTACAATAAAGGTCAGAAAAGGACCTGAAAAATATTCAAATAATCTTCCAACATTTTACAACCTTAATGCACTTTGAACAGAGCCATAAAGTAACTATAGGGAGTGAAATGTCATTTTAAATGGAAAAGTTCTAATGAAAGCTAGCTACGTTCCCCCCGTTAAATGAATAAAAGCTTTCCTTTATGCTGCTGTAGAATTTCCTTCAGTGAAATCCCACCTGTAACCCTATACACTGCTAATCACAGACAAGCACCATGTACTCTCCACAGAGCATCAAGTGCTCTTTAAATACACCAGCAAGCTGTACAGGGTGTTCTCTTACACCGGCCCAGAAAGCAAGTCTCACATTTAACACCTTTTCTTGAGCAGGCACAGAATGAGCCTGTAAAGGGTTAAAGAAAACCAAACTTATCTAATAGTAGCATTACATTATCTGAATATCAGTCATAGCCAGTGCTGCAAAATCAATAGTGCCATATGCAAAATATCTTCCACAGTAGCTTTGAGGGACAGCTGTAACTGAACATGCTGTAGGACTGAGGTCGGCTGGAAAGGAGGAAAAGGAAAACAGAGGGGAAAAGAAAAATTAAAAACCTTTCACTGTTTCCAGAAAGCACAAAAATGGACAGAGTTGAGCAGAACCGCAAAACGCTGGTACAAAAACTAATGTGCATATTTATTTGACTTTGAAATATTTAGGGTGCATTCTAGAAAGTGGTTTTAGACCCCAGAGCTACCAACCAATATACTTCAAAAAGGGAGGAAACCCAATCATTTTTAACAACACAGCTTCATTAATTTCTCAAAGAACATAGACAACCATTTATCTCCAACAGCAGGTGACCAAACTCCCCAGACCCGAGAGCCCTCACTCCCCAACCCGACACAGACCATCCTCTGGGCGTGCAGAGCTCGGGGCGAACACGCCGCGTACCGACCGGCTTCGTCCACGCACGGCCAAGGTTACGCTCCAAACGAGTCCTGAACTCACATGCAGGGAAAAGAGCACCAGACAGGGGGCCCATGCCATCTGTGCTGTTTAAAAATAGATGTCACCTCCATGGAAGTTTGACCTTGAATCTATTTCCCTACCCAGCGCGATCTACATGGATGATAATTTGAGGCAAACCAAACAAATCTGCAGAGAACACGGGTCGCAAGGGCTGTTACGTCCCCGTTCACGTTTCCATCTACAACTGCTCACGTCCTACTTGCCTTCTCAATTTGTTATGTGGACTACCCCTGTAAAGCAGAAGCACTTTGCTCTTGTTCCAAGAAAATGGAAAAATCTTCATGGCTGAGAAGATCTCTCTATGCTTCTGGAAAGAAGAAAATTTTGGAAAACTGCTGCTGGAAACTGGTTAAACTTCATTTGATCAAAAAAAAAAAAAATCAAATAATAGCAGAAGGCCCTGTATTTTTAAAGCTAATACTTTTTTTTTTTTTTAGCTTGCTGATAACTTTTGGCTATTTGTGCTTTTGTTACCAATACCTCTATTCTACTATTGTGCAGCAAGTTACCACAGCACACATCATCCTGCCAACATGCACGTTCAGTCTTTGTCATCCAGGTATCCAAAAGTAAACTGTATATATGTATATACATGACCAATACAGATTTATAAAGGCTAGAGGGAAATCCAATTTGCCCCTCCAAGTATTAATGGAAACGCACAGGTGAAGCTTAGATCTTTTGTATCCAAGTTAGTTACCTAGACTGAACTGCTCTGGTTTAGCCAGACCTGAGGTTTACCCAGATTCTCCACACAATTACATCAAGCCCTTTGTGCTCTCAAAATGGAATTGAGCTGAATCATCCATGAATCCATACACTCAAAATGAATCTGTTTTCTGTCAAATTACTAAAATAAGGCCACAGAGCAGCTGGAATCAAAAACAAACCCTTCATTCTGTAAATCCTTTATTTTATTATTTTTCAAAGACAATACTTGTTTTTAATTTAATGAAAAGAAGTTCTTGTTTTCCAAAGCATCCTCTAGCCTTCACCCGTGCTTGCAAAGGCTTTAATTCTACTATTCATTAGATGCTGTTATGAATCGGGATGGAATATCATGGCCAAAGGACATTGCAATAATTATCAATAGTTTCATTATTAGAGACAAGCTAACAGGATCCTTCAAAGAGTTTTGTGCTTCACCGGTCATTCTCCACACTATCAAGGCAGTGATTCATCAGACTCCATCCCTGAAGAGACAATATGTCCATCAGCAAAACCTGACCATTCCAAATCCAGCGAAAACAGCCTTTAACACAATCCCTTCCCCATCTACCGTGCCAGCTGCACAATTTGCAGAAAATTTATGAAGACTGCAAATTTCTGGTGAAGTTCCACAGAGTACCTCTCTATACACCAATATTTTACTTTCTTGTGCATCAGTGAAAGCCCAGGAGTTTGGCATATTGATGAGCTGAGAATAGACTCTACTCACCAACACGAGTACTGTACGAATACCTGGGTTTCCAGTACAAAGTGGAACTCCAAAATCACATTTCTAACAAGCAGGTTAACCAGAAAAAGATTACCAGCCTGTATTATCCACAGCAGAGCACTGCTCTGTTCCAAATCATTAGCTTATATTCACTTGTTTCCCTACCTCAAACGTGCCAGTGGTGCCAGAAACATTACTGCACAATTATTTCAAAATGTATTTTCCCTTCACATAACCATTCATTTGTCATAGTTGTCATCTAGATTATAAACGTTTTAAGAGCACTCTGCAGGTCTCGGATTTCTTTTGGAGAAAATGTATTTGCTTATTACACTGATCTGTAATACATTCATACAGCAATGCATTACATTTTCTGTACTTAAAGATGCTGAGGTTTAAAGATAGGTGTGTAAAATTGATGTGATGATTTTCCAACTGCTGTCAAAGTAACTGCAGAAAATATTGGCACCTGTTATAGGCTCAGATTTTTAATTCTTAAAGGTTCTTACATACCCAAACCACTCTGAAAACAACATTTACAATTTATTAATTTGCTCTGAAATAGAAACCAGTCACACTTACACCGGAGTTAAACTGGAGGACCAGATATAGCTGTTGGGTCATGTGCATATGCTAATTCTTTAGATGTCATAACAGAGGAAAGAGGCAAACCTCTGAGCTGGAGAAGCAGCTTTTGAATCTTTTTCCATGCCGAGTTGAAGTCTCCACACGGTAGAGAATGAAAATCACTGCGGTAATTTTTAAGCGATTGGGAGAAAGCCAAATTGATGGTCAGTCACATTAATTCCGCCTTTCTGCAAATTATATGAGGTGTTACTCATTCCTCAGCATTTTTATTTTATACCATTTTTCAAAAGGTATCCAGTTCTTATACAACTGGCCAAGACAGAAAATCACAGTGAAAACCAGTAGTGTTCCAGGAACATTAGGTTCTTATTGTCCTGGCATGGTCTATATAAATTCATAAAATGCCAAAACTTTCTAAAGCAGGTGGTTAAAAATGGGGTGAATGTGAGGTTATTTGGATAGATTCATTGTTTTTGGAAATAACAGCAGAGAGCACCTCTAATAAGAGAGGAGCCTCTGAGCTCTAGATAGGGAAATACAAGAGTGCTCCAGGTTCTTTTGCAGCAGATGCCATAGGAAAAAAAAAAAGAGATATAAAGCTAGCGTCCCCCTTGGTATACAAAGATTTTGTTTTCTGAAGACCGCCAACTTACTTTCAAACATGATAGCTGCATATACCTGCAGGGAGAGGCCATATTAGAAAGCCCAATAACACTACCGAAAAGGTTTTGCGATTTGATATTTTTGACAGGGACTAAATTAGCATAGCAATTAGAAGCCTCATGTATAAAGGAGATGAGTTTCCTATGCTATTTTTATCTGAAAGAGGCCTCTTGATCCAGTCCCCCTACTGATTTCCTTCCAAGAACATGCCATCTATATTAACATCTCTGCATCTCTATCCTGCACTAAAACCACTCTCCTATAGCGAACTATGTGTAGCATAAACCCAGCAGCTATAAAACACACTTACAGGTAGAGCCCAATGCCCCGGCCCTTGAGTCTCTTCTTGCAAAACCTCCACCCTGCACCCAGCTCCTGCCAGCCACAAAGCAGTTTAAAATCCGAAATAAACGAGTGCTTCGTTAAAACCAGGCTAAACTAGAGCCCCCGCAAACAGACCGTTTGTCCCTCTCATCCTAAATTATATCACAGGGCCTCATGCAACTCTCTTCAGCTGCTTCTTTTTCTTCAGTGCAGCTTTCTGATTTTGGAGCTAGGGACAGCAGCAAGCCTCCAGGAAGCCTTGAGGACAGAGCCAAGGAGGTCAGCAAGATGCAAAAGGGAGGTCAGCTCACTTCAGGTTGTCCTGCACATCTCGCAGGCATCTGTTCACATCTGCAGGTTAAGTCCTGGGAGGGTCACTGCTCATTGCGGGAGTGGGAAAAGCTTGGTAAAGTGTGTGCTCAACCTCCTACCTCTAATTCACCTGGCATGCCTGACCCTGGGAAATCACCCGCTTGGTGATGTGCCTTAACAGCAGGAGGAGGAATGGAGAGGAAAAAAGTTTTGGAAGTGCCTCGTCTTATCTCTTGCTATTCTGCAATGATGACAAGAAACCTCAGAGAGGCCCCAGACGCTGTAAAGAATTACAGGAGGTGAACAACTCTCAGCCTCCTCAGAGGGGAATGCTGGCTAACACATTAGCATAGCTAATTGGATCCTGACCTTTAAATGAAATGTGAGCAGCTGGCTACCTTCAAATTCCTCAGCTGCTGTCTGTCATTTGTTTTGCTTCATACAGTTCTGTTTAGAAGTGAAAAAGCAAACAACTCACCGACTTTCTACCTTGCAAATAACAGGCCAAGAGACCTCGAGTCCCTGGCAGGGTAAAGCAAGGAAAGGTATTTTTTGTGATGTCACTTACACACATAAATATAAAACCATGTATGTATTTTCATAGAAGTACGGGTCTCCTTACTGGAAAAAACTGAGACGCCTGGGGATCTGCATCAAGACTGCTGAAATTATGGTCACATGAATCAAAATGATAATCAAAGGTTGTTTGCAAAAGTGCTGATCTTAAACACTGTAATTCAAAATCTGTTAAAGAAACCAATGAAATCTCTGAAATTTGAGTCATTTCAATTGTAACTAGAAGTATTTTGAACACGCAGATTGGCAACTACATGCTTAGTTTTCTAACAGATGAAACTCCTTGCCAGCAAAGCTGTTACAAAATTTCACAGATCTGCATACTCTGACAAATGTATATCAGGACATTTGCAAATACGGAGTAACTGGTTGAAGAAGAGGGCAAGTCTTCAGAAATTGCAGTCAGATTTAATCAGACAGGAACATCCGATCATGTTTCTGCATCTTTTTAGTCCCGTCCCCCCAGGTTAGCAGGAAACAGGTATTTTCAGGCAACATCTGTAATCCTCCAGCATGAAATAAAAGGAAGAGCTGTTTTAATACCAGTGTGATCACAGGACACAGAGCAAAGCAGTTTCTGAATAAACTTCTGTCAGTATTTCCTTTTAACAAGCCATACCTATTAAGGATTTATTATGGCGGTTAACAGAACCCTGACCAAACATTCAATCTGGATAGTGGGAGCATTCTGATTGTCAGGATCCTTTCCAAATTGAACCATGCAGCACTGCAGATAGATTCCCTGTGCTGTCAATGCACAATTTCAATTAAGTCAACTTGATCAAATTGCTCTGTCATTCAGTGTTTTGGCTTCACTACAGTAAGCCGCGTACCCTCCTGACAGCGCAATTTCTCTCTCAAACCAAAGAGAATAATTCCTCTTTAAAGAGAGCTTAACCAAGAGGCTAGCTCAACCCTGCAAAAACCCTATCCAATTACTCACTTGCAGTGATTTTTTTCCCCTTATTCCAACACTACGAAAAAAGATCTAGAATGTAACATTGCTTTCAATTGTTGCACAAACTTTTTGCACCTCAGTAGCACTATCCATGTGCCTAGAAGTAGAATACCCAGAGCTATATCCAGAACTGAGCTCTAGCAAAAAAAGATAGTTAAAATAGTTAGAACAGTCCTGGGGCAGGGAGAACACCGCATGGCCCAAGCAACCCACAAGGATCCTGTGCCCAAAAAGGATGTCAGAGCCAGGCTACCCCAAGGAAGAAAAGCTGAGTTTTCAGCTAGGACACCGGTGCAGCAGCATTGGGGGGGGGAAATGTTTGTTTCTCAGGGCTTCGTTCTGGCTCAAAGGTCCACCTGGAGAGCTGCTGCCATGCGAACACATCAACCGCTTTGCCCATCTGCAGTTTCAGACATGGCTTGCGTGCCTCCTCTGGCTTCTGGCTTGACAATAGCTATTGAATTGCAGGAGCAAAAGAGCAAAAGCAAACAGGTGAGGAGGTTGTGCTTTGTTGAGGACTAGGAAAGAAAGGAAGTCACTCACACCCTACCCACTGGGGACCTATTCTATTCTGCTCACCCTCCCCTTGGGTCTGATCCAGACCCCACTGCAGGCAGTAGAAATAACCCCATTGAGATCTACACTCTCCAAGCCAAGTTTTATATGGCAAAGGGGGAAAGAGGAGAAAGACAAAGAGGTCAGGTTAAAAAATACATTTGTATGATAGTTGGAAGTGAGCCCTAAGCGGATACAAGACCACATGTTCTACTATCATTACAGTCACTGTATTGAAAATAGTGTGTGTATATATATACATCCCTAAATTTATCTCTAGCTGCTTGGTTATACATGGTACCTCTCAACTTATATACCCTCAAGCAAGGAAAATAAAATACTTCATGTTCAAGACTATCAGGTTACTAAAAACCTTCTCATCCAAACCCCATTGCACAGCTGGTAACTAGCTTCAAATCTAAAATACTACTGTCAATGTCAAGAGCACAGATATACACAGGGAAACTTGTCATTTTTCTCATTTATAAAGGTTGCTAGCCCACTTTGGATACACTGCAACTCTTCAGACCACTACCACACTCACACCAGTGCCTACAGTTAAGGCAGTTAACGCTCAGGACTTTACAGCCTCTAGAATATTTTTATCAACGTTATTTCTCATAGGAACAACTGCATTTATCTCTGCTATTCCTTCCTTTTTGCAGGAAAGTGAAGTGAGAAGACCCACTACAGTGCTGCAGGAGCAGGACTTTCCCAGGCTGCTGCTCAAGCACTCCCTTGCTCACATGCTCTGCAGTTAGGGAGGCTTTCCCTAGAACTTTCTCAAATACAAGCCATAAACACAGCCAGTAAATCAAAAGGCTTAGTAAATGCTCCATTTCATTTTTAACAAAGTAAAAAAAAAAGTCACAAAGCTAGGCTTTTTTTTTACTAAATGTACTCCAATCCACAGTAAATATTAGGAGATGAAGCAATTGTAGTATGTGACTGACTTCAACCCTACAACAGCACAAAATACACAGCAAATACTAACACCACAAACCAAACAAGAATATTGCTTACTATATAGTTAAGACGCGATCTCTATCATACACAGTATAATGAAAAAAAGAAAAAAAAGACTACTTTTTTCTTAGTCATATACTACATAAACACCAGGCACATGAGTTGACCCACAAAATCAAGAGAACTGAACTTTCAAAAGCTAGATTTAAAAAACTTAACGAAAACATCAAAATTACAAAGTCTTACTCTGTGCAGGTGCCTCATCGAACTAGAAAAAAAAAAAAATACAAAACAAAAATCTCCAGGCCTCTTCTTCCTCAAAACAGCCTCTCTAGAAAACAAAGCAAGCTGCTGCCTGGCCCACCTGCTTTCATACTGGTGCAGGAGAGCCATGCCAGCTGGGTGCCATCTGCATCCTCAGTGCAGGCACCTGAGAATGTCCCAGCAGGTGTGGGTGGGAAGTGGTATTTAAGGTTTTCTGTCTTTTAGCAGGTCTAAAAGGGACCGGATTGGGGCGTTGGTGGGAGATGCTTGGCTATTAGGGGTAATGGTGCAAGGAGATATGGTCAGAAAGCTTTGGGGAGGGGTCCTCTTTGTTTCTTTTAATGGTGCTAGTCAGCTCATAAAGCCTTTCTGTTGTAGTGATTAAGCTTCTGATTGTTCTTTTGTTGTTTTCTTCAGATTGTGGATATTTAGGAGTTAGTGCTTATTTTCTTGGGATCGAAATGGTGACTGGGTTGAGCTCTGTTGTCTGGGGGCAGTTGCATTGGGGGTTGTAGTGCTGGGGACCCTGTGGAGGTACTGTGCTGTCTGCCTGCATTACTAGGGCTTGTACCCTGATTTACTACTGATTTTTGTTTTCCTCACTCTTTAAGGTGCAGCAAATTGTGTAGCTTGCTCTGCTCTGCAGTACTAGGCGCTATGAAAAAGAAGACAAAGACAGCTCTTGCTTCAAAAAAAAAAAAATCTCCATCCTACATTTACTGAAGTTTTCTCTCAAATCTACAAAGAAAAATTAAATGAGAACTATGTACTCCATAATAGTAATTGGTGCTAAAATTGAAGCTAGGTAATTGCAAGACCTTCACACCATGCTGCATTTTCCTTGCAAGAGCTCTTTGTGTTGCTAATCCCACCTCAGCCTGCCTGTCCTTTGCTTCCTGGGATCCAGCCCTGGCTCTGAAGCTGCTTTTCCCACCCTTTGTTAGGGTCGGCTCTTCGTGAGGTGATGCAACTTAGCGTGCAAAAAATAGTGTGGTTTTTTTTTTTTTCCCCCTATTGATATGTGGGGAAAATGAGCAGACTAGAGTTTCTGTGAAATGGGCTTTTCTAGTAGCGGAAGAGGTGAATTTGGTTGTCCCAGGACTTTGCTTCAGGCAGCAGAAAATGGAGCATGTACAGAGAAAAATCTCGAGTACAACATGCGTTGAGAGAAACAGAAGGAAGATTATAATACTGTCAGCCTCTGATCCTTGGAAATACTCTGTCAGAGCCAAGAAAAATCATGAGACTGACTCAGGAAAAACATAAGGCTTTTCAAAAGTGATACATTTGGGCTCTTTTTGTTGAACTTCTGGTTTCTGAGCCTCTTGGTTCATATTTTAGATTATTTTCATTCAAAAACCACAATGGCCAGAAATGTATGTGTCTTGTTGATGGTTGTGTTTCCTTTTCATTTTGACTTTCCTATAAATCAGTACATACAGGGAGCTGGTCTCAAAAACAAAACACAGAGCGGGAGGCTGCTGATAAAATCATGAGAGCTGGTGAAAGTATTTATTTCAAGCAGGGAAAATAACTTCAGGAAAGTTTTGTCTCATGGAGTGGGTTGTTCCCCTCTGTCTTGTGTGCTCTAACAGGTAGATGTGCAACAGTGACAGCCTGGACTGCGATTGCTTTCTGTAGGAGAGGGCAGATTAAGTTTTGGAAATAGTTCCAATTCTGAAAAAAAAAAAGTAAAAAAAACCCAAACAACCAAAAACAAACAAACAAAAAACCAAAACCCTCTGGAAAAGAAGACTCCCCCAATTATTTAATCAGAAACACAGGAATGTTTTGCTTCAATAATAAGGAAGCATTATACTAAATATTAATATTCTACTGTGATAGGAAAACTAAAGCAAAATGTTTCCTCTCTTGAAGTTAAATATTTTACTATTACTGAGAAGAAGAAATTGAAACAATCCAGTAGAACATCTCGGTTTTGACAAAAACTGCATTTTTTCATTGGACTTTCCTGTCAAAACATTATGACCAGCTCTAATAAACATATGCATAATGAGTATAAACATATGTTCACTCTAAAGATGCTGGTTTAAACATTACTGCAGAATTAAATCTCTGTTTATCCACCGAATAGACTGAATGTGGGCAACAGCTGCTCAGCTTTTTTTTTTGCCACCGTGCGCCTCGGTGCTCTGTTGCAGGACTCGCTAACGAAGGGTATTTGGGGGGTTTGCCCGCGAACTGTGGGGGTTCACGCCTGTCGACTGGTGTCACCTACGTCCTGAGACTTAATTTATAGCCATGTATAAAGTTTCGGGTTCACAAAACCGTACGGTGACTATCCATCTATTGCTATATCCTCTCTACCCTCTTTCAAACCAGAGGATCGCCCTTGTTGCAAGTCAAATTAATTATTTTGGCTGCAGCTTTTAAACACCCAGAAAATGGAAACCTTCAGAAAAACAATACCTCAGCAGCGCTCCCCGGACAAGCCCTTTTCGTCAAGAACCTTCCAACCCCAGCGATGCAATCAGTAGCTCTAAAACAAATGTTTGCCAATAGATACGCTGCATTTATTCAGGACAAATAGAGGATAAATCAGTCAGTTTGTTGTGAATAACTTACATGGCTGATGGTTGCATACTGTTTTACTATGGCTATGGAAACATTTGTCAGGATCCTCCTCCCCTCTTAGGGGACACTAGCTCGTTTTCTATTTTTAGATCAGGTCCTGAGTTAGGGGCAGATGGAAAGAAAACAAATGGAGCAAAATTAGGAAACAAAGTAAATTGTCCACAATTTGTATAAAAGGCAAGTGAATGGATTATTCCTTGGAAATCTAAATCTTCGTGGAAAAGACAAGACGACGTCTTCCCGACGATGCCAGCCTCAGCAGGCTCCTGCTGCCCATGGCAGGCGGTACCAGCTCACCGGGCTCGCAATAACATCAGCCACCGTAAAACTCCCAATTTTCGTTATCTTTTCACCAAAAGCTATATATCGATTTAGAAACAGCAAGGTCACCGAGACACGTATCACACGGGCAAGGACAACGCGTAAGGAGGTGTTTGAACGCGGCCGCGCCGGTTATCCCTATGGAGTTTTTGGCAGGCAGCTCCTGCAAACCTCCCACCTTCTGCTCGCATCGCGGCTTCCAGAGCAGATGACAGCAGCCACTGGGACATGCCCCGCTGGGACATGCCCCGTGCTCATCTGCTTTGGGTACGTGGGACCCCCATGCTCCGGGGTAATATTCACCCCTCCCAGAGCCAGGCTTGTTGGTTCAGTGCCCGTATATGTAACCTGATCTTAAAAAAAAAAGAGTTTGGGACAAGCCTCAGAAAGCACCGAGATATCCCCGAGTGACCCGCGATTGTAAAAATGGCTCTTGTGTTCGTAGAAATAATTTTTAAACCGAGCTCTTCAAGCGCATGGGGGGAAGGCTTCGGCTGCAGAGCAGAGACCCAGCGCAGGGATAAGTGGGAAATGCAATATTCAAGTTAAGCATCCTTCACCCGATTTCTTTTTTGCATAAAGAATTCGGCAAACAGCCAACTATCCCAATAAAACTAAGCAACCTGCTGTAGTGAAAGCCGTGGACGTGCATCTCAGCCAGCATTTTTGCTGGGGCTGGTGGTGCCTCCTAACAGAGCTGGAGTACCCTGGCAAAAAGAAATGCATGGAACTGTGTGAATGGCACTAATAGTCTTGCCTCGTTGACAAACTCCTCATTTGATGTGTCTGATTTTATTACTGACACCCCCCCCCCCCATTACTCCCTTCTTTGCTTCTCCTCAGTCCATTTATTAGATTTATTAACTTAATAGGATTGTAAATGAATACTGTACTGTGGTTTGTGCGTGTCTCATTCTTCAATAAACATGACAAAACGCAGGGTCTGTTTTCAGGATTTTTATACTCTACTGATTTTTTGAAACATCTGCTTGAGTTACCTTTTTATACTAGCAGAATTCTGTTATCCAAAATCCTAGCAATTTTTAGCAATCAAATGTATTTTAAATAGCAGAAGTGCAAAAACTCTTCTGCTTTAAGATATTAATGTAGAGAACCGTTTTCAGCATACAACTTGGTTGGAAAATGCACAAACAAGTGGTTTTCGAAAGTACAAATTCTGCTTGTAATTTTTAACTCTACCCACTCTCTGCCCACCTCTGCACATTGCAGAAATAGCTGTGAATTCCTCCATTTATTGGCACCTAATTCTGCACAAAAGGCAGAAAGGCTAAAGTTTAGATGGAGAAGTAAAGCTGGATTTAAGACACCTGGGATTCAGGTGATCTCCCCCCCCCAGGGTTTTTAATTAAGAACACTAGAAAAGTAGTAACTCAAACTCTAGTTCAGTATTTTAACAAGATGCAAGAACATAGGACTGGAAGAGCTCCCTTAGCAATCTAAGTCAAATTTCCTGCTATTTCAAACACGAGCTTACACTCTGCTCTGCAAACTGACCAAGTTGTTCTAAAAAGTTACTTTTTTTTCTGTGTTTTATGATCCCATGGGAAGTCAGCTTTACTTACAAACATTAAGGCCACCAACACCTTGCTCACGCCAAGGGCGCTTATTTTTCTGCTATGTAGGTTTGGATGAGGAAAATCATTGTACCATCTGTGATTATTTGTACCTGTGCCTGTTTGTAGAGGGGCCATCCCTGCGTGGATATTTGGGTGCTTCTGTTCGCGCCCCTGCACAGCATATATGCAATAAGGGGGAGAGAATGGGAGAGCAAACTGATTTAGGGTCCAAATTCTAGCACTGACAGTCTCTAAGCTCTTTATTTCTCTACCAAAGTTTCTTTGCAGACTAGATATAATGATACTGATTTTCCTTTTAAAAAATGCATGTGTTGATTTGGTTGCATGAATGTTTTCATTTCCATATCCCACCATAGTGTATACACAGTTCTGAAATGTTGATCTATTAACTTGACAGTAATCTTTTCCTGTCATTTACAACATAACCTTAGTAAAACAGACTTATTCCCACCATAACTTATATCCATACTCCAGACAGTTCAGAGTTGTTTTATCTAGAAAGGATTAAAACACTTGCAAATATTAAGTTTAATCCACTCTAAGGGAGGGAATAAATTAATCATAATTAAGCCTCAGCAGCTGTAATTCTTAGCATAATGTTTTATCTAATGGGGATTCTTGCTGAAGAATAGGTATGAGTCACGGGCATCCTATTTCTTCTGTAAGCTTGTGCTGCAAATCAATACATTTAATAAAGTAATCAAACAAAAATATTAAATGAACAATTCTTTTATTCAAAATCAATACAAGGAAATTGATACCCTGCCTACGCGCATTTTATGGCACATTTCTCTTTCTGCAGAACAATAAAAGGCTTAGAGTAGCGTGTTTACAAAGCCGAGAAAGAACATCTTTTATTAGGGACCAAAGCACGAAGACCCAGTTGCACAAAGGCCTGAGAGCACCTGGCTCTTTTTTAACTGAGCAAACCTGCAGGAACCGAGAGTTCTTATCTCACAGCCATCCCCAAGCAAAGTCCAGATAGTCTGCAGCTCAGCTAATTGCAAGGAGCGTTGGCCATAGTACAGAGCTAATAAGACTTGCGCTTGAACTTCAAAGGAATGATGAGTTGTTTGGGGTAGAGGTTTTTGTTCGGGACCACCAGCAACACCTGAATCCATTCTTTGCCTGATTTGCTGCAGCTCTAACTCATTCGCTATCTCATTAGTTATCACCTGTATGAGGTTAATTTCTATTTATTCCACTCCTTGAAAGCAGCCTCGCTGTGCTGGTGCTCCGTAAAGGTGTAACCCGTATTATGGTGCTTCAAGGATGTAAGTGAACAAGTCTGTCTTTGCAAAGGCCTTGGTTTAGTTGATTTGGGCAATGGAAAAACTATCTAGAGGGTTTGGGAAGCTGTTGGGCTGTGACTGACCGTCCCTTGGAGAAGTGTTGTATGTGCAGAATGTCCTGAGAGTTGCTCTATGCGTATGATGTGGAAATTATATGCCTGTATATATCCCCTTATCTCTTACCTGTTCTATTGGTGGTCTGGAAGAGTATCCAGCTGCTGTGGGGCATCAAAAATGCTCCCGTGGATGAGCTTCTGAAATTCCTTCTTGCTCTGTTTTATGAGAGCTTGCCATGTGCTGAGACTAATCTTACTGACTTCAGCAAGTCTCCTTACTGTGTATGCGTGGGGCAGGGGGAGGCTTTGGGAAAAGGCCCTCGTACAAGACAAAACATAAAAAGCAGCCATTAAAGTAATACAATAGATATAGGCCTTGTTAAACCACAACGATGTAAAAATAATGCGATAGTGTAGGAAAGAAATTAGTTCAGGTTTACTGCTGTTGTTTTCTTGTTTATTTTCATCTGAAGTAATCTTTACCCTAATTTCCCTATTTTCTTCCATAAATATAAAAAACATGAGCTGGCTCTTTTATTCAATTATAGCTAAATTTGGCTTTTTAATTTCAGATGGATCTTTCTACTGCCCTAAATGGTAATACATGCAAAGGGACATGCTTACCCATGACTAACAGATGTTGTGCCTGAAATACTCCTGTAAACAAGGTCTTTAAATCCAAGGTTCTTGAGGCTCATACTATATTTAAAAAAAAAAAAAATAAAAAAAAAATCAGTTCAGTTAGGTCATTATTGGGATAATTATTTTTGTCTTAGTGTGATAAATCTGAAATAAACATGTGACTTCCCAGATTGCTAGAAACCATTGTAGAACAGAAGCTCATGCCATAGATATTTGTAACAGATGCTAACATGAGCTTGGTTTTCCTTTATTCATTAGAACAAATAAAATCTCATCCAAGACTGTCCCATTTTACGCCCAGTGAAACCAGGGGCCAAATAGCCAACCGTCGTTGCTCGCGCTGTGAGATGGTTCATATTTAACCGGTACCTCCCAAATGATTACCCGAATTAGAGGAAGTCAGACAAAGGCACAGATGGTGTTCGGACAAAATTTAAATCTGTCTGGCTCTTGGTCGTCCTTTCCGTGAGCTAATGAGTGCATTAATCAGAGATCGGTTTCTTGTTTGCTCATTTCCATTAGGTAACTGGGTGGTGCGTAGATCTGTCTTCCTCATTTACTGAACTACTGCCACCTCCCTCGGCTGGCCGCCAGCCAACCCTTATTACGAAAAGTAAAAGGAGGGCTTCGGTATTTATTTTTTTTTTTGCTGCTGCGGATTCCTGCTCTGAAACAGGCAGGTGCTCATTAACCTTAATCAAGGGGTTTGTGAAATGTGCTTGACGCGCTCTGGGCTGCTTGATTTGTGCTTTTACCTCCCGTCATTTACCACCTGTCTCGCTCATCACAGGACCGGAGGAGCTGAGGTCGGGATGCTCCGTTTCGGCTTGGCAGCCGCTCTCGGAGGAGCAACCGAGGCTCCGAGTAACCCAACTCCTCAAGGAGCGGTGGAGCGCGTGCCAAAGCGCTCGCTTCAAAAGGTGCCTGGGCTGTGTCCTGGAAACAGCGCAGAAAAACAGATTTATCAAGTGACCTTTTGCCAGGGCTGCCTCGAGCTGTCTCGTGTGACAGCGGACGGGGGCACGGCGCTCGGGCTTGAGGACGTGGTGTCGTCGTGGAGGGTAGGTGGGAGATGGGCTTGGACTTTTGGGTGGCTGAAAGGGGCGATGGAGGCGTGGAAGAGGACTCGGAACCCTTAATCCCACGCTAAGCCGAAGGTGCCTGCTCTGTTTGCTACGGCCGTGTGTCCTCTCCTGTGTCGTATCACCCCTCTGGCCCATGTCCCGACCTTGATCCTTCATCTTCAGAGGTTACCTCTCCTTTTGATCCACCCTGGCTAAGCACGCAAGTGCTCCCTGGCCTGTGTCAGTCAAAATGAGCTGGGATGGCTTAAACCATTTAAATCACAGGTTAATAAAGAGCTATCGACTTAATCGGGAAGCGTGGGGGATTTACTAGGCGCGTGGCTGAGCTTGGGCTGGAAGGTGGTTACTGCCATAGGGTCAGTGAGTGCGGTCTGTACATAGCTGACGTGAACGTTACCTTCACCTTTCTACCTGGCTTCTCCCAAAATCTTGGCCAAAACTCAGCAGTTCTGGTTGCGATGGCGTGGATGTATCTGAAATGCGTGCTGGTCTGAGCAATCCAATACAGAAATACTGGGAGTAGCACTAAACACCTGAGAACAGAAACCTTTGGGCTCCACTACTGCATTGCCATCACTTTGGCTGGCTTTATGAAGGAGAAGATTTGTTCTTTTCAGCCAACTGGAATCACCTGTTAATTATTGGGAGGCCCCAAAAGTGCAGTTGGTGATCTCAAAGAGATGTGTCCATAGCCTGCTGGCCTGTGAAAAATGAACAGGTGAGAAAAAAGGTAGCAGTGTTGAATAAAATGGGGATTTCCCTCTGTCACCAGACACGTGGTGGTTGATACAAGTAAGACGGGACTGGTTAAAGAGGAAATAAGTGGAATATAAGCTGCAGAAAGTATTTTGCATTAATTGCCAATTAGCAATTGTAAAAGGAGGCCACTTACATAAAAATGCTGGTTAAAGCTGACATGCTTAGGCTGAAATTGGAATGTAAAGTGAACCTACCGTATAGGCTTTAGAGTGGGATATGGAGGGATTGACTTAACTGATTGACTCCACTGATCCCTTCTGCAATGATAAGTTAAAGGAATTAAATATTTACGGGTAAATACCACTCCTGAGTATCAAAGGGAAACAGCCTTTGACTGGAACCTCCCAGAGAGGTGGATATGGTGAATCTCACTCTTACCACACCGTATTTTGAGGGCCCACCTCCCGGCACGAACTCGCTGTTCTTCCAGGGGAGCATCCCACAGCCGCCGTGCGGTGCTATCTAGGCTATCCAAGAGGAAATGCTGATGAGATGGCCGTACCTGGGGGATTTAAACACCTGCCTCGGAGCAAGTCTCACATCCTTCCCCTTGGTATCATCTACTGCTTTTTCCTTTAAAAAAAAATAGGGTGGGGTAACTTTGTTCTTTTAATACGCAGCGGTTGGCCGTGCCCTGCCCCTGTATAACGGTTTGATGGTTACCACGTTGGCTTCTACATCCTTCCTCCTGCCTTGCCGGGATTTGTCTGTACCAGCGTCATGGCTGGTAATGCTGTACCACTGAGCTATGTTTTCCCAATTAAGCTGTTGTACTTAAGAAAGAATAATACAGCAGTTCTTGAGCTAGGGAGACTGAGCAGGTGCAAATTGGGGATCCAGCCTCGTGATTTGGGTGCTCATGCAAGAGCGAAAGGCTTCCAAGGACACATCTTAAACCTTGGTGAGTTAAATAGCTTTCTGTCCTTTTATGGCTCAAACCCGTAATACAGCGAAAGTACTGGGACTGTGCAAGAGTGTCCAAGGGCTGATTTTACAGCACTGGGGCTACTCAGGTGAGTTTGAAGACAGTGCAGCCTGCAAACTAGCACCTACCGCACCCGAGGACTGATAGACTGTAAAATGGGAAAGAAAGAAGCTGGTCCCGCCGGTCTGCGGACATGCGAGAGAAGAGACATTGCTGGGATGCCGTTCTTCAGTCACATCTTGGAACAGAACATCTTTGCTCCACGATCTCTTATGTAAAGGGTCAGAAAACTTTTTTTTTTTTCCTTCCCCTTCAGGAAGGCACACATGTCCTTGTGCTGAGGCCAGTGCTGGCCTGTGCTTATTGCCAACCCTTCCAGAGCCAGTCCCTTGCTGCCACCACGTGTTGAACTAGGACTTGGCATACCTGGATTCTCCTCTGAAGTGCCTTTTGCCAGCAGTTTGCGAGAAACCTTATCGTCCTCAGAGCTGCTGGCAGAGGCACGCGTGGGTGCACTGACTTCAGAGCGCCCGATTTCTTCTTTGACCCTGGATGCAAGCTGTCTTTATTCTTTTTAACATGTTCCACACCCCCCAGGGGATTTGCATTTATCTTTAATTTAAAGTGTTATGTGCCTTTTCAGCTTTAAAACAAAGAATTTGTGATGGAAAATTTAATTCTATCCCAATATGTCCCGTGAACTTTGTTTGCCTCTAGTGCAGCTTGCACAATATGTAGCACCAGTGAAAGGACTTGTTGGATTTGGCACAGACCGTTTCGGATGAAGGAGGCCCAAGCAGAGGGAAATGTCACATGTGAGAATGGGTTATATTCTTCACCTACGAGCAAAACAGGTTTCTGACTAAATATGATGCAATATTACTCCATACAGACTGTCAAGTGTCTCACCTCGGCTGTATCAATGAATATGTGGTAGAGCAAGTAATCTAAAACCAAGAGTAGTTCCTTTGTCATCAGTAAATATGTGATTTTTTTTTTTCCATACAAAAAGAATAAGCTGAATTCCCAATTCTTAAATTTTAGCTCTAAAAGTGATCTGAAGGATATTGGAATAAAAGCTGCATACTGTAATATACTATGAAGAAATGGTCGGTAGGTAAATAATAAATTCAACTAAACTTTTTTAATCAGTGACTCGGTCATTAGGAAAATACTTGCAAGAAGTCTAAAGGACAGTGCAAGCTGTCTCTGAGCTGGAAGTGCACAGCAAGGGCTTTGCTTCACCCACAAGAGGGAGCTCTGTTAACATTAATAGAAAGAGCTTAAAATGTTGTTATTCTCGTGAAAACTGCATCCCGGCCTGAAACGAATCAGAAAGAACACAGTGGGAAGTACCATAATTTTAATACCGTGCAAGCTTACCTTCCCAGCACTTCACTGATTAACCTTGATGCCAAAGTGATCAAGAAATTATTAGTCTATGGAAGGCAAGTCACGACACGGTTACAGCTATGATGATCTAAAGAGACACACTAAGCCAACTTTGCAGGAGCAGATGATAGGCTTTTTAGCACCAATTAACACAGATTTAGAGGCAGGGGGGAAGCTTTTGGGGGGTAGATAAGGCCTTGTACAGATCTTTAAAGTTGCTGCTTTTATTTCATATCTGACGAAGGCTTATGCTGTGGACTGTGTAAGGTGGTTTTTTTTCCTTCGCCTATATCAAGGGTACAATAAAAGATATTAGTTCTCACAAATGTTGCCTCACATAGCATGAAGAGGATCTGGAGAGCCCCCTCTGGCAGGTCCTTGTTGGCATTACTAGAAGTCAGGCTGCTTCATCTTCTTAAAGATTATTCATGCAGCTTCATAGGTTATCGATTCACTCAGAGCAGTAAGTTAGCAAAAATCCCATCCAACATCTCTTTCATTCTCTTAAGCAATATATATTTAAAAAAAAAAGCACCAAGCCATGGAATTTTACATTAAACTGAATCCTGGGAGGAGGGAGAAACTAGCAACATCATCAGATCTCGGGGGAATAGAAGCTGCTTTCCAGAAACTGCCTGGTATTTAGTAGTCTAATTTTGACATATCTGGGTTTTTCTTTTCTCCACTGCACTCTCCCTCTGCCTCTTCTCAACCAAAACTAGAAGTGGAATTCCTGAAATGAGGCAAGGAGAGTCCCTTCCCAACAGCATCCTCCAGATTCTGGCAAAATAAAAGTTTGTTTCCAGACCAAACCCCCAAAGAAAACCCTGACATCTGAACATCATGGGGTATCTTGAAAGGGTCTTTAAGTGACCTTAACACACCCCTGGGTGGCACAGGGTCGATGAGCCTCTACAGAATCATCGGTGAGATCAAATGCAACGAGAACGTCTGCCCCACTGTGCCGGGAGCTCATTTCCGAAGGAGAACGCGACCAAAAGCTCCCGAACCCGGAGCCTCTCTCCCCGTCCCCAAAGAGGCGGCTGGGACGCAAACTCCACACATCTCGCCAGCCATGCGTGAAGACGCCCCGTTCATCCCTGCTCCCTCAGCCAGGGTGGTCGTCTGTATGGAAAGCCTAAAGCAAACAAAGGCGAGCTGCAGCCAGATGTTGGGAGGCTTTCAGGTTCACTTAGTGTTCCCGGGGTAGGCAGCACATGCATGCCGGTGCTCCCCGCTCGGATGGATAAGCCCGAGCAGCCGTTCCCTTTAAAACGTTTCTCTTTGCAATGGAAAGAGCTGCTTACCTTTCCAGAACCATCTGAGCAAATACGGACCTCGCGGAAAACGTCGGCAATTCCCGATCCATCAAGGCTGTGCTAAACAAACCCGGCCGAACGATTTACAACTTGACCTCACGTTGTGCCTGTAAATGGATTCTGTGAAAGGCCTTTTCCTGGGTTAGTTATATTTTCATGGTGTATCCACCAGGCTAAATTAAGCAGTTCAACAGCTCCCCTTGGTTTTGGTTTTTACTGGGGAGGGGGGATTTCAGAAGGGACTTGTTGCGAATCCCTGAAGCTCTGCTATATCTCTTAGGTAGGAAGCATTTTCGTCTGTCTAGGGCAAGAAATTCTGCTCCTTTGTGAAACAAGAGGCAAGATTTTGCATTACCTTTACGTGGGTTGTTGTGTATCCTTGATGAATATTCTCGAGAATGACTTTCCCCGAGTGACTTGCAATCAGCTGCTGAAATCAAATCAACTTATTTACAGGTCTCGTGATGGATTTGAAATGATCCCTCAAGTAACGTGTTTTAAAAGTCACCCTAATATCCGCATGGAAGAAGTTGCTGTTCTCGACGTGTCCTATGCAAGGGGGAAAATCAATTCTTGTGACTACAGCCTGCTTTTGTACAGATTACAGAAACTGAGGCAAGCACACCGTTTTCCTCTAAGAGAGAGGGTTTAATAAAGTGCTTCCTTAGGAAACCAGAAGGACAGTTGTAGAAGGGAACAAAAGGCAAGACACTGAAGGATAGCAAGAGAAAAAAATAGTACACAAACTGCCAGAATTTTTCTCCTCTTCCACTGATTACACTTCTGTGTCATGCAGCCAGACAATACATCCAGGATTTGTAATTGCACAATAAATCTCCTAACCCAGACATGGGAGAATCTGACATGATGTTTCTGTAAAGAACATATTGCAGATGGACAAACATGAATTTAAATTCCTTTTTCCGTCTATACACATAACTCTTAAAGGTGACCAGACCCATCATTTTTTACCTATAACAACCGGAACATAAAAATAATATAAAAATACTCTTCAATAATAGTATAATATTGAAAATAAACATAATCATTAACAATAAATACTGCTTTCATCACTGCCATCTTAGCGACATGCATATTTAGGCACTTAAGTCATTCTTGAGATTGCTAGGGGCCTTGATGTATTTAAGATTTCCCTCATCAGATATTTCAAACTCTTTAGCCTTGATAAACAGCCCAGGACTTATCTCAATGCATCAGCTCAAGGAAAAACTTACACCAGGTTTGAAAGAATACCATATATCCAAACACACTGGGATGCCTATGTGATACCATTCTTGTTTCTACATTAACTTTCCCAATAAAAAATACATTTACATCACAAAGGAGAAAGAAGATGGTGTTTTTCCCGCAAATGGATTATGAGCTTGGTCTCCCAATAATTCGTGCCTGGATTACATTAAAATACGGGCATTCATTTCAAAGGCTTTCCTGAAATGTAGTTTAGGCTTCTTACACTCCTGGCTAACCGGCTAATGAGCATGAATATGACAGATTTAAAGATAGGATTAAGTGGCATATTTCTTGTGAGGTCCTCAGAGCTGTATCATTTTATGGTGCTTCCAGATCTGGTTCATGAACTACAATTCGATGCCAGCAAGATGACATTGAAACATGGAAACAGGTATCCTGGCCAGAAAACTGGTGCTTTTCAGGCAAGATGTTAATCTAGATTCATGCTCGTAGCCCTTAGAAAGAGTTTACTATTTGAATCTGTAAATTATATGAACGTTCACACATGATGAAATACTTAAAGGATAAGAAATACATTATCATAATGGAGTGTGAATGACAGGTAGCGATGAAGACACAAAGTTTTTACTATACTTTTACTAGCACATATTTTCTCTAGTATGTGTTTTTCCTGTGTCCTCCTCAACTTGGCCTCCCCCAAAGCAGGACTAAAGGTCCAGCACGGAGTAGAAGGAAGAAGGACACATCTGTGGTAGGGTGAACGCTGAGCACCGGACCGCGAGCTGCGTGCGAGCTGCAATTCTCACGATCCCCGGGCTGAACTTTGTAAATAGACTTGGCAAGGATTCGTGCCTGGAGAAAACAGGCTTGGAGAGGATATAAATAAATAAACAAACAACTTTCCTTTCCTTCTCCTGCAGTCCTTCTTCTCCCCTCCTGACCGAACTCTGGGAGGACATGTGTCCGGCCCATTGCAAATTGGCTGTGGCATCTTTTTATTTTGACGCTGAGAAAGGCAAACCATTTGCATCTCTTTATTACTGTCCTTTCTCTGAACAGGGGGGCAGAGCATGCAGTCGGCAGCTATACAAAGGGGTGAAGATGCTCATTCTATCGTAACATCTGATTTAAAGTCTCAGGAATAAGCTACAAAGCTTGGGTGTGAATGAGAATATGGTCCCTGTGGAACGGAACAGTTTATCCTTTATTTTAGAGACAAGCGCTGATTTTATAGTACAGAAATACCATACACCCCCAGTCTACCCCTTGCATCTCCCTACTGTCTATAAATGCAACTAAATATGATGGAGTACGGGCAGTTGGGAACACAGAGTCTTCCGCAAGTTTGTCTTCACTACAGCGCTAGAGCGAGCTCTCTCCACCGTGATCTCTGTAATTGCTGAGAATCCTCCTGGAAAATCAGCAAAATATTTTTACAGCTGATAAAACTTAAAGCTGAACCTTGGGAAACGCCATATTAGACAGCTCCAGCACTGATGCAGCAGCCAGGGCGTACCTGGAGAACGTCAAGTGTCTGTCAAGGTACGGAGCGTTCTTCACCGGCTGGGGACTCACGGGTCTCAGGGCAGCAGAGATGGCAAGAAAAGTCTCAGCACTTCCCAGGAGGAGAAGCCGTTCCCCCAGGAGGGTTAGGCCCATTGAGTAAGTCCTACCGAAAGTTGACCGTAGGGTATGTTGGGATGCTGCCCGGAAACGTGAACCACGAAAAAACCGTCCTCGGCGGCACCGTCGTGTCCTGCATACAAACAGGAGTGCTCAGGCCCTCTGTTTGATGCTGATTTGCATTACAGAGGAAGCTGTATCATTCAGGGTGGAAAGAAAAAGCAAATCAGGCCTTTTTAATAAGCTGGTGAACCACCAACGAGCTGCCCACCTTTTATTTACTGTAAGGCTTGGAGTCTCTATTGGCGGCACAATTGTGTATCTCTGCACAATCACGGCATTGCCTCTCCTCGTCGCAGACAAAGAAGGGAAGGCATTCACTTGCTGCTGCCTGAAAGCTGGCTTCAGCGATTCGCGAAACCATAGATACATCTGCTTGTACCATCCAATCCCTGACGTTTCCCCCAGAGGGTGAATATCCAGACATTGTCATTTCAGCACAAGAAGCTCGATGCATTTATTAATCAATCTTTTTGCTGAGTGGAAGTCTGGCTGGTCTCTCCTAATATAGTCTAAATCCCTCAGTCTGTTTCTATTACAAGACTGACACAAAAGAACATTTTCTTCTACTCTTTCTTACAGAAATGGGAAGACTTGAATGCTTTTTTTTTTTTCTTTTTCCCTGGGTCTTCTTTTGACTGACTGGGATTTTTCATGGCTGTATCAGAAAGTTGGACATTCCCCTTTGTTTCGGAAGCATTTGGTGATGGATCACATTTTAATTGGCGTTGAGGTTTACAGAAAAAGGGAGCACCACAGGAAGTTATTAGAATAACAACACTACGCATCTGCACAGGAATTAAAACTGCAAATGTAGGGGGCATATTAATTGCTACCAAATGCTTTGGTTTTTTCCTCTTGGAAAAGCCCAGCTCAACAAAAGTGGGTTTTGATGTATATTTTCCTGTCTTTCTGTTCCAGTAGAAACGTGATTAGATTTGTGGGATTTTCGTCTTGTGTATAAAATTTCTTCTACAGCCTGTTTCAAAGCATTTGCGAAAGAGATAAACACATTTGTTTTGACAAGGAGGATACTGATGGCTGCAGACAGATACGGCTTGTCCAAGACTGTTGTTCCCACAGCAAGAATCTGAGCGTGGTCTATATACTAGCTCATGCCAAAGATGGTCAGAATGTTTTGCCTTTTCTTTTTATTTTTTCCCTAAGACACTACTGATATGTTGTCACAGAGCTATAATTCTTGTTGCTGCTGAAAACAGAAGTAATATACAGATTGTGAACAGGTTTTCTTTAACTTGTTATTTTTTAGTTTTTTAAACGAAAGGAGGAAAAACTGTAGGAAGGAAAGCAAATATTGTTCACAGATATCCATAAACAATTTCAGCCGATTGAAACCCAATTTTTTTTCAAGAAAGCAGAAGGTTAGAAATATTTTGGACAGCCCATCTCAGTGTCACAGGCAGTGAGCCACTTCAGTGTCTTCCTTACTTTTTGCCTTTAATTTGTTCCAACACATCACTTTTCTCTGTTCCTCGCTGATACTGCTCCAGAAATTTTCCCTGATGCTACTTCTTAGAGGCAATGCCCTATCATCCATAACTGTAAAAGGACATACCTAAGACTGACGGATCTTCTGGCAGCTATTATAATAGACAGAGCAGGTCTTAAGGAAGTATTAGATATATGGGTAGTGTCTAATTTACACTGGAACACCCATTACGTGTCTGTTGCACTACTACGAACAAATAAAAAATTTAAGGGGAAAAGAAAATCATCATGTAAACCTATTTAATGAAATTATTCTGCATTTCTACTACCATAACTATTAGTACAACATAGCTGCTGATGGTTGTTAGAGCTTAAGTGATACTCACGTAAGGCCTGGTCTTTTGCAACTAACAAACATCTTATTGAGAAAGCAAAATTCTTGTATCTCCTTGGGCTTGGTGATGCTTTACCAAAAAGACTGTCCAAGGCAGACTGTACCAGAGGTTTTCCAGAAGGAGAATTCTTGCTATTGAAGACAGAAAGAAAATCTAGGTTTCTTTTTGCCGATACCAACTTACTATGCAATCTGTTGCTTTCTTTCCCATCCTGAAAATGGGAAATCCTGGAAATGACCTACTTTGGAAAGGACACAGGTGGATTGTTTTGACATCTGCAGAAACTCCAGCTATCAACAGCTGAAAATCAGCAGTTTATTTAGCTCTTCATGTGCATTTCATGTATCTAAATATTTGCTCAGTTTCACCCCTGAGAGATAGGATCTGCATGCTCAGAGGTGATTTGACATTGGAACAGGGCCATGACACAAGCCCCGAGAGGATGCAAAATGCCATGTGAAAAAGCAAATCCGTGCTATCAAAGCTTTACCACTTTGGCCTTCCTTGTAAGGATATTCATCTCCTAGACTCTCTTTAGCTTCCTCAGTTTATTGAACAGACACATACCCCTTCTAGTACACATCAACTTCAAATATCCTGTGACTGTCTCGTGTAGAAGATCAGGAAAAAAAAAAAAAAAAAAGGCAAAGGAAACAAATGCATTGGTTTATCTCAAGCTGCAATTACGGGGGAGCTCTTGAAAGGTGTAAAAGCCTACACAGCTCTACTCGGCCTTTGGCCTTACTCCCAGCTGGGCTTGGCTGAAAAATCTCCAGTGCACAGGTGGGATTTTAGTGAAATAAACAGCACCATGGGGATGTCAAGTGCTTGTTGATAAATTCAAGCACAAGCTTCTCCATGTCCTGGTCTTCCTCTCCCATCTTGCACATCTGTGACTTTGGCATCAGGCCTAGAGGAAGGACACACAGCTGAAACAAAGAGATCCAAGCCAAGGAGGCAGGCAAGAAAAATTCCTATCAGATGGGATACAGATGAAGACTGTGCAGGGAAAAAGAAAGCCAAGACCTGGAACTCTTCAAACTCAAGAAGGCATTGCAAAAGGCGTGCTCAACTAACTGGTGGTGCATTGCTTCTGCCCACGCTTCAAGTGACAGCCCCTTTCCTTTCAGGCCAAAAAGACAACGGGTTTCCTAAGGGGCATGTTTGGCACCTTGCAGTTTTACAGGATCACCGGCTTTCCATCTGTGTTGGCCCAACAGCATGGTACTGTCAGCTCGGCTTTTTTGCTTGAGCAAATACCTCAAGGAGGAATCCTGCCCTGTAAGAGTGTTTCCAGGCATTACCTCATAATAATTGTTTCTAAGTCTCCAGTGTTTTCACTGCTCAAAAGGATTTGCCTTTATTTGAAAGAATAAAAAGAAGCGACAGTAGATGACAGCTGCAATGGGCTGTGTTTGCTGGGCACTCTTTGTTCCGTGTCGCTGCCGAATTGTTCTGGCTGGGGAGAAAATAGGCAAGTCGCTGACTCAGGCAGGCATCCCTCCCCCTGGACTCCAAGAGATTGCTCAAAATATTGCCATCAGGCGTCTGGTTCAGGACAGCCAGGGAATTTCAGATGCAAAGCTTACTGATGGGAAATGCTGATTCATCGAAACAGAACCCATTCATAGAAACAGGTTGGTTTCATGAGTCTGGCAAGTGAAAAAGAAAAGCTTTCGCTGCGGGGTGAAAATACGTGTGGTTAATCTAAATGGAGATTGGGAATTGTGAAGTCACAGTGGACATGAGAAGCCAAGGGATGAACCTGTCGGAGCCAGCCCATGTGGACTGGGAGTGGGGTTGGGGTCTGTCCCTTTATAAAGGACACTGCTGTTTGGGACTGCAGAACCAGAATTGGGCATTCAGGGAAAAAAAAAAAAAAGAAATTTCATCTGGGATTTTGGTTTGAATTCAGCTATATCTGATGGATCTGAGGTCACAGGCTGGAAAGCAGACTAATTCTGATCATATACATTAAACTTTCCTGCCCAGAGCCAGTCATTCATGCCCCATACTCAACAAAGATTTAAAAATTATCTGCAGGAAGATGATTCAGTCATTGCTACATGGAAGGTATTGAGACCTGGCAAAACCATTTTGTGAACCTCACTTTAACGCTCAAATGGTGATATACAGGGGACAGAAAGACAGCCCGGTAGCCACGTACAAAACCTCATCCGTCAGACCTAGAGATACTATAGAGCTGTTGGACAACCTGGGTTGGGAGGGACCTCTGGAATCCATCTGACCGACCTACTCCTTCAGGCACAGCTGTTGTCAGTCAGATGCATCTTCAAAGCCAAATCAGGTGGCTTGGGGTCATATCCAGATGATTTTTTGATATCTCCAAGGATGGAGATCGCACAGCTTCTCTTGGCAATGTTTTTCATTCTAGTATCTAACTATCCCCTCCCTTATCTTCTTCCACTATTACGCACAGTCATTTTCTGGGACCCTGTCTCCCATGAGAGGCACTGCTAAATTCCTTTGATTCAGCACCAGCACAATTAGTGCAACACTTATGGTCACAGATGATGATCCCACAAAGGCAGGGAACATTTATTTAGCTTCTTCTATTCAGCCAGTTAATGGTGCTCATTCTCTGCTTTGAATAGTTGTTGGCCATTCTGTAATCTGCTTTTTTACACTGCTAAACAGCCATTTTAAGCCTCTAGAGATGAATCCTCCCCTGGAACTTTGCTGCATAAGACCTCATAATATTTGTTTGTCCCGATTTTTTTTTTTTTTTCTTTAAAGTATTATGATTTTATGAAGAGCGTATGTAGCTGATGGGTTTGCTTTTTTAAAATTGTCTGATATTTGAAATTCCATTTGACAGTGAACGGGATAATGCGTACGTGAGCCACTTCTCAAAGCTGAATGAGATCTGCAGGGTACAAATGTGGACCAGTTCTCTTATGAAATGCCCTAGTGGCATAAGCGTATTTACTTTGGGAAGGGTGATTATCCTCTGTTGTCACTGTATAATTTCAGGAAGACCTGGCATACAACAAAACGTACTTATTAGATCTTAAATGGCTTCTTAAACCTTTACTCTCAAGGGTAATTCTTTTCCTTCCTGAGATAATGTATCAAGTCACCAAGGAAAACCAAGCCCAGCTCTTTCAAAGGTTAAAGTATGAGGTCCAAATTTAGCCCGAAATGTCCGTGAGGGGTGGGGGAGCCTAGCACAGGGGCTCCTGGGCAGGATCGGGGACAGAGGAGCTTTGAGATCCTCCAGTGAGAAGGTTTCTGGGTGAGCTGGACGCCCACGAGCTATCTCAGCTCTTGCCCTACTGCGTTACGCTGAAGGAGATGCCAAACTCATTAGCATATCGAGAGCCAGAGGATAATCAGAAAGGAAAACAAAAAAGGGAATGTGACCATTCAAGGCACTTTGTCATGCGGTGGGCCCGGTGCCAATGCGTCCCCCCCCCCACGCTGTAGTGCACATGCCTCCCGTGCCCCTCTCCCAGCCCCCCAACACCCACCCTTGCTTCAGGACTACAAAGCCATCCCAGGGAAAAACCAACACCACTCCAGAAAAAACAAAACAAAACAAAACAAAAGCCCTCCTCACAACAATAGTCTGTCAGGCATGATTTACTGTGCCCGCATCCACTGGGCAAGCTTCATTGAACAATCTCAATCCGCCGGGTTCCCACACTGGTTTGCTTTCCTGCAACTCAACGGGACACAAAGACACAAGTAGATGGGCAGTAAATAAAACTGATGTCTTTTGTGTCATTGTGTGGGGGCCTTTCTCTGGGGGAGGCAGAATAAATGAAGTGTGAAATGTGATATGAAATCAATTTCTTCTCTTGGGGGGCCGGGTTGGGAGGGAGTAGGTGGACTTCGTCATGGTCTCAGGGATACCCAGCAATACATTTTTTCATCAGTTTATTGAGCTGGTTAAAGAAAACCACACTTCTCTCTTGCGCTTGCCCAAGTTCCCACTTTTTTGTATTGGAGATATCTGTAAGTATGAGGAATTGGCATCCCTCTTGATCTGCCTCAGTATAAACGAGATAATAACAGCCGCTCTTCTGTAGAAGTACAGTCCCCCAAGACCAGATGTATGTATTTGGGGGTAAGGGGGGGCCTCCTCTTTCCTATGCTGCAGTCTATCTGAGTTTCTTGCACACCCGTCTGCCCTTGTCACTGGCCGTGTCGCCACCTCACTACTCCATCACTCGCAAAATGGTCCACCCTGGAATATCAGAAAGGATTTTGGTGGAGAAACAAATACTACACCCCATGCGGCGTGTCCTCACGTCAAATAAATGTGCACAGCACCGTGGGTGTCAGTAGAGAGTGGGAACTTGTCCGTGTCTGAAGATGTGGCCTCCAAGCGAGGTTGTTTTCTTTTCATTCTGTGGATTTTTTTATTCAAGCTGCTTCTGATGTGAAGTGTGGGATTTCTGCAGTTATGCAAAAATGATAAAGAACAGGAAATCAAACACGATACTTGGGACATGGTAGGGAAAAAGAAGAGCAGCCTTTATATACTGTGTATGTGGATGAGATATTCCAGGAGCAAACTGCCAAACAATATCATAAATTAGGTAATACCAAACACAACCGCCTCACTAGCATCTCCTACAATATCCCCCCACCCTCCCTGGACTTGCTGCAATAATCCTGTCTGCTACATGTATTCAAGCAGCTGGATGTCTTAAATTACTGCTATAGGAGTTACCTCTTTTCTCCTGGAAGTGTTTGAGTTTTCTGCTCCTTTTCCATCCCCAGATTCTCCTAAGGTATACAATAGCCCAGGTTCATTTTTGCATCATTGTCAGCCCGAGCATTCCCGCAACCATCACCCCGTTGAGCTGGACCAAACCTCAGCTGGGGCAACTACATCTTTCCTGTTTGTCTGGGTCTCACCTCCTGCCCCCCCCCCCCCCCCCCCCCGATTTTATCTCCACATATTTGTGCTAAGCCTGCGTGTCACTGCACAGTAAACAGCGGGTGATGATCCTTTCCAGAAAGCACTGCATTTCATCGGTGACATTTACTTTTTCTGTTGAGGGAAATTTGGAGGCACGCTTATTACAGCCAGATTCCCACCACTACACCTGGACCGGTTTGTACCACTCAGGAAATCGAAAGCAGCTCTTAAGCTAATTGAATGGGTTGTTTGACAGCTGCTTTGCATCAACGACACTGTAAAACAGCCCGAGCACCCTCGGGTTGGCGGAGGGCAGGGTGGCCGGCTGGGTGGGCTCACCTCTGCCTGCAAGAAACATCTGCCTGGGAGCATCCAGCCCATCCTGACACGCATCCAAGCTGTGCTACACCTGCCTGTCTCTGCCTACGGGCTGCAGAGACACGGAATGCTCGGACACCTTTCTTTTTACACGGCAGAGGTAGCCAAGAGGGATCCTGCCGCAGAGTTTTATTTTGAGACGCATCCCAAAGTGTGAGAGTGCGGCGGGTTTTTTCTACTGCGGTGTTTCTTCCCCTGTTTAGCATCACACCCTGGATGGGTTGATGAAAGTGCTACGGCGTAAGTGTTAAATGTTAACTGTCACACATCTTAATCTGGTTAGGATGCTTTGTTTGGTTTGAAGATTGTAACATAAAATACAAATGCACCACCACAAGCCTTCACATCAGCTTTAGAAAAGCTGAATGTATTTTTTTTTTTTCTGGTAGGAGTTTCATCTATCTCCCTTCAATTACTGTTACACTGATATTTTTCAATAATAAATTTCTTCTGAACCTTCATAACACCTGCAATTGCAGTGTGGTTACTGACAGCAGCAAAGACGGCAGTGTCCACGGTAGGTGAGACTGCAATTTCTCCCGGGGAATTATTCAGGGTGTTAGATTGCTTCTGCAAACTGCCACAGCCTGATAAAGGCAGTTGTTTCTGTGCTCAGCACATTGTTCGCTCCCTCAACAGATGGAACAGATTAGCTGGGCCCTGAAATGTTGTTAAATAAAATACGCAAAAAGAAAATACAATTATTGCTAAAGT
Organism: Astur gentilis; assembly: GCF_929443795.1. Classification (NCBI taxonomy): domain Eukaryota; kingdom Metazoa; phylum Chordata; class Aves; order Accipitriformes; family Accipitridae; genus Astur; species Astur gentilis. The sequence continues at coordinate 38,629,829 of NC_064889.1, forward strand.
GAAAACATACCGCATGGGATTATTAAAAGACCAAGATGTTTTACATTTTAAGGATGTTCTTCGGTTTTTTTCCATCCTTCACGCACCAAAACCTTGCAGGGGTAGTGTTAAACTTTTCCATCTGATCTCATGGAGCTTTCACACAGCAGAGCTATGTCATCCCCGCGAGGGATGGGGTTGCCCTCTCCCCTCCCTGGCCGAGCGCTCCGGGCTGCCTGGTGGGATTTCCAAGGGTCCAAGTCAGAGTTTACTCCTCTTTCACCGAGCGCCAGACGTGCACGGGAGCAGGGGCTTGGCAGAGCTTGGCTCGCCTATTTAAAGTGCAAATTTCTTCTGCTACTTCTCCCCTATGCCCAGGTGGGGTGAAAACCTCTTGCCAGGAGCTTTCTCCTCTGTAAGAAAAGTTCTCTAACTCTCAGTTCTCACCAGATCCCGTCTACGTCGGGTCGTACACCACGTACAAAGGACTCTGGTCTCCTAAATTCTGCAACGTGGTTGTGCTCTGTGATAACCTCAGTCTAACCATCATTATTGATTTTAGTAATACTAGCAAAGCTTCTTTTTAAAGTGGTCTGCAAACCTTCTTGATCTAACGATGATCACTTTGGGTTGGAGTTGTTTACTGATTGCAGGGGTATATGCAAGAAGATGGAAGGTGGAGATGGATAACGTGAGGGCTGGAGTGAGTATGGCTATAGAAAATACAATCGGGTTTAAAACAGCGTGGATGATTCCTTAATGATTCCCCTGCTCATAGAGTTAGGCAGCGCTGGGTTAATGACTTTATTTGAGCGTGTGCTTAATGGCTATTCTGAATCTGGCTGCAGGAATGCTATGCCTTGCAGACATTTTCAGGTGTGTTATGATAATAAATCACTTTTTAAATGGCTTTAGAAAGGGATTTTTGAATTAAGCTGCATCTATTAACGTTCGAGGTCTCTCCTGAGCATCACCGGATCTCCTTAATGTTCCTCAACCTAAATCATCTCATTAATGATATATGAAAAATATATTCAGCTCCTTGAAACTGTTCTCTTCCATTTGGCTTTTAATGACGGGGGCGATCCTGGTGTTTGGTGACTGATGACAGAACTTCTCCCTCGAAATCCAGACTTAGCTTTTCACCATGCTGTCACTCACTGATGTCTAGCCACTGGAAAGGAGCACCTCTGGGAGCGAGTTTGCAGGATATGTTCAGCACAACACATCTGTACTGCAGAACTACTGCAGTGCACACAGCTGGGGAAGGCAGGAACCTAACCACTGGCTACCGTACTAATTAATTTGAAAGTACACTTATTAGACAGCAATTGGTAAACACAAAGCAATAAATAGAAAGTCCCCACTTCAAATAGATTTTCTTTCAGCCACATGGAAAATTCCACCCACATTAATTTAAAAAGGTCAGTCAAGCTATATTATAGAAAATTGCAGAAATTAGTGGAAACCCCCCAAAGACTGTTCTAGGTAAGGTGTTTTGCCAACAGAAGAGTGGGAATGTTTGCTGATGGCTTACCAAAAAAAATTCTGAAATTATGTAAACATCTTTAAAATAGAACACAAACTACAGTCCAACTGATTTTTATAAGGTGAGCCATGTACCTTCAAAATAACTGACTTTTTAACAGAATGCTGATGGGATCACCAGCGTGGTTTTTCCTATCACGGTACCTTGAGAATGCATATGCACGTGTGTGTGTTTGTGTTTGTGTGTATGTATACACGTAAATATTTGTTTAAAATTTTGACATTTCCTATTCTAAGAAAAAAGTAAAAGTCTGTGGTATGTCCAATATGCTGCTTTTTTAACATGCAGGAATATTTCTTTGGTGGAAAATTTTCAGAAAACTAAATATTAGGGGAAGTATTATGGAATGTATTTGCCACGGCAAAGATAATAACCAGCAACATGAAACTGCTGACCAATACTTTGCATTTTCAAAATGTTGTGCAGATTCATGAAAAAGAGGGAGTCCAGTGAAACTAAATGGAGATACTTTTGATGACAACTTTCTTTCCTTTAAAGAGCAACTTGCTTATAGCAGGCTGAAGTTAAAATTGTGAACAAAGTGGGGGTTTGTTTCATAATATTGTAACTACATGCGAAATTTGCCCCAGGCTTTGCCACGCTGAACCAGGATTTCCATCTGTATGGAAAGTCTGAAGATAGCATAGCCCTGCTGTGACCATTCCCAGTGGAGACCCTCTCGATGTTGGCGTTCCAGCCAACACCACCATAGGCTCACGCGTGTCCTCCAGGACGGAGGGACACCAACTCTTTCTGGTGTGAGAGCTCGTGTTAATGCAGGACTGTGCACTTGTGGAGCGTCAGCTTCTGGACAAGCCAGCCTTACCGCCTCCAAGAGCCTTCACCTCCTTTGTTCTATCCCGGTCACATCACTCAAGATCGGATCTTAATAATCAGGTAGAGTGTCTCGAAATGCTGGTTTTAGAGCGTTGACTTCCTAAATTCCTGTGCGACCAAGACAAAAATCTTAATGCGGTTTCCTTGTTAATTAAGTGACCTTCCACAAGCTTAGACCATAAAATCCTCTCTCAACTCCACAACTAAATGTGACGACCATTGACTGGGGGATGTGGCCCCATCCTTCCGCTGGCTTCAACCCAGTACTTAGAGATAGTGAACTGGTTAATGTAATAACAGGCTGGATTTAAATCTCAACTCTGCCACAGCCACCCCAGGTAATTTTATCAAGTCACTTAATCCATCAGTATCTCAGATTCCCCAATGAGAATTCAGGAAGAAAAAGCATTTTCCTACATCACATGAAGTGTTCAAGTGTTTTGCAAAGAGGCCTCTATGATGTACTTAGGGATTTCCTATATGGAAGCTTAAACACCTAAAATCCTGTCAGAACCCCTCAAAATGTTCCAGTCCAATAAAGTTCAAATGGGGAATAGCACATTTGTTAAAACAGGCAAAATTTTATATTAAGAGGATGACATGGCCAAGAGACCATACATACCTCAAAAGAAAATGAAGACAAGATTATCCAGCCAATGTAAACTGAATTGGCGTGGTCAGTGTTTTTAAGATTTTAGAGACACTTGGAATGAAAGAGGGAAAAAAAATACAGCCAAGTCTCAGGCATTGCACAGTCTGTGTACACTCCAGGAGGAAACCTGGGTTATGAGCAAATATTTTAGTACAAATCAAATGCCTTCCAGGGATAAGCAGCTGGGAAGGCGGGAAGAAATTAATATTGGAAGCTTTAGAACTTCCCAGAACTATTCTCTACCTCCTTGATTGAGAGAATTAACTTTTATTTTATTAACTTTTTAATGCCCTTCTCCCATCCAGGGTGCTCTCTCTGAATTGCTTCTCCCCTCCTCCAAAAGGGCTGCCCTGGGGATGTTGCTCTTCTTAGGCTTTAAGTAGCAGCTGGCTGTGATTAAGTGGATTGGGAGGATCAGTGCTTGATTAACTTTCTGCTGCTATTGGTTTGCCCAGGTTCCTGCAAGAGAATTAATCTCTTGGTTCGGCAGAACGTTGGGCCCTAATGGATACCAGACATTTCAAGCCCACCCAGAGCATGCAGTACCTGAGTCCTTGTTTTAACACGTTTGGGCTTCATACTCCTGTCCTGCTAAAGGTAAAAGTCATGTGGGTGTCAATGGGAATTTTTCGACTTTGCTTTTTTTTAGTCTGGGTGTTCATAAACTTACCGCCAATTTCTCCCTGGCTCTGTATCTTGTTTTCTATTATTTTGTTGTTGCCCTTTTCATTGGTGTATGCGGGTAGATGCTGTTTTTCTTAACCAGAAGAAATCTCTGTGTAAAGCCAGCAGAAGCGAAGCACGTGCCTAAGTGTCGTGCTATATGAAATGCTCTTTTCTTAACTAAACTAGATGAGCATGCTTTTCTGAAAAGGGGTCTCGGAGCAGAGCTCTTGGCCGGCTCCTTGGCGAGGACTTTGGAAAGGAAGGGGTAGGCTCTTCAGGAGGGACAGCCACACAGAGAATCACAGCCTCGATTGGCTGCAAGGACAAGGAGAACTTGCCGATCCTTTGCAAAAAGTTACACTTATTAGCTAAAAGCTAAGTATAAATGTCCCCAAGTGGCCAAGCCTTGGACAGATTTTATAATATTCTTTTCCTTTTTGAAACCAAACCACAGAAAGGCGCAGGGAAACTGAGATGTGCACAAAGTAAAACAAAATACTCCTATTAACGTGCATCATTAAGCGATCAAAAGTAACTCTAGTATTGCTATCGGTTCCTGCTCCAGAGAAATCCTCCAACAGTCTTAACAAACCAATGTAAGCATCAAAAACTGAGCAGAAGCAGCAGCAGCTTTCCCAAAGAACTTCTAGTTAATTTAAACTGTAAGGTAAAAATAGCAAGAATTTAAAAAAAAATAAAAATCAGGAGAGTATAAATGGAAGCTTGGCTGTGCTTCTGCACTAAATTATGCCTTGACGGAAATGAATAAAGCTCAAATGAAGTCCACAGGCATCTCCTAATTATATCACAAGGTTTTATTCCACTTATTTTTTCATGAAAGACTTCTGATTTCTTTTTATTAGTCTCCATGGAAGTACAACATATTGGTTAACCAGGAGAAAGGAAGCAAAAAAGATGAAACTCTTGATCTCTCTCACTCTCTGTGTTTGTCGGGATAGATCAATTGTGAAGTTTAAACTGGATATGGAAATTCACTGCTTGCAATATGGCTAAAAAGAAAGAGCATGGATGATTTAACAATTTACATAACCTGGGAGACTCAGCTGCAAATTGAATGAATGGACCTCTTTGTTTCTCTAAACTGAAATAAAGAGAGGGGGGGGAACAAAAAAAAAAAAAAGTTTCTTATATAATTGTCTCTGCGACTGGCATGATAGGAAGTTTTCTGTCTATTGGTGGAATTGAGAGCGGGACATATTAGAAAACACAAAGCAGTGAAGGGGCAGTTAAGCAATCGTACATATGGGCTAATAGAGAGTGACAAACCCAGCCTTGCTGCACAAGCCCATGCTATGCTTTGCATTATTGTCCTGATTAGATTTGGCTCCTTTCTCGGGCAGTCAGCCTTTGACGAGTTCGACCGCATCCCCGGAGCTTCTGAACGCATAAAGATGTTGAAGATCCTGAGAGTTTCAAACCGATGCGTGGTTTTACACCATGCACAGTCTCCTTCAGGCATGGTTTTGTGGATTCGGTGTTCTACTGCCAGAAGCTGAACAAATCCCTTTACTGTAGAAGCCAAGGGGTTAAATTATTTGGCCTGCGTAAGTGTCACAGGCTCAACTACATTAACACCACGCTCCCTCTGGTCTTGACGTGCACAAATCTCTGAGTGTGGAAATATTTTGCTGTCTTTCTTATGTGGGCATGTATACTGTTGAGTGTGAATTCCTACAACAAAAGCCAGGCAAACCCTCAGCTGTGTTCGAAACCACAGTCGCCCACTGCCCTCCAAATATTTACCGTCTTAGGATGCCAGAGAGACAGCTGCCTCTGCTTTACCTGCTGCCTGGATCAATAGTCTTTAATTTTTAAGGCCTGTTAATCCAGCATGTTTTCACCAGCCTGAAAGTCACATTCAAATAAACAGCTGGAAATGAAAGTTGGGAGGGAAAGGCCATGCTCACCAGAGTTCAAACCTCTGGCAAACATCTTGCTGCAGCTCTGTGTGCAAGAGCAACTGGTGGCATATGGTGCGTATCTCCTCTCTAAAGCTAGTTCAAGAGGAAAAAACAAACTTCACCTTTTGGAATGTAACCAGCAGATGAAAACAAATTAACCTCTTTCTTTTTTTTTTTTTTTTCCTCCTTGTATATTTTAACCCAATGTCTGGTTTAATGTCCTGCTTTACAGCTTTTTATGATAAATTCCACAATTTGCCACCTCCCTCTGAGCAGAATCGGTCCAAGTCAACAACTTCTCCATCAATCACAGCCAGAACATGTTGTTTCCAGTGCTTGGACCCCCATTCTCTGCTTGCTGCCCCACTCATTGCAGCAAACGCTCTGGAGACCATGTCAGACACGGTTAGCATTACCAAAGGGTGGTGGCCTGTAATGTGCATGTAACTTGGGGGTTTTGCCCTTTTTTTTTGTATTATTTCTCCCAGAATGGACCTTTATCATAGAATGAAAAATTCTTAGTAAAGGATCATGGTGTAATACATGCTAGCAGTTAGACAGCGTTTATTTCAGAGCAGGTCTTGACCATAGAACCCACATCATCTTTGCAATGTGTGTTAATAAACACCTGGGGTCTCACACAATTTATCCACAGTGCCTTTTGAGCCTGCATCAATACTATCTCCATCCTCTTCTATGTGCTTGTATATTTAAGTATGAATGAGTACTCCTAAGTGACGGTGCTGCCTGTGCAACTGAGCACCACAATGACACCTTTGATTATAAAACAAACATGTTTCTAAAGGACGTAAATGGTTTCTCTGTGATAAAATGCACAGTCCATCAGATAAACAAGTTGTCACTGAGTGTTCCCTCTTCTACTTCAGAAGACACATGAATAGATAATAAATCTGGCAGTACTGAGAGAAAACATTTTTCTGTAACGTGCCTGGGCAGGCTGGCATCATTAGGAATAGCTCTAGTTATGTGGGATTAACATTATAAATTGCTTTCCTTCCCGCACTGTGAAATGCGGAATGTTTCGGCATGCAGAGACAGCTTGGTTAGGCTTCTTGGCTATTAACGAAACTGCAGTGCTTAATTCGGCTTGACTGCCGTCTTCTTCTGGGATATCTACCAGCTCCGCCCCGTACAATCTAATTTACGTCTTGGGGCGGACACTGCCTTTATGCGGTGTTTGCTGCCACCTTATTGGAATCAGCCCGGCATAGAGTCAACGATCGGAGTTAACCACGTGTAGGAAACATAGTGGAAACACAGCTCGGACTTTGAAATGTGATTCTTTAGATCTTCGCTTTTCTCAGCAAGGCAGAGTGATGGGAGGGCTGGGAGGTTTCTTCATACTACCCTTGCAGAAATGGGCAACTTTTTGAGTCGGTGACTACTGCTCCACGCTACGTGGAAGAGCCACCCACGCTACTTGGACATGTTATTTCCCTGACTTCTTACGGGGCTTGTAAAAGGCCAGGAACTAAAATTGTGTCTCCTCCAGCACTCCTGAGTAGGATGCTTTATAAGTGCAGGAGCCCAGGTGGGAAAGCTTCACCCTCACTGCTGAAAAAGTGCTCCTCTACCCCGGGCTCTTTCTAGCAAAGCGCCTCCGTGTCACCTCATCACCTCCTCTCACCCACATGCTCTTCAGCCCTTCGTTCGTGTCTACGCAGCAGGTTTCTCCTAGGGACTTCATATAGGGTAGGAAACCATAAAAAGTTTCCATCATAACATCAAGCGGTAAATTTAGTGTTGGAAGCAGGCTTTTGTGTTTTTAGGAAGGGGAACACTGAGGAAAACACCTCTTGCCCAGCTGATCTTGTGCCATGAAAATCTGAGACGGACTTAGCAGAGACGGGGGCAAAAATTATACCCTATTTCTAGCTGAGCTTGGCAATTACACTTAGAGAAAACACTTGTAGCAGAGCCTGAGTTTGTCATGTCTATTAAAGACGTGAGATTAAGAGAACCAAAGTCTTTTCCTAACTATAAATATACATCCAATGCCTTGATAATGTTTGTGAGGTCTGGTGCAGCTTTTTGATTTACTCCACAGCTTTTCTCAAAAAAATATTTCTTGATCCTTTAAATAATAATAATTAAAAAAAAAAAAGCAGCAAGTACTTTAAAAAGTCTAAGCAAACAGCAAGGATTGATATTACAACAGAAATTTTACCCTTTCTGCTACAAAGAAACAAATAAAGGGGGATGGAAGAAAGTCAGGTTTTTTTAGAAATACCAGGAAAAAAAGTCACATTTCAGTTCCTGGAAAGGAACTTGAAGGTTTGCGTTGAGGATACAACCTTGCCAGATCCCTTCTGTAGAAATCAAAGTTGTTATTTTTGTCTTTGATTCTTCTCGTCATTTTTTAAGCCCAGTTTACTTAGGAAATGATTATACTTTCAGTGTGCATGTGTCTGCATGCAGGTGAATCCATTTACCTACAATATTTTTTTAAACTTTCTGTATGTTTTTGTCTAGCTGTAGAAGTCTCAGAGATATTACTCTGCTAAAGTTTTGTGAAAATAAACAAAGAGCAGAGATGCCCAAATGTGTGGCACCACTAAGGCCAAGGTGACAATGGGAGCTCAGGCTCCCTATTAGGCTCTAGAGACCTTGCACAGAAAAACCGATTTTCTAAATTGCAAGTATAATAGTGATTTAATGAAAACCTGAAGATTCGGTCATTGTATTTGTAACACTAATATAAGCAGAATGTTACGTTCCCCTATCCATAAGAAACATCACTGGTCTTTGAGACTACAAAAATTTAAAAAATAAAAAAGACTGTATCCAACACATAAACATAGATATGCCTATGAATACTGGTCTGCTTTATCTTTCGTTCTCAAAAATTTGAGATAGCAACGGTGTTTTTTTACCCACAGTCTGCTCCCAAAAATAATCAAGTATTTTGAGGTCGTCTTTTAGGGTACATTTTTTCTCATAAAAAATATTAAATGTCAATATCTGAACCACACTTAGGTATTTTATTTGATCTTTGGCCTGCCAACTAAAACAATTATTTGTGTCTTTATGTGAAGGCACTTCACCATTTTAAAATAAATATTTAAATACTACTTCACAGGAAAAAATATTCATGTGGTTAGATGAGATATGCTGGAAAAATTAAGGCTGGTCCTCAAAGGCATGTCGTGTCGTTACACTTTCCTGTTCTTAATTTGGTTAATCCATCTTCAAACTAAAAAATTCAGATCAGAGGAAAAAAGAAGGTATTTTTAAAAGAGCTTTGATACTCCTAGAGGATTTCTTAATTAATTTTAATTTAGCAATTTGCTGCAAAAACCAGGTATGAAATAACAACTCTAATCTATATAATTTATCTGTTTTCTTGTTAATTGTGTTATATAAAGTCTGCATGTCTGCCAGGCAAAGGACTCTCAATAAAAAATTTGAAAGAGCAACTGATATCTTTCATGTACGTTTGTAATCAAATAGGTGCAACTTACATGGGTATTAGTTTCCCATTTTTCGTCTAGAAACCTAGGAAAAAATGATGAAAGGAAGCAAACTGATGAACATCCTGTCACAAACCCATGCTGTAAGCTCACAGGGAACATCAGGGCTTTACTTAAGTAACTGTCGTAGCAGAAAATGCCTGATAAGTATTTGCATCCCTAAACTATTGATGGGAAGGTAAGCGAAGTGAATCCTGCCCTTCTGCCGGCAAAAAAAAAAAAAAAAAAAAAAAGGATTTAATGGGAACAATAGTCTAAAATTTCCCATCTTCTCCTAGCATTTCTTCAAGTTGTGTTGTACCTACTCACGCGGTTGAACTGGCAGAGAAGTTCGTTAGTTAAAGGACCACGTTGGGAGTCAGGTTCAGTCTGGTCTTCTGCATTGAAAATCCCCCCGAAGCCCATGGGAAGACTTTGCTGCCCTTGGATCAAGGCCATGGAGGACCAAAGAAAAATCTGTTTTTCAGGCAGCATCGTTTTGCTCTTGACGCTTGAGCCTCCCACCGTTTGAACCTCCCATCGTCTGAACCTTACCCAGTCTTTTCTAATTAGCTACTCTTGCTTCAAAAATCCTGATAGCTACCTTCATTACCTGTTATCTTCACTGAAGAGAAAGATCTTGCTTTGAATCGGATATGGCTCTTTTAAGCAGTCAAGTATCGGCTTTCACAGCTGCAATCCCCTGCACTGCAGTGCTGTTAAAGAATAACCCATATCTTCGCTTGGTATGAAAAACCCAATATTTTCCCTCGGGCACCGAGGCAAGCGTGAGGTAGCGAATCACACATTACTGGATTTCCAAACTATATCCCTTTGGTCTACCTTATAATACCATTTTCCCTTGCCCAATGAATTGCATATCCGTTATTTTACCACCCAGTTTATTTGATCATCAGGGAAGATAAATGGCTTCTGCTGAAATATTAAACAAAGGGAAAATTAAAGTACCGGGAAGAGTAAACAATACAGTAAAGCACAATTTCCTTTCTGCTACATGAACGAAATGTGTCTCTCTCTCTTGCTAAGTATCAGCACACATGCTCAAATTCTGTCCATCGGCACACATGTAATATTTCTCACCAAAGTCGATGGGATTTGTGTGTGCCTGGGTGAATTTTGAACTGAATGCAAGTGAAGGAGGGCTTCCTAAATAAGGTTCATCCAAGTGAAGGAAAGCTTCCTAAACAAGGTTAATAAAAAAAAAAAAAAAATTATCAAGAAGTTTAGTATGTGGACCCTTTTAATTTCACAGTTTTTCTTCATGTTCCTTGCTTTCTCAGCATCGTTTTAAGCAAAGAATGTTACTTTAGTTGGCCTTTGGGCAGTTCTTAATAAAGGCAGGTGGAGATTTGTCTGGGGAAGAGCCCAGCCTGGTGTATACACCTGCAGACAACGGCAAGAACTGGTTCATCCCTCCAAACACCAGTATGGGCCAGGGACCGCCAGTCCTTCCCCACCTTGGGATGTACCATGGGAAGAGCCTCCTTCAAGCCGAAAGAACTCAGTTCGGCAGACAGCTCCGAAGTGAGAAGGACCAACTTTTTTTTTTTGAGAGCTGATGTCTGACCGAGGTCGGATTCCTCCCGAGAGCAGCCTGGAGAGAAGCAACTCGTTGTATTGCAATACTGCTCGTGCCGGCAGGGATGGTCGGCGGTGACCTCAAGCAGCGACTTCTCTTCAAACATTGTTGGCAGCCCAGGATGCAAGTTTGGTTTTGAAAACTCCCAGGTGAAAACATGAAGTAATGTCCAGGACTGACGAATTTCCTCGCACGTAGTTTATCCTGACTGCTGCTTTGGAGGGAGTTGCTTTTATTTCAGCTGTCTGCTGCCGCTTAGTTTAGAATTTAAAAAAGAAGTTTCTTATAGTATTCCAGAAGCTCAGCGCTAGAACTCTGAAATAATTTAGTTTGACAGTTGATTGATGGGAAGGACGGACTCATTTCATAGGGACTTGCCGCTATTCCGCACGAAACGTCTGAGGATCACATCGATTTTTCTCATTCTCACACCGTTACAGCCCAGTTTCTGAGTTTAGGTTGACTAATCATCAAAGAACTAGTTCTGATGGAAATATGACAAATGACAGCTGCTCAGGATTTGCTCCACAGATTGTAATTCTCCTCTAAGTTTTGCCAGTTTGATTCAGTTTTTTTCAGCAAAGCTACCTATGTATCAAAAAAATTATACTCGGCATAGTCAAGGCATTTCTTACTGCAGTGAGACGAGGCACCAATTTATTACTACTGAATTATTTCTGGAATCTGATGTGGATTTTCAGGCAGACTAAACAGCTATGTGGGGTGCAAATGGACGACAGGAACACGAAGGACTAGGAGTGGGGCAACAGGACATCTCTACTCTGAGAGTTTACAGGAAAGGAACAAAATCACGGAGTTTCTGTAGTTGCAAAGACAGTGTCGAAGGTGAAGCCGAAATCTCTTTTTTTGGAAGGTAGCAGTTTATGCTGGGGCTTCTCTGACGCTGCCCTGGCAGTGACCTCCATCCCACCCGAGCGCCTGTTTCTCCAGGGTGAAGGTAATTCAGATTCCATGCTAACTGAGCCCTGACCTTCCCCTTGACAGAGATGGATGCCCAGCTCTGCTAATGGTCTGTGGCGGCTTTGTGCTGTGGTCTTGCACCTCAAGCGCTAACCTGGGACGAGCAAACTCGCTTCCCACTCAGATTGTGCTTCCTCCGTGGTACCTGAGATACCTCCTGCTTTTAAAACACCAAGCACGCCTCACGTTCTCCCTGTCAGTCTCTCGAAGACTAAATATCGCTGAGCCGTAACACGTGCCTCTGTGCACATGCACCCATACACAGCTGTAACCATCAAGAATATTTGGAAGTTGCAACGGTTTTGCAGATACTGATCTCCGCCTTTATCTGCTCACCTAAGTGAGCAGACAGAAACTGCATATCCTATGGTCTAGAGAAAAACGCAAACCAAATTAGTACAGTATACGTTAGTATATCTTTACTTAAGAAAAAAAATATGGGGAGGGGGAAATGACACTGATGCCGGCACAGTTTTGTCATAAGGTATTCCCCTTTCAGCATCTCTGAGTATTTTAGTATTCAGAGGAGAATAGCAGTTTGCAGGCAGGTCCTGAGCAAGCCTTAGATGAGAAACACCAGCTAGATCAGCCTATGTGCTAACCATTTGCTTTCTTTGTCCTCCTCTTCCCCTCTCACTCCATCCAGCCCTCTTGACCCTTCGTCTTTCTGGCAAGGGATGATAATCGCCCAAAGCTGGACTGATTTCCACAGCCATCCAGGTTAGCAAGGTCACAGTGCTCCTCACTCGAGAGCTTCGTTTCCTTGACGGGTTAAAGTGTTTTTTGAACAATTTGTGAGCCTTCAGAAAGTGCCACTGCTGCAGACACAGAAATGTGCACAGTTTCTGGAGAAGCTTTTGTCCTTCTCCTTGGAACGGTGGGAATGGGGAGGAGTGGTCCTCCACAGTTTGGGAAAATTAAGGACCCGCCTCTTCTGCTTCCAGGGTTGCGGCACACCCCTGAGATGTGCTGTGTGGTTCATTAGGGTAACGTTTTTAGAGCTGCACATGAGAAAGAAATGGATTCATTTGGGGGGGGGGGGGGGAATAAAAAATCTTTGAAGAAAACATTGTCCTGGACAATTGGGAGGAATGTTGGGCACCCTCTTTTTGGACTGTAGTGGCCGACTTCAGTCCCTCCAGGACACAGTTCTAATTTAACAAGGCATGAATTTAAATATATTAAGAGCTAAACAAAACACAGAGAGAATCAGAGAGGTGAAAAGTCACTGCCCCTCCTTGTCCTGCTGTCTTCTTTTTGTTGGCTGCTGGGCTGGGAGACACAAAATAAAACTGAGCAACATAACCTGTCTGAGTTTTATTCAAATCAGCCAATTAAAACATCAAGTTGAAATGTCAACGAACATGTTATGGCCACTCAGGAATTAAAGCAGGAAAGCATCTGTCTGTCTTCACCACAAAGAATTGAAGATTTTTAATTCCACTTCTGCAAAAGCTATGACATTAGATTACAGCCATGAAAAACACCATCTGCAATGTGCCCTGACTGGCTGGCTGTCATCAACTGTTGCTTTTACACAAAATTAGATCGAGTTAAACACCTTTTTTTTTTTTTTTTAATTCTCAGGAACTCTTTATCATGCAGTGTTCTTTTCTCGAAGGTGTGCACCATATATCTTCTGACATTGACAGAACTTATTCAGCTCATTTTTACTTTTGCTTGCTGCCCAAATGCTGATTTGAATCAGAGGAAGACCTGGTCCATTTTGGCATAAGAACAGCCAGATTGAAGTTCCTCTAGCTTTAAATTTTCTCCAGTATATAATCTTGCAGACTTAAAACTGAATTTTAAGGATTTCTTCTATATGACAGGACATTGGGTTTGACACAGCCATTGTTCCATCACATCCACGTCTTCTGAAGTTGCATCTTTCTGATAGGAACTTGAGGTCAATAGTCCCATGTGTTGCAAGAAATCAATACCTACCCGGGCTACTCTGGCAATCTCTTGTTAGCTACACACAAGAAATTTTTCAAAAAAAGATTTTGTCAGAATTGATTTGTTGTCGTTACAACAAGTCATCTTTTTTTTTAATGAAAGTATGTTGTGTTGAAGAATTCCCATTTGCAAGGCAACCAGATATTGGGTTAAGAGCTACAGAAGTGCTTACGATAGATAGATCCACTAGACTTTTTTTTTTTTTTTTTTTTTTTGTAGTTTGAAGTGCACTAGGTACATAACTGTTATTTTCCAGACAAATATAATCCACACTTGGTCTAGCCACTCAAAGTAATTCAAAAGGGTCCATTAGAAGTGTATCCTATAGATGCACACATGCAAATGGAAACCAAGTCTCCAACATTCCACACACTAAAAAACCCCAAAACAAACAAACAAAAATCTTTCCATAATCCACATATTCAGCGTGCAAACGTATGTTTCCAGTTGCAGTAATTGGCAGGACAGCTTCTCATAAAAGTTATGTGCAGTGCTGCTAGAGTCTGTGTAAGTAATATTCTTGTCCCTAGGCCAGATCAGGATCACAAATAATGTTTTGGAACTGCTCCTGGTATGCTGTATTTGATATTTAGGTAAAACTTGCCTGAGAAAATGGGCTGTTTTCATTTTTATCTTGACTTCAATTCTTATTACTCTACAGACATAAATGCTCAGCTGGTAGCAGTGATGCCTCTGGTCTTAAATAACAAGATTTGGGCTTGTGTCCAACAATGACATGAATGCACAGGCTATGGGTTTGGGTGTACACAGTCCTGGCTAAAGCAGCTTTTATTGGATGAAGCAAAAAGAGAAGACGCGCGTGTAGCCATCATGAAAGCTGCCTGTCTTCTGCAAAAGGGAAAGACACCACGGTAGAAGTTGCAAAGTGATGGTAACTCTTTGGATGTGACTGCTGTTAGGTTTCTTTTTTTCTTCTCTTTTCCCTTCTTTCTTTAGCTAAAAATGGAGCAATTCTTGGGGTTGGATATCTAGACCGAAGATATTTCATTGCTCAGCTTGACCAAATCCCACACTGCCGGTACAGTTAGAGTAGGGCAGGACAAGCACGTAATAGCTGTAGAGCACGAAGTGACAGCGGGCACAACGTATGCCTGCTCTGTCCTGCTTTTCGCCTTGCCAAAAATACCGCACTAAGAACAAAAGTGATGGAGAAGTGGCCTCTGCCCAGCAATCAGTGCTGAAATGTGGGTTGCAAAATGTTCAGTAGTGCTGCATAAAACTGTGATCCATGAGGAGCCCCTACTGCCATCAAATGCACCACTAATTACAGACATGATGTTTACAGTATTACGGAAAATAATTGCAAGAGGACTTGGAGTCCAAGTGTCCTAATTCTCCCTCTCCACCGTACTAGGCTGTGACTTTCTGCTGATTCTCTATTCATACTGAAAAAGGCAGCAGAACTGACTGAAAACATATTCTTACTTTCAGAAGAACGCTAGGAACATTTCAAAAGACATAAAGAAGGTATTCCTGGAAAACTTATATAGCCAGCATGGATATAGGAGCAATGTCTAGACCAAAACCCAATGTTTCATGCAACTTAAAAATTAGACAAGTAAACCCAGGTATTTTCTGATTTTTCAAAGAGATTGAGTTACAAGCAAGAACGGATGAAATCCAGGGCGTTCCCTGCAAGCCAGAATTTCCTGTGCAAACACTATTGACCATATTTTTGGAGAAGTGCATAAAAACAGTTGATGTCTGCAGTAATTATAGTGTGTCAGAAAAATTAACATTTGCAATTCCCCATATCCTGAGCAAGAAAGTAGCACTAATCATACGGACCAAAGTACAGTTAAAATAAACACAGGCCATCCAAGAGGAAACTATTCCTTCTGCTAAGTTTGAATTTGCTGAAATGAATAGCTATTTGGATTTTGAGTCTCAGCCAAATTATGTTCAAATAGGTAGATGAAGTTGCCTGTAAGTTTGGGTTCTCTGTAAAGCGACTGGTGATAATGGGTCAAGAGCCTGAAGGGGTTCCGCACATCAGTGCTATTCTCATTTGAAGGTTTAGACCCAGTATGTATCAGGTCATGTCTAATGGCTATCTGGTTGGAAATCATGGCTTGAAGAGGGTTTTTTGTTTGTTTTGTTTTGCTAAAGACACAATATATAGGGCTGATTTTAGAGTCGAGAAGAAGGAAATATGGATCAGGGCATTTCACACAGATCCAGCATCTGTTTCACTGAGAGCCCTTTGCCTGCAAAAGGTGTGAATAAATGCAAGAGTGGAAACTGCGCTAAACCAAATCTCAAAATAAAACCTAGAGCCATAATATACATTTTAAATAACATCGAAGGATGTGCACTGCACATACCAGTTTTACTAAGACTGTTCCACCACGAGAGGTTTATTTCCTCTATAAATTACCTCGTGCATCTTAGTTAAAATGAGACCAAATCCTGTGCCAGTCATGTCCCAGCAAGCAAACATGTTGACACAGGAACAAGTAAAGCCTGAAAAGTTTGAAAGCACCATTTTGGTTTTGGCTGATCACCCAAAAGCCTTGTGCCCCAAACTGCTTCATCCCCTGAGGTTTGACAGATTGATCCTTTTACTGCCAGCAGTTCAATGTCTCATTCTCGAAGGACAGCACCCACTCGGATGGGTGGATGCCCAACACGTTGCAGAAAGTGCTGAAGCCAGGGCTCAGCTCTGTGCCAGGAATGCAAGACAAAACTTTCAGCATTATCCATAGGTTAATCGAACCGATCAGGGACCCCTTCTGCAGGTAGTTGGAAAATTTTCCAGTACGCCCTGTCTACTCTGAATGTGAGGTAGCTATAGATACTCTAAGGGAGGGTTTTCTCTTCATTTCAGGTATCCTGCACTTTTAGATCTTGTGGGGAGATGGTATCACATGAAACATTTTTTTCCAAGTTGTTTTTTTTTTATTTTCCAATAAACAAACAGCAACAGGAAGAACGTTAAGACAATGTGGTTACTTCTACCTTTCATTCTTTTAACAAAACCTCTAGCAACTCATAATTCTGCTCTCAAGCAAAGACTTTTACTTCTTGATGCCACGGAGGCACTGTCGTGCACTATTTAATGCATATCTGGGTGGAGACATTAAAATGACAAATGATCACAGACCAATGTATCACCAAAGTTCATGGCAGATTGAGTTGGCTGTTATGGGTTTCTGGCCTCAAAAGCGATGGAAAGGGAGCAAATTGAAAACATACAGCTACACTAGAGATGCATGCACATGATGTAGCTGGTTTTTTTCCACAGTGTTTCTTCCAAGCTACAGGGTTGTTTATTTATTATATGTCCTTTGAAAAGACTCTGAAATGCTCTATCTGCAGCAGGGAGCTCCAACTACAATCTGAAGAAATGGTTTAAAGCTTTTAATAGGAAACTTCGGAAATGAATAGCAAATTCATACATGGCAATGAAACACAACAGCCGCCCAAGTCACCGTGTCTCCAGAATCAACTCCCCGAGGTTACAGCAACAAGAAGAGGCAAAACGCAGATTCCTCCGCTCAGAAACTCCTAGTTGGTGTGACCTAAGGGCTCCTGAAATTTGGGTAAAAAGTTGTAATTTTCCCAGCAGAGAGCACTGCATTCACCCGCTGTCCTGCTCACCCTGGTTTGGGAGCTGGGAGAGAGGAGTTGGGTCAGTCCAGCCCAGTCACTTGGTCCTGATGTGGACACAGTGGGACCAAGCAGGACCCTCGTATCTCACCCCAGGCAGACCCTATGGCATGAAGATCCTCCGGTTAAGGAAATAGTTGCTGATACTGATGTGTAACAAGCCCAAATTCGAAGCAGCTGATAGATAAATTGTCGTTTCAGAGAGGCCCCCAAATTAACTCCATTCATTTCAGTTGGAGGCTTCAAAAAGGTTTGAAATATTATGGAATATTTCATTGTCCTTAAATCTATATGGCCAGATCTTTGCTCTGCTCATTTCAGAGCTGTACTAAATTTTACCAGTTAAAGTTCTGACCCAGAAAAGTTACAACTCTCTGAGATGGGCTCCACACCAATCATATTTTCTACCATAAATTAGGTCAGTTTTAGATTACCTATAGCAATTTAGTTCTCTTTCTTAAAAAAAAAAACCCAAACCAACAGGGCAGGGAAAAGGAATTCCACTGTACTAATATCCCAGAGAACAGATTACTTATTGTTCAAAAATATCATCTTTAATAGCATTACCAGAGTGGTGCATGAAATCAGTCGTTTACTAGAAGGATGGGCTGATTTTTCTCCCCAGGCTGGCAGTTGTGAGGTGTGCTGGACAGGGAGCACAGCAGGACTGCTGCACGGGAGTAAATTCATGTAGAGCTAAAGATTAAACTATGCCGTGAATAAGGAGGCAGGAGATTTCATTCTGCTCCTGGCCCTGCTGCCGAGATGCCCTTTAGCAAGTCTCTTACTATTTTATGAACTTCCATTACAGCCTCATCTGTCCTGTGGCAGCTTCCAATCTGACTTGATTTGGTTGAAAAGTTTCATCCAGAAAAGTTTCCCACCAGGAAATGCCCTTTCATGTTAACCAGAAGGGTTCACAGGCACCTCCTGCTTCTGTCAAATCATTGATGGCAAATCTTTTTATTGCTATCACTTCTATTTTAATGTGTAGCTTGAAATGATAGGGGCTAAACATTGTCAAACTAAAATTTTTGTTCTTGTCACAGTCAAACATTTCCATGAAGTCAGAATTAATATTTCTTATGCACTTGAGTTCACAGATAACGAATGTGTTTGCATTTTTCAGCTGAACCCAAGATTAAAAACAAGTTCTGAGCTCCTGAGCCTCTTCTGGAGAGGATTTCTGTATTTACACCAGTGCCCTGGTTTAGATTTATTCAAACACTAGATCTGGTCACCAGTACTCTGTTTTTACAATAGGATCCCAAGTTCTGCTGAGGTTTTCAGGGTCCTACTATAACAGAAGTAATAAGCAAAATGATGATCATAAAGAAATTTTATTTTTAGGGAATTGGGACCACAACTTCCTGAAAACTACTAGACCAGATAATGTCTTTTTCCCTTCTCTCTCTTTTATGGCAGGCACTTGTTCTAAAAAAGTTACACAACTTTCTTTAAAATGGACTTTTAAAATCCATCATTTAATGCAACTCTGGAAAGTTAGCTCCTGTGCTATTTCCTTTCCTTCCTTCCTTTACCTCTCCTTTTCTTTCTTAAATTCATCCATGCATTTTAAATTAGTTACGAGAAATAAAGAAAAAGGAGGTTTACGGGGTTGAAATCGCTTCAGTGTGACAGGGTGATGTTTTTTTTTTTGTGTATGAGTCTAAATGAGGCTTTAGAAAATGATATGGTATCCCTTAAATGGATCTGCTATGGTCAGAGACCATTAGGCAATGGAGGAAGATTCCTCGGGGACAGCTGAGACCAGACGTCTGAATCCCAGAGGACAGAGACCACTATTTACTTTTCTGCATGGAGAATTAATATATGTCTCCATCTTCTACCAGCGGCCCTGAACCAGTGAACATAAAGGAAACAGAATGAGTGGGGGAAAAAAAATGGCATGTGTGCTTTTCCCTTTTTCCTTTGGTGCAGATTCATTTCTTTCATTCAGTATTTGCACATTATTCTTTGCTTTCTCCCTGTAGGATTTTCTTCCCTGACTTTGAGGCAATTCATCTGTCCTAAGAAGGTACCTGAAGATAATGAAGAGGCACATAATTTAGTAACCTTGGCCATCTTTTACTTGGAAGATTAATTTTGGCCTTTAAGTGTCAAGGTTGGTTAAACCGAGTCAGCAGCAACAAAAAGCAATAGCCAGAAGCACAGACAGGAACCTGGGCTGGTGCAAACTGCACAAAATAAATGAGTCATGGAGTCATTTCACTATCTGCAAAATGATAGACTAATGATTATTAAAACAGAAGTACTCCCCGATTCATCTAGTCTAAGTTTAGAGCTCTGAGTTTCTCCTTTCATTTTCTTTCCTCTGCCCACTTTTTCCACAGAAAATTATGTCCTTGGGTCTGTCCTGTAACTTCCCGCTTCTCATCTGCACTACAAATGTTTTTGGAGATTTGGAAACTTGTTCGTTCTCTTCAGCACAGCAGGGTGGCTTGAATGGGTTTCACGTACATGGCTTCCTATTAGCCGTGCTCTGTCTAGAGATGGGAGGGGTGTAAATGAGCTTTTTACTGCACTCACAAAGTTAAAAACGAGAACTCTGATAATGAACTGTGGTCTTGTGCAATTGCAGTCTCTCCTCCCAGTTTCCCCATACGTGTGACTTGCAGTTTCGGTACGGTTTCTTAGTAGCATAGTAAGAGCTGGAGGAGACAAGGGTAATGATCGAGCCAGCGTTATTCATCCCAAAAGAGAAGCTGAAAAAAACCCCTGAGCATAAGTTAAGCTTGCAGACAATGCTAATAGTTAAAAATAGTCTTTAATCTATACCATCATCACTTTCCGTCCTAAATTTGTCTGTAACTTTGCAGCATGTAGCTGTCTCCTTGTACCCGGGTTCAATTCCTGCATCAAACGGCAAGGTTAACTGGGATTCGGCTGCTCTCACGGTATGAAAACGGCTTCTTACCCAGCAGATCAATTATGCAAAATAGCAAATATGTTCATATTTAGGAACTGGATGGAAAATAAGGAGCACTACCAAGAGCAATGCACCTCTATTTCTGCAAGAGTGTACTTAAGGAGGGTGGGTGTGTGGCACTGAACAAAGAACAGAAGCATGGAAATGCTGAATTTATGGGGTAGAAAACTAATCTGAAGTCTAACATTTCTTCCCTCCCAGTGATCTCTCTTCCCAGATCACTCTGGATTCACTGTTTGCTTTCATGCTGCATGTGAAATAACAGAAATATAAACTCTGCACATCATTTTAAAATGATGAAGTGATTATACATCCACTCAAAACACTCAGATGTGTCTATCATAGGTTTATTGTTTCTATTATTCTCTACTTGGTACATGATATGTGTCTAAGACCCCCTGAAACATTTCACAGCTGGATTAAACTTGTCTTCTGTGAGATTTTCCTTTTCTATCAGTAAGTGAAGACAAGGCTCCAGTCTAATCCTATTTTATTGTCATCAGCTACTCTACACTTGTATCCTCCATCATAATTTGTGTTTGCATGTGCGTGTGTGGCATAAACCTGTAAATGGTAACAGATTATGTTCCTTCACAATACACAAAAGCACACGCTGAGCCAGCTTGAAACTGGAAATATCCTGAATGCTAGTGCTTTCCTGTGGCCGATACTCTGAGCCCACAGCATTTAACAGGGTGAATTTATTTTTTTTTTTTCCAGGATTTTGCCCAACCTTAGACAAACAGCACTCTTATCCAAGCAAGGACGGTTGAAGGTGTTAGTGGCTTGCTTTATTGGCAAATTGAGTGCCCACCAGCATCTCCCTCGCTCCTCGGACCTCACAGCTGCACTAACTCCCTGCGAACGTGAGGTCCCGGAGGATTTGCCCGGATTCGCGGGGAGCCGAGGCAGCACGTGGTGCCTCCCAGTAACCGTTTCTTGAGTTCTCTTCCCAGTTTTGAGTTCAGGTTTCTCGCACCCTGGGTTGAGGGCGCGCGTGAATGCTGCGAGGGAGCAGCGTACCATTTGCTGTTGCTGGATGCTCAAGCCTTGCTCCCTTTGGACAGCAAAATCTCGCACATCTTTAGCCTCAGGAAGGAGCATCTCTATATTTAGCCTGTCCGACCCCAGTGGAGCCTGACTCTCCATTTGGAAGGATGAAAAAGTTTTACTGAATTGTTTTGTTCTTTTTTTTTTTTCCCCTCTGCTGATTTCAAAAGTTTACCACTGATTTAATTTATTTTTAAATCAACCTGGACAGTTTAAAATGAAATTGTAATATTTTTAAACAGCATGTCCAGATAAAACACGTGGTTTCCTTTCATTTCTTCAAATTTTCATTTCATCTTGATTTTGGACCAGGCTGTGCTTCTGAAAAAGGATGGGATGATTCATTTTTTTCTGCATCTTGATTTTTGATTTTAGGAATGCCTCCCTTGCCCCTTAAGTTTCTTCCATACAAAGCTCTTAATTCAAGACAATAGAAAGTGAAAAAGTGAGAAAATATGAAAAAAAAAAATTCCCTCTTTTCCACTTGTCACTTTTTTATAAACTGAAAAAGTTATGCAACATTATGCTATATGGAAAAAAAAAAAGGAGTGAAAAACATTTGTACCATTTTTTTGCCAGTTTTCTGACTTTTCTGCCTTTCTCCAGCATAGAAAAAAATGGGTAGGAGGGGAAGGAGGAGGGAAGAGTCAGCAATGAGGAAAAGAAGTTACGTGATAAAAATTCAAGTTGCTTAAAATGAAGCATAGACTCATTTTTATATTTTCAAACATAGGAATAAAGTGACATCTTAAGCGGAAAGTGTTTTTCAGTCTAACATTTCAAAATGAAACACAGGTTTTCATTTCAAGGTATTATTTCATATCCACACACACACAAAATCGAAATGTATTTTGAAATGAAAACACCACAGGGAGAATGATATTTTCAATTGAAAATTTTATTTTTGCCCCCCCCCCCCCAATAAATAAATAATTTGGTTTTCCAGGAAACTCTAAAACTAAGAACAGAGGGTGGAACATAATGAAACAAAAGGGCTGTTAGCCATATTAAGCATCAGGGGTTGCTGAAAAAATATGTGCATTAACATGGCTTATTTCTGGCATGTTAATTCATCTGTTAAGCAAGGTTTTGCTCAGAAACATATGGGCATAATTTACTAGTTGTAAATAAAAGGTTTGTTATTATTTAGGTTTTTAACAGTTCCCCAGGTCATGGAGTTTCTGATGAAGTAATAGCTCAGCTCCTATCAGTTAACTTTTCCTACGTAGGATACTTTGGAGACATCGGTTGCAGTAACAGAGCAATAAAAGGACAACGTTTCCACCATTAACAAATGGTGTATGTAATTGGAAAAGCCCCTTTCACTACCAAACCTTCACCGGCATGGGGTGGCTGCTGGTTTCCACTGGGGCTGCGTAAGCCGACGTGGTCAGAGGCAACCGGCGCACCAGGGAGTGCCCTGACCCAGCACTTCTGACGGCGAAGCCTTCAAGAGAAGTTGGCCTCGTTCCTCTCATTTGGGCTTGCACCGCGATCCAGAAATGCATCTGCAGCGTGTATAAACGTGTGCGCCCGGGCTCGTTGTAAAGGGACTTGGGTCGAGCTGGAGCGTGAGCCGCTTGGGCAAGCGTGAGGTGGCTGAAGTCCATCTCCGAGTAGAGGCTGCTCTTCGGGATGGCTTTGCTAGCTGAAACCTCGGGCTCATACCTCCAGGTTGCGGTGCTGAGATAGCCTGAACGACAGAGCAGCAACTTTTAAAAGGCTGTGACGGTTCACGGCCCCGTCGTGAAAACCCTGGGTGGAAGGTCAGCAGATGTGGGCTGTGTTTACAGGACACATGTGGAAGCTGCTCCTGGGTGGGAAACTGCGCAGCTGTCCGTAGGGCAAAGCTAAATACACAAAACCTGCGTTTGCGGTTAAAGGCGAGCCACCTAAGAAGAGATGTCGTGTTTGCGACAGAAGAATGTGGATGAAACGCCGGCTGAAAGGATGTTGTAGCTGTGGCCGGGCTCGGTGCGTAATCTCAGCTCTGAACACGGTTATAGCCTGATTTTCACTGATCAGAGAGCTTTATCAGTCTTGCAGCCAGCGAAGGGCTTTTAGATCTTTGGCCACGGAAACTGCTACGTAAGCTTAGTCAAGATGCCTTCATTTTTATTTTCTAAAAGAGCACACAGGTCCATTACGCTTTGTGTAAATCACTCACGGTAAATGTACGAGGCTGCAAAGTAATTTGGGGTTTTCAGGACTTTTCCGTGAGTTATCCACAATCAGAGGCAGTTGGCTACAAGCAGAAGAGATGAAGTGTCGGTGCACAGGGAGGAAAATTGTGCCTTCTGTTTCTCTTTTCAGTATATAAACCACATGCTGCATAGCTGGGTTGGAAATGAAATAAGCTTGTAGTTCTCCAGCTGCACAGACTGTACTTTTTAGCATTCTGTTACGTAAAGAGCATGCAAATATATTAGCAAGAAAAAAGCTGAATTTGCCCATTAAGGCATGTGATTAATGCAGTGCTGAAAGCTCGTTTAAAGGACTGTACATTGCAGCTCACTTGAGAAACAGAAGAGCAAGAATACAAAAAGTGAGTTGAGCGTTCTGGGTATGAATGAATTCAGTGTGGCTGTAGAGGGCACTAAAGATCTTTATGATTTCTCGGAAAGAAGCGAAAGCTGCAAGTTGCTTTTTACACTTCACTATTAAAAAAAAAAATTAACCCTCTTTAGGAGCAAGTGGGACCACATCAGACTCAAATATTACAGCTTCTCCCCTTTTAACCGCTAATAACAGGTTGAGCTAATTTCTGTTTTGATTTGGGGTTTCTTTCTTCCATTTCTAAGAAATGGTTAGCTGTGTGGAGCCCCCTTGTAGCACCAATTTCAGCAAGACAGACTATGTTCAGCACAAAGAAATCTCATTCCTTTAAATAAGAAATCTGCCTGAACTGCTGAGAAATGGCAATTTATCAGTCACGTTGTCATGGCTGAAACAGAGAGGGACCGCAAAGAGACCTGGTCGCATTAACATGAATCCTAAAAAAACTTCTGTGCGTCTCAAAACACTTGGGGTGTTTCACTTGTTTAGTTTTGCACGTCTCTGAAATTTCTGGGTTTGGCTAGAATAAAGCAAGTCTTTTCTTGTGGTATTTTCTGCCATCAGGAATTGGAAATCTCTCAAGAAATCCTGTTCTGATGAGATTCCCAGCCTGATATATAGTTTACGAGAGAAACTGCAGATTAAATTTTGGATTTCAGTGCTTCATATGAGACAGGTCAAATTCTCCAAGAAATAAAGATATGAAATGCCCTGTTGTAGTCTAAGAATTGTTTGCAGATTGCAGGCCACTGACTTAAGTCCAATATTAAAGGTGAAGCCTGTATCTTCAATCAGCATGGGATATCTTTTACTGCAGATTTCTAAGGATTCTCAGCATTTATTACGTGCAGCTCTGCAGCTGATCCTACAGCCAGAACACAAACTTCTCTCCAGAAAACTGCACAGTCATCTTGTTTTTCCTGGGTATTCTGTCAGCTTTGCAACAGACCCATATTAGAGAATTTAGCATGACTAAGAAGTCTGTCTACTGCCTAATTATATTGCCATAGTTATAGTAGTGTAGCTTTCTCTGTAGTTTCTATTCTGGAATAAGTATGCCTAATAATAACATTATAATTACACTGCTATGATTTCACTGGTAACCTGCCCCGTGTACTCAAGTCTTAAGTGCATACCCCCAAAAATACCACACGATGCAAAGGAATTCTGACAGACCCTTACGCACACACTCAGCAGAGCCATACACCCGCTTCGGGAACGTTCAGCTTTGTAAACGAAAATAATTTGATTTCACTCAGCTGATACCGAGGCCACACACAACCAGTACAGATTCCATCTCATGCTCCGCACCGCTGAGGGCATTTTATTTTTCAAGAGCTGCACCTTCCATTCCAGAAATTAATTGCAGATGGAGAAGCTGAAGGCACCAAGATATCCTGGTGAATTGTTTTCACTGGACTACTGGAAGTCTTGCAAGTTACCGACCATCCTAAATTAATTTTGTCGACTATTTCTGAGTGCTTTGTGAGCTGCCTAATTCCCTTTAAAAAAGGAACTGGCTACTCTTGGCTCTCCTTCTTTTGAAACGGATAGAAGTCAAACTGATGAGTTTTAGCTATGGTTTGGGGACAGGTTTAAGTCAGGATTATGGTTCGGACTCGATGGTAATACCTAACATTGAGATTATAAAAGGCATTTGCAGCTTTTGGTCCAAAGTAAGCGTGAGAGCTGGTCGCTGTTGGAAGGAATTAACCTTGCGGCTGCAATCGCACGGTGAGCAAGAACAAGCTGAGAGCAACCAGCGAGACAGGAGCTCCAGCCTCTTTTAGCCTGAGATCTGGTGGAATCTGATTTTCAGGTTCCATTTTTAGTCCATCTGTATATATAGAGCCAACCGAGTGGGTGTGACAAAATATTCACATCCAGGACCGCCTTGTCGGGGGCTTAGCTGGTTATGTGCGCATCTATCAATCATCTAAGTACACACCAACTTGTTGCTCCACGCACAATTTCCACCTCGTGTATAAGGTATGCGTACTGATAAGATGTTCTCCTCTAAAAACGACGTCAGACAAGTATGGGGTTTCAATATTGAACAGTCAAGAGGGGTTTGCTAGCCCTGTTTGGCCAGAGGGGTCTCGCTGTATTGTTTCTTTTCCTTCCCTGGCTGAATGCCCACGCGATTTGGCATGAATAACTGCATGTTCAAACAGAGCACTTGGTTTCCACAAACACATGTGCATGCGACCTTCAAATTCACTTCTACAAATGTTTGTGTCATCGGAGGTTAATGGGTGCGTGAATGGTACTACACGAAAAGAGAGGTTACTGTGAAATTTCTATTAGAGAAGCAGTCTTTTGCACTTGAAAAGCAGCAAAATTATAAGGGACACTTCTTGTCTCAGATACACAGCGAATTTATGGATAAGTCAGATAAGTCAGAGTTAATGGCAACCAGCCAGCTGGACAAGGTAATTCAATATCCACTTCGAGTTCCAACAGGGTGCTGGTGACAAGGCCAGGATGGTTTTATCTGGATTTACACTAAAAGGCAAACTTTTTTTAAAGGCAATTGGAAAGGGAAAATAAAAATCTATTTCAAACATAGAAACAGAATAAAATACTGAAATCTGGAATGCGAGTTCTCCCTAGGAACCGCAGATACTCTAAGTTAACACAAAATGATGTAGCTTAACTTATAAAAATAGTAAACCAGTAAAAAGGTACCACATGTTCCTCCCAGACTGCAAGCCAAACAATTGTTATTACATTTAAATCATGTTCTGACATAATGCTATAGAAACCCTGGAAAAAAATGGAGCCCAAATTGCTGAACTATACTCTGCTGAGGAAGCACCGTGTGTTTGGAGCTGAGCATCCCGGTTGCTCAAAGACACTTCATTAGCCCCTTTCACGAGAAAACAAAATACTCAGATTTCCTCATTCTCGGTAATCAAGTTGTACCGCATGAGAGCAAAAGAGCTTAGAACCAGTGACACCTTGGCTTGATAAAGTCGGCAGCCCGCGTGCTGGAGGATTCAGCTGTTAGCCATCGGTGGCCTCTGCAGCTCCCGGTGTCGGCTGTGCCGCGGGCGATGCCAAATCTCGGACAGCCACAGAATACTAATCGGCAGCTGTGGAGTTGCCTGTTTATTTTTTCTTTTGAAATAGCCATGCAAATAAGACACTGGCACGGAATGTCAGTGCCCCTGGAGCTTATGTATGATATGCAAGATTCATTGCTTTTTTTTCCTTGTTCTCCCCTGCTTCTGGTTCTTTTTTTCCTCTTTTTTTTTTTTCTTTCTTTCTTACCCATTCCGCTCCCCCACCTCCTCCCCCACTAAGATAAAAGCACAGTTTGCCTGGTGGTAAACCTGCCAATTATTAAAAAGGCCCTAATTTTTCATAAGTGACTTCAAACTGCTTCTGCAAGTCTGACGCTCGAAGCAGTGGGCACTAATTCTGAGATGAACACAAGTCCTCTCCTGGGAAGAGACTCAGCTTCATGTATATCCATGGGCCAGGACAAAGGGTTAGCAACACCTAAACAGGTAGCCTGGAACCGGCCTAGCCAGTTTTCATAAACTGGTTTTCATTCACTAGTGTTGCTATATTCTCAGTCAGGTGCAAAAACATAAAACCGCAATTTTTTACACCTAAAGTAAAAGCCACCTTGTACCTTACAACATCTTAAGTCCTAACATATGTAGAAACTTATGTCCCTGTGAGACTCATGGGCATTTATGAATCTAAAAATCCTAGGTGTATTGAATTCCCCCATCCCTTTAAAATGACAGATCTAAAGCCTAGTTTCAGGGGGGTGTATGGCAGCAAGGTCTGAAGAAGCAAGAACTCCAGATTTTAAAGCCATAGCATCTCAGCTTTTTAAATAGGTTGAACACTATCTGCCCTTACTGTCACTTGGTTAAACACATGGGAATTACTCCGATAGAAAACTGCTGCAGGTAGAATTTAGGCCACGAGGTTAATGCTTATCCTGGTGTCTGAGGCCACAGGAGTCTGCTTTTCCAGAGAGTGTCCCAAGTATGTTCGTCTCAATGACTCCTCAGAGATATTTCCCATCCCTTTAGTGACTTGTATCTAACCAGCTCTCAGGTAACTGCTTAATTTTTGCACGTGTCCCAAGAGCTCTAGTGTTGCTGAGTCAGCAACAGCATAAGAAAAATTCCGGCAGAAAATCTGGTCAGAGCGTAGAGCAGCTGGACACCAGGGACTGTGTGACCCCCTGTCACACAAAGCTCCTTACACACGTTTCTATCTTTTTATTTGTAGAGGACCCAACGTGGTCATAAACCAAAACAGAACAAAAGTCTCCTATTAATGATTTCTACAAGTTAAATAATAAACCTCCGTGCTGCTGTCCCACAGCACACCATGTCTCTGCTCAGCAGTCACAAATTAGTCCCTGTCCTCCCCCAGCTCTCCTTGCTGGCTTGTTATCTTTTTTACTGTGTTATGCTCAAAAGGAGTTTACAAACTCCTTCGAGCGAGGACACAGTCAGTCAACCAGTTCCTCTTCAGGGTGACTTGAACAAAGCTGGGTTGATTTTCACCAGCTGCAAGTTTGAGCTCAGTGAGATTTTATCAGTTCACTCTTCTGGCCATTTCACTCCACGTGCCTTCTATATAAAGTAGCTTTAACGCAATCTCAAAGTGAAAAGCATGAAGTGCTTTAGTCCCTGAACCTCCCACAATCGAAACCTACCAGTTTAGCAGAGGCACGTAATTAGTTTCCAATTAGTGTAAACAAGTCCATCCAGATTATACTGTAATATGAAAACAGGTTTAATTTGATTCAATCACCTCCAATGTGAGCCTGTCACAGTTTATTTGTATGGAAAAAAACCACAAACCCAAAAACAAATAGTGTGGAAATATGGTTATCTTTTAGCTTCCAGAGTGCTTTTAGCTTAGTGAGGTCTGGGTGGTCCACGAAAATGAGATGATCGGACAGGTATTAAAACGAATTGCATGAGCTTTTGCTACGGAGTCAGCATGTCCCGAGGCAAGGGGCGAATTGGATGGGCTGATGGAAAGGGCTGCAGCCAAAAGTTTGTGGCACAGCGTGATGTTCCAAAAATCTTGTAGGCCATAAATGAAGTGAATATTTCATGTTCAAAGGCATTCCTTTTTCTTGGAGAAGATCAGCCATTTTATCTGGATCTAGTGTCCATGTGCAAGTAGCAACTCATTGAAACAGTGGAGGGTAAGGTAGATTTTAGACGGAGACTTTGATTGATGTCTGATTCTTGCTATTTCCCAGAAAAGAATGAGTCTGTGGCCCCTCTCTCAAAAATTAGATCCTCTGCTGCATTGAAGATGTGAGAAACGTTACTGAGATCTGTTACCCAACAATGCAAAATACTCTTGACCACACACTTCTGCTGCATAGCAGGGATTTAAGAACTCTGTGGGAATGCAGTATCCTGTATCAGAGGGGAACACTTGGGATCCAGGAGTAAATCTGAGACGCTTATTGTGAGCAGAGCTGGAAAGTGTTACCCTGCATCCCAGATCTGACTTCACTACTTCTTAATCAGTCTCATCAGAAACGAATAGGAAAAAAAAACAGGTTTCGGTTTCAATGGTCGTAGTACAAAATATCTTCAGATATTGAATTTTAGCTTGCAGACAACAAGAACGCATATTTAAGTCCGAATGGGAATTAGGTAACTTGGAATGCTTGCCTAAAAGAAAAGAAATGCAGTTTCAACTCCTTACTCCATCACAGGCATGCTGGGATATGTCTTTATCACCCACAGTGTTGGGATTAATAGTTCAGGCAGAGCATTACATTAGCACTGTTGCACAGCTTCTGACCTAGAGCTGTCTTTCATCCCCTTGACTGGGAACACGCACAGAGCTGGATCCAGTTTGTCTGTACCCTCACTGTGGACATACTATACTCACTAGAGGCAGAATTTGTCTTCCCTGATGTTAGCCAGCTAAAAGCAGGATATTGCCTCCGCACTAGTCATGTCTCTCATCTGGAGAGAGAGATACGCCTCAGCAGAAGGATCCTCCTTACATCCTTACGTCCTCCTGATGTAAGGGCTTGGTGAGCGCCGCTTTGGAGGGTGTCTGGCCAACCAGCTGTGAAGACGGCATGGAAGATGGAGAGGTGCTCAGGTATCCTAGTAATGAGGCCAGGGAGGCACTTCATTTTCAGTTTCAGATATGTTTATGTCCCGGATGGATGTCTTGGGTGAGGAGTCAGTACACGACCCTTCTGTACGCTGTTCTGCCCGAAGCGGTTACCAGTTATTCCCTTGACTCTTGTTTCCCAGACCAGGTTCAGCTTGTGCTGCTGAATGCTGTTTCTTGGACCTTCTCAACTCATTTTGAAGTAAAGAAAGGGCCAGACTTTCCCGTAATCCTCACACATCATTGGCATCCTTGTATGTCTCTGCTACAGAGCAGAACAAACACAAAGACTGCATCTCGATGTACCCTTCGCACCAAGTCCCTTCAAGTGGAAAGTGAAAATGTTGGCAGAAAAACATGGGAAAGTTGGGTAGTTGCCTGTGCCCTACCTGGCTTGCAGATAAAAGAATTAGATTGCCAAGGCTGCTAGTCTTTTAAACTTGACAAATCCACACACTAGGCGTTTGAATAGACGTAAAACATTGAGGGAAGATCGTCTCTAGAGCGACAAAGCTTCACTTCTTGCATTGCTTCTCAAATGAATTCAGATAACCTTACAAAACTCCAGGCTCTTTTATTTCTCTCTTTCATTGTCCTTTTTTTTGTAAATCATGGATTCCTTTTCTTTTCCGTTCCACTTTCCTAAATTTTTCACTTGTTTTCTTTCCTGCGTCTGTGTGTCTCTGTATGTAGTCTCAAAGAAACAGCTTTGGCAGAAGAAATACAGCTGCACAGTTGCACAGAAATATAGCCTGGCTTTATGCAGACTGCGGCAGAAAGAATAGCACTCTCCAGTCACAACAATAAAACCTTCAGTGCTCTCCTTATTGCTCCTGGGTGCCAATCCCACGCAGGTGGAAAAAAGCCCCTTAGCACCCCAGTTCCCCAGGCAGCAGATGCTCTAGGGATCCTCTTAGTGAGAAGAGCCACAAAATATTTAGCAAATAGTCTTCGAGCTTCCTGAGCACCCAAATAGCTGATTCGGGTTGCTTAGGCAGAAAGTTAGAACTGATCAGTCCCATTTACCACCACAGGCTGCTACAAGAGAAATCCAAGGTCCTTCCCCTCCAAGGAGCCCAGAGAGCTTTCCAGTACCCTGGAGGTAGAGGGGAAGAGGAGATGACACCCCTTAGGACCATTTGCAGCTTTCCCAATATTATAAGTCCTTGTGTTAGTTGGTCATTCTCTAAAGATATTTTTTATATAAGCTCAGGTTTTGGTTGTTATTTGCTAATTACTGTTGGTATTTAGTTATGGCAAAGTTTAAATTACACAGGCAGCCACTAATCCACATTATTCAAAGACATTTTCCAAAATTCTACTTTAAACATTCTTTGCGGTCCTTAACAAACAGAGGCAGTTCTCAGTTGGCCCAAAAGTCACATTGCAAATATTTTCACAAAAGCAAGGATGAGCAAAATGATCCTACGGCCAATTCAATTCATTACACAGACTTCCACCCATGTTTAATCTGGAGAGATCCATTTGTTTTCCTGAACTCCCTTCCCAACCCTAAATGAAATTAGGACCAAGCCTTCTTGGACCATCATGGCTTTAAGAAAAATATGCTGTAAATTAACTTCTAAGTCTTCTTACCTTACCCACTACTGAGACAGAAGTACTGTTCTCTCCCTATTCAGATGCTCCTCAGTGCTCTGTGTAAGAGAGAATTAAGAGAAGTTGGTTCTTCAGTAGGAGTTTAGCTCCTGGTTTTGGAGATGGAGGTTCAAGTTTCTGCTTTTACACAGATTATATCACTCATCTTCCTTTACCCATCCAGAAAAGAAACATTTCCTTAATAATTGCATTAGTATTTACAGTGATGAGACACGAAAGTAGTAGGGGATGGGGAATTCAAGCTTCTGTGTGCTCAGCTAAGCATGTTGCCCTGTAACAACAGGATAAGTATTGACAGTAGTGAGGTAATGTTAGAGTAAAGCTATAAATGTTATTAGACCCCTTACAGCACACATCAGTCTAACTTGATGGGACTCTTGGAGAAGCAAACAGGAAAGAAACCCAAGAAATCTAGATAATCAGTCTCAAGCATACATGGGGAAGAAAACAGGGCAAGCTGTTAGCTTCCAGGGTCCTGTCTCCATAAAGCTGGAAGACTTGGTTTGCTAATGCTAAAAGTCAGGATTTTAAACATCCACCAAATAGTTAAAAGACCTTCTCAAATGGAGAAGCATGACTCACTCATAAGAAGCTACGTAGGGAGATGGGGTGATAAAGAGACCAAGGAGTTCGGAGAAGCGTTCTGGTATTCCTGGTCCCAGCGAAATGTTATCCATAAGCTTTTCTGTATCCCGTGCCGCTGAAGGAGGTCACAGCCTCCAGCTTGCCCGTACTGTCTATCCCAGCCTCAAAGCTCGTGTTTTCTGCTCCCCAGCTCTGACCGGTGAGCTGCCTGGAGAAATGGTCTGTGGCCAATTCATCAAAAACAATCAAGCTTAAGCTGTTTAAATACTAAGTCTTTGATAAGATGGCAGAGTAAGGAAAGCTCCTGGAAGAGAGGAAGGAAAATAATGCCTGTATGACTCGCAGAATGACGTCTAGGCTGGGCCGTTATCCAAAGTCCAACAGGAAAGCAAGAGTGTGTATAAGCTGGCTCATTGATCTTCAGACTTACATGCATTTTCACCAGAAATACTTTTGTTGTAAGAAAACAGGGGGGGCAAGCCCTAGACTGTGAATCTCAAACATGTCAGCGTGCCCAGCAGTGTAGGGTATTCACGAATATGTGGTTATAGCAAGAGGAGCAAACCACGAGCTCTGGGTTTAAACCCTCTGAATCTTTTTGGCATATATATCACTTGGTTCAGGCTTCTTTGTAGGGAAAGAAAAAAAAATAGTTTTAGGAGATTCAGTTAGATTCTTTATTCTTTTCCTCCTCCAAATTTGCACTCCATATCTATCCCCTTGCAAAATCCTTGTTTTGTTTTGTTGTTTCAAGAAACCACTTAAGAGGCACATAGTATACTTGGAGTAAAGATCTGTTCTTGTTCACGCAGGTTTCATCTGAGCTGTTAATCAGTTGTCACATCTTTAAAGTCACATGCATCACGTAGAAAATCCTTACTGCAGGTATCCAGGACTCTGCCAGACACCGGTAAAGCTGTTGTGACCCTCCAGACTTCCTGCAAAAACAAACTTACTTGATGTGCTGGCACACTGGAGCTTGATGGATATTTAATAGCCCTGCCACCTTTGGGGACGCATTCATAAATTGCAAACAGAAAGATAGGGGTTTTTCCCTTCCTTTTTTTTCACGTCTTCTAATTTTGGTGACACTAATGGATTGCCCAGAGCTAGGATGACCTGCAGAACTGTTATGAGTGTCCTCAAAATCAAAACAGTTATTCCCTGCTCTGCAACCCAGGCAAGTGCTTGCTGTATTTCAGAGTTCTTTCAGAACTTCTTTTTGCACCAGCAGATCTCCATTGTCCTACACCCTCCGTCAGTGTGCTGTGTGACGGATCTTATCCTGCTTCACAAACACTGGATGTTATACAATGTTGAAGGAATTTATCCCGTGTCTACTAACGTTGGGATTTTATCATTTGAATCCTTGTTATTTCCTATTTCAGTTAGTAACAAAGTTTTAAGTTTCTTTGGGAGCAACGGGAGACAGATCTCTACCTTTAATAATGTTTTTTGGGAAACCACAAGCATGGCAAGGAATTGTTTTTTTCGTGTGAAATCTTTAACTTACTTGTTTGTAGTAGAATTAAAAGCTTGTAGTGTTCACCCAAGTTAAAAGTTCACAGCTTGTGTATTACAAAAATTAGGAAACTCCCTGAGAAATCAGAGAATCTTCAACTCTGCATTGAAACAAATCCACTTTTTGTGCTAACACTTTGCAGATTCTTATTGTAACTGGTATTAATTTTTCTCCATTTGTGACCATCTAACTCCAACCAAGGCTCTGTACCTTTCCATGTAGCCTGAAAAAACCATAAGTGAACAGCTCAGACTGAGTAAATGGTGCTTTTAAACCCCTCATAAAATCAAATATTATCTTAAGAAATCCTAATCAAATTAATCTTCAACTCCATCTTCCCTCTCTTCACCCTATGACTTCACCCTGAGCTTGCCTGAATATGACCTGAATCTCATTTACTTCCCATTAGAAAAAATGAAGTGAACTTCTAAAAAAAATAACCTTTCAATTACCTTTTAAACTCCTAAAAGAGGACTCATTTTGACCATGACATCATCCACTGATGATTTTAGCACATGGGCCACATTCCCTGGTTGACCTAATTTATCTGAGTTAACAGAGATAAGTAGACAGTGAAATATGGAAAATCCTTTGTAGTCATTGGTAAATTTTCATTATTTTTCATACATATCTCTAGATAGATGCCCACAGCTTATAAAGAACAGAAACATTCGGTTGGGTGTGTAGCCAGATACCTGCACATACAAGCTGGAGGAGAGCTGGATACTAGGACATGGATAAGCTGAGATTCATGTGCAATAACTTTGCTTAGACATCTAGAGGAGTAAGGCCTTCCAAAGAGCTATCCATCTCTCCTTTCTCAGACACCTATTTTAACATGTGATGAATCTCTCTCCAGAGAGCGCCATTTCTCTCCTCTCATGATAAAGGGAGCCTAGAATGACGGATGTCTAAATTTAAAATGTCTAAAGTCCATGAAGATGGATATAACCCCAAGCAAACAGCACAGCTATTAGGATGAATAGATGGATATTTAAGAAGCTGTACAATTCTCAGAAGGTAGAGGATGTCTAATCAGCACAGTATAAGCAGGATCTGGTTCGACGCCAATGCATAGGCTGTATGAAAGCGTAAACTTAATCTGATATAGTTTTTCTTTTAGAGAGGCTTGTTAAATCAGCCTAACCATGGCTATGTGGTGTTGTGTCAGCCCACTTACAGCTATCTAAAAGCAGACTCACAAATAAACTGTATAGATATATCCTTAAAACTACTGACACAGGTTTAATCGATGTAGCTCCTTTTTTCCTATGTTCACATCCTGAAAACTAGAAAACCATATTTGGTCCAGTGGCCCGAAACACAAGAACTGTCGAGAATAAAGTTGTCAGGGTACTATTTTCATCAGAGACCTTTCTAATGGCAAGACTTTCATGGTTTTTGTTCTCAAGCCATTGCCCCAGGACTGTACCCATTCTCAGAACAGCAACAGGGGAGTGGGAATTGTAAGCCCTTGGTCCCTGCTTTGGTTTGTGCAAGGCTGAGAGGAGAGGGAAGAGACCTCGTGCGCTGGTTTTGGCTGGGGTAGAGTTAATTTTCTTCCCAGTAGCGGGTATGGGGCTCTGGTTTGGATTTGTGCTGGAAACAGTGTCGACAATTCAGGGATGTTTTCATTACTGCTGAGCAGTGCTTACACAGAGTCGAGGTCTTTTCTGCTTCTCACCCAGCCCCACCAGCGAAGACGCTGGGGGGACACAAGGAGTTGGGAGGGGACACAGCCGGGACAGCTGACCCAGACTGACCCAAGGGATATTCCAGACCACAGGACGTCATGCTCAGTATATAAACCTGGGGGAAAAAGAAGGAAGGGGGAATGTTCAGAGCGATGGCAGTTGTCTTCCTAAGTCACTGTGATGCGTGATGGAGCCCTGCTGTCCTGGAGATGGCTGAACTCCTGCCTGCCCGTGGGAAGTGGGGAATAAATTCCTTCTTCTGCTTTGCATGCATGGCTTTTGCTTTGCCTGTTAAACTGTCTTTATCTCAACCCATGAGTTTTCTCACTTTTACTCTTCCGATTCTCTCCCCCATCCTGCTGTGGGGGGAGAGCGAGCGGCTGCGTGGGGCTGAGTTGCCGGCTGGGGTTAAACCATGACACCTGGTCACAGCATCACGAAATATAACATAACCCTGTCACTTCAGAAGGGGCTCATTCTCTGTGTCATCTGGTTTTGGTGGGGGCTTGTGTTGTTGTTTTTGAGGTTTTTTTCCAAAAAAAAGTCTCTTTAGATGACAAGTTAGTAAGTCCATGGAAGACTCATCTTTTAGAGCAGTGTGGTGTAGTTTGAAAATTTGTCTCCTACTGAACTTGCCAGCCAGGCGTTGGTGGAAAACCCAACCTGGCCCCTTTCCAGTATACCTGCCATAACTTGCTGGATGTTACGTTAGAACAACACATTAGCATCATTCAAATCAAGAAATAACGCAGCACTTTGTCCTTCCAGATGGCTTCTTTGCTAAGTCATTAAAAAACCATCAACCTCGCAACTGTCTTCTAGACCTTTGCAGCTGGGAGGCGCTTAGCCATTAACCCCAACTGTGGTAGAACGAAAACCACACCGCGGTTTTTAAATAAGGTTCCCTTCATTTCCTCCTTCCCTCCTCTTGTCTTTGCAACCTTTCTTTCCTTAACCAGGTCATCCCTTTTCCAGCACAGAAGTCGAATCCCCCCTCGCCTCCACGACGTCCTGCTCTGCAGGAGCCACTCTTGTGCTCCTCCTGCTATATATCAGGGTATTTATGAGACACTCGGCATCAACAGGCTTAACGTATGCGCTCATTCCAGGTAACTCTGCCAACCTGCTGCTCCAAAGAGCTGCTTGTAAGTCCGTTCTCCACTCGCAACCTCTAAAGCGGTTTGCTGCTGTAGCCCTGACAGCCTGCCCTACTGCATGAAGGTAGGCTTTAACACACCCCAGAGGAACTTGTTTTGTTATTCTTCGTGGATCTGCTTACTCATTTTCCATTCCTGCAAGATAGGTTTTAAGGGATTTGATACAGTACCAGGAAGGCCTCATTGGATACATAATTAATGGATGCTCAGAATAGGAAAACTTTGACTTAGAAAATGTCATATATCAAGTGAACAGGACCAATTAAGGTAGCCAGGTTTTCAGCAGAAGTAGCTTTAACATCATCAGGATTTCCTACTGTATGTACTGTTTGGAAAAGGTGAGTGGAATTGGGGGTGATGGCAGAGAGGGTGGAATTTGTTTTTCCATGGTGGAAAGTAATCTGCCACTCTTGGGAATGCTTTACCAACACCAACTGCAAAAACATCCATGTTGCCAGTTTACATTAGGGATAATATTGTGACTGCGTTTAAACTGGAAGAAACCACTCCATCAGTCAAAGAAGGATTTCAGGGGATATGACCTTGAGTAATGTTCTGGCTTAGCAAAAACTGTGGATTTGATCATTAATAATATTTTGCATGATCCATTTTTTTTATTCAAAGCAGACTTTGTCAGCCAAAGGAGTAAAACCCTCTCTCATGTTCCATCCTTCTCCATCTTAGTGCAAGCAAGAGGAATCTCTATGAAAATATCCTCTGTTTGCCAAAACTGAAAAGATAACATTCCTAAGAGTGAGACTGGATTCACCTAAGGTCTCTTCAAGTTATAAGATGGTCAAATGTGCAGTCTCAGCAGCTTGGACAGCAAAATATAGCTAAGAAAGAGCGGATTTTTCTCTCCTGGAAATGCCTTGTGAATCTGGCTGCGAAAGCCTTTCATAGTTAATACTTCGATTAGATGTAGCACAACTATTGTCAGCCTGGCGAGTTGTATCTGAGCCACACGGCTACAGCTGCTGCTGTGAAGACCCCTGTATGGTTTGCGAAGAACTGTTACAACGCCTTATCATTTTGCAGCTTTCTGGGCATATCCTATCAGCTTGAGCATTGGGAAATGATGGCATATGCCTTCTGGGAATTGGGGACTTGGGAGGCTGAAGCCGGCTTCCATCACACTCCCAGGGATGCTTCCCCACATCTTGGAGGATAGCTGGTTCTTGCTACGTTTTAGCATAGGGAAGTTCACGCACAAACACATCTGCAAGTGGTTTATTTTTTTCTCCCTGCCATTTGGCATTGCTCTCATTAGATCCCCTGTATTGTGTTTTGCTGTTTGCTACCTAAACAGCTGCAGACTCTTTCTTCAGGGCCTCGAAAGAGAGAGCCCTTTTTGTCTAGCAAACGACATCAATAAGGTTTGGATCTACACTAGCGTATAGCAGCTCATATACAAACCCTTTTGCCTTCAGCAGGAGAAACTCTTTAGCAAACACACATCCATGTTGCCTCTGGTGATCCCGCGATTCACCATAGCAGCACCAAAGCCCAGCTCAGCAGGGTAAGTTATCAGTCCAGATTCAATGAAAGATTAGTCACTGCGGGAGTTCGGTTCCTCTATTATTCATGCCATTCTGCTACAGCCAGATTTATGTGTCAGGAAAAACATACAAATGGAATCCGATTTACT
The DNA here is from genome assembly GCF_929443795.1 of Astur gentilis. Classification (NCBI taxonomy): domain Eukaryota; kingdom Metazoa; phylum Chordata; class Aves; order Accipitriformes; family Accipitridae; genus Astur; species Astur gentilis. Next base: position 38,667,979 of record NC_064889.1, read on the forward strand.
TGCAGAAGTTCCTGTTCTGTTTGATTTATGTTTGAGTAAATAAAGACATATGTCTTGTAGGTATTGGTTTCTGGCTCCCTTTCTCTTCATAGATCTATGTCTAATTTATCAGCTTCTTTCTTTGCTGGACTTCTATTTATGAGAGTTTGCAAGAAAGGCAATGCTAGCTGAAGGGAATGCCTTTGACAATTTGAGGTTTAACTTTTGGAATAGGTTTAACTTTTGGAATAGTTTTGCACTGAAATTTGCTGTGCTTCTAGCAACGTCTAGCTGCTCATGTTGAAAGAACTTTATGGAGACTCCTTAAACCACACTACGACGGGAAAGAAACAACCCTGCTTGTTGTTTTCGAAGCCATATGGCAAATTAATTACCGAATGAGGCCAAGGAGCAAGGAGTCCTGATAGGTCAAGTTCCACAATCTCAACAAACAGGCCAAAAGACCAATCGTTACTAACCCATAATTAACCACCTAACCATAAACCGTTCGTAGCTGTTCCAGGCATATTGAAACACAATGTAGTGAAACAAGTGTTGCTCTATTTCAAAAATTAAAAGTTGAAATAAAGATATTTAGTAATTTTCTTCAGAATTTTTTAACTGGAAAAAAAAGTTGTTGCTTTTAGATTATTTTCTCCTCCTGTTCTATTTTTGTTCTTTTTATCTGCTGAAAACAGTGCAGAAAAGATAAAATATTGAGTTAAATTTGAAAAACTTCTCATCATTCCCTGTTTCCGTATATTAAGTAGTCCAGTCCAAGTCAAACTGAAATTTCATCATTGATTCCAAGTTAAAAAGAAGGAGTGCTAGATATCTAGTAGGTACTTGTTTGATATAGCTGCAATGGTCGGATCCGACAAAAATCATACAAAAAGAAATTAATGAACCTACATGTTGTCAAGAATTTGATCCAAGCCAGTCCTCCACTCAGCTTAAAATAAACCCTGGCCATTCAGGCCCAGGGAAAGATTATCCATTCTCACGGATCCCCAGTTGCCTCTGTGATGTCCAGCACGCACACCGAATTCCTGGCAATGAGGCACTTGGTCGAGCCAGATTTTAGGAAGTCTGAGAGATGTATTGGGAAATAAGGGAGGGAAGAGAAATATCAGAAGCTGAAAATAAATATTAAAAGACCTGAAGTTTTTGAAAATGACTCAGACTCCTTCTTTCTGACATGAAATGGCTGTCCATCCATCCTCGCTAAGAGGAAATTTCCCCAGGATACCCAGCTGAATTTGCTATTCCCTTGCTTGGCATCCTGCACCGTTTGATTCCTTTGTTTCATACAGAAGGCTTCACAGAAGGCTTTTTCTGATGAGTTTGCCTGGGTCACCTTTGATCTCCTACAGATCAATGTACCTTTAATGGCATAAGTGAGCACCCACGTGGCGAGAGGCAGCCTGCATCCCATGGTGGCCAGCTCCAGTAGCACCGATGCTGCTGGAAAATCAACTCACTAATGTGCATGTTTATTTGGCCACTCTTACTACCCGCAGTTCCCTTTGCTGTTCAGTTCTACTAAACAGCTTGAGAAAATATTTATCAGAGGAATGTGGTAACAGATTTATTGAATCCCCAAAGCCTGAGGTCAGCTTTTTAACATCGGGAGCCTCTGCAAGTGAGGGAGAGCAGGCAACACCTCAGAAATAAGAGGCAACCCACGAGATCACTGATGTTTCTGCTAATTAATGGGAAGCCTGTGACCAATAAAACTTACATAGAATAGAGGCTGGCAAGATCTCTTCTCTCTTGAACAAGCCCTGGAACTTACCTGAAAGATGTGCATAGTTTCCACGCAGCTGTCGAGTTTATGAGCATTCTGTGGGAGTTCGTTTAAATAGATTTGGGGCCTTTCTAATGTTTGGGGTGTTTTTTAATAGGATTGATATTTAGAATGGTGCTTTTGTTTTAATTTGTCTTGACATTTAGTTCAAATGCATGTAATGGAATGCCACTTCCAATAATAGCTCCGGGTCGAGTGTGATTTAGAGTAGGACCTACTGTGGGACAGGAGCATGGGGTGCATCTGCAGTTGGACTCATGAAGGGCACCGTAACATGTTGGAGCCTCATGGACTGGGCAGAAGATAAGAAATCATTCTCTTTCAACAGCGATCTGAAAGAATAAACTAAACAGTGTCGACTGTAGTCATGACTGGCATTTCAGTGGCTGCACTTTATGCTGAAGTACATGCAAGCCAATTCCCAATGACTTGGATCTATCTATTTCCAGGAGCCAAATCTGGCACTAGTTTTTTAACACAAACTTGAGCTGTTGCAGCAAAAGAGAGAGAGGGTGGAAAGGAGCATCTGCAAAGCATTGCCAACTTCTGCGATAAAGCTTTATCTGAGACCCAAAGAGAATTCACCTCTGTGTTATTGCAGACAACCACTTGGCTGACTCATTGTGCAGCATTGCTGCTTCTCATCCTGCTGTCAGAGAAGAAAATGGGTCTGTAGAGCAAATAAAGAGATGAAATATGTTATCATGTGGTTTATGAGAACATGCCTGTGTCCATAATATAATTTGGGATGGAAGGAGTAGCAGGTTTGCAATGTGTGTTCCTGTGTGCGCTAACACGAAGAAACCCCAAACCCTCGGTCTAGCAGCTGGGTTCATATTCCTCTGTTATGTCTACACAAGGTGGTCAGAACCTTATTTCTGCATCCTCTCTCATATAAAAAGCTACAAAGCTTCATTCTCTGCCCTGTAAACGAGCCAAATGCCCAGCTGAATTTATGAAGAATCTAAAGAATTTGGTCCACGGGTGAGCCTGAAGTTCTTTACGATGAAGAAAACTGGGCAGTAGAAGGATGGAAACCTTTTTTTTTTTGGTTAAATGCTCCAGTAGTACAAACATTGCCCTGCAGAGCAATGGTGTTAGTCCATGTTGTCCTGGCTAGTTTTATCCTCTAATAAGATCAGCCTTTTGGAAACTAAGAGTTTTGGCTTCAAAAGTCTTTTAGATTTACAAATTATATGCTCTTGACAGACCAGTATGTGTAAGTACCAGTATGCATGGCGGGTTTGTTTGCCTTTTTGCTTACAGCATCATCTGTAGATTGCAATAACTCTTTTAAAGCAAACTAACATTTTTAAAGGAGAGCAGTAACATCAAGAAATCTCCTTGTCATAGTTAAAGCACATGAGATCTAATTAAAATGAAGGAAAGACATTAGATTGTGTCATTTCTGGGGCAAGTTGTCCCCACAGTCAATTTTAAATGAAAACCTATATTTGAATGGAAAAGCGCTTTTGTGCACACTCCATATTTGCAGCTGTGAGTTAGAGGAAGTAATTGTATTTGCACTGCTGCTTCTCTGCAAGTACATTTCTGTGATAAATCTAATGAATAGTGTTGTGCAGGATTATACAGCTATTCCCTTCAACTGCACCTGAGAAACTCATCAATCTCATGCCACAAATCAAATAAGAACAAGCAACCAAGCAAGCAAACTATTCCTGTCATCAAATCCTCTTCTGCTTTTGATGAGAAGTACAGACTTGGTTTATGTTTCTTACCGTAAGAAATATTCTGTTGCTTGACAGATAAAATCAAATCAAGTACCTTTTCCTATGTTTCTGCATACTCCAGCTGTCACGTCCCCATCAGGTGTGTCTCTTCACTGCTCATCAGCTTTTTGGCTTGTTTGGGATGTATAGCTGGTAGGCGCCAGTCACCATTGGCCTTCAAGACATGTGTCAAGCCGAGAGCTTATGTTTTGTAGTGGTTTTCCATCCTCCAAAGCCAGATCCTCCAGCCTGGATCCTCAGCTGGTGGAAAGCAACATTTCGCTGTGGTTTTCAGCGTAGCTATGCCAGAGAAGGATCTGTCCTCTGTGTTTCACACAAGGTTAAATTTATCTGTTCTGAGTCTTTGGCAGCTCTGCACTATTTTGTTAAAAAACAGCCCAGGCCATATGGAAAGATTTCCACAGAATGCAAAGCAGCTCAGAGACCATTATACTTCCACGCCTGGGTGTATTTCTCCCCTTTCAGCTCACCCTTCTCATCTTGTATCTATTCTAAGAGATGAAATCCCTGACCAGCTTCACATAGCAGTGATGATAAGAAGAATGAACATGTGTTCAGGTCCGGTCAGAAACAGCTGTGCTGATTTAAGTATCATGCCTGAGCAGTTCACTGATTTCTCCCAGTTGTTCAATACCTTTCCCTCAGCGGAGACGAGGCAGTAAATGACGCTCAGAAGTTTGTTTCTCCCTTTCAATGCAGAGCAAACAGCAGTTTAGGTCAATCTCTAAACCATAGAGATTATCATAAAATCATAGAATGGTTTGGGTTGGAAGGGAACTTAAAGATCATCTAGTTCCAACCCCTCTGCTGTGAGCAGGGACACCTTCCACTAGACCAGGTTGCTCCAAGCCCCATCCAACACTGCCAGGGATGGGACTTCCACCACATCCCTGGGCAACCTGTTGTTCCAGCCTCACCACCCTCACAATAAAGAATTTCTTCCTTACATCTGATCTAAATCTACCCTCTTTCAGTTTAAAACCATTACCCCTCATCCTATCACTACAGGCTGAAGGCATAAATATTAAAGGTTAAGGCAACCTGCTAGCACTCAGCTTATGGGCTGTTACAACATCTCAGTGGCTCAAATAATGACAGCGGAGAGAAGCGTATCGTGCAACCCTGAGTGCCCCAGGGCAGGACTTTAACCTGGAATTTGGCTGGAGCAGTCAGGAGGAGGGAGATGCAGAAGCGATTATGATAACTGCAAAAAAAACCCCAATCTGCAGCCCACGAGTCAGGCCAATGAGTCCCACATGGTGTTAGTGTTGATTTGATATGATACGTCTGCATCGCTGCTGAAAAAATTCACAGTTGATCTTTCCCTTAAAGACCGATAAGAAAGCAAAACATGATGACTTTGTACAGTACTTTTTGATGCCTTGAGACAGATGAATAAAACAATGTGGAGAGAGGGCAGATATTACTCAAGGTCTTGGCTATGAGAAAGAGTGAAGAAATTACTATAATTTCATTTTATATATTTGCATTTGGGCAATGATTGGTATCAATTCTGCAGATAGTTTTATCATGGCCATTTTCTATGAGTACATGAATAATCTGGCAAATGAGGAAACTAGCAAAAAATTTAATTTAATATTAAATTAATATTAAATAAATCATACCGAATATTAATTGAAATTTGGATCCACACTTACTAAATATTCTTCCTGGAGACTAGCAACTTCCAAACCAAAATCGGAAGATGGTACTCTCTGATTTCTGCATGAAGTCAAAATAGTTCAATTTTTAATGTTAGATGCTAACAAGAAACTGAATTCAGAACAAAGAGAAAGCCAAAGAGTATTTGGAGAAATTATCTAATGAATACTTTCTAATAACAAGCACATTTAGAAAATCGACATCTGCTCATGGGTAATTCATGAACAGAAACACAGTCAGCTTCTTTAACATGAATTTCAGTATGAATTATTCACCGAGCTTTAAGTATCATGGCATGTAGTCCCTGTTGTTATTTGCCAGGGTTTAACAAAAGAGGATACGGACACAGATGCCAGCGATACTCCTAAGCAATCAATCTCCTTTGCTTCCCTTGCTAGCACGAGGGACTGTGAAGAGGTGTTCACTTATAGACTCTTTTCTCCCTCAGCTGGAACTTGTGTTTATGGCACCGCTGTGGGCTTTTACCAAAATTATTCCGGTCTCATAAATTCAACATATGACTTGTCCCTGCGGTGGGATCAAGCATGATAGGAGGAGAAGATGGGGTCCCGAGGGAGAGTAACCACTTGTTTTACTGCAAACTCCTATGACAAATAACAAAGGTACCAATGAGGAACCTGGAGTATAAGAAATTATGTGCATTTACATGAATACTACTTTTGCATATTTGTATTACAATAGCAGGCAAAGCCCCAGTCAAGATTACTGGCAATGTACTAAGATGAAAATAGGACAAAAGAGCTTTCTGACCTTGAAGTACTAATCTTGAAGAGTATTAATATCTCTCGCGCTGCTCTTGGAGAGCAGGATTTCATGCCTGTCCGTCTGCTAAACATCCCTTTTCAACCTTGGTGGATGTAAATAACACTACAACATGCCTAATACCATCCGCTGTAGCACAGACAATTCCCTGCAAGCCCAGGATGTAAATGCTGAATATACATCTTTTCCTTTCTAGTCATAGACTGCTTGATGTACTCTCTGATTACCAAATCTCGAATGCCGTGTGACACCAGCCTCACACCCCGGTTTAGTGTGCATTTTGGGTCGACAGCTGGGGCTAAGGAGATGTATCTCCAAGACCCTACTGGCAAGAAAAAACATTGGCTGTCAGCAGTGAGGACTCTTTACATAGTAAAGTTTATTTGCTATGACACTAAATGCGAATCTTCTTCATCAGGTTGTTCCACAGTATCTTTCACCATGGGCTTGGCATGGAGGAATTCATACAGAATGCCATCTCAGGGCTGGCTGATATCTATTGACTATTTTACGGGACAGAAACCAACCCCAAAATATTACAGAAGTTCTGAAGAGTTACTTTGGAGTTAGGGATGTTTCTCATCTCGGCAGTCTCTCATTTATTAAATGATATCTCCTCGGGGGGAAGATGGACCCGTTCCTGGTGGACTTCACTCCATGGTGGTGGCTCCAAGGTGTGCTGGTGCTGATGGTATGGAAACACTGCTCTCTTTTTCTCACCTCAAAGGAGTACAGGGCCACTTACTCCAGCGCAAGCTCTCCTGGCAGGGAGTGCCATGATATCAGCACCTAATAATTATGGCATCATTTGATATCGTGTGCGTTTCAAACAATGACCTCGGTTGCGGCTTCTCTATATTGCCCACCGGCACACTGGCAAGAACCTGCCTTCTGTCCTCTGGAGAGAGCTGGAAGGAAACATTTCACTCAGCTAGTTTCTATCATCTGCAATGCCAAAAGGGAAGCAAGAGAAATACAAGGAAGTCGCAATGATAATACCAAAATAATCTGCTGTTCTTACCACATGTTATAGTAATTATACCCTTCTCCTTCCATCCCCAGATGTTCTGTGTTTGAAGAGAGATTCATGGTTACAGAATGAATCAGGAGGGAGATGCAGAGAAAGGATGTGAGCCATGAGGATGATGTAAGGAAAAAAAGAAAAAGAAAAAAAAAAAAAAGAGGGAGGGGGGGAGAAAGGAGATGCTTGAACTCTTTTGGAAGGGAAGGAGGAAGCCTCAGCGCAGGGCTCTTGAAATCTCACATCAGTCAGATGAGAAGATTACTGCAGCAGAGAGGAAGAAAATCAATAGCATATGAAGCAATTTAGGAGTGAAGCGAGCAACAAATCAAAGAGCTGTTAAAAACCAAGATCTGCAAAGAAGGAATTTTCAGGCAGTCCCCCATAAAAACCAGGGTAAAAATGCAGCTTTTAGTTGGAGTGCCAGGATGCATGGAGTGTGCTAGCTGCTATTACAAAAATTAGTAAAAAATAGTGAGTGTGATCCAGTAAGTCCAAATGAAGAAACAGGCAACTTTGGCTAGGACACTGTTCTACAAATACAATTTATGACTTAAAAGAAGGTAGACCTTTGGCTAAATCTCATGAATTTTTCATTTCCTCAAAATTCTCCTAAACTTTCATTTTAGGGGCAAATATTGGCAAACGTTGGCGGGGAGGGAGCCTATTTAACATTTTAAATAACATTTTCCTTAATACTTCCAGCAAAGTGCTTGAACTATTTTTGAATGAGAGGAAAGCGAGTATGAACGCTTTGCCCACAAGGAGAAAAACGAAACCCTCGCCTCAGTTTTACGACCAGTTCTGATGATCCCGTATATCTCTATTAGCCAAAGCTGTGCTTTGACTAGAAAATAGTTTCTACCAGCGACAGGTGTCTTTGATTATTCCAGCACGATTTTCAGCACTTCTTATCCATCTTTCGGAGTGTGGAAAGTTTAGCCATTTACTCCACATGGGGTCCTGAGCCTCGCGAGGAGCATGAAGCTCTTGCGTTGGGTAATGAACAGCTCATCGGAATGGCCTTTGTTCTCCATGCAAAAGAAGACGCACGCTGAGGTCTAGAGCTTGAGCTCAACCAAAGAGACGTCAACGGGCAAGTCGAAGGGTAAGGCGCGAGAGGAATCACTTTGCCCAGCTTGTGGTTGGAGCTGCTCCGCCAAGATGCACCTGCCTCTTCGGGGTCCCTCAAGAGCTGTTCCCATGCCAGGGATGGAGATTCCTGGCCACGCGTGGTCCTCGCTCCTCTGTGAGGATGCCAGGAGCGTGCGGCGGATGGGCAATCCACCAGCTGGCTGCCGAAACCAGATCTGGAGAAACAAAAGGGGATTTGGCTCAGAGTAGCCAAGGAGTTGCACGGCCAAAGCTGGTCTGCTGGTGCTTCTTTGTTCCTTCGTAAGGTGGAACATCTCGGCCCTTTGCCTCACACCGTTCAACGAGGGAGGAGAAACTGTAGGAAATGGGCTACAGCCTGCACGCTGGAAGAGGAAGAGGCACGCTGCAAATAGTAGGAAGAGCAGAAACGAGCACTGAGAAAATTTAGGAGATATTTAGTAGAATATACAGGTTTGGGTTTTGGTTGGTTTTTAAACTGTTGGTAGATTGTATCAACGCAGTCTAAAACCAGGCTCTTGAGTTGCAATTATGCAGAAACCAAAGCTGACGCTGCTAAATACCACTGTGCTCTTGAAATGCTCAGTAGGGGCCTGACTCAATGCTCATTGCTATGGCAAGGAATTAAGAAACACTGGACGATAGTATTTCACTTTCCTGGAAGGAACAAGGCTATAGAACAACAGGGAGCAGGGTATTACTGGAAGAATAATAATAAAAAATGCCCAATTATTTTTAACCTGATAGAGTATCTGTTAACAAATTATTATTTTCTTATCTGTTTCAGGGCTGATTGCCTTCTAACAATGCCCTTCTTTAAGACTGCAGAGAAGGTATGAATAAAAGCAATAACAAGTGACTAAGTTATTTGCATTTCTTCTGTTTACAGTGGCCAATATTATACTACACGGGCTGTGCCACCTACCCATGCTGCAGACCTCCCTGATATCTCATCAACTTTGCAAGGAGATAAATTCTGGCAAGATCCGTCCAGCTCAAGTTTACAGCCTATTTCTACCTATGCTTCATTATAATACATTATACTGACCACATAACAGCAAAGGAAACTGTGAAAGCAGGATCCAGGAAATAGTGTAACTAATATGTGAATGAAAGAGAAAGCAGATGGGGAGGATGCTCTTCTGTGAACCATGGGAAGAAACTTGCTCCAAAGCCAGTGTTCCTTTTCCTCCTCTTTCTTGCTGACAATCCAAGCAAGTTGTGGCATTTCAGAATAAATCCATCTAGTGACATTGATGCAAATGAGATCAGAATAATTTCCTTTTGCAGATGAGGTCAAGAGTTCTACTTTTGCAGAACAGACATGGTCACTCTTTTAAGTCAGAAAAGAAGCTACCGCACTGTAAAATAATAGCAACAGAAACAAACTGTTTCTTTATGGAAAAGCCACCTATGCATTGTGAGAAAATTTTTCATGAGCTTTTTAAATTGTCTGATAATGCTTAGCAGAAAATTATCACCTCTTCATAAATTTCTAAGTGAAGATCCAGTTAAACTGATAGGAAAATCAATGTGTCTCAGGTTTAAAAGAGCAACAGAAGTATAACAGTTATACTTCTGCCAATCTAATCCACATTATATTATATATCACTCTTCTGTAATATATTTATTGATATCCAGCACCATATTATACATAGGCTTCTTAACCACCCCTTTAGATGTATTTCAGTAAGATGCGCAGTAATGCACTACAAATAAAGTAGTATGAACCTAACAGAAAAAGCTGAAGTCAGTTAGACTTTTTACAAAGTCTTTCAAAGGACTGTGGTTTAAAACTTAATTCATGATATAGGGATGAATTATTACTGTTACAATTATTTTACCTTTGCTATCTTAGTTTGTGATTTTTCTCCTGTTGAACAATTCCAGTTCAGAATACAACCAAGAAATTAAGAATCGCTTCTTCCAGTGGATGTCAAATCTTCTGGTTTTCTGCCCAAAAAGGATTCCAGGGAGTACAGATGTACTGCACTGCTCAGGAATGACAATTATAGAGTCAGAGCAAAAAGTACTTAATAAACAAAGTTTTCAACTTACAGTACGGGATCAGCAAAATTAAGCTTAGGAGCTGATGAAACCATGGCAAATTTCAGAATTTCAGACAAAAATATGGAACAAATTCTAATGCATGAAAATACAAAAAAAAAAAAAAAAAAAAAGAAAGAAAAAAGAGTTTTTATAACTGGCTTTAGCAGTTTTACTTTAACTAGGCTAGTTCAAATTTCTCCCCAGTAACCATCCACTGCACAGGATTATGTCCCATTACTGGGTTGGATACCTTGCTCAGCAAATTGCTGGGCCTCAGACCAAAAAGGGGGAAAGTCATGAAAGGCATAGGGGGTGGAAAGGCAGGTAAAGTGAGACCTAAATTTCCTCAAGTGTTGAGTGGGAATGAGCTTAATTTTATTCTTGAAGTGTGTTGTTTGAAAGCCTATGATAAGGAAAAAACCAGCCCAGGTTTTTCAGCTTAGCTGATAATAGCCAAACACCTGCTTCATTCATGCTGAAGGTAGCACTGGACAAGGTCTGAACACATCTGTTTTCATTCAGCTGTTCGGAAGGGTTTGACATCCTATAGGGCTTGACAGTCCATATAGTCCATCGAGTCTTCCAGATAGACAGGGCTAGTTTGTTTCTTTGGAATGGATTTTACCTGGCTTTGCTGATTAGTTTTGTAAAAGTCAAATTAGAAACAGCTAGTCATGTCAAATACAATGACATTAGGTTGAAAACTAGGTGAAATGTATTTCTACACAAAGAATACATACAGCAAAGAATGAGCCTATAAAACCAGCTTTCTGTATCTGATTTTTAGTTGACTGAAACTGTCTTAAAGGATCAACTGCTTATATTAATCTTTTCTATCCACAAGAAATACTTTGGAACTGTAATGTTCTACAGGATGAATCTTGAGTTAGCAAAGCTATTAGGGAAAAATAAGAGTTATTTTAGTGTGATACTCCAAGGAAATCACAGAGAATGTTCCTCAGGGTTGAATCTGCAGTAAAAGAAAATCTAAGGACAATTTAAGTTCTTGTCAGGTACAAATCTTGGTGTAAATTTGACAAACAGCATGCCTTTAGGCAAGCATGAGTCTGTCTATTTATCTGTCTGTCGTCTTGTTTCTCAAGACAGTCTTAGGAATTAAGGCGTTGTACAAGAGTTTCTGGCTCATTTTGATCAGGATTCATTATCCTTTTTCTGTCCCAAACCACAGCAAGAAATGAACCTGAATGTTGGCAAGATACATGATTCCCTATTCTTTCCTTAAACCCAAGCAAAATATGCATATCCCTTTATACACCATGATAGTCTTCTATACATTTGATGTAGTTTTCTTTTCCTATTTGTAGAGCTACTCAAGGATATTGGTTCTTCCATTTAACCACAGGGGCCCTGGAACAATCTTTAATGCATTTAGGATGTGGTCATATTTTAGGATGTTTTAGAGTATAAAATCACACTTGAGGGCTATTTAAGTCCTTGAAAAAGTGCAATGGACACAGCTGTATGGCCTGCCAATCTCATAACTGTCCCTCCTGCTGGCCCTGGGAGACATCTGTGTTAGGGAAGGGGTAAGAGGATTAGTCTGCCTACTGTGAGTTCACCTGTTTACCTAGGCTATTATTTATTGAAGATCAAATTGACTGAAAATCATTCCCGACAGAGAGCTGGCAAGAGATGACATTACGAGGAGACCAGAGTTTGTGTTTTATAGGTTCAGTTATCTGTGATTTAGGGATCATTACGATCTCTTTAAAATTCTTAAAGCTGGCCAAAAAAACTAAAATTAAAGGAAGGCTGTGCCTTACATTAAACAATTTAGAAAACAAATGGGAATAGAATAGAGACACTATTCTGTTGGGCTAACCCTTTTCTTTAGTTTGACATGTATGAATTTCTTTAATACTTTTGAACTTGGTTTTGCCAGCTTGAGTGCCTGATGGGGGAAGTGTTATTTGTGATGGGTGAAGTTTTCCTACAAATAACTTCTCTACAGTTTCTAGGATGGTATGCACTCTTAGTTTGCCCTTCAACTGGAGAAGCAAGACCAGGTTATAGTTGAATAAAAGTGACATGTATTCCGTGCTCCAAAATCTTGGTGTCTGAACTAGTCATATGGAAACAGGGAGACTCCCTGGTCTGAATCTCGGACTTGAAACACTTCAGATTGGATCGTGACAATATCTTTGTTGTTCTGATTTCAGCTGACTATTAAGGCAGTTGCAAGTGAGACACTTCAATCTGCCTTTTCTTGTTTGTATGGATATTTTACAACTATTTCGTAGTGAAAGGAACAGATTTAAAACTGTAAGACAGAAATGCGTGCAGTTTCTAGCTCCATTTTCAACAATCTTGAAGTTGGCGTGGGCAACAAATCTTTTTAGACCTTGGTTTTCCGCTCTTGGAGGGCAGCAGCTTTGGGAAAAGGCAGGAGTTTCACCAGAGAAAAGCACCCTCTTTTGTTAAGCAAAGCCCAACAGTTTTATGGAGCGGTTCAGTTTAGGCAAACCTGCCGTCTAACAGGGGAGACATCTATTTCCCTCTTACTTTTGCTTTGTTTTATTTTAACAGAGCATTTCTTCCCTGCTGTTTATCCTCTCGGACAAATACAGGAAAAAGCCCACTTGCACCCCTCGACCTTTCTCCTCGACAACTGACAATTACCTTCCTCAGCCTAAAGGCATTGCTTTTTTTGGGAGTGCCTTATTTAGAACACATGATCAGCATTCAGTGCTTTCCAGTAGCCTCCAAGCCCCACTGAGTATTTATTTACATTGTATAAAATTAGAGGAAATGAAGGGGTATGTGTTTGAACTAAAAGCAACAACCTAATTCTGCTTGTTATAAACTCTCCTAATGGAAGGATTTCAGTCAATGTCAGCTTAGGGCATGGAGGGGAAAGCACACTACTCCTGGGCATTTCTAGCATAATGGGGCATGATGCCTAACAATAAAACACATTTAGCAACTTTCTAAACTAAAATCATCTTGTGGGTTTGAACTGATTTTTACCATTCCACACTATGAACCCAGTTTGTGTTCTTGGCTTCTTGTCTTACCAAAGGACGTCCCACAGAGGTACCCTTTGGGGCTAAATAAAATGAAGAATTTCTTATTAAACAAATACATTAAAAAAAAAAAGAAAAAAAGTTTATTTGCATGTGGGGGAAAGAGGGAAGATTCCACTGCAAGTGAAAAAGATGGGTGCCCATAAAAAGGACACTGACTAAAACATAATATATGTACAAATTACAGGTAATTAAATTCAATGAATTTGGTTTGCATTGGTACCTGCACTCCTTCTGTCTTTCCTGAATGAAGGAAGAACTCCTCAAGTCTTTCTGGCTTCACTCCGCGTCTCGAAGGTAAATACAAATGAAATAACCACAGAAGGAAGTTGATTAGATACAGGTTTGTGTTGTGGAAAAGAATCCAAAAAATTAGTTACACCATAATACTGTAAAAAAGTTTTTTCTAGAGCTAATAATTACAGACTCCAAGATGGATCTTAGTAGGGAGCCTGGAAAGGAAAAACCATGGAAGAAATTCCAGACATCCATAGCAGCATTAACGGTAATCTAGAACAGATCCCCAATCCTGGTGCCAAAGTTATTTTAAAAAACATTTATAGCTCATTGTCATTGGTGCCAGCCCAAATTTGCCACTGCCAAATTTAGCACTGGTGTCAGTGTTTGCCATCATTGGTTTGGACATGCCTATCATCCACTTTTTAGAAATCCATAAGGAAGTGACTGTACTTCCTGGAGCTACTGAATGTTTTACCAAAAACTTCTCAAATGTCTGTAGAATCGCTTATTAGAAAACCATTCCTGCCCTGTTTGGGTTAGTTCTCTCCAGGTTTATTCTTGGGATAGGACAATTACCAATTTCTCTTCAAAGCAACTCTGCTTTTAAGAATAATGTGTAAATACAATCAGAAAAGTTGTCCAGAACACTCGATCAAATTACTGTTAAAGTTGTGCCATTTAGTGTAATGAACTTTTCTCTGGGCTGGAAGGAGAATGAGGGGAAAAAAGGAACGCTGAACGCTGAAGAAAACCTTGATGTCTAGGTCATTGCCTTTGCACACGAGAGTGCTGGGTTCAAACCGGTATTTGTGAATTTTCAATTATATATAGAAAGTTTCAACAAGCAGGACCAAGCCAGGCTGAAGCTATCATCAGGTTTGGGTTCTGTGAGGTTGATCTTCTTGCCGAAGAAGATGACAGTATTTTTTAAAGCGTGTAGAAAGACCCCAGCATCAGAGTAAGGCATTTCAGAACTAAGGCGTTTCAGGCTTGGCATGCTAATCTTTCTGAGTGGGATCCCCAGGCCTGAATGTAATTAGGTGCTACTAATATCAGTCCTGAAGGTTTTCCAGCAAAACTCCCATGAGCTCACAGGAGACTTTAATTCTAACATTTAACTTTGCATGAAATGGAACATCCCAAAGTCATTTCAATGGACGGAAAGTTATCTGCAGCTTGCCCGCTATGAATGCTGCTCAGCCATTTTCAAAGGCTCCAGTTCCCTCCCGTGCTAAATTCCTAGAAATGGGGGAAATTTCAAACCTTTACTCCTGCATCTGCCGGGGTTCCCCTTGGCTGGCAGAAGCCTGCACGGTCCACTGATGTCTTTGCTTGGCTTGCTCTGGAGAGGCAAGAAGAGTTCTGACGTCACACACGTCTCATGATTTAGCCGTCAACAGTGACATAGACACAGCCAACGTAGTTGCGTATGAGTCCGGTCTTCAAAAAACACTGATGTTTCCATGGTATCTTCCCTGTGTGCAGCCTGTAATAAACAATTACAACAACTAAATGGGTGTAAGCACCATTTAGTGCTTATAGCACTTAATATATATAAATTCGAATATATATATAAGAAAATGACTGGGGAATATGGATGCTCCCACTCGCAGATATCCAGCTGGAATTCCCTTCAAAACATCTATTTTTTCAGAAGGAGATGCTCAAAATTTTCTGAAAATCAGACTCACCTAGCAATGTTTAAATACTTCTAAGATCATGATTCTTTCCTCTTTCTTTTTCTTAAACCAAAGAGCTTATGAAGACCCCATGGCTTTATAAGCCCACTGGAACGCCGGCCACTGAGTCTGCAAAAATCAGTTCAAAATGTGATGGAGGGAGCAGGTGAAGGTATTAGAAACTAATATCAGCTTACAGCAAAGCGGAAGAAAAGAAGTTTACTTGGAGGCAGATAAAGACAGAGCCGTGCTTGGTTTCCTGGCACTACTTGAGAGGAAAAAAGGAGAGAAGTAACAAAGCACAGATGATAAACAAGGATGGGGATTCTTAAAGGAACTTATTTATTTGTAAACCTTCTACGTAAGCAAATAAATGTGTTCTGCTAATGACTGGGAATCTAAACAGGTTTGGGTTTTTTCTTTAAATAAAACAAATAAATATTCCTGTGCACCTTTAAGACTCCTCTGCAATGATTTATAGCAAACATATCAACAGCATAAACCACTGTTCAGTAGCTCAAGCAATAACTTGCATTCAAGGTCAAGTAAAATCTCAGTAAAAACAAACAATTTTTCAGCGGTCTTTCCAGAAGCAGAAGCTGAGAACAACAGATCATATGTTTAGAAAAAACATTGGAAAATTGTGAAAAAATGTCAACACAAATATTTGGCGTCCGTAAGAAACCGTTCTCTGGCTCTTCCTAAGACGATGCTTGCGAAACATGCCTTCTCCTTGGAGATATTTTGTAGGGCTGCAGTTTTCTTGGGTCTGATTCAGAAACCCTCAGGAAGTGGCTGAAAACTGTGTGGTGATGTAACTGTCAAATTGACACAGGAATGGTTCTGTTGATATTAGCCGGGCTAATCATTCCGCTAATTGGACAGCCATTCGAGACACAATGCAAAGACAGATCGGCTTTCACTTTAACTACTCACACAAATGAGGTTTGACTCAAATGTAATACTTTATATCAACACACTGGA
Organism: Astur gentilis; assembly: GCF_929443795.1. NCBI lineage: Eukaryota > Metazoa > Chordata > Aves > Accipitriformes > Accipitridae > Astur > Astur gentilis. Next base: position 38,684,091 of record NC_064889.1, read on the forward strand.
TGACTGTAAAAATAATACCACATGTGCTGGTGCCTCTTTTTAATAAGTGTCTTCCTCAATTTTCCCTGCTGTATGAGGCACTTTAACATACACATAATTAAGGTTATTTAAGGGATATCAATTGAAAAATGCACCCACAGGAGGCTAAACATGAACGATAGAGCTACCAGTATAGCTCCCAGAAGTCAGTTGCCGTAATTTCGTGCAGCACTTCTACAATATGATCTTCTACACATTGCATCAGAGAAGGATAACCTGGCAATCTCTTGCCTTGCACTTTTGGAAGTCATTTGCATCAGTACAAAATGGTTTTAAAATGCTACCTTTCTGGTTTGGTAGCAATTTATTTGGAAACCATATTGGATAAAGAAAGCAAAAGGCATAGATAAAAGTAGAGCTAGGCTTCCTTTCTGTAGCTCGTGGATAGACGGGTAACACCTTTCTGCTCAGATCTGATGGGAAGAGTCATCCTCAGAGCCCCAGGACAAAAGCACGTCCAAAACACGACAGACAGAGACTGGGAGAAGGTCTGCTAAAATGTTTGTCCTCATCTTTCTTATAGGCTCCCTTTAAGCACCGAAAGGCTGCTAAAAGGTCTCCCTGGAGTTTTGCATGTACCTTTTTGTTGTCATCTTTGTGTTCTGTCAAAGTTTCCCACAAGGTGTTCCTAAAAGGAGAGATGTTTCTGTAGTCAGCATAGGAGATGACTCGTTAAAGCATTAATTCAATGTCTGATCATACTGGGGATGCTTCGAGCTCTGACGCCAATGCATTGCCTTGTGCTCGCAGATGATACCGAGCATGGAACACAGGAGCTCCAGCATTAAAGCATGTTCACCACTCCATGGACAGCACTAATGCAGGCCAGGACACAAACACCATATGCACGACATAATCATGCTCACTGAAAGGCAGCAATTTTACTGCAATTGATATTTTCAATGTTTCTACTTTAGAGCTTTAATCTCAGCAAGGGTTCTGTTTACCGTGAAGCCTGTAAATGGTTTTAGGGGCTATTTGATAAAGAAGAAAATCAAACGTGTGCTTTGTCCAAGATCAAAAAGGACCTGTAAAAAGTTCTACAAATGCAATGATAAAAAATTGCTCTCAGAGTGTATCAGCTAATATCATAACCATATTAAAGGCAGCACAGAGCAATGCACTGGGCACTAGCAAAAGAGAACCGAGGCGCTCCTTGCAGTACCAGGGTCCTTTCACAACACACAAAACCAGCTTCTTTTTGCTGCTTTTATAATTCTGCCGTTGCTTGCATTTATGTCCCCGCCAGCCCAATGCCCTCATAGTACCATGATGATGGCATGAAGCCACCCACCTCATGCTGTGATGTCATTTGATGGCTGAGGGAGCCGGTCAAGAAGGAAAAGGATCTTCTGATTTATCAGGCATGTCTTGATAAGGCAGAAGAAGTTTCCTACATACAACAATACCAAGAAAGAAAAGAGCAATCCCCTTCTCCAATAAAAACACACATACTGCTGGAGATGCTATGCAATACACTACAGAGCTTGCTAATTCTTGATCTTCCCCAAGGCTCTTTTTAGCCTTTAAAAGGTATGCTTAAAACCTGTGACTTCTTTTAAAAATATTTTTACTTTTTCTTGCTTCAACTTTTCTACATTCAAAGTGCTTGGGTTTCAATGAGAGGTAAGCTTACAGCAATTTGCAGATAAACTATTGCTCTGCCGTCTGTGTTTCTGTACCACTTTGGTTTTAGCTATGTTTTCACTCTTCAGGCCCTGTCAGATCTTAGGTCAGGCATTTTTTGCTTAGGGATAGATCATCTGAGTTCAACATGAGAAAATGTCTCAAGACGGAGGAAAATCCTCCTTGATATGTACCTGTCTAATTGCAGTTCCCTCTGCATTCAAGTTCTCCACTTCTCTGGAAAGTTGTCATAAAAATCATTATGTGCCCTGAACAGATGTGACCTTAAAAAGCAGCTTCACAGAGAAAAAAAAAGAGGTGGGGAATATAAAATAGCCTGTGGTGAAAATAACAGCAGGAAAACATTATAAAATCTGAGCCATAGCTGGCTGGCTTCCTCTTGATTATTGCTTTCTCTTTCAAGGACCCGTCCTTGAGAGTCCAGATATTTGAGGGTGATTTCATGAAGGCAATTTTAACACTCTGTTGTTCTAATGAAACAAAGCTGCCGTATAGACCTGTAATAACCTGGTGTTTGAAGAACATCCTCGGCACGTGATTTAAACAGTCTCAAAGGCGTCAATGAAATATCATTCTTCGTGATTTTCATTACAGTGCTAACATAGGACCCTGACTGCTTGTGGCGGGGGGTTTTTTGGTGGTTGATGTCAAAAGCTGTGCAAACTCCTAGCAAGAGCCAGTTCTTGCACTGGAGTGACTGTAGTCTAAACAGAAAACCAGCAGGGACTTGTTCAGCATAGCGCAGATCTGTGGCAAGGCTGGTCATGGGGCTTAGGCAGACCCGACCTAGCCTCAGCCCAGGCTCCCGGTGCTCTCAGCCACCTCCAGAAAAAAACTCAGGACACCGAGTAAGAGGCAGTTTTTGGAAAAGGGCTACAAATACCACGTAATACTTAAAATATAAAACATATGAGCAGTGAGTTTAAATTGTAGATGGATTTGCAAATTGCAAGCCCCTCTTCTACATTCATAGGGCACGGGGCACTTCGGTTTCTAGCCACCAAGGAAAGCTTGAATTTCACCTAAACTGGGATGTTTGGATTCAAATGCATTAGGTTGGATTAGGCTCAGAAATAAGCTTTTGAATACGAGAGAAAATTCTAAAGCACGTCTGGTAATATTTGGATGCAGATACCGTTGTCCTAAATCAGCATATAACGTAACTGAGGTGTTAGAAATTAAATAAGAAATCTGATGTGCCTGTTACACTATGCAATCTTCAAGCTACAAACTGATCTCAATGTGTTTCTTACAAGGTATAATATTTTTTGCGGCATATGTGAATTTTGTATCAATGTAATGTAGAAAAATTCTTAGGTATTTTAAAGCCTTTTGAAAGAAAACACTAGTCAGTCGATTAGGTAATGTGCTGTGGGCTGGGGGGAACAAACACATTGTTTTTCTAAACAGTAAGACAAAAAAAAGAGAAGTGATGGTCTGAATTTTGGAATAAATCATCAGAAGCTACGGTTTATCCCAGGCTGGTAACAGGTTTGCAGAGATTCCTCCCAGACCCTATTAGAGGAAGGACTAAATTCCACCTGCCCAGGGCTTCCCTCCCCACGCTCTCCCTTGCAAAACAACGGGCGTTGCGGTAAGGTCTCACTGATAATCCTTGCTTCACCTGGCCGGTAGAGATGGTATAAGCTGATGTCTGGTGTGTCAGGACCTGGTCCTGAGCTGCTACGCGGTTTCAGCAGGGGCCTGGGTGAATTGCTGAGTTTGACAATTTTAAATCGTTGTCAGGGTATTCAGGCTGTTTGTGTGTGTGTGTGTGTGTGTGCAGGGCAGCCACGAGAAGAGGCTTTTCATTGTTAGAAGCAGAACTAAATTCATGTATGCACATTTTAATGGCTCTTTTCCCACACTGGATCTGGGGCTGACTTTTGTAATGGAAGTCTGGTTTGCAAATGCCCTGGGAGGAGAAGCCATTTTCTCCAGGATTTTTTGTTTTGAACTTTCCCCTTCAGCTCCTTGAGAAATTAAATGCCAAAGAGTGTGTACGAGGAGGGTTTGACACAGTTCTTCCCCACCTATCGCTGCAAAAATTTCCACTCCTACACAGATTTGACAATTCTTGTCTGGTGAGATATACAGATATTGGATTAAATCCTTTCCTCTTTTAACACCATTGTAGAAATTGTTCCTGTTTGGTTGGTTGTCTTTTTCTTTTTTCCCCTATTTCATCATCTGACGCTATTCCACTTTCTCAATAACGCTGCCAGTTCCATTATCAGATTTCTCTGGTTCTGGTGATACTGGAATTAGAAATTAAATTCCTGTGCACAGAGACAAGCTGCTCCTGGAGTCAGAGGTTTTGGCACTTTAGCTATATTTTGCATGGATAGCACAACCCAGATGGAGACGGCAAATAGCACTTTATATCGGAGCTCTGCTGCACATGGATTCAGCAAACTTAAACTTTGGGTTAAACTACACATCGGATGGATTAGCCAGGATCTGCCACTGCTCGCAAACTGCTACATAACCAAAGTTGGCTCACGTCAGAGCTCCTGCTTATCTGATGCATACTGATCATCAAGCAATAGCTTCTGCAGGATCTGTTTCTCCCCCGAACCCCCTGTCTGTCTGCTTCGTACTTTCCTGTAGGTTTCCTCGCTTCAGCAAAATTGTTCCTTCCTGGTCCCAGGTGAATCCTTCCCAAGTATTTAATGTGTAAGTGAGAGAGCCCCCTGACTCGTCCGGGGGTAATACAGCCCAGGAACACAGGGCAAGGTTTGCAGCGCAGCGGGGCACTTCCCCGTATCAGGCGGGAGCAGAGGGGGTTGTGTTGTTGTACCACAATCACTGGGGGAATATTGTTTTGTTTTTGGAAGAGATTGCTAAAACAGATGTTGAATGCGAGATGGCGTTTTTAAGCCTGCAGCAGGCAAGAATTATCCTTCAGGATGAAAAGTGACCTCCAGTGAGCAATAGTGCCTTTAATCCAGAGCTTTGTGCATTGCTATCGGCTTCTGATCGCTTTTAAAACCTCCTCCCTCCCACTCAGCCTTCCCTTTCCCCGGAAAGCTCAGCTTAACAGACCTCGGTGCCTCCTGCCTGGGCTGCCTGGTGCTCCCTCGGGAGATGCTCCGAGGAGCTCCATCCCTGCCCGCTTCCCTCTGCGACCTGCCCAGATGCCGACCAGGAACTTTCAGTAACTTTGCAGTCACGCACAAAACCTAAATACTCACTAAAAAGAAACCACAACGAGCTGATCCCTTCTTAGCCTTATATTTTGGTACTGAGCTTGAAATTCCACGTTGTAATTTTGTAAGTTTTCTTCTCAAGGAAGGACAGCTGTTCCTGCACACATCCCTGAAAGACCTAAACCTAGACAGCTAAGGTCTATACCTTAGTTGGTGATTTCAGCACATATTTCATGCTTCAAACGGAACACCTGATTACCTAGAGAGGGATTTTTGAAGAATCTGTATCACATTAAATTCGGCAGGATCTGCCTATTTCAGCTTTCCAGCCCAAATCTGACCACGGCGTTTACAACCACGTGTTGTCCCGGCGGGTACCCTGCTCATCCCACTTCGACCAACCAACGAAGAAGCGTGAGCTCAGGGAAAAGGTTCGACCGTGATATTGCTGCCGCCCAGGATGCCCCAGCCTGACGGAAGGTCTAGAGACACCACCATGTCTGTACAGGTATTAAAATGCTCCCAGGATGTTCTCACAGTTAAATTATCTACCTAATTATAGAGAAGGGATTCCCCAGAGAGCAGCTGCAGTCCAGCTAAGGCTTTCCTAAGGGTTTTACGAGATGGAGCTCAAACTGAAAAGGCTCTTTGCTCCGGGGCGAGTTTTGCTCTCTAAAAACACTTTTTAAAAAGAGTGGATGTGTAGAAAGAAATCCTTGAAGCTATCGCCCTGGACATGTCCTGCAGAATCGCGGTCTTCCCAAAGAGGGCACTGATGCTCTGCACACGAAGCAGAGGGAAAAGCTGAGAAATACATCGGCGAGGCATAAATCTCTGAAGAGAAATCTGTCTTAGCACGTCTACCTCAGGAAAAGGGGAATTATTACACTTAATTAAAGTGTATTGACACCACATGTGGCCCCACCTCTCCCTTTTGGCTTTATTAATGATAGCAAAACTGCAGGCTTATAAAGGTGGTGGAGGGGGGGGGTGTCTGCATTTCTAAACAGTAACCATAGACTGCTTTGAAAAATACGAATGCAGCAATCACACTTTTTAACAAGCCTAATTTTTACCTCTGAGCTAAGCTACATTTTCTAGTCAATATTTCTACTTCTTGGCTGAATTGGCAAAGGGGAATCAGTGAAGTACTGTTTGCTGCATTACTATTAATGCCATTAGAGCAATACGTGGGCCATTCTTCACAATGTTTATTGACAGAAAGCACTCATTAAGCAGTTAGGTTTTGTGCGTTGTGCGTTGTTGCCTTTTTTCCAGGTGAGCTGTTTAAATAAAAGTCATACACAAAATAATGTCCTACTTGAGCGGAGACTTTCGTCGACAATTCACAAGAAATCTCTGTTGAAACATAGAGATTCTGCTTAAATCTTGAGCGGTGTGCCTAGATTAATGCCTCCCACTGAGGACCCCTAATTTAACAGTGCAATCCTTTAGGTCCAACATGTGGAAGAAGACTGGGGCTTTTAAAGGATGGGGCTTCCTAGGAACTGGATTTTTCTCGGGAAGTTTTATGATCATTCATTAGCACCTAAGGCAGGAATAATCCTGATCCACTGACCAAATTTATTTCAGATGTATGCAGAGCTTCTCATTCAGGTCTATGGGTCAAAGCCCACACTAAACTGAAATCAAAACAGTCTCATTTCTTTGTTTAAACAGTTAAATAAGTGACCTAGTTTCCCAGTGCATTTAAATCCCTTATCTTGCATTGATTTCTAGGGAAGAAGCAGAAGTTTCAAGATTTAAATTAGATCTTTGCATTGATATTTTAGTGTGCCTTTTCCCCTATGTCTCCCTGACTCTAGACCTGTGTCCTTACAAGGGAGCCTTTTCCATTCCTTGCCTTTTCCTTACCAGCAGTCTTGTTAAATCCTGAAGTTAGCAGAAACTGCTTTTCTCTTTTAGCTCCCTGCACTGGGATGCAGGAGAACAGACTAAGCAACAGGTTTAACATTTTCCTTTCCTACGTTGTGAAAATCATGGGTGGCAAAAGTGTCATTTTCTAAAATCTTGGAGTCATTTCCTAGTAAAGTTTGGCCGTGACTGGAAATTTCACATAAAACAGTGGCAAGGGTTAATATTATTCCTGCCATAACATTTTGTACAATTTCCCATGAGAGCTCTCAATGGTTTTCCACTGCCACTGGAAATAATGACTCTCAGCTGGAGTAAGTTGCACTAACACTTGATATTCCTGTGCCAAGTGCTCTTTGAAATGAGCTTGTGTTGCTTTTGCACACTCAAGAATAACTAACACCATCCACTCTTGGTCAGAGTTTCAAACCAAAAGCCAATATTCTTGACCAAACTGTTCTTGAGTTGAGTTTACATCAAAATCTTATGGAAAGTGAGAGCAACGATACGTTTAATTACCAAATCAGCCAATGTGACTGTAAGAACTGAGGAGCTGATACTCTTATAGGAGGTCTAATTTCTGGAGTGTTCCTGGGTAGGTGTTCTTCTTCTGTACCACTGCAAGGAACAGAGTGTGATCAGCAGAGATGTAAATGTTAGCCAAATCCCAATTCAACTTTGGACTTCTGTGATTCATATGGATTCTGATTTAGTTTACCCACCTGACGAACTGGACAAATCCAATTTATTTTAAACAAAGCTAGGGCAAAATGTCTACAGTTTTCATATGAATAGAAGAAGCTTTATAAGAACACATATTGGCCTGTTTTTCTTCTGGGGATGTGTCTTTCTTCTAAGCGTGCGCTGTAGTTGCCTAGCATTCTTCAAAAGTTTTACCACTTCGAATCACTATTTGAACCATGCAAGAATTAAAAAAAAATCTATCCTTGGATTCATAGCTACAGGAGGATAATGTATAAGAATCTGGCCCATTTACTACAAGAGAACAAAACACAAGCAAAGGCAAAACACCCTCGCTGCTACCAGCTCAACCAGCTAAAAATATGGTACCCTTCTTTACCTGGTTATAGCCATATGTAAAAATTCTCTCTGTAGGCTACAGAGGTTGATTGATTGTATTCAGAATAAATTATTTGACATTTTGTGTATTAAAAAAAATAATAATCCATTACTTATATTTTGCAGATCCTTTCAGGATGATAGAAAGATAAAGGTTGCCAGAACAATACATGGCTGGAATTTCTGAAGCGAAATTCAAACCTTCCAGTTTAACTGGTGTGATTTATTTATTTTTTTAGATGTTACTGCCAATGAGTTCATTGTACAAGATGAGCTGAACAGGACTGTAATTTGAATTATGCAAAATACCATCAAACCAGCTCTTCACACTCAACCTGGGAATGTAAGGCTATGTAATTCCTATTAGAAATGATTGCTATTCCACCAGAGGTTGCATGCATCTCTTCAACACTACAATCACTGCCAAGTTATCAAGGCTGGGAGTGGCATACCCGGAAACTGGAAGATTTCCAAGTCATGATCCCTCATTCTTAAACACTGGTAAGTCTATGGCTCTAATACGCTAATATTACTGGGTCAATGTCATGTTCTGAGCATGTCCAGAGCCAAGGTGATACTATGCATTACACCCTTCCCAAGCTGCCAAATTTTGCTGCAGAAGAAAAAAAGAAAAACTTGACTATATTGAGAATGTTAAATCCTCAACATACCCTCGGTTAATGATGCACATTGAATTTAACATTTGTAATAGGTGCCGGGATAGACACCCGGCTAACCACGCTTTGTTCGACGTGCATTAACAAGTCAGGTAAAACAGACGCGCTGTTCTTCTACAAGGAGAAAAATAGGGGTACCTCAGGAGTTTGCAGAGTAACCCAAAGTCTCCCTATGAATTTATAACTGGTTATGACAGGGGTTAAAATTATCAGGAAGCAGTATCGCCATTTGATGATGTCACAGCTGCCCTCTGGGAGAGTGAGGTCACTAACAGAGTTGTTCAGGGAGATAAGAGTCTGTTAAAATAAACAGAAGTGCCACGTAATTACCCACACTGCAGGAGGAGGATTAGACTGTTTGGAAGACCCTGTGTCTGCCTTACGCTCACTGTCACTTTTTTTTTTTTTTTTCCAATCCTTGGGCAGAGGTGGAGGGAACAGTGTGGTCGAAATCGATAACTGGGGAGTCTGAACAGAAAACGCAAGGAAACCCTGCTCTTTCACATCAGTTAAAAAACTGTTTCGGTGGTATTACACACCCTTTCACCAACGTGTAGAGCAGTGTTGTATTATTAAGTGGAGATAGCCGGGAAATTTTCCCATCCAACAAGGCTAATTCAGCAAAAGTGAAGAATTTAATGAAAGAACATCACATTTTGAAAACCCAGGGTATGCGTAGGCTTGAGCCGCTCAGCGCTGGCATGGCTGGGATTAAAGCCCCGTTGGCGGACCAGTGCTCAAGAGCGAGGAGCAGAGGGAAGCGATCCTTGGGGGTTAAAATCCCACCAGCTCTCCTGGTCAAACCCACACCGGGTATCTTAAGGCCACAGTCCAAGGATGCCAACCGCCTCCACGCTGCTGAGTATGAACTCCATCACCAGGAGGAGGCAGAAGCAATGTTCTCGCCTGTTACATCAGGAGAAATCAGCACAAGTCCAGCTTTGGGGAGATAAGAAATCTGCAGTTTTGGGTTCCACTGGTAGCGCAAGTAAAGCCGGTGAAATATGTGGCAGGCTTGCCAGGCTCTGCGTGGCACACGTCCAGATCAGCAACAGCAAGAACATGGGAGCTGAGACTCAACGGCGCGTCATTGCCATCCTTCCCCTGCAAGTACCACATATGCTACACATGCAGGAGCTTGTATTTCCCTGAGTAATGGTTCCAAAAGGAAATATTGAGAAATCCTGAAGCAAATAACTATGCTGGCATCTTTTCTTTTTTTTTTTTTTTTTTTTAAAGAAAATGGAAGAGATGACCAATAGGTTCAGACTGTCTTGGAGGCCTGTTTTAAAAGTTCCCATTGTACAAACAAGTCATCAGGATTCAAACCACTTTAAAACACTTGCAATTGAAAACATGCTTTTAGTGGTTTTGTGAGAGCAGGGACTTTTACCATCTATTAATATTCTGCTAGCTTTGGTTACTAAAAGTATCATCCTGGGCATGCTATTTTTGACACTGTATTTGGAACATAGCAAGAGCACTAGACAGGCGCTGTAGATGGTTATCTTGAGCATTCATGATGTTTAAAGATCTCCCAGAAAGTATTGTAAAAGTGTGTAAATCCGAGGAATCTGGACCAATTCCAGCTTCAGTAATACATTCTCCCAATATTCCTCCTGCAGTTTCAATTGGAAAACCATCCTGAAATGCTGAACAGCGTTGCCGTGTGCTGTAAAACAACTGCCATATTTTACCCAACATTTGGCTGTTCTTCTCTTTAAATAATTTGTAAGTCATTTTGTAAGGAGCTCTGGGATAAAAAAGGGCTGCATAAATATATTATCATTGTCATTAATTCTGGCAGTATTCAAGACCACCAGTATTTAAAATCAATTAACAGTTCTTTTCCTATTATCATTGGCATTTTATTTTTATTCAGCTAGAACAAGTCTCTCATAAAAGTTAAAAACAATCTATTTTTGGAAGTAATACGCAACAGTAAAGGAGACCTGGTGAATTCTCATTAGACTTTTACCAACATGACTTTTATGGAAATATTTTCGCATGTAGAAGTTTTGGCCTGGTGTGAAGGGTGAGACCACATCCAGTAAAATGAGTTAACCCTGCTCATTTCACACCTTTAGCTCATCATGTCTTTCTTTTTAGGTTATCATTAAAATACATCAAAACAAAGTCTGTTCGAAGCTCAAAATACTGTGAAGCAGGACCGAAATCCTGTCTCTGTTTTGGCTCATAGAAGCCAAGTCAAGGTTGGATTTCTTTAGCTGTTACCAGGTCTCTGTCAGCAAAGGTAACAAAGGTACTGTTCTTTTCCATGGCCCCACCTTTGACATGCCCCAGTGCCAACAACCTATACGTTTTGTCAGTAGCCAGAACCTGGCTAACCACAATGGACTAAATTAATGTTTGGGGCAACAGCTTCCTAAAGATGGTGTAGCATCACCAGTTTTGTCTGTTATTAATGACTCCGAGAACTCTGGAATTTGCATCAGCCTTAAATTCAGCTGCATGTTTCATGGGAAGTTTTACCTGAAGCTTGTGTTATATGGAAGTACCATCTGAGTCACCTGGTAACCTACACTCTGTTGGAGACAAAGCGGTAGAAAGGCTTTACCTGCCTTTTAATGTTTAGCATTTCTGAAACAAACCTCGGGTGTGACAAAATGTAAACACGTTTCCCAACATAAAAAGATAACTATGCCCGGCAGTACCACTGATAATACTTCACTGCAGAGCTTTGGGAGGACTTTTATTGTCTCCAGACATACAAACATCACCTGAATGGCATAGGGTATGTAGATTTACTATTGCAAGGCAACAAGGAGTGTCTAGAAGCAGCTGGAAATAATTCAGTAACACAGTACAGTGAAAAGGAGTTTAAAAACCACACAGTCTCAATGATATTTTCATAGTGCTCCAAGCAATTTACTTCCACAAGTTAAATGGTTTCAAGACTATCCAGCTCAAAATTACATACACAGCATAAATGCCAACAGTGGTAAACTGCAGAGCATCAGGCCAATGAAACAACAGCCAACAGCCCTCGAGGAAATTACAGTGAGATTTATGAATGGCATTCTCATGGCTTTGATGGATATCACCCAAAGTCCTCTCATATCTGTCAGTGTCTATCTCATATGTGTCTCAGTATGGAAAATAATTCACATTTTATGCCAATATTGCAAAACCCATTGGACTCATTCAGCCCATAAAATCTTTGCCTCTGCTCTCCACCTTGCTGGTATCCAGAACGTGAACCGGCTTGTGCAAGTAAATTACTATTCCATATAGATTATACAGTCAAAAGTTTGGACTATATGGAGTCCATGTAACTTTGTGGCCCAGTTAAAGCTTTTCTTATAATGAAAAGCACCTCCATCAATAACAGATTATAAATGCGGCAAAAGAGACTGGGGCTTAGGTAAGGCACGTGTAAATGTACACTCTGATGATGGGAATAAATAGTCCTACTCTAATTTTTGGTTTGCATTCTTCTGCTGAGTTACTCAAGGAGCAGAGAACATTTTTGTTTGTATGCATCGTCCAACTAGCTCTTATTTAAGGTAAATAGATGGGATGATCTGCTGTATTTAGAGTTTTCTCTGACTTAAAGTGAGTGAAAGGTGAGGCATTTGGCAGATGTGAAGGTTACTCAAAGTCTCAAGTTTATGTTCTGGAGTGATTTTGGACTCAATATACTTTGCAATCTTAATGGCAGCGTGGAAGTAAAAGTCAGAGAAGGTAAATAAGTAAAAGGCAAAAAGCGAGCAAAGAATTTTGGCATGCAAGTGTTATCATCTCTAGAAATCTTAAGTTGAACAGTATGGAGATTTTTCATGGGTCTGCACACATCTCAAGTTGAGACACATAAAAAATTAAAGCTATATATATATACACACGCATTAAAAAAACTTGTTATATGTTAAAAAAAGAAATAATCCCCATCTAAAATTTCACGTAAAAGTCCCACGGAACTTCAGGCATTATTGGAAGGATTTCAGAAGACGTGGCTAGCAAAGAGACAGCTTTGCTCAAGGGGAGAAGCAGATAGACTCACACAACTGCAGACCTGGAGATAAGTGAATTGGAAGCCAGAAACGCGGCAATGAAGAAGGCCAATAATCTTTATCCCAGAAGGATATGCTGCAATAGAACAAGACCATGGAAATAAAATAAGTAATCATTTTATCTTTAGGGTCAAAGCAAAATCTGAAAAAGCACCTAGGAAGACAGACAGAGCTTTGGAGAATACAGTGACCTTGCTATAATAATATACTTCACATTATGACTTGACTGAAAAAATTACCAAGTGAGAAAATGTGCAAAAGGCCAGATCGTAGCGTAATGAAAGACTCTTACTTGTATGAATAAATGTTTTTAAAAATGAATGAGTGAAGCCTTACAAAACGGGTGGGGGTGGGGGGTGTGAAACTAGCAAGTGTTTAAAGTCATTTTATCTATGAATGAATCAAGACAGAAAGTCTAAGGAGAGCACTTGCAGACATGAGCTATCTTAATTTTAGCTACCCCCGTGTGGATTAAAGGTCAAACGCTTTTTGTCTAAATGATATATCAATGTCCCAAAGTAAGAATCCAGAAGATTTTCTCTCCTGGATGAAGAGATGAGTTTCTCCCGATATGACAAGGAGCTGAAAAATGGAAACTAATAAATAACAAAAGTACAATTAAAGGAGAATTGTGAAACCTTCCTGAATCTCTAATCTGGAAATGGTGAACATTGTGCCAAAGTGAGTTACTTTGGTGGAAGGTTTTTTTACCTTCTTGTTGAAAGATTTTTTTTCAAAATATGTAACTTGGGGACAGGGCACAGTAATCGTTACTGTAACTAGGTATCTCTAAAATACCTAAAGGATGCACTAATTAAAAATATTTAATGTTCTGAAAGCAGAGCTATGAGATGTAAGGCATTTTAAAAAGTTGGAAAATTAGAGGTGGACTAAAGAAAGGCAGAAGAAGATTTGCAACTTGGAAAAGAAAAGCTTCTCAGTGAAAAATTTATGGTGTTGAATTTCTGTACTTTGCCAAACAGAAGCTCAAGACTTGATTATATCACAGTAACTGTCACGTAGGCTATAAAAGTCAATGTGGGATGCTTCTGTGCATTAAGTTTGTTGAATTTATTAGCAGATTCCTTTTATCATTGTTAGCCAGACTAGCTAGATTAAAACCAACGCAGGTAAGCACACTTGTGCTGCCATCATACATAAAGGGAACAAAATCGCCGGTAAGAGAGGCTTTCCAGTCTACTGAAGAAAAGCATAAACCCAGGTAACTGAAGCCAAAATGAAAATAAAAATAAGGCATCCTTTTTCAGCAGGGAGAAGAACTGACTTTTTATAGGAAGGACCTGAAGAACGGGTGGATTCTCCCTCTCTTGAAGCCTCTGATCTAATTTAAGCCCTGTCTTGGATGACAGATGTTAGCTAAACACAACTTATTGGCCTCATTACAGGCACAAGTGTGTGAAATTTTGTGGCCTTAGAATCCAGGTGAGGAGATTCCCTCTCCAAACACCAACACAACAACTGTGGGTTCCTCCCGCGCCCGCTGGGTCTAAGCTGGAAATGCTCTATAACACGTAATAAATACAACTGCAAATCACGAGGAATGTGTCGGCACAGGAATACTAAGCTAAAAGGCCGGGCTGCCTCGCTGGCCGTGACAGTAGCTGCAGCGCTGTGCCATGTACCTTTCAGTAACCATCACCGTGATGAAGAAGGATGCGAGGTATTTTGGACAGCGGGTAATAGCCACAGACACGGTTTAAAAAATAAAAAGGTTGACAAAATATATTAGCCTGAGGTAAAATTTCGTTGAATCTTTGCTTGATTATAGACTGTCCAATTTCCAAACATGCACATGCACTTTTGAAACCACTTTTTTAGTGTTTTCAATAAGCTGCAATTATTTTTGCAGGGTTTTTAAACAAGTCCTCCATGGGATTTTTGGTATTTTCCAAGTGCTGCCTCAGACAGTTCTCTTTTAAAATAAATCCTGGGCAGACTATGAGACCAAGGGCTGGGTCTCTGGGCTGTGCACAGGGATGCAGTAGGGCCAGCTCAGTGGGACTGGGGGGGATAGACTTGGGCTGCTTTAGCGGAGAACTTGGCTCAATATCAAAAGCAACGGGATGCAAAGAAAACAAAGAGTAGAAATTGCAAGATGGGACCGACCTTAGCAAACACTGGCAAGTGAAGGAAACCACCTTCAGTGCTTGAACTGCCAAATGGGGGGGGGGGGGGGGGGAGGGAACAAACAAACAGAAAAACAAATAGAGAAACACAAAAAATGGCTGTGGTTTATTTTAGCACCAAGAGCCTGCAGGTGAATGACATGTCAAGGCTAAAGCCTTCCTCCTTTACATCCCACTTGGGCTGCTGTATGTGTATGAAGAGAAACCTTCAGCTCATGCAGTTGTTGAGCCTCGGGACATGGTGGGATCGCTGGCCAGGCTGCAATGCACTACCTCCGAGTGACCCAGCAAGCTCAGGAGCACATGGGGACACAGCCAGGGACTTGCAGCTTGCAATCCTAAGGTACAGACTGGTACAGCAAAGAGAAATCCTCAGGGCAGAGTTAAATATTGACTATTCCAGCTCCTTCACAGCTGCATGCAATCCCAGCGGGGACCTGAGCTGAGACATCGCGGTTCGGAGCAGGACCGCGCCGAGGCTGGACCTGATTTCCAGGGAGCCTGGAAAGTTTCAAAGTTTCTTTTCATTTTTAGGCTGATTTGGAAAGACGAATTAAAAAAAATTCCTGGACAGCTTCTCATTTGGAGAAGGGAATGATTGGCTGGGGCAAGGTGGGATGAGCTTTGTTTCAGCTACATTGCAATACCTCTCTTCAATATCAACTTCAAAATAAGCTAAGTTCACAATATTTACACCAAACTCCAGAGTGTTTTGGTTTGAACCCATACAAATAAAACACTTCCCTTTTAACCCCGAAATTCAGAATTACCCCTGAAAATAAATTCCACAAACGGAAAGTGAGAAGAAATAAATCTACCAGCTGTCACAGTTTCCAGCTTTACCCAGGCTTCATCTCCCTTATCCCCCTGAAATGCTGGAAAAAAAGATGGGCCTTGAAGTCATAAAGATAGAGCCATAAAAGTAGCCATAAAGATACTATCTCCATCCCTGGACGGGGATAATAGTCCCTTACCCTCAGTGGTGATTGTAAATTCAGATAATTAGCATGCATCAAATGTTTTGGAGAACTCTAAATAAAAAGGCTATGGAAGGCGATGTGATTGTCATTTATGAAATGGTCAGGAGTTATTTGAGCTGCTAGGAAACCTAAAACAAGTTAGGAACTGAAGCTTATTTATGAACACTGAATACTGAGTATATTTGGCTATGCTGGCATTTTGAAAACACTTTGGGACAGTGTTTTTTGCACACATGTGTCTCATTTTGCACATTACCTCAGTCTTACAGTCTGTGGCTTTCCAGAAGTTGACTGACAGCTACAAAAGCGTACTCTCAGCTGTCAGATAAATTGCTGATTATTTTAGTCCTTCTTCCAAGGCTTTGAACATCCCGTTTAACTCGCAGGGAAGAAAAAACAGACTACCCCAAAAGAAACAGATCCAGGATGTTACCATAAGGCTGAGTTTTACTTTGTGTTGCAGAAATTGCCCTGATCAGAGAAGGGGACGTGTCCAAAGGAAGTCTTGAAAGCTCTGCTCTCTGACTAAAGATACACACCGCAGTGTAATGAGATTGAACAGTGGAGATGAGGTTCCTCTGGCTCTCTTGCAATTAGACAAGCAATCATTTCAAGTTTTGGAGCTGGCTAATTGTCAGTCAGTGGCACCCACAAACGAAGATAATGCTGACCTTTCTCCTGCTCTATTTCTGAATATTATACAGTCTTAGAAAACGACGCTTAAATTCTGTGTGTACAAACAGAGAGGCAGTCTCATCCAATTTTAGGACTTGTTTTAAGTGGGTTTGCCTGTAAAACAAACAAAAGAATTTAAGAATCACTGACAACTTCCAGGCACTATTTCCTTTTCTATTGGAACCCTGGAGCTTCCACCACGGCTTATCAGACATGCAAACAATAACAGGGTAATTCTTGAAGTCCAGTCATTTATTTAGGCTAGAAGAAAACCAGCTGAAAAAAATGTAATAGATTTTTCATTTTGCAAAAGATTGAGTTACACCATCTCTAAGGCTTGTTTGAAACTTATCTGAATCTTCGGGGACAAATTTAGACCTGATTAAAATCTCCTTTGCTTTGAACAAGGTTACGCTAGGGACGCAGTTGTAGCTTTTTAGGTGACAACACTCGGCCAAAAATGTTTGAAAATAAAAATCTTTCCTGCTTCTGTTTGATACCAAGGATTATTACGGCCAGAAATCAAACTTACATATTGAGGTCTAAGGGAAAGCGATATGGAGTGAATACTCTACCTAGAAAGGCAAATATCTGCTTTCACGGCCATATTTCATCTCACCTATCTCAGGCTTCAGTGCAGCAAAGTAATTAAGCGTGTGCTTAATTAAGTAATTAAGTGCTTAGTTCTTGGAAAGTGGGAAACTCTATCAGTATTAAACAAACTACCAGACCACTTACACTAAAGCACGTGCCTCAGCAGTTCTTTAGACTGGGTTCTCAGAAAAACATTAATGACTATTTTTTATGAAATTTATTTGGGACTGGACTTATTCCATACACTTTTTGACTGTGGTCAGTTCTCCTCATTTCATGGGCTGTGCATTGTAGCAGCTCCTGTCCCACTTGTCCATGCATCCAGCGTATTACAGTTACGGCTCTCCCAGGAAAGAACCACCACCCTGTCCTTAGCAAGGTTCATCTTACATGTCTGGAAAGTGGTTAAAATTGTTTATGAACAAATACAAGTCAAGAGGTGGGGTCTGTCAGGGATCAGAGAGCAGCCAAAATCTTTAGTCCTCTATTTTTAGATGTTTTCTCTAACAAGTTTTTTAAATCCTTAGTGAAAAAGTTGCTCCATGAACACAACATGTACTAATTAGGTGAAAAACTTCTTTGCAAAGACTACTTTATAATTACAGGATTTGAGCTGTGGCATAAAAAATTTCAGATATATTTTTTAAAAAGAAGCAGATTGTTATATTTAGACCAAAGTCACCCCCACTTTTTCTCTCTCCCAGGATAGACATGAAAACACCTTTGAAAATTATTTTTTTTCCCCTAAGTATGGTTTCTTTCCCGGGTGTAAGTGCGTTCAAGTGAATGTAATTACATCTTGCATTCAACAAGCCAAATATTTGATTTCATATTAATATGTTTTCTCTCCAGCTAGTGGTAAATGTGGCTTCGTGCACCAGAGGCAGAACATTTTTAAGAGCTGGGCAAAAACAATATGTATTTATATGTTTATGTATATGTGTGTGCATGTATACACATATATAAATGTAAATGCTTACCATGGAAGAGGGAAAAAAGCTCCTAAATATAAAGCACTTTCCCCTCCTCCCCAAATCATTCAATTTTTGTGGAGCAGAATAAAAAACATGAACATTTCTGATCACAATGGCATTGTAGCAGAAGGAAATAACAAGACAACGATGCCGCTAGGAGAGGTTTACCCACCCCATTGATGCCCCGTCAATCTGAATTACACAGATTGTATTTTACAGCCAGTAAATGATTAGTTTTGAACCACAAACTGGACACCCAACCCAACAATCAGCAAACATCAGAGAATGAGCTGACAAAGAAACTTTGAGAGATACTGTTGAGTACAACTGTGTCTGGAGGAATCAGGCATAACGCTAAGACTGCATCAGAGAAAAAACATCCAGAGATGCAAATTTCTTGCTGTCCTTGCCCATGTATAAAGTGAGCTTCTGACACATCCTTTAATAGACTGGGCAGACGTTGGGTTGAAAAGACCTCCTCTTGTGACAGAATATTAATGAAAGGCAATGGAAAAAATAAGCTGAAATATTTAATTGACACGTTCCATGCTTTAACGCTGGACTTGGCACGCTAAGAAAGATACATGGCATTAATTTTGCAGTCTTCTCCAGAGATTTTATTCGACCATGCTTATATGGGACTATTCTTTCAGAGAAGCACATAGAACAGCATGTGAATGCATGTCTATTCCCTGGTTAAGAGCTTCAGGAATGACCTCACCAGCTTTATAGACTCAGTAAAAGTTAAAAAGAAAAAAAAATTGTTTTATCTCTGGAAGCTACTTTTACTAATTTGGTTTTTTTAACAGGTTTACCACCAGCAACTCGTGACTATTAACATCAGCACAGGTAATCAAAAGGCTTAAATCATCTCTTTTAAGCACCATCATGACTTCCAGAGCAACGGGTACGTTAGAGTGATGGGTACGTAAAGGCCTTCTTCAGAGTTGCAGTCCACCATGTGAAATTCAAGTCATGGATTGCCCTCAACAGCACAGACATTTCCCAAATAGAACAACACATAACCTACGGAAAACTACCAGCAAGCGAAAGAGGAAAGTGGTCATAATGATGTTTTTGAATCTAGATTTTAGAACAGCTTTAAGCCAGGATATCTCTTGATTCACACACTGCTACCTCCAAGCCACATCAGTAGATTCTTTTTCCAAAACTAATACACCGCATTTTTAAATGAAATTGTATGATTTTTTTCCCCCATTTTCACAGTTCATGATTCAATAGCAGCTTTAGAAATGAACAGATAATTAAATTTTCACTTTTCAGCCTTGATGCTTTGTTTATTTAACAAGCCTGATTAAGAAATAAGTAGCCCACAACTTGGTATCACTCCAGCTATTTCCAGCATCTCATTATGTTTATTGTAACAACCCACATCCAACCCACCAGGAGTAGCAGGGAGACTCCAGAGAAATACCATCCTTCGATTTAGGAGCGCCAATCAAAGAAGATGTTGGTTTGTTTGAATTAGGGAAGGGAAAGCAGAGAAAAATAAACGGCAAACCAAAGTATGTTCCTACTTACGGTACTCTCCCCTGGATTAAGCAAGAGATCCAGCACAACTTTAAATCATAAATGATAAAGATAGAAAAGCTTACTCACTCTAACTTGACTTACTTAGGTAGCCAGAATATCATTGTCATAAACAACACCAGGCCCATAATGTGGCCCTTCTTGATCTAACTAGGGAAAGGAAAACTGGTGCTGAAAGCGTAAAACAACAAAAATAATTCCTTCCATGTAGAAATCACACCTAACAGGCCATGTTCAGATGACTGTTTTTTTCCCCCTGTTCCATTGCCACATCTGTCTGGAACCAGAAGAAAAATTGCAGGTGCCATGAAACTCTCATCCTCCTTATTCCAGAGAAATTTGACAAATAGAACCAAATTCTTTTCTCATCTATGAGAAAATAATACCTTCACCAAAGCTAACAGTAATACCGAGGGCTTCAGGGGTGTTGGTGAGGTCTATCTGTTTGCTCTAAGGTTATCTGCTTCCAGAGAAACTGTTTCGGGACATCCTCCTGGGTTCAGCACAGCCTCTCTCCTATCCTAAATGCCATTTATCTTTTTGTGTGAGGTGATTCCTTAGACAAGTAACAGAGGAAATAGCACATTCGCCTTCAGCTATCCACAGTAGGTGCCAATTCTGCCCAGAAGCTCTCTTGATGGTATTCCATCTTTATGTAGATACAAATGCATTTCTAGCTTCTACTCACGTCCAAGAAAATATTTTAGATTCAGTTATTGCTCCATTCAGTATCATTTCCACTTAAAAGAAGTGAGCTGAGGTACATCCCTGCACCTTGAAGACAGAAAACATCTCTCCTTCCCTCGCTCCTCCCAACCTACAGACAATGTCTCACTGTCTTCTCTGTATAGTCTTGATTCAAAGATGACTGGGGGGGGGGGGGGGGGAAACAATCGATGATCTTTGCACTGATTCCCATTATTAGAGTATCACATCAGTGTTTAGCCTGAGGAGCACTGAGCTGTGTAAATACTTTTTTGGGCTTCAGTGGGAGAAAATAGTAGGGTTCACTAAATTGATGCAAGAGAAAAAGGTTGTAATTATTAAACCAAAATATGTAACTCAGCTAGCTTAAGTAAATAGTCTCATGCCCAAAGTCAGCAGTATTTTTCTATATGTGTCTTTATCCCATTACAGACTGTAACGAGAACGTAAAGGATGATAGCAGAAATTATATCTAAGAAGAAACCTCAGTATGCCGGTATATGTTGCATAGTGAGGGTATGAAATGATACAAAACCTAGTTCCTTAAGCAAAATGATATGAAATGAATGGCAGGCGACTTTGTGCAGAGAGACGTACTTGGCTGCAGGCGCTCAAGCCAGAGCTGTGAATGCAGGCAGTCAAGAAAAGTGGGCAACTCCAGGAAAATTCAAGGAGTGCAGGGAAAAGGCTGAGTCCTGGATGGGAGCCAAATAAATCTTGTTGAGGAAAAATAAATATCTCTGCTGGATGTCATTCAGAGATACTGCTATTAAGCTGGTATTTCCCAGTGAAGCCTGTAATCACAACTGAAGCCTCCTGCAGCAAGCTGCAACTACTCATAACTATAGAAAACTGAATCTCTGTTCAAGAACAAAAAAAGGTATCTAAGGAAATACCCCAAATCTTGCTAAAGACAAGAAAGCACCATCTACATGACTTGTTAAATTGCTTCATCCTCAAAACTTGTTCAATTACCAGTGCAGTAGAACACTTCTATTATTGCTTTCATCCTGACCCAGGAAACCTGCAGGATGCCCAGAGCTGTCAACCTGCAGCAGCAGCACCAGCGGTGTCACACAGGACCTTCTGCTAGGACAAGTCAACATTAGTTGGGTCATCTGCATTTTTCTCCTCCCACCCATGAAAACAAGGTGGGTTCAATGGTACACAACTGTTCTTTTCCCTTAAAGACTTAATTCCTCTCCGCGGTGCCCAACACGTCACCTCGGAGGCACAGACCAGTTACAGACACAGAAACCACCTCAGAGCTGCAGATAACGACTGCGCTGGCAAAATTCCACCGTACGCTTGTGCTGATGTTACATTCTTCCCATGGCATCTGGTACTGATCGCTGCCAGACACTAAATGGAGCCGTCAGCTGCCCTGCTACAACTTCTCCCATGTTCAAGAGACAACCCAAGAAGTAACACAGGTCGATTCCGAAGCTGGGCACCTCACTGGAGCGGGAATCATCACTGGCAAGAAAACAATCAGCAGAGAGCATCGGAATACAGCTGAAACGGTCTGATCATATTGACTGATTATTGAATTTTACAACACTAAGCACCTGAACTGGCCTGGAAACAAACCTAGGAACTGTGGCTTTTCTGCTGACTTTTTCATCTCTCCAAACAAGAATTTCTTCTTTTTTTTTTTTTTTTTTTTTTTTTTTTCTTTTTTAAAAGTTAGCAGGATAAAATATCGGACTGTGCAGAATGACTGGCTGCTATATTTAACTCAGACAAACACATAACAAATCACTATTCTGTAGAAAGAAGGCACACCTCATAGGCTATATTTTTTTTTCTTGAGACCTGGACGTAAGACCACAACCCTCTAAATAATCCTCCAGAAATAAACCAATGAAATGTTCACTCTGACAACAGACACAGTATTATACCTGCAGCTGGTAAATGTTTCCACAGTTCAACCACCTTTCCTTTTCGTTTCCAGTAAAAATTTGATCCCAGGGGAAAGAGTCAGCAGCTAGGATTTTAATTACTTTTCTGCAATAACGTAGAATGGAGAGTAGCATTATTTTAATGCTACTGATGTATTCTACTTTTCTTCTCTTTCTTCAAGGGGAAGACGGAGGACAGTTTACAGCAAAGGCAGGTGCCCTACGGAGAATCATCCACTTTGTCTCTGATATCTCTCACCCCTTTGCTATTTGCTATCCCCTGCAGTCCAAAGGCACAGTATCTTGAGAATTCGATGAAGATTTCAGAGGACATTGTCTCTGCAGCACTGTTGGCTCAGTCGTTCGGACCAGACGCTGAGTGAAGCGTACTGATTACAGCTTCTTGCTTGCCCAGAACTAAAACTTAAGGGGCCATGAAACAGGGGACTACCAGAAGGTTCAAATTTAAAACCAGTATTTGACAATGAAAATGTTCTGAAGTCAGGAGGATGAGTCCCCTCACATATGAGATTGCCTTCAGAAGTTGTTTGGCAGCCTGTTTGATTTAAATAATAAAAAAAAAAACCCTGGGACAGTTCTGATTCACCTTCTAGGTCTTGAGTTTTCCTGTATTTCTGTCGCACTTTCAAACTTTGTCGTTTCCTTTTCTGCCACGAGAAGTAGAAATTTTCTTTCAGGTAAAAGATAATACTGATGTTATTTTTGCTGATTTCAGCAGGGAGAAAAGGAAATATGCTCACATACGTAACCATATATATATACACACTTATAAGCATAATGTATATATGTCTGTTCACGATCACATCAATACGCTGCCAACTCCAGATACACAATATTGCAAGTGTTGAAGTATTAAAGTCTAGCTCTGATTTTTATGACGTATTCCCCCAAAAGCATGCTGAATCCCATCTTCCCTGCTCCAGCACAACACGCTTTTGCCAGAAAGTACATTACAGATCCTTCCTGAGGCAAGTGGTGGGAAAAGAGACAACGGTATCTGCCCAGTAATGACACCGAGAGCAGGAATTGAGCAGAGGAGAGGTGGAAGCTTCAGAACTGCTGGTAAATATGCTTCGGAGTGTATGAGCGATGGACAAGAAGAGCAGCCACACAAGTGGAAAATGAACGTTTCCTGTTTGGATAAATCCTTTCCACTTATCCCATTATTCTAAGAGGTTTGTCTGGTCAATCTTCATGTCATTTTGCTGGCAGGCCATATGCAGAGCACTGAGATTTCCATTGCAGGAGTCCCTGGCAAGGGCAAAGTGCTGTAAACACTATTGTACTCCAGTGCTGTGCTGGTAACAGGTTCCTGGAGTTTGATTTCTTAGTGGATTATCCAGGAAGAGAAGTGGGGAACGACCAGGGAAATTAAGTAGCATGAGAGCCTCAGCTTCCTTTCAAACGGCTTTGCCACACAAATTTCACTTTTGCAGTATATCAATATGTATCCAGTGTTCTTCCTTGACACTCAAGTGGACATTGTATTTTTCTTCTGGGATCCCCGTGTGTGTGTATATATATATATATATATATATGTCATTTCCTATTTCTCTAAAGCTAGAGGCTTAGAAATACCTTAAACATAACCTGCTTTCGATTTCTGTAATAACTATGATTTATATTAATGCTGTTTTATAACTAGCTACCCTCTGCCCTGTACTCATAAACTAGAACTGTGTTTCCAAATTTTGAAATGAGACTTTAGGATAATAAAGCTTGCAATATTGCAGCCTTTCTCTGTCAATATATTACCCCTCATCCAACCCACAAATTATCACTTAAAGCCTTTGCTTCTAAAATTTGAAAATCTCTTTTTTCAATGTTCTTATTCGGATGTGGTTTGATATATCGACATTCAGGAAATGCAAGCCTGATGATGACTAATAGCCATATCTAACCATAAAAAAATGCAGATACTACTATGAAAAGGGGAGCTTTCTAATTGATTTATATTTGATACTGTAATGAACACAAGTGTAGGCCCAAATGTTAGACTTAATAACAGTAGAAACAAGTTTCAAGGGACTAAAATATTTTGTGTTAAAACACAATGAGTGCTCGCTTCAAGTTTCTTTGGAAGGTGTTTTACTCGTTTCATTTTTTAATACGCAATTCTCATCCTGCAGCATTGCAAGTAACTCACAATCTCACAGTCAGTGAGATCTATGTGCATGGCTTAGTTTGGGTTGGATAGCATTTGTCAGTCAAATAAATTCCTAAGATGATGCGTGCGTCAAACCCACAAAGTGAAATGAATGCTGACAACTTCAAAATTGGAAAATATCCTTTCATAATAATAAAACATTAACTGCCGGGTCTAACTTGGAGTCCTTAGGGTTTCAGCAGTCCCTAAAGTATCTAACATTCAACAAGATATTTCAAAATAGTAGTATTTCACTCTAATGGTAGCAGGCGACACGTGAGGAGCATCCCGTCCCTCCCCAGTGGCAGGACAACGTGCTCGTTGTTGCTCTGCGTCTCCTCTCCAGCTGGTGCTCCGGTGCGCTCCAGCACCCATCCTGGCACTGCCTCCCACCCCTATCTGACCGCTGAGTGCGTATTACGAACATTTAAAAATTTATTTACAGGTATTTTTTCACTTCAATTTTTTTTCCCATTTTGCTACAAATAAGACGGGATCTTTAAGAAATAATATTCCTGGGGCATTTGGATGGGAGTCGGGAGCCTTGGTTTCCTAGCTTGGTTCAGGTTCCTGCTACTATTGCTGCAGTCTGCAGGTTACCAGGTTGGCTGCCTGGTATTTCGGTGCCAGAGCCCTGTGCCCTGTGGAACCTGATCATCAAACATGCATTTGCTTTTTTGCCATTTCCTTTTTTTTCTTGTGGTGGAGAAACAAATAGTTTAATTTGCTAAGCTCATAATACAAGTTCTCCTTTTACCCAAGAGAGTCCCCTGATTTTAAAGATAAACTCTGGAAACACAACCTCTTGGGCTGTACGATGTCATAACTCCTTAGAGTTTGCAATCAGGGAAGTACAAAAGCTCCCACTGGCTGAAAATGTGCCATACAATATTCATACACATTCAAATGTATGGTATATCTGTAGGACTGTAGCTGTTTATATGTTATAGCTACGCCTGCTTCTTTGTTATATATCTTCACATCTCCCTGCCCATAGTTCTCCTGCATTCCAGGAGGAAAAAGAGATCCAGAAATGAGCACTGTGGAAATGAGCGTGTCTCAATTCCATGCTCGCATGTCCTCTCTGGCCAATAAACATTTTCATCTGTAATATTAACTTATTAACTTAAGTTACCAGCACTTTCATGACTTGTAGCTTGTTATCATGAAAGTAATAATTGTACAAGCCCAAACAATGAAAGAGGAAGAAAAGTTGCAGAGCTTGAAGAGACAAAGGGACTCAGCACTAAGGAGTACACACAATTCTTCATGCTCTTTTTCCCATCCTACTGTGGGATGCTAGCACATCCCCAGGGGAAGAGGATGGTTCTCCTGTAGATTGGCAGGTAATCTGCTGTTGCTACCCCTGACATCATAGGCATTTTTAATGAAATATTAATGATCCTGCTTTTAATAGGAGTTTCAGCACAACCTAAATTAAGTCATTGGAAGAGAGATATTGTCCCATTAAGAACAGTAAAACTTTAAGCTCCCTTCCTGAGGAGTAGCTGTGGGCAGTTAAAGTGACAATCAATTTAAACAGGCGATATTGCTTTATAAGTCTCTGAAGTGTGAAGTCCCAGCATGCCTGATGTATTTCATTTTAATTTCCTTTTGGAAAACAGAGCTGTGGTTAGTGGGGAACCTCACACACACGCACGCGCGCGCGCAAGAAAAGCCTTAGGAGTGCAGGAAGGGAGGAAATTATTTAACCCTTTCGAAAAGCTATACAATTTCTTTAGCTAGGTAAAGAAAAATAAGCATAGATACTTGCTCCTTTAGTTCCTGTGTAAAAATAAACAATAGTCTTGCATAGCTAATAACTATGTTAGGGCCCCTTGCTAATATCTGCTACAAGTCCTGAAAATTTAGTGAAAAATCGTTTTTTCCCATTTCCCTTCACTTCAAGCAACTTCTAAATCAGCAGCTCATGCCCTCTGTAGGGGAAAAAGATAAGAATCATGTAATTTCATCTGATTTCCCATTTCCAAGCTATTTCTCTGACATCAGACCACACAGGTACATGGAGGCTCGTTATCAGATGTAGCTTACTGTGGTTTCAGGTCAAATCTGATGTTTTCAAGATGCGAGTGCTCCCAAAATGGACCGAGAAAGTCAAGTTGATACAACAAAAGACGTAGTGATGAGAGTATCTACCTAAACAATGTTCGAAAGAGAAAAATTGTATCCTGCTTCAGCCCTACACTGAGATTATTTCAAAGACATTGAGAAACCATACTAGGAATGAAAATCTTTTCAGGATCTTCTCTTATGTTATTGGAAACCAATAGTTTATGGAATTAATGAATAACACCAGGAGCATCCTACTATGGGTACTCGCCAAAAACCAAACAAAGATAAATGACTTATGACCCCCCAAGAGAGGGACCTGCAAAAAAATAAATAGATAGCATTTCTGTTTGGAAGTTGATTAGATGCGTTTATCTTTTCTTGTAGTGCTCTAAATTATTATTTTTAATAGAAAGACTGAAAACTGACCTCTTACCAGGTGACATAAAAGTCATGCACATAGTTGAATCTCAGGAATATATTTTTAAAAAATGGAAACAGACACACAAATAAAAAACTCCTGACAGTTGTATTATCATAGCTGTAGGACCATGGTTCAAATACAGGCATGCATTGAGCCAGTAATTACTTCAATTTCATGGGAAAACAGATAGAGATGTGCTGACAACATAATCAAGGGCTGTAACAACTGTCCTAC
This sequence comes from Astur gentilis, assembly GCF_929443795.1. Taxonomy (NCBI): domain Eukaryota; kingdom Metazoa; phylum Chordata; class Aves; order Accipitriformes; family Accipitridae; genus Astur; species Astur gentilis. The sequence goes on from NC_064889.1 coordinate 38,711,011, forward strand.
AGTTCTGTAAGTCGTGCTACATTTGGAGGAATCCTGCTGGTGTGTCTATGAAGGACAGGTCTGTTTATTTGTAGTATAGTGCAGTGCAGAAAGAAACTAAACTTGTATTTATTTTGCATATGTATATTACATTTGCTAGCATGAAAGGAAGGCTCTCTATTTTTCCAGACCAATCAAGGAGAAAATTTTAATGATCTAAACGTCTACCCCTTCCTGGCTGACAGCAGCTTTTGAAGCCCAGACCCAAAGTCGGCTAAGTTAGACAAGGTTCCTTCTTGTCTCATCATTTCATCAAGGTGTAGGAACAACATGGCTTGTCTATGCCCCAAGGAAATTCAAAGCAAGGGGTTCCCACATGCTACATTTAGTGCTGATGCCCATCACCAGGAGAACCGTGAAAGGCTTCTTTAGATTTAGCAAGCTAAATGGGGTATATCAAGTTGAAGTGGTTTAGAAATGTTGCATTCAGTTTTTGAGTAGGTGGTGGAAAGTGAGGAACTTAAAGATTAAGGCTTGAAAGGCAAAACTTATGTAGTCTTGCTTTTCAGGTATAAAAAACAAACAAAACCTGCGCACTCAGAGAGCTCAGACCTGACCGCCTCCTGCAGCGGTGAGCCATACTGGAACCCAAGAGCTGATCGTCGGAGGATGTCTCTGCGTACTATCTCCATGCAAAATCCTTATCTGCATCCTAATGGGGGAGCTACAGAAACCGCCGCTGGACCAGACATGTAGTGGGGATACAAAATTTGCCTTCACAAAACTCAGAAAGAAGGATAATGGTTGGAAATGCAAAGAACAGAAAGCCCAGCTTATTAACTCTTCAGCTGCACATGAACAAACCAAAGCACCAGATAAAATCCAATTCTCCTTTAAAGCTTGGCTTGCTTGCCGTAAGCCACGCAGCTGGCTTCTCCAAAACATCACCTGCAATAAACAGTTACATAAAATATCCTGCCTTTGTAGGTGTGTGTAAGAATGAGGGACAAGGTTTTACTGAGAATTTCTATGTTGGGCAGAAATGGATGTGTTATCTCTTCTCTAAACTGAAGTAGGCAGGGAATGTCTTGAACCTAGTGGTTTAGCTCTTCTTTTTTTATACTTGTCTAGCAAGGCAACAGGTCTGAACCCTCTTGGTGGGAGAAGGCAAATGCTCAGATTAGTACCTGGAGTAAAAAAAGATACTGACCTTAGGGCCAAGTTCAGAAGTCCTGAACTATGGATACAAGATTTGCAGTTCAAGCTTGGTAGCTCTCAAGCTTAAATGCTAGAAATAAATATTTCTGAATTTGTGATAGGGATTAAAATATGGGAGCTCAATTTACCAGACCTTTTTCTGCATCTCTAATCATTATGAGGGTATTAACTACTTTAGAACAGCATTAATAGCACATTCAATTTATCAGTGTGCTATTACTACTCTAATTCTTAGGAGGTTCAAAGAAAGATTCCCCTTATTGGAAGACTGCTTTTTCTGTGTTTATGACAGAAAACAGTTTATGTATCTGGCAAAACCAGTGTAATTAAAGTAAGGAAATTAATCAGAACGTCAAATAACACTATAAGCAAGGCTCAGAGCATTTACTCATGGGCCAAACCAGTAAGTGAAAAGACTGGTCACAGCTGGAGCTGGTTCACGGCCAGATGATCACGCAGGTGTGAGCAGTTGCACTACAAAGCAAACCCCCAATATAACCCTCCTCCGGGGCTCTGTTTAGCTTTGGCTCCTTGGAGGATTGCTCATAGTGAAATCACTGCTCTGCACTATGGTCAAGTGAAATAATCAGCCCAAGCAAACTTGGAGAGAGACTGTCCCTGGACCCATCAGTGCTCAGGTGCAAAGGGGAGGTTCTCGGGTAAGTGCTGGACTAAATTCACTATGATCGTATTGAAATATCCAGATTTTCAGTGGTCTTGGTAGTGAGGATGTTTCATGCTAAAGTGCCTGAAGCCATGAGTTTAGTTTGGATGTTTAAAACTAAGAAAGCTTCTAAACCAAGAGTGAGAGGAAGAGGCAGTAGGAAAAGAAAAGAATAAAACTTACTAAATAGAAGGTGATTCTTGATGGTATTAGATGAAGTATCTTATATTCCTAGCCAATTTACTGGTATAATTCCTTTCCGAAATAGTATTTCTAGGGAAAAAGAAAAACAAATCTAGCTAGAAACACTCATTTCTGCTGTTCTCCTTCTGCAGTTCTGCCCTTGAAAATGCTCAGAAACGGTCTTTTAGTGAAACTGTTTCAGTCTTTTTTTTTTTAATTGATGCTGTAACAATGCTGCAGAAACACCTTCTCCACCTGTATTTTGTCACTCCTGGGTCTGTCTGTGAGACTACAGAACAGCATGGGTCTAGGAAAGCAGAAAATGATAAGTATTTAACAACTGTCTTGGAAAGTTTGGCTCAGCTGCTTCTTACTTTATTCAAGCAATTTGTCTGCCTCTAATGCATGTGAAGAGATGTGTGTTGGTCTGGGTTTCTGCTGTGCTGAAATCGCACTGTTCTGGTCAGCAGTGAAATGCTGCATCATGATAGCTAAGTCTGGGGGAGCATCCTGTCCCCTGCAACTGGAAAAAAAAAAAAAAAAAAAAAAATCCACCAAAATGTGTTAAAGCTTCCTAAATCTAGATGAAGTGGGGACTAGAGTCGTGGGCAGGAAGTCAGGAGTCAGAGCCTAGTGAAGCCTATTAAGATGGAAAAAATGAAGTAATCCAGTACAGTAGGCTATTCAGGTCTGAAAACAGTGAAGTAGGAAGGCAAAAAGGACAGGGAGATTGAAATTCAGATGAAATTCAAGGGTCTCTGTGCAGCAGCTGTAGATCATGTCTGGCAAAGCAAGTGTTTATTTGGACAATAATAGCCTTGAAGCCTCCTGATAAAACCATCTCCTTGCACTTCAATCCATAATACTGCCAAAGGTTTCCTTAAGTATTCCCTTCTACTGGGATGTAAACCAATCTCTGCTCCAGCATTGGGGCTGTCATTGTGTATGGAGAGCGGAAGGGGGGTATGAAAATGATTTCCCTTAAAGTGGGCAGGCAGAAAAAAGAAGGGGGGGGAGGAAGGGTCAGTCTTTTGTTAATTTTTTTTTAATCCACATCTTTAATTATTTCCTTGGAAAAACAAACTAAGCGATGGATCCTGGGCTTCTGAGGAAACAACAGAGGAAGCAGCCTGTTTTTTGAAGCCCCCTTGCCATGTGGCTGCTGCTGCGTGCCTTTTGTCTCACCGGTTTCCTGAACATGGATGGAAAGTGTGTCCCTTTCATAATCCAGCTTCACTTCTCTACCTCCCTCCCTCTCCCTCGCCTGCCTTTGTACAGTTGATAGGAGAAGGGAACCAGCTGCAAAAAAGCCTTTTCATGTCTATCATGCTCCTTGACCCCCCTTCAACACCTTCTCATGCCCATTGGGATTTTCATGATTTCTAATGTTACGTTATGGCAATCTCCTCCTTCTGCTGAACTTGATGGGAGTTTGGTCTCAGAGTAACAGCTGGCTTCGCAATTTTAGCACAGTTTTTAGGGAGAAAAAAGAATTCTGATCCATTTTCTCCTCTGCTAAGCAATTCAACTCGGGTTTCCCAAAATAAGAGAACATAGAAACTGGTATTGAGTTTAAGACATAAATGAATCAAAACAAGTCTGGCTTTAAAATCCAGGCTTAAAATCAAATATAGAAATTCATAAAACATGTGGATGAATATTAAGAGCAAATTCCACACTGCACTTAACTGCCTTGTAAAGCACTAGGTGCCTTCAGTTCCTTGAAGCACTTGTAAAAAAAACCCCAAACCTGACATAATCACAGTTACAGAATCTTCATCTCATGGGGGGGGGGGGGGGGGGGGGGGGGGGGGGGGGGGAGATGAAAGAAATCAAGGTACTGGATGCTTGAGAAGTGATTCTGTTCTGTGATTTACCTTTAAGTTATGATGCTACTAGAAAAGACCAGATAATGCTGTTTTCTGGAGGAACTGGAAAGTATAAAGAAGTATTCATTTAGAGTAATGTTAAAGATTTTCCTATGGATGCCAACTGTTCTTCAGGCTTTATTTGATATTTTTTTAATTCTCAACAAGAATGTTCATGAAAAAAAGAAATGCTTCCTCTCAATGTATTTATATGGAAAGAAAGCTAGCTTTTAATTAAACCCCCTAATCTCAGTGACACTTTCTTGACAGATGAATATAATTTAAATCTAGAAGGCAAGACCTGGTTGTGTAGTTTGACATCAAGAAGATTAAATTTCACCCTGTTGCCTCCTACCAAGACCAATAATCTCTGTCTAGCTAGAACATCACTACTACAAAGGTATCTGCTCTTGACCTGAAGACAAGAAGACCTTGAGAACTCACTGCTTCCTTAGTAGTTCCCTTTGCTAATCACACTAATCTTTCCTTACTAGATTTAGGCTTATTCAGCAACCGGTGGCTTTCCTTTTGTGAAGGTATTTTTACAATGTTATCATTCTACTTCTCAGTCCTCTTTGAAAAACCTAAACAGGTCTCCCTGAAAGGCTTTTTCTCAGAGTCTCCGGATTTTTTGCACCTCTTTCCTGCACCCTCTGCAGCTTTTTTTTCCCACACATCTGTTTTAAAATCTGGATACCAGAATGGGATCAATCTCCCCAACACTCACCAAGAATGTACATAATAAAAAAGACACAGGCCACATTGCAGGAAAGCCGTCAGCACACTGCAGTGACCAATATATAATATATCAACCTGAGCTGCAAAGATCTAAGCTTTATTTAGTATCTTTTATGAGCTGTTGCTACGGAAATGGACCTCCCAAAATAAAAGCTGTGGTCATTGATGGTCTATATTCAGAAAATATTGGTGGGGCTGTTATGAATATACACTTAAAGACAAAAGCTAAGGAAGAGAATGGCAAAAATAAAGCTTTGGGGAGGGTATCACTAAATCTTGCTGCTTTGCATCTATAAGCTGCTGCTTTATCATATTTTTTCCCAATGGGGAACTCAAAAGTTATCAGAGGTCTTTTGGGACAGTTAGTTTTGTGCAGGTTTGGCTTGTGTTAATGTTTTGCATCTTGGTTTTGGCTCCTCTGATGGGTGGGAAGTCTGTTAGCATTTTTCATGTGTCTATTATTCATGAGATCCACCAATGCTTCGGCCAACCTAAAGCTGGGCGCTGCTGCGGGGTTACTGTTTAGTCTATTGAGGTATAACTCGGATCCGTCTTTCCTTTCCACTGAAGCTGGCTGGCTAAGCTGGCGGAACGGTAAACGACAACTATTACAAATGATCGCTGGTGGTTCCTCGGACACCCAGAGAGTTGAGTATATTGAATGGAGCAGGATGTTTCTGGCTTCTTGAAAATATTTCCATCACATGTCTTTGTAGGTAACTGACAAATATACTTAAAGAACCACTGCCCCATCCAACTAAGCTGAGCAAAGACTCTTAAAATTCATTACATATTTCTCCTACCACAGTATTTCCCTTTCCATTTTTGTTACTGACAAAAATATTCATCTAAAAGTAGGAGAATATCCTTCCCTTTTCTAATCATCTGCTGCTTTGTATCAAATAAGAGACTAAACCTAAAATAAGTAAGGGGAATCATTGTCCATTTTTCATGGTGCAGGTCACATTGAGAGGCTGTCATGTTCCTCCTGCAAATATTTGGTTTCTGACTCTGAATGGCATATTTGGGTTACCTGCATATATCCATCTGTACAACATCTCTAAAAACTATTTTGCAAGCAGTCTTTTGGAAATAAAAGATCAACTCAACTACTGAATACAATCAATACAAGAACACACAAATTAAATGAAAGGATTAATCTTTACTTGGCCTGAAATTACCACTTCAGTGTTAAAGCAGATACAGAAAAGCTATGTTACTCCTTTCCAGGAGTTGGCCCAAAACAGGAGGAATCCAAATAAAGTCCAGCACTTTTCTTAGCAATCCAAAATACACTAGAGACAAATAATCTGCAATTTTCACCTTCGTGTTGTTTGTGAATGGTGGATTTGGCCTTTGCAAATGTTAGCAAAACTTCTAGCATGTACATGGAATAATTCAGCAAAGAAATTGGTCCCAACCATCATCAGAGCAGTGAGAAAACAAACACAAGTGGATTAACATAATTGCTTAATCAACAGCATTCAATGAAGGGCCTGCAAGTGTGCTGAATTAATCATCTCATTGTGAGGTGCATTATGAGTAATGAACATAATGAGAACTTTGCACAGCTGGGAACTATTTTAATCCATTAACAAGTAAAATAAATAGGTCTAGAAAAACAACATTTCATATTTTTTTACTCTATAACTAGCCTTGATATTGAATTTTGGAGTTAATTTAGAGAAATTAAAGGAGGAACCATCTTCCAAACCTTCCCAACTATGAGTGACAACTCCATTCATAGGAAGATATTCCCTCAACCAACCCCAATGGATTCTACATTTCACCCGTCATTGTAAAATTTTTAGTGAAATCAGTAGGCTTTCACTGGGAATGCTGCACAAAATATTCTGCATGTTGAGTTGACAGGATATAGCCAAATCCTTTCATTAGGCATCGTGATGTTGCTGAAGGTGAAGATCTGTGGGGATGTTTGAATACAGTCTTTTCTTCCCTGTATACCTGTTTTAGTCCAGTTAGAAGGTTGGTGGCCTCCACCTTGACCCTCCTGAACAACAGATGGAGCTGAATCTTGAATGTTTCAGACACTGAGGTACTGTTTGCATGGACTCTGACTCCTTGGGATAGATGGGGACAGAGAAAGCCCAGGGAAAAAACCTCACAAAACTATTTCATATTCTTTGGGAGGAGAACAACATTTGAAAACAACATGAGCCTGATGCACTTTGCATAGGTCTCCAAATGGTGGTGTCAGTTCAGGTCCCACAACTGCTCCTTTCACACCAGCTGCGACTGCTGAAGTCCTGCTAATTTGACTCAGCTCAATGTGTGGGAATTTATTGTACTATTTTTTAAAGTCTGACGTCTTCAAAGGAAATATTTATCCACAGTCATCACTGACCTGTGATGACTCAATCAATTGCAGACTGGCAAGAAAAACCAACTTACTCCAAGGGATTTAGGAGACAAAGTGCTCCCTTCTGGCTATAACTAATACATCTCTGTTCCAGTCCTCAAGGGTCACTGTTGGAGAACTATGCAACACCATCTCCCCTGTTCCAGCTGGCCAATATTTCACTAGGTTACTTAAGTAATAGCAAATATGTGGACATATAAAGCATGTATAATTCGTGCTCTCCATTTTTTCAAGCATGATTTTTCTCCTTTAAGAGCATGAAAATTACGACAAAGCATATTGACACAGGATAAAGCAAATAGTCATTGGCGTGTTACGTGGTTTGGCAAACATAGCCAAGGGAAATTTCTTATCTGTAGACATCCTCCTCCAAATCCATGCTGTCTCCTCCATGTGGTGTGTTAAATACTGCAAAAATCCTGAGCTGATCCTCACAGAACTGATAAGGAAAATGTCAGTGGTTTTTGTCCCCTTCCTGAAGTGGGATGTTCAGAAAGGGATGCTATCCAGTCTGGAAATGCTTGAGGAAAATAGTTAATGCATGAACTTTGAAAGAAAACAGAATTACATCTTGATCACTGCACTGATTTTCATTTGGCTACTGAAATCAGGAAGGATGAAAGAATTTTTTTCTTATTTGGGAACAGCTGGCAAACAAAATCCCCAAATAACCGGAAGGCTAAAAATGGTTCTCAGTACCAACTCTTAATAAAAAGCATAATTTTAGAGAAAAATCTTTACAGTATTTCTCTTATTGGTTATATGTATACAGAGGCAGTATCTTCTCAGAACATATTTATAGCTATTATGATTAGTCTTCATGAAAATTTGATAATAAAATCATCTGAAGATTAAGATCTAATAGTTTAACCTTCCCTCAGGTTAAAACAGGTCACTTTGAATCATTTTATCACTGTTGACACAACTGAGCTTTGTGATTGTGCCTTCTTGGATGTTATGACTTTCTAAAACAGAAAAAAGTATTTTGGCTCTTCATTCAGGTTGTGGGTGCTATTAGCTGGAAATGAGAATGCAGAGCAATTTATCATGGTCGATAATCTCTGCTAAAGCAGCTTTAGGAAAAGGTTGTTATCGGATTGGAAAGACTGATAAAAAGTAATGTTACTGCCATAAAATTGTCTTACAAGTAGGCTTCTATATTGGTAAGCAAGCATAAAATGAAAGAATAAAGAAAGATGCTAGGCAAGTAGGTATTTGTTCTGGAGGAAGACGTGTTCTTCTTGATGTCAAGAATAATGGTCTCTCTGCATGTATTGCAGAATCTTTCAGTCTACCTGAATAAATGCTCCATGCACAACCCTTCTAATTATAAACCGAATACATAGCATAGGCAAGTTTTCCACCAAAGCCAGACTGTACAGATGACACCAGGTTGCATATACACTGTATTAATTAAATGGTGACAAGTTCTTGCCGAATACAGGATGCTTGCATTAAGAACAGAAGAGAGGCTCAAATTTTAAAAATCCTCTAAAAATTAGTTTCCCCTAGCTTTTGCAACCTCAGCACCTGAAACTCAAGTAACAAAAACTAGGTGTTAAATTTGGCATTTGAACAACACTTCCTACTTTGCAGCCAACCTCGAGGCTTTAAAATTTGTTTTAATTTTACATTAGAACAAAACCCAAACTTGTAAAATATTCTCACAAAACAGAATGGTGTCAAACCATATGTTTGGGGATGGAAAGAGACAGGTTTTAAGTGCCATATTTTATTTCTGAGTGACTGGAAAGGCAAGGCCAGTATTTTTTTCCCCATAAAGATTTTAATTAAACTACAATGTCTTCCCTAAATATTTAGACTTGGAAAACCAGGATATTTTGGTAAGAGGACATTTAGTAAAATAGCATCTAATAATCCCTAGAACTTTATTCTAAAAATCATGGTGAAGTTAACATGTACAGTAAGTAATATGTGGAACTTGCCACACTTAAAGCTATACTTGTGCATCTTTCTACAAGTAGGATTTCTGTACAGAAATATCTGAGAATAGTCACTGTCTCAAAGCTGTATGCCTGCTGAGCCTGGCCTAAAAGCATTTTACATAATTAAATCTTAATGCTCTTTTATTTAAACATAACAGAAAAAGAGGAAAAATGCCTGTAGAGAAGCTGTTGCACTTTCCTCTGATGTACAGCAAAGAACTGAAAGGTTGTTAGCCCAGATCTTGCTGGTTTTCTTCTATGTGGTACTCTCAGTTTAAACTCTGATAAAACTGAAGATTCTTCTCCTGGAGAATAAATGCTGAAATGATCTCACCAGAGACAACATCTGAAAACCATAGTTACTGCAAATGTGATAGATGCTTGCCCAGGGTAAGGTGTTTTGCTGGTGTTCACAAAAGACTAAGGCAAGAATACATCCGGTTTACAGAAGAGCTTGACTACTGAGAGTAAGGATCTTAAGTATTTGTTTTGAAAATAGGCCAATTAAGGTGCCTTGTTTGCAATGAAATGATTCATTCTATTCTATGAAAAGGAAAATACTAGGGAACTAAATGACAAACTTGGCATTTATTGTATTCTTTTTTCCATTTTCAAAGGACCTTAGAGCTGATAGAGGAGCAATATTCAGATATCATTTACGATGGGGAGCGAGGTTCATAACTGAACTCAGACGGTTTCTTTTAGTTGTTTTTTTGCCCTCTCCACAAGACCCAGCTGGCATCTCCACAGCCACCAGGATATTTGCTGCAAGCTATGCTAGAGAACCAAGTGAGCACACAGAGTATTTGGGAAGGACCAGGCTACCCTCAAAGTCTCTTATTTTACTGTTGTTCTGAAAGGGGTCTCAAAACTCCCTTCCTTCTGCTGTGCCAAGCCATTGCACGTGGGGTGGCACATCACTACAGTCCATGGGATGCATCTGGAGGCTGCTGGTGCTGCCAGACCATTTTCAGGCTCATTTCATTTCTGTAAATGCTGGAGTACTCCTGCGCAGGAGACTTTAAGAGACACAGTTAACTGGGGCATAGCACACTAATAATAGGAAACCGCTGCCAAGGTTTTAATATTTTCTTTACATACTCCTTCTGTAAGGCTGGGAGATATTCATTCATGATTTGATTGTGCCCTTACTAATGACTAGAAAGGGGCTGAGCAGCTTTCAGTTACTCCATTGCAATCTGGACTTGCTCTCTCTTTCCACCTAAAATCCTCATGGCCTGCTTCAGTACTGTTTAATACTCTGATAATATGGGTCTGAGACCTTTACTAAACATGCATTTAGGGAATCACTACGTGGAAACTGCGTTTTGGTACGCCCCATACCCATTCTCATGACTTGTCTCAGAGGCAGAAGTTATCTAACTTAGAGTTGTTGGAGTACGTCGACAGAAAAGTGCTCTCTCTTCCCCCTGCCCCATCTCTGATTTGAGCAAAGACTGCTGATTTCAGGGTAGATCCTGCACTCTGGTGTGGATCAGTCCGAAATGAAACTTGCTACCATGGCATGGTAAACCTGTGCGCTCAGTGCCAACCCTGCACCTGACAGATGTATTTATACTTGACAAACGATGGAGAGTTTCACTCATCACTGCCCTCTGCGCCTTTCTTACATGAAGGCTTCTGCATGGCTGCACTCTCTTGTAAACCTTCGTAATAAGAAGACTCCCCAGCCTTTCCTACCTTCTTCCCTCTCCATTTTTCTCCTTTCCTCCAGCAGGCTTGCGGTGCTTTATCTCAACGCTGGGGCTGTGCCTGGTGAGGCCTCTCCGAAGGTCCTTCCTTTCTGGCCCATGTTCACGCTGGTGAAAAACATGCCTCTCTCGAGCCTTTGAGCTGAGCTGAAGGCGGATGTGAAGTCAACAAGTATAATATGAAAATAAATAAAAATCCAGTTCAAACAAACCACTTGCCTCAGTAAATAGCTTCTGGCCCCCTTTCAGGACTGCCCAGCAAATCTTCTTGGCTATCTTGTTTTCAAACAGCTTGAAGGCCTAATCCTTCAAAGCGTACCTTGTTTTGGAGCACTTAATTCAGCTCACACAGAAATTACTCAGATATTATTGTGTATCGATGATTCATGATGGCTCTGCTGGAAAATGAAAGCTAAGGAGTCTAATCAATAAAATAATTTAGTCTCTTTGAACTAGTTCCAGGTCAATTTTTCTTGGCAGTTTTTTCACTTCCTGAATTATACTGACCAAAACCATGAATAATGATCTAAAATTACACAATATACAGAAACCATCTGTTAGATAGAAACTGGAAGGGTGATGTCATCGGGCTACTTCTAATCTGAAGCTTGTATGTTGCCAGTGATGATGTCACAGGCTTGGCAACTCACTGGTTCAGTTGGTTAAGCATGAGTAGCAATGCGATTTTTTTTTTTTCCTCCCAATTTCTATGAAAAGAATTCACTTGTGCCCATTATCTATAGAAGAAATGGAAGAACTGTGTGCTGACATAATTTATCCTACCTTTAAGATGGCGGTGTTAAAGGAACCATGATTTGTTTAGAGGCAGCTCATCAAGAAAACAGAACCAGACCAAGGTGTCTTGGACTTCCATGATGTTCTCCCTTACAGATTTCATCCTGATCTCTCAGGTCCTTAAAACAGTTGTTTTTAACCAGCTAGTCTGGTTAGGGGTGTTTCAGACAAGTCCGATGCATACAGAAGTAATTGCCAATTCCAGACAGCATCCTGGATGCTCTAGTTTAATTGCAGTGAAAGCTCCATCAGGCCTCATACACTGGATTGAGTCCAGTCACACTGAGGATAACAGCAAAATTCCATATAATTTAAATGTAATGAGCGTTCTGGGTTGAAATTCTTTCCCCATCTCAGTGATAATGTAAAAGAACATGGTAAGCCAGAGCCAAAGCTATCTTACCAGGAGTTTGACTGACAGTATCCATTGGCAGCTGTTTCAAGGGAGGATTAAGGACTTCCATAGCGGGGAGAACTGTGGAACAACTTGTCCATGTAGCAGGTCACAGTCTGATCTCTGCTGGAGACTGTATTGAGGACTGAAGCATGAAGCTTGCTGTCCCTTTCAACTGTTAGTTGTTATTGCCACCTTGATTTGTTTGAGACAATTGTTTCCTCTGATTGTTCTTCCTTCCTGAATGTCAGAGATGGTGCCTCCTACCACCTAACTGTGCTCAGTCAAATGACAGTGCATAGAGATTGAGTATTTGTCTCATCTTTGCTGTAATTGAACCTGAAAACCAATCTCTGTGACTTCTAGGAGAGAACACCAGCACTTCAATTTTTAGAACAGAAGAAATCGTTAGTGTCTGGTGTTTCACAAATTCTCCTAAGACAGTCATTAAAAGATCTGAGTTTCAGTCAAACTTTGTGTAAAATTCCACTTAATTTGTGCTTGTTTATCAAGATGTATAATTTAATTGCTCTAAGTGCCTAAAAATGCATTTCTAGTTACATGGAAACCTGTAAACAATCCAGTTTCTTATTTTAACATTATTTTCATTCTGCCTTTAGGGCTTCATATGATAATAAATTGTTAGTTTTTCTTTCTAAATACAACAGTCCTATGCACATCACTGTTGAGGAAAGTTCAGTCACAAAATCCAAAGCTCTGTTTTTAAACCTAAAGTATCTACTTTGGACTTGCAAGTACAAATTCACATCAGCTTATATACAATAAATTGTCCCACAAACTTGCTGGTTGTTACTGAAAAAATCTGAAAGGGCATTGAATGAGTTTAATATTGCTTTGAATGTATTAACATCAGAATTTAAATAGGAATTCATGCACAATTCTGTGTACAACAGCTGAAATGACGAGATTTTGGAAATATCTCACTTTGCTATTTCTGTCTTCTATCTACTCTGTCAAGTTCTTCTGTATTTCAGCCCTTTCAAGCACAAATTGCCAACAGGCTCTCTAATGATAAAAATACATTATAGTTTTATTTGTGACAAATACAAAGTTAATAATTTTTTTGTACATTTAGGTTTTTGTGTCCTCCGGGATGGCCACTGTCACAACAACGTGAGGTATTTTTGCTGCCTTTTCAAAGCAGCAAGTAATAATTTCTGAGATGTGAATGTGTATCCAAACTGATGGCATGATTCTAGGACCCCAAAATCTATAATGTAGATATCTCCAAATGGCAATGAATTCCATTTCACTGTTACAGAGCCAGCCTCATTATTTCTCATTTTAAAGGGCAAGGAAGAATAAAAAAAAGGTCAATCTTGAATCAGAAAGAAAAGCAGGGCTGTGCTTTCCTCCCTGAAGGAATCACTATTTGCAATTGCTTCACAACCTCAGTAGTAAATTCACCATTTTCTGCGTACCCTGCTAAAGCCCAGAAGCATCTAACCTAAGAGCCTGCCACTGAATCAAGGCTTTTGTTAAAGTCCTGTTGATGGAAATCTGTGCTCCCACTGCCCCAGCTTACTAGATCTCCGTGGCAACCGCACAGTTGATGCCTGCCCAATATTTTCATTGGCAGTCCATCAAAGCATTTGAGAATGTGCAAAGTTTGGGGCAAGAGAGGCAATCCGTGCTGCCTCCAGATACCAGGTCCTGTGTTGTTTTGTTACGGGAAGTCACTGGCTGTATTTGAGACAAGAGCTTGGTCAGCGAGGGTTTTCTTTGCCTTCTCTTACAGTTGTTTACCATGTAGCCTTTGTAAAGAGGGTTTGTTTTGGTTTGGTTTTTCCTTGAACAGTGAAAAATCTCAGGTTTTCCTTCTAGAGCTCCCCAGAGCTTACAGTCCCTGATTTCCACCCAATTTCTATCAAAGGATCAGTACAGGGAATCTCACCGATACATATATCCCTAGGGGATTACAATTGCAAACCTTGTCAAGTACCTTTATAATTTAATGAAATTTTGACAAATGAAAGCGGCCGTATGTTTACAAAACAATTTTATCTGACATTCACACATTCACATGTTGCTTTGGCTTAGATGAGAGATACACTGGAAGGATACTTACATTACAACAACCAAACTGTGTCAACAGTCTTGTGTTACATCTGCAATACCGGATCAGATTTGAAAAGAACCTTGACTAGGAAGGAAGCCCGGATTTGTTTTAAAGTCTGGCAAATTTGAAAGACCCGCTTTAACAGCAGTAGAATAATAAATACCTTTCAAGCATGCTATATATTTAAGGGATACTGTCAAGTTGATTTAAGCCCCAAATTTAGGTTTTCTAAAATAAAAGAAGAATAGAAAAATTGGGATTTTTACAATGTAAGATTGTTACTTTTATCAAATATTTAGACTTGCATTCTACAACAGCTTTTCATAGACACAGTTAACATTATGTGTGTGAATAAACCCATTTTGTTCACTGAGGTGACTCAGGTAAAGTTTAGATTTTACATATTTGGTCTTAATGTTTCAATGCTAGGTAGGAGCTAGTATTATCCTAGAAAGTGTGTTACAAACCTACTAATTCAGAATGTCAAACTGATGGATACTTCTGAATGCTACAGCTTGCATGATGCTAACGTCCCATTCACTGACACACAGTTCTGGGTGTTAAAATGCTGTACAGATAGCTAGCTATTGATTAATTAAAACAAACCCCTACTCTGACTGCAAAGCACTCCCCTAACATAGATCATTTGACTGTGTTCCTCCTAATGGAGACAGCAGCAAATACCATTATTTTCCTCCTTTTTTTAATTTTTTTTTTTCCTTTCCAAAGAACTTTTGATTATCTTGATTTCTACCACCCAGAAAATTGGGAGAAAATGCTCATCTTAATTTCCCTTTTTGGAGGAGGGGAGAGAAATATACATCTATAAATCTGTAGCCATTCGGGACTTCAAATGCTTCACTTATCTGGTATTGTAAACTTGGAGCTGTAGAGTAATACTCACCAGACAAGTCATAAATCATGACTAAAGACAGGTGCAATAAATACCAGTGTCAAAAAGTTACAAAGTAAAATTATATTGTTTTGACAAGACGTCCAGATGCGTTGACAACAGAGCAAGTAAATGGTCTTTCTCTGAGAGTCTGTATTAGTGCAGAGGAGGGCGAGGAAGGAAAAAAAGAATCTAGAAGACCCAAGAAAAATAACCTGAAAGCTTAAAGGCTTATCATGAAAACTATGTAACTACTGCAAAACACCTATGAACACATTCATTTTCTGCATGACTCTTCCTCTTCTTTCCCTAGCAATGTATCTCAATAGAGTGCATCTCCTTCTACATGTTTTTTTCTGGTTTGCTTTGCTATTTTAGGTAAACAGTGATTGACCAAGAACTATTTCTCTTCTTTGCACTGCACAGTATTCACATATATTCTGTTTAACTAGGTATTCCCATCACTGCAATAGCATTTGAGTAGCTTTAATATATTTAATGTTACTGTTCCTCATCACAAGATGTGAGTTCTTTTACATACAAAAAGCTGGGACAGAAAATCCATTTCAGCTCGCCCTCCCTATTCAAGAATTCAGCCATGTGCTTAAGTACCTTTCTGAGCAGATTTGGGGTTGCTCTTAAATTTTATGTTAATATGGGGCTTTCATGATTTTCCGAACTTAGGCGAGAAGGTTCAGCAACTTCCAGTTTCAAATTTTAAGCAATTTGTCAAAGATCAGGGAGAAGTTAATATGGAAGGCCTATCTTTTAAAACCTGGCCAATTGCCTCAGCCATGAGACCACCCCTAACTCCTTGCTTGTATGTGATCCTGCTGATGTTGGCAAGAGATATGCCAGTATCTTGTACCTTTTATTTTCTGTAACTTCCATGTATTTGGCAGAACTTTACTGTGACACTTTCAACAGAGTATTCTTGCTGAATCCTAGCAACAGTTTTGGAATTAACCTCTTGATATGCCTGGATTTTTTTGCTGCCTGTATTTTACTCTTAAATCCTGAGGAGTAGAATTTTGTTCTTGGAGGAGATGAGCACTAAGAAAGACTTCCATGTAGTGTGTTAATTAGTGGAAATACTGTAGTACTACCTCACCAAGAGTTACTAGAGCTATATTATGTAGCTGAACTAACAGAGCCATCTCTGTACAGTGCTGCAGTGCTCAGCCTCCTGAGAAGTTAGGTGCATTGAACCAGGTGGAGTTTTCTACCAGTACAGTTAAACTTTGCTTCATTCCCTGATTTAGCTAAGGTATTTGCACATGCCTTCGCATTTTTCCAAGTATAGGTACCGATTTACACGATTTTGCCTGAGATAAATTGCAGTAGCAGAATCTTAATATCAAAAGCAAATCTTGGTATTTCTGCTCAGGTGAAACTTTCACAGTGTTTACGAGAAACTTGGCCTATGAAAGGATGATGCTTTTGACTCCCAAAACCAGGCTGTACTGTCGATGGTAGGACTGTTGAGGCTTGGGCTGCCAGGCCAGACATCAGCACCCTGTAAAACCAAGCCAATATGTTTCTGTTGAAAGGAATGCGCTACCATAAATGAAGGCACTTGTAGGTCAAAGGTCATTGTGAGTAATTAGCCCAGGCCATTAAAGGAAGAATAAAAATCATGTTTTACAAGCTGATAGAAAAGAAAGTTAAAAATATGCCTTAGAGAAAAAAAATAAAATCCAGCACCACATGGTTGATTGTGTGCATGCATGTGCACATGCACACATGAGTAAGGACATGCACATGTGTATTTTCTTTATGAAAGTCTGCTTCTGACCCACTCTGCGTATATGTGTTCCATTACCACTCAGCTGAAATTTTGGGGAAAAAGTAAATTGTCCTGTGCTGTATACAGTATTTTTAAAAGCTACCTTTAAATTGGTCAAGTCTTTTTATCATCATATTATCTCCTTCCTCCATCTTAAAATCTGTTTGACATTGGAAAAATACACAAAGTTTGACAGCCAGGATAAAGTGAAATCTGAATATATCCTTGGTAAATGTTGGCCATTTCAAAGCAGCTCTCGGGAGAACTGGAGGGATGCTGTGCTCTAAGAGTACAAACAATCCACAAAGGACAAGCAGCCTATTGCCCACTAACCTGATGGATGAGTGACCCATTAAAGAGTCTCTTGGGGCTATACAGTTGCCTATGTTACTTAAATGAAATCAAATATGTTTAAAGCTGTGTAGGCTATGCTACAGTTGCTAAATTGTATAAAATGGGAAAATACTTTTAGCACAACTTAAAGAAAAATCCAGATCATCTGTTGCAAGATGGTACTTCAGTTCCACACCAGTTAATACTGCCTACAGGTTGTTGTGCAGAAGAATGTAAACATGCTGTAGTGCAGTGGTGTTTTTTTTTTCTTCTTAGACATTAGTAATTAAGGCAAATCCAAGAGATTCTTCAGGAGGTTCCCTGTGTCAGGTTCATATTTGCATGTGTGCAGAGAAGGCAGGGGTATCTAAAGCAGTTTTGTTCCAGAGGACTTCGAGCACTGTGGGTAGCCCCACCTTCACCACTGACATCTCCTGCTAACTGCAGTAAAAGGTTAAGAAACATTCAATTCTCCGAGCCCTGTCACAAATGACTCTCTGAACAGTTGCACTGACAGCCTCAAAATAGTTATAACAAAAAAAGCAAACAAGTTATCTAAAGCCATTTCAGGAACTAACTTAAAACAATTTACTTTTCATCCACTTCCTCCCAATCCTGTCCCAAATCAACTAATATCCACTACTTCCCTATCACTGATGGTGGACATAGAGAGGGTCTCCCCATGACAGGGGTCAGGGATAACACCTTGCGTTAATCAGCTCTAAGATGGTTTCCAGTTCTTCCTGAGACCTCACCGCTATAGAGGAGTCCTGTCAGCAGCAATTACCATGAAGCTCTTTCAGAAGAAAAGGGACCTATTTAGTCTATTTGCCTCTCTGGTGTTCCCAGATCTTTCTTCAAAATGAAAAATGCCATTCAATAATCTAAAAGGACATGCCACTGACCATCTAGTTTAGCCAAGGGTTTTATTCTCCCTTGGGTCTGTGGCACAGAGGCCTTGACACAGTAAGTAACAGAAGATGGGATGCCAACATTCATCTGCTGGTTGGGGATGGAGCAGTATGAATAGTGAATAAATAGGCATATAGTTGGCTTGCCCTCGCATATGCTGCCTTTCCCTGCAGCTCATGCTATTAAATGCCTCTGTCACATGTTCAGAAGGAGCCTAGCGGTCCAGATTTTGATAGAGTGCTGTTTTCAACACGGTTTGGTAAACTCTGTCTTGGACTGTTTCAATTTTATGTCTGGATAGATTTGTTTTCTTCACCAAGGATTCTGCTATGGTTGGATATTGCTAGAACCTTGCATCCACTTTGAACAGATTATGTCCTGTATTGTTTTGTCCTGGTTTTGATGTGGTGAAGTACTTTATCCTTCTGACTCTTTTTTGTTTGTTTGTTTCTTCCCCACCTTTACCTCTAGTCCTCTTGGTGACCCCTGTGTCCACATTTCACCTTTAGCATAACTCTGCTCCCTTTTCCCTGGAAATGCTCATAACCCCCTACCGATCCCACGCATCTCTTAGAAGCTGCATCCTCAACCCTGCAATTCCCCACAGGACACTTAGACATTTGCTTTTAATCTGGACTCTGAGTTTATAATGAATTCTGTAAACATAATCATGAGGACTTTCATAAAGGAAAGCACACGCATATCACAGCCATTTTTGCTGACACTTTTGACTCTAGGCTTGATCTTTGCCCAAGTTGCAAAATAAAAAGGGCAGAGGGCAGAGTTCAAAAGCGGCCATTTACCTCTTGGATTATTGAAAATAAAAAGCCAGCGGAAACCCTCCTGAGTAATTTGAGGAAACTTCTCTCCCCCTCCTCCCCCAGGAAGGATGTCATTATATTGTTTTCTAAGGTTAGGTCTGTTTATAGAAATAAACACTTGAGTGAAAACAGGCACGAAATGCTAGAAAGCCAGCAAAGAAATCTAGATAGCATGTGATCTGAACCAGCACACAGATACCAGCAACTAATGCCAAGCAACTGCCTCAAGTTCAAGCACCTCCCCTCCTGGCTATTGTCCAGCAAAGTCTATTTTTGTACATACAGTTTATTGGTGATTTACCTATACACTGATAGGGACATTTGCGTGTGTCTTTGGGGATGCTTAATATGAAATGAAATTTCAAAAAATAATTAAAAATTAATTCAACAGCTGCTTCTCTGTTACCACAAGGCCTTGAGTGCAGCAATGTAGCAGTAAGACAATGTGCATGTCCTCTTTTGCAGACCTAGTTATTCAATGGAGATTTTTATGATCAAATATCAGTAATGAGTATTATCAGCTTCCATTTAAGGCATCCAAAGCTAAGCTTTCAAAACTACAAGTAATCCAAGACTGCCAGTCAGTCATAATAATAATACATGCTGTAAAGATGAATCTATGCCACTGAATCACATTTCCCTGCTGTCAGAGTTTGTGCTCCAAGCTTCTCCAAATATGTGCATTTATGTATCTCTTCGCCTGTCCTCCTTCACCTCTGACTGGGAATAGCTGGAAGATCCTGGAATGCATTTCAGAGGCATTCACTGTTCTTCAGATGATGTCTGAGCATTTCTTATCTTCTCTTCACAACTCAATTTTTTTTTTCCACTATAATATTTATCACCCTTATTTCCACTTGTCCCAGTTCCATTCACTTTCTGCTTATTGACCAATAAAGGGTTTACTTATTGCACATTTTTTCTTCTTTATCGATTTACCACTAGGGGAAGGGAGGAGATTTGTTTTTTTCCTTTCTCCTCCTTCCTTTCCATGTAACATTTTTTCCCTCCTCTTTTCCATCTGTGAACTGCAGCCATCAGTTTGGATCTCTGGCAGATCCAATCACATTGCAGTAGCGCTTCACTCTTCTTCTCATGCTGGTGTTTCTAAGTCTGGGTATTGTTCCCACCTCCCTTCCTGTCCAAATTTGGAATTAGAAATGGGTTGAATAATACTAGGTGGACAATAAAATAAAAAAGCCCCAAACCCTGGAATTATGTAGAAACTGAAGTACATGGAGGAATCCATAAATCATTCTTCCTCCCACATCTGTTTTTATTTTGAAGTTTATCAGTGTTCTTAGTCACAACAGGGATTTTTTGGGGTAGAGGGAGGAGGAGGAGGGACGGGTTGCAATATTAATCTCCCAATGTGACTTATAGAATATCAGAGAATAGGGGAAAGAAAGGCTTTTAGCTGGTTTCTGCTTTTCCTTCCTTAAGACTGGAGATAAAGATTGGCTGCACACCGTGAGCTTGGCTGAAAAGGGCAATTCATGCATCTCTTCTTATCAGTTCTCAGAGGGGAGAGCTGGAGTTCACCCTGCACACTGTACAGCGATAGTCCTGCTCCCACATGGGGAGGTTGGTGGGTGTGTGAAGATAAGACAAGCTTAAAACTGATACCTGTCCAGACAAAATGGACTTTTTCCCCCTCTCTCTGGTCTGCAGGGAACATGTGTGGGCATCTTTAAAGACACTGGCAATGATAAGTTTTTGTCTGTTCTTCACGTCTAGAATAGAGTGGCAGTCGGGGGGAGAGGGAAGTCGGCACAGATATCCGGCTCTAATGAGCCTTACTCCTTTCCCAGAACTTTGAGCAAGTTGTGAGCAATAACCTCATAGTTCCCCTCCCTTCTGATAAAGACGATGTTTGCTTGACATATTCTTCCATCCCATTCTGTGACAGTAGAGGCTGATATACTTGCATCAGTTTTGCATTTTCAAGACCTGACAGTCGATCTCCATATAGGATTTCTGCTTGTGTGGATGATGCAAAGCACACAGATTGACTTCCTCCTTTTTTTTTCCCAAAGTGCCATATATTTTACGGCGGAAGCGAGTGTAGGCATGCCTCATAGGAAACATTAGCAGAATGCTCTCTTCCACATGAAATCCTTGCTTTCAGAAGCAGAATATAGGCATTTCAGACACTTACAGGTTCTGGTAAATTTGACTGTCTCTCTGTAAAGGCCAGAGCAATGCAAGGAAAAAAAGTTAGAGAATTAAGAACTTGATTTAAATTTTTTTTTTAATTCCATTGAAAAACGTGACCCCCCCCTTTTTTTTTTTTTGTTAATAAAAGTACATATTAAAAGCTTTTTTTGGTTTAGCCAGCTTTAGGTACCCTGACAACAAAATGTCAGGTACAAAGCTTCCCTATGCTATTAAAGATTGATTCAATTCCAAAGTGATATTAGTCAATATCTGTATTCATTTCTATGCCACAATATTTTCATTTTCTTTTATCCCTGCTGCAAACAGAAATATTAATTTATTATGATTCTAGACTAATATTTAGATTTTAGCCTGTTCTCCATCTTGAGTAGGCATAATCCTCCCAAACCCCATTTATTTATTCCATCATTTTGGCCTCTCTTCCATCTTTGGTTGCAAATGAGATGTTGATGTTATGATTATTTAAATCCACATCTGATGAGTCAAAACTGGTGTCCAAGGCTGTGCTCTACACAACTAGCACTTACAATCAAGGGTCTGTAATATGTTGGTAGCGTCATATTTAGAAACACTAGGACTCTTATTCTCCCCGTAGTGTAAAAAAGGATTAGCAGAGGTATTGGAGTTACATCAGTGCAGAAGCAGTGTAAGTGAGAGGAGAATGCGTTTTGAGTACTGATGTGTGTTACAAATGTATATTATAGAAACACACGGATATCACCCACTTAAGATGGTGCAAATGGGCTGGGTTCCCATTACTGGACCTGTTAGTGAAGGAAAATATTTACCTTGAAAGAAAATCAATGATGCCAGACAGACGGTAGACGTGAATGATTTGGTTCAGATGGAGACTGTGGGAGGAGACTCAGGCAGGAGCTACCCCTTATCAGCCCACCACTATACTTCATTCCCAGCTCAGTGGTGTCTTAGTCTAAACAGAAAGCCACTTATACATATAACGTCATTTTTGGCCTGCCCTTTTTTTTAACTTTTTTTTTTTTTTTAAATTTGGGTCTTTTTCCTCCAATTCTGTGTTCAGAGCTGAAATTCTACTCAGCCATGCCTGTCTATGCTGGACTGAAAGGGCTTCCTTTAAAGTGACACTAAACATGGGACATCCCATGCTTTCCTCCTCCTCACCACGTCAGTGCTTCAAGAATCATCTGCAAAGTATCTGGATGACGGCACGTGTAACCACACCTTAGGAGACGTTTGTACTCAGAGGAGAGATTGCTGCAGCTGATTTTGATACTGCCCATTTTGCCTTGTCTTTTACTCTTTTTATGACTAGTAAAGTCCATTGAATCTGTTGGGGATTCTTCACTGCTGCCTTTGTACAAAATTACAATCATGTAGTCATCACCATTCTGCTATTAGTAATTCCCAGGATTTATGTTGCAACTTTCTGTGAATTTGGGATGAAGGGAAAAATTCAGGCAAAATTGCCAAGTTTCATCTGTCAGCTTATTGTCATAAGGATTTGCCTACTTAGAAGGCTCTTCTTTGCAAAGCTGATTCCAATTTCTTTAGTCTGCAAATCACCAGTGCACAAGGATACCCAATGTTTGCTTGCAGATGAATGAGAATAGATTTCAAGTGACATCTAGTATATTATACTTTTGCTTCGGGTCTGCAATTAAATGAACAAGACTGAAGTATGGAGCTGTTTTCAAAAAATTGGTAACTTTCTCCAATCAAAATAGATTATATACTGAGCCGGAATTTCTGTGAAGATGTCAGAATTGTTGTTATTTTATCCAAATTGGTCTGTCCAACCCAAGCAGTTTATTCATGTTCCATCTCTCTCTTTTTCAGATGCCTTTTAAAAACAAGGTGAAGCAAATCACTGAAATACAGTTTACAACTCCTGTTTATACAGACCATGTTGACTTAGCACTTGAATTGCTTGTCTCATTTAACTGATTCATGGTGCAAGAGGATGCTGCACTCTTGATTTGTAGCCCAATTGATATTTTGCTTGCCCTCAGGCTACCACAAATGCTGGGGCCTGGTTTCCATTGAGTGATTAGTCCTGACAGCTGCAGGAGACAATTACCTTGCCAGGCTCACATGAAATGCTTGTGTTGGACTGTTCCTTCCCCAAGGACTGAGCCCTACCAAATTCTGTATGTGGGACTGGAAAGTTGACTCCCAGAAGATGAACTGCAAGATGTGTGTAACAATCGAAAATTAAAGCTAAAACAGTAGTGAGCATGGAAAGATTTGCTTGCTTTAAGGAAACCTCATGCGCTTAACTCTCTTTATTAGTAGTAAGTATAAAGTTTCTTCTGAATTTCATTTGATCATAAAAATCTATTGCCAAAAATTATTCACTTCAATTGCATCAGTACTAAATTCCTTCAGTATGATGTTTACAAGCAGCAACTGTCTTTCCTTCCCATAAATCCGGTAGGAGCACCTTGACTTTTATAGGAGTTCCATCATTTTACTTTTCTGCTGCCAATCAGCCTATTCTTGCTGATGCTTTAAATAATCAGTTGTCTTCAGCTTCCAAAGTCTTTGGTTTGGTTGGTTGGGGTTTTTTTTGTGGAAAACATTAACAAAGTGCTCATAAAGATCTATCTACTGGAAACAGAGAAAACATATTCCTAACACACATTGCTAAAATAAAAAAAAAATGTATTTTTTTTGAACAGGATGCTGAAGAGAGCATGAATTTCTTAATGAAAATATCACAACAGCTTCTTTACATAGTAAGAAGTTACTTCTAAGGAAAAAATGGTGTTCAAAATCTGAGCAGTGTGCAAAGTTAATAATCACCCATAAATAATCTAGGAAAATCATAAACCCCATGGATTTCAAGAATTCCCATCCATTCTCAAGAGAGAATTAAAAAAAAAATCTCAATGGGGTCAACTTTACAGAACATCTATAGAAAAGAGGTACCTAGTTTTACTTGTGTCAGAGAATGACAGTGTAAGAAAGGGTCAAGATGCATAAATCTGGGACAGAGAGTCTTCAGGTCCCTAAAATTGATGCATGGCAGAAAACAGTATTTCCAGAATCCTCACAAATTTACCTCTTTAATGTGCACCCCTAAAACTTGCTTTAGGCAAAATACTTAGACAAAAGGTAGGTCTTGTCTCCATAGTTCACTGAAGCTTTAGGAGACTGTAAATGACAACGTAGAAGACCAGAATCTTTTTCTTCTTTTTTTTTTTTTTTTTTTTTTTAAATGTTGCTATATCCTTAAAGTACCATCCTCTAATCGCTACCTTTTTTTACCTTATAGGCTGGCTAGAGCTTTTGGAGCAGTAGTAGAAGTAGGTTTATAAGGGGGCCTACAGGCAAATATCTTAATTAGCTGTTACCAAAACCTCTGAGCCATATGGCCACCATAAAAAGGGGACTTTAATACACTGTTCCATTTTATGTCATCAGTTGCAAGCTATGGATTCACTCTCACCCCCAGTAACTCATGATTGTGCAGAAGAAAACCTCTGAAGTGAAAACATAGACCATCTGTTAGTGATACGGGTAAGCCATGTATTCTCTACATACATATATACATTTCCTGCATTGCATATGATTTCAAATATTTGCTCTTGGAACTGCAAGGTGTCCTACTGTCATAACAGTCAAGTTATTCATTAAGCTGTCAGCACCTTAGCGTATTGCTCCCACACAGGGTCCATTTCTGATTTTTCCATTCCCCCTTGGAGAACCCACTCACTCATCACCAAGTGCGGTTACTCTCATAACGGGTGCAACTGAGATCCTCATGTCAACATATGTAAACCAAATCTATACCTTTCTATTGCGACGGTTCCAACTCCCGAATTTCCTAGGGCACTAATGGATTTTGAGGGCCAGCTTGAATTTGCAAGAGTTTTGTTCATATCAATGTGATGCAGTTCTTGGCACGGACTTCTGAGTCAGTGCCGTGAAGTATTAAAAGCTGAGAAGTAGAGCAAACAAGTATCAACCAAAAGAAAACTATGATTGATTTCAAACCCCAGTGTTTTGAAATGAAGCTAAGCAGACAGTTTACAATAGCAAAGCCAAGGCACCAAAGCTGTACAGATCTTTGCCTTAAACGCAGCTATTTTGCTAAACCTGACCCATTGGCCATCCACCCTCAGAAGAAAGGTAGGTTCTGTTTATTACCACTCCAGTGGAATAAATAAAATATAGATGCTTCAAACTGATTAATTTCTAAGAGATACTTCTTGTTTGTTTCTAACTTGAAATATTTCTGTACATTTCTTGTAAACCTCTCAGAAGCCTGAAACTGAAAGCTGCCTCATCCTCAAGATAAAATATCATACCCCACTGTTTTTGTAATTTGTCGTGACTGGGGTTGACTGCACTGTGAATAGACACTAGCCGATATACCATTAATTTCTCTGCATTAATCTATGGTTAGTTAGTAGGTTGCAAATTGATTGAATTTTACTGTCTGAGCTTCAGAGGTACCCTTGCTCCATCACATCCCCTGCAGAAATCTGTGCTAAGCCTCATCAGAGAGCAGCGAATGTGACTAATCATAGGAAAGGATAATCAAAGTACCCTCAACGATCACAAAAGGCAACAGGCTTGACTGTTCGTACTGGATGAAGAGCTGTAATGCATTCATGATCAAAGTTAGATCAAAATCTCTTGTCTCTAGTTAGGGTTTCCCATGCCTGGGGCCTTTTGAACAATTTCCCTATCCTTCAGTGCTGAATAATCCAGTTTGTGCCCGAGTTTCCCACTGGTGAGTTCAGGACAACGCTGGCTAAGTCACAGATACCAAAATGACGTCTTGGTATAATCCTGTCATTGCACGGGGGTTTAACACTGGCCTGTCTTGTTACTACAAGGAATTGCAGTTGAACTAGAGATGGTCGTTTTAGGTCGTGTCCAACTCAACTATTTTCTTCTATAAATCAGGGCCACAGCCTGCTCAGTGACCTTGGGCTGCTCCATCATGGCCCGGGGCCCGCTCCCACAGGCACAAACTGGCCCAGCCTTTCAGTCAGCCCGCTCGAACCCTGCCCGTCTCTGCCAGACCCTGTCCCTGCCTGTCCCTGGCCCGCCCTGCCCTCCGGGGCCTGTGCCGGCCTGCCCGATCCCCGGCCTTGCCTAAGCCCCGGCCCGCGGGGCGCCGGCGGCAGGGCCGGGGCGGCCGTTCCAGCTCCGCCCTGCAGATGGCAGCGGCGGGCCGCTGCTGTGAGGGCGGCGTGTTCGCTCGCGTTTTTCCGCCTCAGCGGCGGGGCCAGGTTTTACCTGGCGACTCGCGTTTATAGAATTAAATGTTTTTTTCGCTGAGTTTCGAACGATTTTCATCGATCGGAGGGAGGGGAGAGGGAACGAAACTCCTGTCAGCTGGGAGCGCTGCTCCCGCGGCGCCAGGCGCCCTGAGGGGAAGGCAGAGGGCTGCCTCCCCGAGGTTGCCGCTGCTGAGCCCAGAGAAGGACGGTGGGCTCTGCGGGGCCTGGGCCACCATCTTCCCTCGCTGTGGGGAGCCGGGGGGGGGAGCCTCGGGTTTTACACAGGCAACTCTCTGGCTTCTCCATTTCTGGCCTGCGAAGGAGCCTGTAGGTCACTGGCTTGCGCCGCCACAGCTCCCTTCGTACACGAAGCCCGTTTTCTTTCACTCCCTCTCTGCCTTTAGGATAAGGTGTGCCTGTAATTTTACCAAATGGCAGCCGGCAGGAGGTTGGGTCACTGTGATGCGAGATCTCTGTGGCACAAGGGAAAGCGGTTGTCGTCAGCGGAGGGAAGGCAGCTCCTCTGGCTGCAGCCATAACCCTCCCATCGTCATCCGATCAATATTGCACTGGCTCCTAAGCCTCCTTCCCTAAATGCCCTCCATTAGGTTACTCTGGTAGACAGACAGCTTGCTCTGAAACAGATGAATCAACCGTGTGTGTGTTCTGTACTGAATTCAGGCTCCTTTTTGCCCAGGAAACGAAGCAGAATCCTTCCCCGAGCCCAGCATCCCTATCGGCTCCTCTCACGGGATGTAATGGATGGGCTGTCCGCACGGTAAGGCGACGTCTTGGAGGAGGCTGAGCGGTGTGGAAGGCTTTATGGTGGCCTGTCCGCACCTGAGGCTGTTTCGCTCTCTGTGACTATTACCACAGGATTCTTGTGGAAACAAACCGTATCGCTCGCTAGCAACCTGGTTTAAAAGAGACATAAATAAGGTCCGTGCCTAGAGTTCAGAGTGAAACGCATTATATCTTTCGCCATAGTATAGGCGGACTTTTTTTTTCAGCTGCGTGTCAGTGTTCTCTCTCGGCCTGTTTTTATTTCTTTCATCGCCATCAAATGCCTTCTCCTAAAGCTCTACATGCTCACGCATTTTCAACCCGCTCTACAGGTTATAACTGAGAAGGGGTATGTTTGCTATGACAGGAACTCTCAGCTGGCTCATTAGACCCTTCAGCAGGTGGGGGAGCCCAGAGCAGTTCATCCATCTAAATACAGACGTTATTATGGCTGACCTTAGTTTGCAGTGAGTGACCTTCTGAAGGCTTTTAATAAATATATCAGATGATTCCGAAAAGCGGTCCCATGCTGGGCAGCTCGATAAGAGCAATGTCATGTTAAACATTCCATAGGAGTTTGACAAATGACATTTGATGAAATCAAATCTCAGAAAAATAGCTGATTTATTAATCCTGGCCAAGTGTTCATAAGAGCACAGTTCTAAGTAGAATCAGCTTTAAGAGCTGGAACTAGCACAAGTTTTGAATAATCATTTTTCTAATTTTAGCTTCACCAGAATGTTCTGCTTCAAATTGCTGCTCAATTTTGTGCCACCGTTTGTGCATGGTTTATATTTGCACTATGCGTGGATATGTATGGTTGTCTTCACAGTGATACCGACATACAGACAGAAAACATAAAGGAAGAAAAGTTTGTATCCAGTGACAGTGGCATTGCTTTCTCTGGACAAAATTAACAACCGGCATAACAAAGAGTTAGCAACCTCCCAGAAATAAAAAATCTTTTTCATAATTCTCATTTCTGTTTTGTTTCCAGGTAGCTAGAACCTTATCTGAAGCTTTGAAATGTTGAAATAGACATTGAGGGGAGTTTTCACAGCTTGTACCTAGGTTGCTTTCCAACCCAGTGTGCTCCGCCTGTGAGCACCAAAGCAATAAATAAACCAAACCAGGAAACTGAAATAAGAGGTGTTCCAATATCTGCAACAGGGGAAAATATTTTCTGGTTTTAATAACATTTTAAAGCTCATATTGTTTGCATCCCTTTGGTCATTTCATTTTTAAGCATCAAGATAAAAATGTTGGCTTTTTTATATTTTGTATCTTTCTGATTGACTCAAATTTGCAAATAGTTTTGGCTGACCTAAAATGATATTTTTTGGATGAAAGTTCTAAGTAATAATATTGGCTCAAGCCACTAGGCATTGTTATAGCTTTAGGACTGAAAGTGGTAAGAGCAAGGACTTTTGTTTTCATCTGTGTCACTGGAATCAACAACGAAGTCTTCTTTCAATAAAGAAGTCTTCTCAGATTAAAAATTTGGCCCACTGAGATCAATTACAATCTCATTGTTCTTGTGTGATTGTTAAGAGGTGACTCATCAAGAACTGGAAGTCATCAAGAATGATATTCCAGCCAGAGTGTATTTGGAAAATCTCATGTAACATGTCAATGATAACTGTAAGACACTTCAGGAAATATGGTCCTATTTCTTGGAAGTATCTGATTGCGAAAATCTTTGGTGGGATTAGTAATAGGTCTGTCTTACTGCTTTTGCATGTATTTGTTTTGTCTGAAGCCATGATGATGTACAGTACAGTTATTAGGTGTGAGTCTGGGACTTAAGTATTGCGTGTGTATGGCTTTTTAATTGCCCATCTCAACCACAAAATAAGGCAGCGAGACAAATTATGCTCTCATATAGCTCATCTGGTAGAAACCTGCTGTTTCATCATTGCAACAAGGAACAGAATTCAGTGTGTGCTGGTTACATTAAAGAGGGGAGGTTTGTTTCCATGGGTTTTGTCCATTTTTGTTCAATGAAGTTGCTTTCTCCAGCAACCTCTGTATGGCCAGCACGCATCAAACAGGGAGAGCTAGCCTCTGCAGAGCTCACCTCTCCCATGCCTGCCACTGCAGCTTGCTCTGGCCCCAGTATGAGCCCCTGCTGACTGCAGAAGCAGGCCGTAAGGTATAGAGTTCTGCATGTTATGGTCTGCTACTGCTACCCTGGGGGGAAAAGCCAAGTAGTTTTTAACCTGAACTGCGAAACTTCACTGTCAAACAGGGTTTCTCCTCCACTCTGAGCAGAACAAGAAATACGAAACAGAAGTGGCCACTAAATAGAGTGGTTTTCTTATCATTAAACAAGTAAAATAACAATGTTTTCTATAGTTTGCTTTCCATTTCTTTATCTTCTTAGCTTCACACATGGTAAAAATGAAGCAGCAACCACCAGTACATAAAATACAGGAACAGAAACAAGGCTGAGCCAACAGCTCTCAGCTTCGTTACTCTTTTTCCTTTCAACGGCTCCATTAGTCCTATGTGTTGTAGTCACACAGATGTATAGGAGGTTTAGATTTAGGAAAACAGAATAAAAGGCATGCTGGTATCAAACCCTGTTGGTTCAGACAGTATCATGGTTGTCTGCAAACGAAGCAGAGAGTGCAATGCATCCATCTCTGCTACCTGTGTGGATGGATAACCCAACCTTCACTACAATAGGACCTACTGTACCAGTTGTGATCATGTGCAGACCTCGATCTCCTTTGGTCTTGTCTGTAAATACTGTCCTGGCTAGATGAATGGATAAGTAGACAGACAAGGTAATACAAACACCAGCCGGTGTAGATAATGTGATCCTAGAAACTAAATGTTTTCTTCTAGATCTTTCTGCAGAAAGTAATTGAGCTGGGTGAAAATGTTCTGATAAAACATATTTTGGTGAAAAATGCAGAGTTTTAGAGATACCTCTAGATTATGTACTCACCTTGATTTTGATGACTTATTCATTGGATTGATGTGTATGTGTATATAGGGAGTATTCAGAAAACTTAGTTTTGATATTTGACAGTTAAATGTTTTTACTGTTCTTCCTGAAGTGACCTGTGCTTTTCAAAGTTGACTGTAATTCTGTTTAAAATATAACTAAGCAAGCCTGAATCAGAATGAAATGCTGAGCATTGTTTTACCCCCAAGAAATGGGTTTTGATGTATCGATTTGCATTAAAATATTTTTGTACTTATCTGATCCAAAAGGTCTACACTTGACTTGGCAGTAAAAGGAAAAGCCAGTTACTTATATAGCTCTGTTGAGAAGTGCTAATTACAGCTTCTGCTGGTCATGGTGCATGCTATGTGGACATACGGCTCGTGTGTATCACCCCTTCTTCTTTTGAAGAAATGCAGTAGGAATTTTAACTGAAGAGATGAACATAAAGGACCCAAAGTTAATGGTTCACTTAGGAATAAATAGTTCCTCCTCTTAACGCTTGCACACAGAGTGCCAGACCTCAGCTGGACTAAATCAGTAAATCCTTAACTTTAATAGGGATTTGCCAGTTTACATCTATGGAGGATCTGGCTCACATATTTCAGCGACCATTCTCTTCAGACATAGCCAACACATCAGGCATAGGGTCCTATCCACAGAAGTCAATGGCTACACATCTGCTGTTGCACTTGGGACGCTGAAAATACACGCCTCTCCTCAAGACAGGACATAATGCAACTTTCCAATCATATATCAGATACATGAAGAACCAGACTTTTGTGCTGCCCATATAGCTACTGTATTTTTTTTAATGAATCAGACAGGAATAGTGCCTAAACTGCTTACCACTAACTTTAATTTACAGCGTGTGGTAATATAGTGACAGTAATGTTGTCATCATTCTCTCTCTTCCTCTGTGGCATCAAGCCCAGACTTTCACATTCTCATTTTTAAGATGGTGTCAAACTGAGTTTTACCCCCACCCACTCAGCCCCCTGATGAAATGATATGTTATTAATAAATAAATAAATAAATAAATAAATAAGAGACCTCACTGATAGCTCCAGAATCTGCTGGGTTTTCTCTTCTGCCTTAATGTGCTTTTCATCCAGGGAACAGAATGAAAATGCATTTTCTACGGTAGTAACTGGCATGTTCTAAATGGTGTCAGAATTCAAGAACATGACAAGCAAAATACAGCTGGACTGGAGGGCTCCACCACACATATAGTAGGAAATATTGCATTCCCATGCTGTTTTCATGCATGCAAACGATCAGCCACATTACAAACCCTTAAAAACATTGTGAGAAAACTTGACATTTCCCAGATGGGCGGCTTATTTGAGACTAGCCCATCTGACTTTCCTTTCTCCAAGGGAATTTAACCCCTTGGAGCTCCTATGGGGAAGCTACGTTTCCTTGTCATTCTACTGAAAGCGTAATAAAATGGCACTGGTTTGGCAGCATAGTTAGAGTTCAGGTTGACACCCAAGCCTTTGTGCAAAATGTGGTCAAAGATGCGCCAGTGGCTCTCACTCCCTGGTTTTATGGAGAGCAGCTTGTGCCAAGCTACAATCTGCACAAACCGCATTACAGGCTGTAATGAGACCAAAATCAGCAACTGCTAGTCAGTCTCCACCATGTGTAATCCTAACAAGCATCATGGCCTTGCAGATTTTAAACTGTTCTCCACGTGTCAAGACCTCTTGAGCTTAAACTCAATATGTTTTCAATAACTCCATGTAAAAACCGTAAGCTTGCTTTAGCTTCAGGGCAGATCATTTGGGGAACAAACTCACCATCTAGATTTTTTTGGCATTTCTAATGCACCACCCTGAGCAAATCTGATTGGTATGTTACCAGTGTTGAATACTGTGCAGGAGGTTTCATATTTGGTAGATCTCTTAAAGCCCTTAAATGTATTATTCAAAATGCACTCCTTACTGCTGTCCTTGATTTTGTAATAATCCTTCCTTAATTATGCCATCTTGTAGGCCTACTGACAATTTTTTAAGACTGACAGTTTTTTTTAAGATAGACAAATTTTGCTCACTATTAACTGACTGAAAAATTAGCCTTTACTTTTCAGTGCCAGACTGTTTGTATTCAACAGGTCAAGTAACCCAAAAGCACAGAAGCAAGTCTTTTTAAAATCAGAGAAATAGCACAAGGGCATCCCACTGTTAAACAACTGAATAATGTCTGACTCAGAGGCTCAAATGCAAAAGACAATGTCTACTCTCAGTATAAAGATGGTCTACCATCTAATAACCCATATGATGCAAATCACAGATTTAACTGTTACTGTGTCTGCTCTCTTTTTCTTTATTTCTTCCCTCTTGATCGCTTCCCTTTTGCCCCCCCCCCCCCCCCCCCCCCAACTCCTTTATCAAAAATAACTTCTGGAAGGAAAAATAAACACTGGAAGACACTCAGCTGTTTTGGCAACCATGTGTGCAAGAAGGGCCCTTTCCCCCTGCTCTGTTCCTCCAGACTGAAAGGAGCTGGAGCTCCAGTTTGAAGGCAGACAAGCAGCCTGTGAAACTTCAGCCAGTTTTCATCACAGCTGGCCATGCCTGTGTGATTTCAGACAAAAGACTTCCGTCTTTATCTGGCGCTTATTGAGACATCTCATTCAGCTAGAGATAAAAGGGAAAAGATGTGCTTTGAAATTGAACCATTAGGGCGTCAAAGAAATCAGCATGCAAATGCCACACGCAAATGAATTCAAGATGAAGCTTGAGGATCAAATCTCAGTGCCAACAGGAGTTTGACTGCCCAGGGACCCAGCAAAGCCATTGTAAAGACCTCAGGGGAGTGTGGCCCTATGTTTGTTAAGGGAAGGACGTGAAAGTTGGATGTGGAAGCAATCTTAAAAATAAATTACAATGGGATAGATTGTTTCAGAGAAGGCACCCTGGTTTGCCAAAGGCTGGGTAGGTTAGTCACCAGAATGACTCTTCAAAGAACCATGGAGAATTTCCTTCTGATTTCCTACCTTGCAAATTCTCATAGAGCTTAGTGCGCCACTCCCTGTGTGTTTCTCGCTTTTCCCACTCTGCGTACTGGTGCAGTGCTGGCCTGCCATGCGTGGACCTGTTTTTTTATAAGTAGGTACTGTATGTCAGATGTAAGGGTCTGAGATAGCTTACTTTAAGTGTTTAGTACCCTATTTCAAAAAGTGAATATATTTTTCTCACTGTCTGTAAAAGGATAGTATTAGCCAAAACCTAAAAAGTCTCTGATGTAACAAGCTTACTGTATTTTAAAGGCTGTGTGACATGTCTCCCAGTAGAAGAGAATTGGGATTCAGCTGAAATGCCAGTAAAAGAGAGTCTTTGTTGAGGACTCTGAAGGTAGACAGACTCTGAGGTTTGCTAGTTCCTTCAGTAATTTATCTCAGGGTCATACTAACTCCTGGTTTGTCCCATGTAGTCCAGGCTGTGATTGCTGATCATGCACATCGGTGATCGTTTCAAGATCTGTAATTACCTGTAGAGGCTAAGTAATGGTTAGCAAAGAAGTTGTGGCTAACTTAAGAAATCTCTGCTTGCCCACAGCCTATGGGTAGACGTGGTGAATAAAAGTACTTCAGTAGGCATTTTATTCCAATTTCACTTGCCATTTTTGTTCTTCAGCTGAGACACACACCACTGGCCTTTTATGTGAAGAATGGAGCATTTGAGCTTTCCATCAGGAGAAATGTTCCACTGCATGATAGCTTTCCACTCACTGAGAAAACGACCACTTAATAATGTGCAAATCTCTAGTTAAAGAATTACAGAGATTAGCCTGAAGCCTGACACTCATCCTGCAGGAGGGAACCTCACCAAAATGCTGTTGACAAAGGGAAACTTTGTTAAGCATGTTTAGTTCAGCCCTGCTATTGCAAGGATCCCTAAGCTGCTTTGTTTTATGAGACTTAGGGCAAAGGATTTTCTTAAAGCAAAGGGCAAAGGATTTTCTTAAAAAACATATTCCTTCTATAAGGGTGCATAGTCTCATGGGATCTAAGGATTAGGTGTTCATTTCCTATACAAAAGCTTCATAATTGTCTAAAGGATGCCTGGATATTAACCAACCTCCAAGTGAAATATCAAGTACAGTGCCTGAAGAAAAAAAAAAAAAGAATCACTTCACTTAATGGTAGCTGTGCTGGGAGTTATGTACCAATAAGCAATGAAACTCATGAGTTTCTCTCCATGGACAATGCTTGTAAAAGACAAAAGATTTCTAGGATCTGAAAAGAAACCAGAGAGCACTGTGCAGAAGAAACTGTGCAGAGAAACTATGATTTGATGAACATGAGCCTGCAAGAAGGTCCATCTGGGAAAGTTCCTACTGGATACGCAACCTGTTCCCAACATCTCCCATGATGTACCTAGACTTTTATGATTCCCAGGATTAACTACACACATCAGTCCAGAGTGACACTGCATCGTAGTCTGGCTGGGGAGCACATCAAAAGCTGTGTGAGTAGTTGGTGAGGACTGACATTTCTAGAACAATAACTCTCAGAAGGCACCATGAGAAGATGAAGTTTCATGCTGAACTAATTTGAAATGAAATGTATTTGGCTAGCTCAATATACAAGAATTTGGGGGAGTTATTTTCATAAAAGAGCATGTCTTTCATGCTGAAAACCTGAACTACATCATTTGCTGCCCCTTTGAAATGGCTCCAATGTATTGATGAAACAAAAAGGCATAATACAGAAATAAAATAATCCATAATATGTCACCAAGGTAGGATTTTTCCTGATCCTTACATGCCAATTTAATCTGATGGTGTCTATTAACAAATGAAAACTGCTAAAACATTTTGTGCCTGTTGCTACAAGGAGTTTGGGAGCAATCTTGAATCATCTATTAGTTAAGTCTCTTCTCAAGGAACAAATGTTTATATTTTAAGTCTCAGTTACCCTTTATACTGTTATAGCTGATGCTATCCAAGATGATGAAGACTGTTCAGCCAGGTCATCCTCCAACATGAGATTAGCTTTTTCTTCAGTGATACTTGATATGTCAACATGAGGCTTGCCTCACAGGAGCATTCCTGATTTACGTGCAGCCAATGTTTTATGCAATCATATTTCCCATATCTCAATTTGGGAACATGCTAGCTTAGCACAAGAGCAGCTGTTCTACATTTATTGCTTTCTCTGAACGTTTTCTCAAGGCAAGCTCTAGCTCTTTTATTGACTAAGCTGTTTAATGGGGACCCCAACCCTGCAGGAGCTTCCCCAAAGCCATATCTCTCTGATCTGCTTTTCTGTTACTTTTCCTCCTGATGAATCAGTTTTTTGCTCCTAAATAAAATGTGTCCTTTATTCCAGAGTAAAAATACTTTGGACTGAACAGTTGAGGTCCCCAAATTCTTACAAGTTCACTGAAAAAAAGCCCTCATCCTTCAGGTACAGATGTATAATCAGCTGGTTTCAGAATATCTTCTGAGCAGCAAGGACAGTTTGTGCACAGAAATAAAATAAGATGATTAGTATTGTTAAAATGGAATGTAGTCATAATTACGTATTATTATGGCTGTAATAACATTATGTTAAAATTACGGTTTTATTGTAGTAATTATTCCCACTCCCTCTCAGCAAATAAGACTTCTGACTTTTCCTCCCCTTAGCCTTCTAGCAGTTTTCCCACTTTTGACTGGGAGAGCTGCTGGGCACCGTGGTATCTTTATAGCTCATGTCCCTATCCTAAATGACATATCAGTTTAATACCTCTTCTATTAGCTACACGGGCAGCCCAGGGCATGCAGAGCAGTCTTTAGTGTGGTAGAGGATCTGAGATTATCAGACAGCGTAGTAAGGAATGTGCATTTCTTCAGTTTTGCTTTGCTATTGAAATGAATTTTGCCATTCTCACTATTTAAAGATATTAAATATCCATTGCTTAAACATTGCAACTGTTGTACTACCTTTGCACACAAGTTCAGTAATCCGTAAAGAGTGAGAGCAATGACTGACATCTTCACATGTAGCCTCTGACCAAAGAAGTTTAGACTTTTGAAAATAGCCTTGTTCTCATTTATTTTTAATCTCTTTCTGTCTCTTTTTTCCTAATAAACCCTTCACGGGGATTGCTTCTTTGTAAAGTGTATAGTCTGAAGTTAGTTTTGGGTGGCTACTCCCTCTATACGAGAGATTCTCGTGACCATATGTAGCATCTGTGCTTGACTGCACTTTCATACAAACCGTCACCCGCAGGGTATGGTATGGGATGTTTGTTGCTGTTGATTGATTTTGTACAAGAATGGTCTACATAGCATTTTTTTAGAGTATCCTGTGGGGCTTTTATAATCTTACCCTACGTCAAATAATATTACTCTGTAAGGTGCGGCTAGATGACTGGAGTGAGTTTGATATCACATTTTACTCCACAGGGAATATTTAATTCCTAGGGAAGATGTTCCAGAGGGGTAAAGGATAAAAAAAAAAAGGGTTACTTCAGGCATCCCTCTGTGAGATGTGCAGTAATTCTCTACTGACTTCAATTCTGCTTGCAGACTTGGCACCTCCGGTCTTCCCTGGTACAACTAGAATAATTTTTATAAAATTAAAGTTGAAAACTAATGGGTCTGGTTCTGCTCTTAATGCTGATGTTACTGACATTCTGTGAGCTGAAATTGCTATCACTGAAATCCGAATTGGACTCAATCATAATGATATTTTGAGCTGTGGTGACTGTAGATTTATAAGCTACTGCTATGAGTGGAAGTGAAAGAAAAAATAGGCTTCTCTTGCCTTCTCTGTTATTGATATTGAATGTTATTGGTACAGGTGATCAAAAAGATAGTAAGAGGTCTCTTTTACAAAACATCTTTGAAATGCTCATCTAGTACACTGAGGCATTATGGAAAACGAACTACGGAGACAATCTTGTCGCTGCCCTGGGAAATAAACGGGTTGACTCATAGAGCTTTCTGCCTTTAATTACTATGAATCCACTGATTAAGCCCAGGAGCTCTCCTCTTAATCCTGAATTACTCATTTTGACCCTCACAGAGTTTATATGCCTGAGCCATGACACCGTCACCCCAGAAATCCCGTGCTGTTCATTGGAGAGGCAGTCGCCACTGGCTGAAACAGAAACCAGCAGGTACTTCAGCAGGGCGACCTCCGTGTACTTGCAAGCATCTGTCAAGGCAGCCTTTCCT
Source organism: Astur gentilis (assembly GCF_929443795.1). Taxonomy (NCBI): domain Eukaryota; kingdom Metazoa; phylum Chordata; class Aves; order Accipitriformes; family Accipitridae; genus Astur; species Astur gentilis. Next base: position 38,748,012 of record NC_064889.1, read on the forward strand.
TAATTGAGTTGCTTACATTCCACGCTCAGTTACTGTCTGCTGACTTGCAAAAGAACAAAGGAACAGCTACTTCCTATTAAGGAAGGTAATAACTTAATTAAAACCAAGTTCTATGCACTGCAGGATCTAGTTTGTCATCAAGAGGCCTTCCTTGCCTTTCCCTATAGTTTTCGATAATCTATGCCAGATATTTAATCACTGGATACCCCAGTATAAAGCTTCTAGCCTCCATAACCAGCAGAAAGCTTGTCAAAATAAATTTTAACTTCTGACCGTAGCAGAAGACCAACTAGAAGGTATTAACAGAATCAGAGCTGTCAATCAGAGCTTGGGCTCACCGTTTATATTATTAATTCCAACTCTGGTGGCATGGTCTTGGGATAACAACCATCCTAAGCTGCATTGGTCCAAAAAACACAAACCAAGAGTGGAATATATTTCGTGCCGAGGTGACGTTACTGAGTGTCCAGAGAAACTTTTTTTTTTCTTTTTGTCTTTGAAAGGTGATGTTTTATTAGATTATTCTCATTGCCAAAAGACACAGCTACTGTCTGGCTTCATTTGCTCACTGTTTTTTCTAATGTAAAGATTTATTCCACACACAAAAGCAACCCATTAAGAAAAAAGCAAAGAAATTGTTGTTTGTTTGTTTGTTTATTTCTGCAAATTTCCTTCTAATTAATGCAGCATGTTGAATGGAGACTGTGAATAGTCTTTAGTGGGTTATGAAGTGAAACTGGCCTCACAAATTGAAATCTGTCTTGGAGACTATGAGTTGGAGGTATTATTACAATGCAAACCAGTGGGAAAGATTCCAGAGAGAAAGAGGAGAAGTGTGTTAATTGAGAACAATAACATGCCGAAGACCTCCAGAAGCTGGTGGCCTTAATAAAATGAGACAATGCTATGTTGTTGCATAACCTGAACTTCAAATTCAATTTCAGTTATAGTGGAGTAGAAGTGATGCAGAGCTAGGTTTCTTTTTCTCTGTTCGTTTATAAGGCCTTCTGAATAGGGAAGGTTTCATGGGTCATGTTGAACTGGGCTTGAACTGTATTTCTCTCTCCCATATTAATCACTTGGTCATGGAATAAATTTCAAGGACATTAAACACACAGAAGGTGATATTTGCAATCAAAGTAACTAATACTGGTGACACAAGTTTCCATTCCATCTTATCATGGTTTGCTTTCTTGCCCTATGTGGTTCTGCCACTTAAGTTGGGACTTAAACTGCTGCCTGCAGGGGTGATAAGAGAATGGACTAGCGGCATTGAGTTGGTTTTGAAGAGTCCAAGATTTTGGAGTTTGTTTTAATCCTCTGGTTTTCTTCATCACCGTGAACAAAACTAGCCTGAACTTGCCTGGAGTGGCTCCAGAATTCCCCTTACCCAGACTGTCCTACCTGGTCACCTTGAGGGTAACCACTTACCACTTACCCTGGACACCTCGAGGGTCAAGTCCTAAAGTTGTGCTAGATATATAAACCTTGTACAGTCAGGCAGTGTCATGGATGAAATGCATTTTTTTCCAGTGCTGTGTGGGAGGTTTTGCTTTTTTGTCTTCAATAAAAGAAGTAATTAGGAGCAAGAAGCTGCCTTGAAATCCATGAGAAAATTCATCGGTCAACTTGAACAACAGTTCTAAGACATATGACAGATATGTGGGTGTCTTCAGCTCAAGGTTCCCAAGGACGTTTCATGGCAGTGATTTCTTATATGCCCAGAACTCTTTGGCAAGTTTTGTTAGTATTATTTTTTTGTATATATTTGTGTGAACCACTTTCCCACTGATTTCCCAACATTTATTTTGATTCAGTTTTCCAAATAGGCATTTGCATTCTTTTTGCTGGATAAAAATGTTTCCGTTTGAAGAAGACAGGAGAGTGCAATATACTAGTGAAGATCCTGAATATACTAATTTAAAGCTTACAGGTAAAACCATAATTATTGTCAGGAGCCATGGACATGATTGGTATTTAGCAGTCAGCACCTTTAACCTCTTTAGAGAATGGCAGTTCATACCACCTATGGATCTGCCTTAATTTTTAATAAATCTGGTGTGAATAAGACTGCCGTATAAATGCAGTCATCTCTCATCTTATTTAAGCAAATAAATGGAGAGTAGAAAGTAAATACAAGCTTTAGGATTTTGTAAAAGACTAGATCCTAGGGTATTCTGGAACATTTTATGAACAACTGAAAAACAGTGGTTCTTTCCTTTCCTCCTTTTTGTCTGGGCAATACGAATCCAGTTTCACCATTTATGAACTTGTACAACCTTTGCTGAGCTGTATATGTATTTCAAAGCCATTGTGGGGGACAAACTACAATATCTATTATAGTTTTCCCCCTCTGCAGTATCCAGCGATATAGTGTGTGCCTGCATGGGGTATGCATTACTGGGATGTATTTGCGCATATCAAAAGCAGCTAGTCTCTCAATCATTCATTGAAAGTTCCAGTTGGCTTAGATTCTTCCTGAAAAATATGTTTATTTTGTCTTCTTGACTTACTTTTCCTCGTGTCTGAGTATTGTGCCTCCAGGAAGAAAAGCTTAAATTGCTGAAGTAGGGCTTTTTTCAAAGCCTGCCAAGAATAAAGTGGCTTAATAAGAAAGCACACAGATTTTACTTTCTTAGAGAAAAAAAAAAAAAAAAAGGAATAAGTCATTTAGAATAAGACTGGAAACTTCTTTAGGAGCAGTGGATATTTTCTGGAAGTGTAGAGATAGGAGCATTTTGAGGAAGTAATGTGGAGCTAACTAGCCATGAAACTTGGAAAGGACTAGGACCCTGCCAACCAAATTTGATCTCTGAACACGCACTGATTTATGCTGGTGGAAATTATGTAATGGCAAGTCAGCAACAATAGGTTCATAGAGGCATGTAGCTGGGCTGCCATGAAGCACCTCTGTCACTGCGGGAGCTGTTTGCCTTGGGCCACACCGGTGGCAGTCCATTTTACAATAGCATGACTGTGACCATGTCCCTGCCGTATCGATTTGGGCGAGACAACCACCTTGAAAGAAACATAAATGCATAAATGCAAAAGCTGCTTTCACAGCATGTATTGCAATCTGCTTTGCTTTAGGTTTTGGATGTAAAATCGGCATCAGCCTGGTCCCCTGACATTTCTCTTCTTGGCTGCCATAGTGTGTGGTGTCATTGTCAATACCAGGGTTCAGCTGAGATCACATTTGCCCATTTGCAGCTTGACCACCAAAATAGATGACACTTCCATTTCTGCGGTGACTAAGGGAGACTGCCAACCAGTGATTAATTTGTTTATTTTGTCTGAGCAATATTTGTATAACAAAAACTATCGGCTGTCGTTGTGACTCATCTTGGTAGCTGCAGAACATATGCAATTTCTGTTCCCTCCACCAGCAAGAGTTGTAATGCTGGGAGGGAAATGCATCCTACTGGGAAGGACAGAGACAGTTCCTGCTGCTGCTATTCATCAGGGAAAAGCAAATCCAGGCTTAAAAGTCTAGTCAAGTCCTCAAGATTTAAGGCTGCCTGGAAGTAGGTAACACCCAGGTTGAGATGTTCCAGCACTACCATCTTCTTGGGCTCTCTGACAAAATGTTGAGTAGCTAAGGGTTAAGGGCAACTCATATTTTCTTCTTCCATCAGGTCTCCTCTCTTACTGAGAAAACCAAGATTCCTTTTCTCAAGTGCAAGCTTACAGAGTGGAACCTAAGAAAAGTAAAAGAAAACAATATGCTATATTATGTACAAACAACTGGAAGTTTTATGCCTTGTCTTGCAGAAGGCACCAGCAACAAGACATTGTGTCCTCACTCAGTGCCAGATCATCAATGCAGTATTGACTCAATGGGCTAGATGCCACTTCTTGAGTCACTTAGCATCACTTCTCGATACACCTGGTCTTTAATTTATTTTTGGAGGTTTCCAGTCTAAGTACAAATAAACATACCCAGCCCATCTTAGACCACAGCCTTAGGTGGAGCAGCTGCAGATTTCTTAAAGATAATGCAATGCTGGGAAGAGACATACAGCAGTGAAAAAAAACTTAAAGCAGATATTTCTGAATAATAGGAAGAAGTAAATCCTGAAATAAGTATACATCATTTTTGATCAGTTGCTTAGGGATATTTAACACTCAGAATTGTTTGTTTCTTTTTGCTGGCCACAGAGATCAAATGAATGCACTTGCTGCCTGACAATATGACTGCAATGCTTGTTCAATCTCCTGGTATTTATCAGTTCAGAATTCACTTGCCATGGCTAGGTATTATCATAAATACAGCTACTGCAATGTTTTCAGAAATGTTCACAAATTAGATATGAATGCTGTTGAAACAACACCATCAGCTTTATTGCTATTTAGCAGTATGTGGAGATCTCAGACAGAACACTGCAGTGCTAAACACAAAATCAAAGGTGGACCCTGCCTCAGATACTTTGCAATCTGAGAGAACAACAGGCTGAAAAATCGAAGGCAAAACAAGGCTGAAAAAGGTGAATAGACTGAGAAGAACAAGAGAGACAAAACATAGCTGACCATCACTAAAATTCAATCGAATATTCACAAAAACATGTTCTGCAGATATTGTGCAGGACTTTAAAAATAATCACAGTTTAAGCGTAACAAGAATGCTGTGTCAGGGCTGAAGATACAGCAAGTCTCCTCGGGGATGCCTTGCCAAATCTCTCAAATTCCGGGTTGGTTGCTCAGCACTGCCTCTTGTTTTCAGCTGGTCCCACAATACAGTGAACTCACTGGCTGCTCTTTTACTCCTCTGAGTGGCTTTAATCCACCTATGCATTGAGCCTGTCCCCCTCAAGCTAAAGAAAAATATTGTATACTCTTTGGTGAGCTCCGGACTAGACACATGAGGCAGTATCTCTCCGACGGTAGATGGGACCACTGGCCCAAGCAAATATTTTCAGTGGAATGTGCAGGATTAGGCTCATAAATCCTAATTTATTTGGATTCTACTATAACAGTTTTATTCAGGGTCTGCTGAAATTAATTGTATTGTGTAAAGATCTCAGAAGCTGAACCTTTCAGTGGAGGAAGGTATTCAGGACTCCCATGTCCTGATTAAGCTTTATTTTAGATTCAGCAACTGAACAGATCTTTAAAACCTCTCATTCCACACCAGCAAAGTCACCTGTTTTCAAAAAGACACTCACTGGAAAATGTGGGCAGTCAGATTTCTTTGCGGTTCAGCCACTCCTATATTTGAAACACTGCTCTGAAAAAAACTTGAGGCTTCTTAGACCTGGAAAGTGCAATTTGTCATAATCTCACCCCTTTTTGAAGAACTATAATTTTCTCTGAGTCTCTTATTTTATTGTCCTCTTTCTGTACCTTATATAAAATCAATCTTTGCCCAGTTCTTTCACATAATGACTCCTGTCCCTCTCTTGCCAGTCTTTGTTTTAAAATTGCTTGAGCTGATTCATATGCAAAGTTAAAACACAGCATAGGATGGGGCAAAGAATCTGGTTGATATTTCAGAAATGTCTTGTGGTTAATAAGTTCTGCTTGAGCTACATAATTCCTGCACTGGCAGCTTTCATTACTTTTCATGTGGAAATTTCTTCATTGCTTTGCAAAGTAGATGCATGTCTGGTTGTTATTCAGACACAAAGTCTACATTTTGAGAACTCCATAGGACAAAATGTTGGAAAACTAAACTAAACTGAACTGAACTGAACTGAACGAAACTAAATTAATGTCCAGATATATTCTTTTCTGTGAAATTAGCTACCACTGTGACCCACCAACCACGGCCCTTGTTTAACACCCCTTCTTATATTATGAAAAATAAATACCTTGAGATAGAGAGACTTGTCTATTCAAGACATGGCTTCAGGCAGACCAGCCAGGTTTCTGCTTCTGACCTGTGTCATTTAGTATTGAGTACAATGCACTCCGTGGTTACAGGCTGGAAAACGACATCAAGTTTTCAACTCGTTTAAAAAAAAAAAAAGAAAGAAAAAGACCTACTATAAAAAATGGATTCCTGGAACGCGAACAGCAAGCAGAAGTCCAAGGAAAAACCCCAACCTACGTCAGGCCTAATATTTATCAGGAACCTGACACCAATGTGGTCATTTTTCGCTTGTTTACTGTTGAAATGAAGTTTATTCAAATTTGTAATCTACAAACTTTCCTTTAGGCTCCTGGGCTGAAAAGGGCACGTTGGGTTTGGATGGAGTGTGTTGAAGGAGGAGAAGAGATGAAAGGAAAGGGAGGAGGCAAGGAATAAAACCTGACTTGCCAAAAATGTAAGGTACATAAACCAAATTTCTTTGCTGGTCATGTGTCCATTTCACAGTGGTGTGAATACTGAGTATTTTTAAAATGAGAAGCAAATTAAATTCGGTAGATTTTGCCCTTCTTTGCCCCTCAGAGAACGTTGAAAAATGCTCAGGAAAACTTTTCAGAGAATCAGAGATAACAAAAATAGGCTGTAACCCAAGCAGAAAGAGTTACTAATATGTGTTATCCAGGGGACTAGAAATTATTCCTAAGCTATTCTAGAAGACAGCTGTAGGCCATTTCAGATTTTGGCTCATATCAGTACAAAGTATAGAAACAATCACTGAAAATTTGAGCAATCCAGCTGCTCCATTTCTCTGATACACCAAATGTGTCATCTTTGCTTCTGTATCCCTGGACAAATGTTTGTTTCACCCGCTGTGCACTGCTCAAAGAAATTCAGTATTGTGGCTTTTGCCATGTTGGCCTCTTTCAACTCAGCATGATTTATTTATTTATTGCTTTATTCAGATCCCAGACTGGTATCAATGAAAACATTTACATTTAAGGTCTGCCGTGAACACGAAAGACATCTTCAAATAAGAGCTTTATGGGGACGTTCAGAATCTGGTAGAGATGCCCTTGCCATCAAGATGGTTTTTCAAGTCTTGGTGAGGTACATAGGACATTTATGATTAAAATTAGTAATCTCCTTTTAGCAAGAATCTTTCATAATATGTACTACTTACCTGCAACCCTCTCCCAGGTGAATTTTGTACAAAATGTCTTAAAGCATCTGACTGCATGAATAGGGCACATTAATACAACTGTATAGGAGAAGGGGGTTTATTTATTTATAAATAATGTGAAATAATTCTTATTTAAAAAAAAGATAGTTACACAGCACAACCTTGCATTGGGAAAAAAAAAGTTATTTCGTTTGAAGAAATTGGAATACAGAGTACAGTCTCTCCATTAGCTGCATGCCTGAGATAGAGCCCAAATGTGAAGAGGGACAGTAATGCGATACATTAAAATTATGCTTGAGCTGTCCTTAGAAAATGATTGATCTACTTTCTAATAAGAATTCATTTCAAGGAGCATCTTACTTGAATGTGTGTACTAAGATAACTCACTGAAGGAGCTATAGAAAAAGTATCATACAGAAATTATTAAACATCTGCAAACCACTCTAATGAGACCTAATTTAGTCTATTTTAAGCTTTGATGAATTTTTTTCTTCTAATGGCTCCCAGCTAAAATTTGTGTTTCAACCAAAGTTGAAATGATAAATAGCTTGCAGTCTACCACCACCAGGATAAATTTATAGCTGCCCAGATTACTTGGCGAAGGGAAAAGATTTTAGAAGGATTAAAAAAGTTAGGAGGAGGCAGTAGATGGAGTAAAGGCTCCGCTGGGAAAAAGAAGTTGAGATATCAAGGTCCATATTGTAGGAGACTGCCAGCTAGAAATGAGACAGAAAACCACTGAGTATTGCCGTTATCTCATTTTCATGAGCATAGGGATCTTCTCTCCCTTTTCATCTTTCATGTTTTTTTCCAAAATTAATTTGCTTTCCCATCTCTAAAGAGATTGGATCCCAAGTACCAAGCCAAACATCCACATGCGAGCAAAGAAAACCCTGACGTTTTAGCTTTAGGAGTTTATGTTGTACACAAATGGCCTTCTTCCAGGCAGCAAATCTCTCAGCACGAAGTACAGCTTTTCTGACAGCCAGCTAGAAGTGTAACTACTATCTCCCTCAATATTTATTACACAATTTGCTGATTTAGGTTTAAAGAATGGCAAAACATAAAGCTCTATGGCAAGTTAAGCGTAGGTTCCTAGTCTGAAAAGTGTGCGCAGTCAAATAATGAGAAGGAAATGGCATAGAGAAGTCAGATGCATGGGACACATCATGGTTTTGTTTCCAAGTTGGAAATAAACATATTTTTCACTCTTCTCTGTTAAACTCTACAGCTTCTCAGGAGCAGTGATAGCTATTCTATCACCTTGAAATAGGTATGTATAATATGTTAATCATCCTGTCCTGTCCAGGGACATTAAATGGTTATATAGAGATAATGAGGAAAATTCTATAATCAAGTCTTTGTGGCCATTTATTTAAGCAAGAACGAGGACTTCTCTCCATCATTATTCTATACACCTTGTTCACTTTTTGGGAACATTGGCATGAGTGAGAGGAACATGTTGTGAAACTAAGCAAATACTTACATAGGAATATTCCCGTACCACGTGTATTTACATAAATATTCATTTGAGAAGTATTTAATGGCTGCTTTGACAGGCTATGTGTTGAAATGAGCTGAAATAATACCCTGTAACTTGGTAACCAGTTGCCCAGAGTAAATTTGGATCTAATTTATTTCGCAAAAATGAAGCTGAGAGATGCAAAGAGACCTACGCTATGAGGACCCCCTGGTTGTGTGCCAGTGGGGTGAAGGCAGAGAGGAATTACGGTTCCTTAGGAGAGCCACGGGGACCAGAACACCTCTGCAGGCAGGGAAATGCCAGGCTGACAGAACCTCTCAGTCCTCAGCCTGGATATTCAGGCTGTGTGCTTGGGGCAAGATTTGGCCCCAAAGTGCATGCAGTACACACATACAGTACGCAGGGTGAATGTGTGTGAAATGTTTCAATTACCTCTAAAATAATGTTTAACATGTTCCAGACATACTGCATTAAGCAAATACCCAAGCAGTATTTGAAGCATATTCTGTTTTTCATTTTAATAGATTGTAAATGTATTAAACACATGTTAAGAATATATTTCATATACTGCATTTGTAAAATATTATCAAATTTATATAGGCGGAAACCACAGAGCCACCACAGGATCGGCCTGAGAGCAATACCATTTTGTAAGTTAACCTTTTAGCACCACTCTATCAGAAGGATAGAATGGGGGATTTGATTTGATTTAATTTGATTTCATTCAATTTCATTTCATTTTTAGAGAAGAGCTGCTAGGTGGAAACCCACCTTGTCATTAACCCTTTTAGCTATGAACTTGGTGCTGTATATAAAGTTTATACCCCTGTCATCTGAAGAAGAGGCTCTTGAGTTACCTGCTTTTATGCAGAGAGAGGTGCCGAATGTCAGAGCTGAAAAAGTGCCCCGTAGCCATATGATTAGATGTCTGCTCCGCATTTTAACTACCCCCTGAAATCATTTGATTGTGTTAAATCTCTCTATTAAAAGGGAACACCAGTAGATGTTTGAAAGCTGAAAACTGAGAACTTAGAATTCTAACTCAGCTTCTTTCCCTCTGTCTTGCAAACTGTTCGAGCAAACTGGAGTTGGTTTTTGTTTTTTGTCCAAGCCAGGGAGAATGGTTTGGGTTTGAAGAAGTATTCTGAGTCCGGACACCCTCAGGTTTCTTTGAAAGCAGAATCTAGAGCGAGGTCTGTTCCTTGGAAATGAAACCCATCTCCTTGCTGAGCTCAGCCAAAATCCTGGAAATCAACACTTAACACGAAGCAGAGCTTAGTGTCTGAGACAACTTGACTTAAAACTACAGGAATTAATCACGGGTACCCATAAAGTACCACTCGTTCTTGAAGTGTATAGGAATCCAACACATTTCAAGATTCAGCCTCCATTGCTTGTAATACAGGAATAATTTCAGTAGCTGGCTGCTACATTAGATTCTTCTCCTTTTATGTGGATGAAAAAAACCAAAGCCAGCCCAGACCCATAGTTTGCTAGTGAGAATTAAGACTTCCAAATTTCACACTTTGCACTGTTTTGAATGGGAATCCCATAGCTTTAGGTGCCTGAGGCCCAGATGTATCAGACCTGCTCGTCACTCAAATTGCTCGCTTTGCCTCTCTGCTTGTCTTAGTTTGAAAGCATGGACAGTGCCCTGAGGACAGAAAATTGTCACTTCCAAAACTGGACTGAAATTACTGTTTTGCTTAGAGGAACTCTAGAAAAAGCCACTGATGGGTGATGCAGAAGGAAGTTATTCTTCGTAACACAGCAGAAGTTATCATCATACCAGTGCTCCGATAAATCAGCCCAGGAACTCAGCTCTTAAAAACCCCCTGCTTTCTAAGCACCCTTGAATAATAAGCCATATCATAAAGTTTATAATTGACGCGTGGGTCCTACTTCTTTAACTTTTTTTAGAGCCTTCACTGTTTTATAATAAAATCCAATCATGCAAATTTATTTTCAGCTAAAAAGCAGATTTCTAGTATTAAGTGTTTTTCATCCCAATGAAGTATTAAAAAACAAATGTAATAATAGACGAATGAGGTAGAATTCTTTAAACTGCTATTTGTGTCAGGCTCTGGAGTCTGTTGTTAGGAACTCGAATAAGCGGTCTTTTTCCCAGCATGCTAAGCCGACAGCGGCTCCTCTTGGTGTTTCAGTTTGGAGAGAGGCTGGAGGTTTCACCATCGTTCTCTCTCCCCTGGCACAGTTTCTCAGCTCGCAGTAGAGATGCTGTGTTAATATAAGGCAAGGAGTTGAGTAACAACTGTCTGTAGGAGGCTAGCATTGCATGAAATCAGTGTCCATCACTATGTGAGAAAGAGGCAGGGCTCTGGGGAGGTTTTGCTCAATGCTTTTCGTCTCTGAGTCCACACGCAGAGAGGAGGTTTTCCTGGCTAAGGCAGGACAGCATGGAGCCGCGCAGCCTGCCTGGCTTCTCCGTCCTCCCTCGCTCACCTTTCCCACTGCAGCCTGCTGGGACTGGACACCCCAGCTAAGACTTCAAGCAGGTTCACAACAGATTATTTTTTTCTTCTTTTTTTCAGCTATGGAAAATGAGATGCTGGTGCTATTTTTTCACCTTCAGTTTGAGCATTTTTAGCTAAAATGTAATGGTAGGACTGTCTTTCAGACTGGAAATTCTTACCTCACTGTCCAGTCCGGTACATGAAAGCATTCATCGTCTTCCCAGGACTCTGCGATGCTGTCCTTTCTTTCTCTAGGAGTTTTCAGAGAGTTTCTTGCAGGGCAGATGCATGCAGGAATCAGGACTTTTATCAGGCTAAGAGCACTGTGCTATGGTAGCACACAGCATGATGCCAGAATCCCACCTAGGTGCTGGTCTCCTCCAGGAAAACAAATTGCAAAGCTTTCTAAGCCAGTGCACAGGTGGAAAAGAAGATCCTTTAGAACAAGATGAGACCTTGGCATTATTACATGCTACCATTGTAACTATATACTATATTGACACTATAAAGTATATTGCCATTGACCTGTGGATATTCAGTTTCCATAGGTCTACTGCAGTTCAAGAGATACATTACAGCTCTGAGTATATAACATCAGACACATTATGAAGCTCCCCGTAAGAGTTATGACAGATGTGTCATAGTAATTTAACTATACTCTGAAAAAATATTAACTATGAAGTGTGTTGGTTTTTATAGGCTTATTTCACACCATTATCCACTTAACTATCCAATAACGTACCAGTTATATCCACCAAGCGGCAGGAGATATTTGCTGTGCTTTGACTTCCCAATTATTTTGTGTGGATGTTTGAGATGAAATAACAGTCAGACATTCTGAAAAAACACTCAAATATTCACCAGCGCTGTAAAATAATTCTCTTTCTCTCACTTTTAATAATGCAGGATTTACCTTATCACATTTGATAAACTTTTGCTGTATTAGTTCTCAGATGTGCAAATGTAAAGATTGAAAGGAGTACATTTCTCACTTCATTATATAAAATGTTGGATTCCATTGTTTTAAAATGTTTGCTTTTCAGGCAGGAGAGAAATCTTAAAAAGCAATGCAGTCAAAATTTCAGTCTATGAAACTGCCACCTTGCATTGTGTCTGATTTGGATTTGTCCTTCCAAGCAGCTACTGTGTAACCTAGTGAAGAAACAACTTCTGGAAGTGATTTTTCCCATATGATAGCATTTTCCTTTTCAGTAAATGTGCGGAATAACTCAGAGAAAGAGAGAGATCCCAGACTGCTTTCTCAATGTAAAAATCAGAGTGTCTTTCTTAACCAACTGATTCTCCAAGAATTCAGCTAACTATTAAGGTTTTCTTGTTTTGGCCAATTCAAAAGCTGCTAATGTGGATTCAGTGAAATCATGTTAATATGTTTGCAAGACAGAGAGAAGTCTAAAGCTCCTGCCATGTCTTCCTTGCTTTTGTTAAATGTGGGTGTATAAATATTAGATATGTTAAAGATTTTGGAGACACACAGGTATGAGGGAGCAAAATCAGATGCTATCCTAATGAGAGCAGGAGAGGTACATGACCAGAGTCAAATAGAAAAGAAGAGAACAAAAGATTTACTTACCTGATCATACCCAATCATATTTTTGCAAGCAAACACCATAAATTCATCTTGCTGGGTGTTTTTCACATTGAATGCCCTTGAATTCGATAGGTATTAGATGCCAAAATATTTTTTTTAATCTGATCTTTAGTGTCTACAGGCAAAAGCAAAGGGGATTTTCTTTTTCATGTTCAAAATGGAAACACGTATTGGATAGCAAAAGGAACGTTGTATGTCTTTTTTTCACCCTTTGTCAGATAACTGCCATTGCCATAAGGTTCACACTGTCACATAATTTTCAAGAGACCTGCACACATGGCTTTGATAGAGTTACACCAGCAATGTATTTAACCTGAGAGTCTTTCTGTACAGCCGTGAAATATGTGGTAAGACAGAGGGTTTGAGAGCAACCACCTTAAAACATGCGAAGACGGATACATTTGAGTCTTCCAGCTCTGGTAGGAGTCCCATTGAGTTCTGCTAAGTGAGATTTGCTGAAGCAACACATTGTCCTTTTGTGACGTGAAGAGATAAACTTGAATTGGGAATTAATACGCGCTATCCACATCTGCCTTCTGCAAATCCTGCTCAGCTTCATGCATTCAGAACAAATTCTAGGCAAGAGGCCACTGGGAAATTGTCCAGTTCTCTGTACCCCATGCCCAGCTCTGTCAGACTGGCTGCAGAATAATTTATTTCATACAGTTCCTCTGGCCAAGGAAAACATATTTGCGCCTTGTGGCAGGGAAGCTCTGCAATGAAGGCACTGTGTTGCAAATTATACACCCTAGGGGTTGACCTTAGCTCGTGTGCCTTCTGACCTGTAGGAAACTCCACGCAAGTAGACAGGGGCAAATAAGAAATGCACTTTATTGGTCCTTATGCCTTCAGAAATCAATTTATAACCAATGGTGTGTGTTAACTTTCTCTTCACTTCATAAAAGTCCGTGATGAATTGATTTTGTTACTTTTTTATTTACAACTATATGCAAGGTAAAATTTGTTTCTAAAAGACTGAAGAAAGGACCCTTCAAAATGAAATATCAAGACGTTGTTTTATGTCTCTAAGTGAATCTGGGCTGGGGGAGGGGGAAATGGTTGTATAGCCGTATGCAAACTTAATTTCCTTATGTTTTCTCTGGAACGTATTTTTTAAAGGTATATTGGAATACCTTTTCATTGAAAACACCCCACCCCACCCCAGCAAACTCCGTTCTTAATTTCTATACTCCAGAAATAGTTTACATTGAAGGAGATGAATGCAATGCTTTACCTCAATCATACCACGCCACCGTGGAAAAATTTGTCACTGGAACCTAATTTGGGGCAAAACCATAACAACTTAGAAGCCAGTGAGAGTGTTGCCACTGAATCCAGTGGGATCAAGATCTCACCTTTCAATTCCTCCTTTCAGTTGCTCTCCTTTTGCTCACGCATTCCCAGCGGGTCTGAAGCTAACAGCACACTCTTTAGGCTGGATGTAATGTCTTTTCTTTTTCTGAAGTATCAAAGTGGTGATGAGTGTTTGCTGCTGCGGTGTGCTCCAGCTAGCTGGGAAGATTTTTCTGCTCTGCTGTAGCAGTAGCAGTGGCTGTGACGGGAGTTATCTTTGTTGTTGGTTCACAAGGAGGACTGAGGGATGAGATTCCGCTACGAGGAAGGTTATCTGAACGTGAAGGATTTCTTTCTGAATTGTAACTTCCAAACTTTCAAATGATTTTAATGCTAAATAGTTCAGAGGAGCCGAAAGTTTCATCTCTCATCTGACTCTGACTGTCACGCAAAGCCAGTCTTATTTTTAAATCTTTGACAAGCCCTCCCACCCCTAAGTTTCAAGATTTTCTACTCTACAGATTTCACCAGAAACCTGTTTCAAGGCTTCTTAGCTATTATTTTTATCATCTCTGGGGGACATTATCAGAAAGGCCCAATCTAGCAGACTTTTTTTTGTATGAGCATAGTAAACCAGAGCTTTAGCTGGTGCAAGTCAAGATGGTTTCTGCTTAAGTCCCAACATCTGGCATATTAGCATTCCTCACATAAATAGACAGCACAGGGGCTACTCACATGAAGAAAGGTACATATGTGTTTGCAGGACCTCATTCCTAATGATCTAAGACACCATATTATTAAAAAATAGTGCAAATTATGCTTTCAGTTACACTAGTGTCGATGTGATATAACTCCTTTGACAACTCATTGTATTTACTTTGGCTTTCCAATAGAGCAAGTTCAGTGAAATCACTGGAGTTTCTCTAGATTTACAATGGCATAACAAAAATTGGGACTCTGGATGTGGAGAACCCATGGTCGACTGAAGACATAATAGTTCTCAAGAACTGCTGTGCTAACCCTCCATGAGAGGCTGCCATAGGAAAGTTATATGCAGAATGATTTGAGTGCATGTATATTCTAATTGGAAATGAAAATGTTGTAGTGAAATGAAATAGTCTAGTGCAGACATTAAAGTTATAAGATCTTTCAGCCTTTGGCTGAATTCCAGGTGTTAAATTCCTCTGTCCTTACTGATGGAAAAGGCAGAGGATCTTTCTCGATACAGTGAATTTAATTTCAGTTTTTTACTGTGCGTGGGGACGACTCAACCTCTGTGTTTTGCTGTCCTCGGGGCTACTATAAAGCAGTTTTGAATCACGTCCTCTTTCCTCCATGTAGTTCCTCTGACCCATCCTGTTCCTTTTTTTCCAAGCTTGGAGACAGGAGGGCGTCCCAAGAGGAAGGCTATGGACCTGGCTGGAGCAAGGGAGCTCTGTTGGCTTTACAGGCCAGGTCATGCCACAGGGTGGAGATATGGATCTGTAAACGAGGGAAAATATGTTCCTGAGAGACTCCAATACACCATGTCCTATAAGGAACCAGCAGCGTGTCCAGCCTGTGGGACTTGGAAACCACAACCTAGGGAGTCACTGAAGAGCTCTTTTAAGAAAAATGGGAGGGACGTTGCTTTGAAATGTCGCACAGTGGTTTCCTACCTGAGGAAATGTGTGAAAGACTCGGCTCAGCTCCCACAAGGACTTAGCCCTGTTATCAAGTATATTTGGTTTCGGACAACTTGCAAGAAAACAACATTTAAATTCCTTGCTTTATTTAGCGGCTTCTGCTCAAGTCCAGCTCCACGCAGCTCAACAGAAAGGCTGAAGAGGAAGGCAGTTTGTTAATTCTCCTCTTCAGTTTCTCTTCCTCAGCAACATTTGAGTGTGTATCTAATTAAATCTTTCAGAATCACATCTACTTGTTGCAGGACCAGTACAAAGGATGCAAGACTAACCATGCTGCTGTGCGTTTTTGGGTCTGTAGGAACTTCATCTCCTGTGCAGATTCTGTGTGCGTGACCTTGCTGCATCCCAAACTACACATTTTGGCCTGAAATTTTATGGAACCATAATGGAAACAGAAAGATTCCTCCCGCTCATACCCTTCTTTGTCTGTGACTTTCCTGATGCTTGGTTAGACACAACCCTCATAAAGAAATTGGCTGAAATTGGGGCTCAGAAGAAAGGGAGGTTTTGTGCGTAGGTGTGGGTATGTGGAAGGAGGTAGAAAGGGTAGCCTACCTACATTTTTAATAGTTTCTTTATGAGTGTGATACAGGTATTTTCCTATAATAAAACAGTAATGTTCCCAACCAGCAAGTGCTGTTCTTGGCATCTCATTTTATTCCAATTTGCTTTTCTTGCAACTGTGGGCAAGATTCATGAAAGGGCCATGCCTAACAGGTAGGTCAGAGAAGGCACTATTTTTTATACAAATAAATGTCATTCCTAAATTATCTACTTTTAGAGTACACCATATGGTTCTAGCTTATCCATGCCTCTCTCCCACCTTCTAATTGGCAGCTGCCATGAAATACAGAAAGGTGATTAAATAGTGACTTGTTCCACTGAATCTGCAGCTCACCTACTGCCAACATTGAAGACCAATGAGTGCTTGCAAATATCAATAAGTAGAACTGATTTAGAAGTTTCCCTCGAAATGTATAAACCCCTGAAAATCATAGGTTGAATTTTTAATAATAAATGATGAATGTTAATGTTTCCCAACAATTTCTCAATAAATGGATGAAGATTTCCCATGTTTTTCAGAGATTAAGCTTTCATCGTATTTTAGAAGATGGACCATACAATCCATGGAATAAGAAAATACCTATGAGTTGGAAGTCAGGGAATAGAAATCTGCTATATTCTGCTGTTTACCTCCAGCTGACCTCAGTAATCTCATGTCATTTTGCTGTGCCTGCATATGTCTGTAAAAATCATGATCATCCTACTCACTTCCACAAACCATGTAGGAAAACATCTGTAAAGGAAATCCAGCTGGGTCCGTACAGAGCAATGCAACGTCCTGGAAAGATACCTGAGTGAGCTCTGTGCTCTGTGTATGTATCTTGAGTTTTCTTATTTAATTAGAGACTTTTATATTAATTAATTATATTCTACATTTATTCTCTCTTTGTCAGCTAGAGCATTTCTGATGAGGCTTTTAATATTCCTACTGAGACCAGGACCTGTACTTCAAATATCAGTTTAGGTTCCAAAACTCATTCCTTAATTAGAGATTATTTCTGAATTGGTTATTTCTGTTAGCAATTGAGTTAGACCAGTTTTTATTAAGTTTCTAAATGAATGGTAACCCTTAGAACTAAGTGCAAAGCAAGACGCACCTCATCAAAATGAGGTGTGTGTTTTCTTACCACGGTAATAAGTTTGACGGTAATGAATAAAATGATGTGAGATAAATAACAGAGATGACTCAAGAGTCAGTGTCAAACCTTACCTCAAGAAGCTTAGAAGGAAGCATTCCTTCATTAAGCTAGTTTCATGGTGGGGGGTGGGGGAAGGTATCATTAGTGAAACTTGAGCTTTGAGGATTGTTCAGCCTGATTGCAGGTAACTGCTGATGAACAAGCTTGTGCTGCTCTCAATTATTTATGGGAGTTATATTAACTGGGCAAAAATGTTCTTCTTGACCCGTTTGCAGGCACTTCATTTGAACCTTCCACTGCTCTATTCTGCCCTTGAAACAAAAGCGGAAGGCCTGTTCCTAACTCATCCGGTTCTAAAGCTTTGGCAAAACTGTGT
This sequence comes from Astur gentilis, assembly GCF_929443795.1. Taxonomy (NCBI): domain Eukaryota; kingdom Metazoa; phylum Chordata; class Aves; order Accipitriformes; family Accipitridae; genus Astur; species Astur gentilis. The sequence continues at coordinate 38,765,621 of NC_064889.1, forward strand.
ATCAGTGCTGGATAACACTTCAAACTTCTGGTTTTTTCCGCCACAGGCTCAAAACCACTTTACAAATTAAAATCATATTGTGAAAGAAAAGACCAAATCTCGTATTTCAGAATGCAAGGAAAGGGCCTCTGGCTGTAAGTCAAAGGTTGAGGGACATCCCGGCTCCCCTTACCTTGGAGGAAGCTTGATCCGCAGGGGAAACTTTTTCAGGTGTGCACTTTTTCTGCAGCAAATCCGTGAATTGGAATACCTGCTTCAAAGCCGTTTGTACTTTGTGTCTGATCTGCAAGCCTCGGGGTTAATTCTGGTGATAATACTGAACACAGATCGTTTATTTGGCCACACCAGCCAAAGGTGTGCTTTTCTATAGGAAATGTCTCTGTTTTCTGAACCGTATGCAAACTTTACTAATATTCCTGAAAGCCCTCCTTAGACTGATGGTAACAGTAAACTTCCCACCTTGCAATTCCAGGAATAGAGCTGCTGAGGTTTTCCTGTACCAGCTCCAAAGGGCCAAGACAAACCCTAGTGTTGGTGGTTCCTCCAAATTACTTCAGTAAGAATAGGATGTTTCCATCCACCACTGTATATTGACTCTCGCTATGCTTCTGACCTTAAATCATTTGATGACATCACATTGTTACTTTGAATCCATGTACAAATAAGCTGTATTTCCATTAGGGAACATAAAATGGTCCATTTTGACTCACTCTGCAAACTGTTTATGGGTTACTTGCAGCTTTCAGGATTTTTACAAGAGAACATCCACTGTTCATTTCCTGGCTCGACTCCAACTGGACATGTTAACTTTGCCTAATTTCCAAGACATTTGGTGGGAAGGCTTCATAATAGAAGCATGTTTTTCCACCAGGGAACTTATACCACTTTTTTAAAGTCTATTTTTCCCAGACAAATTAAACCTACTTTTTATGAGCTTCTTCTAAAGGGTAGAACAGTAGCTCGCCTTGTTAGATATTAGTGCTTCTGTTCGGAAGGGTGATCGTGTAACTGCAGGGCCTCAGTATTTTACACTTTCTGGAGTTCATTAACCAGAGGCTTCTGTATTTGAACCTGTAACGTTTTAGCTGGACGAGACCCAGAAAACGAAATCAATCCAGTCCCGTAGCACAGAACTAATTGTCATCATATCCAAATGTGCAAATATACAAGAAGTATATAGGAACAGAGGCAGGGGAAAATTGAGGGCTTTAGTTTTCAGGGTATTATGTTGCTGAAAAGTTTTTACATGCTTCCTCACTGACATAAAATACAAAATTGAAAATATGTTTCCTATATCAAAATATCTATACCAAATTGAATGGGTTTATATACCGACATTCATCTAATCAAATGCTTTCCGCTTAAGTCATATATTTGACCACATATTGGGCTGGATAGGAGTTGGAGGAGATTTCTCTTCTTGTCAAAGCTCGTAATGTCACCAGATAATTCAAGAAGAGAGGCACCTTTTTCTAGCACGTATTTCCAGCCCAGGCATGGGAGGAGAAGGCAGCACTGTGACCCGGCTCCTCCGCACTGCCTTGGAGAAATTAGAGACTCTCTAAATATTAATATTAAACAATCCCTGATGCACCTAGTAAGGAATACGATCGTATCTGGCCAGAAGGGACATCTGCATGCGTTGCCGAGGTCCGTGAGCCCACTCGTGCTCCACCTCCTTGGTCTTGTGTCCCGAATGTGATTTTTTGGAAGGAGCTTTGTGCCTCAAGGGCTCTGGGGTCTCCTGCCTCCTGGTCGTGCCGGTTGTCCTCAGGCCAGCATGGAAAAGGAAGCTCCAAGCCAGTTTCAGTACTGGTTTGCAGAGCCCTAGCTCATATCTATCAGCACTTCTTAACTTCATATAAAGTCTTCTGTATATAAAGTCTTTCAAATGACAGTGAAGAGTGGAATCTCCTTCCAGTGACAGTATTATTATACCAATTATCTGGCATGGCAGAGCTCTCATGCTCTAATCTATGCCCTAATTTAATAGTCTTCACAAAAGCTGAGTTTAGCCAAAATTAAATACATTCTTCAACTTGGAGACGAAGAGGCTATTAATAGAAATGCAATCATTAAGTTATCTCCCGTTGTGACTTACAGCAGTAGCATACCGGCAGTTTAATTCTTGGAGCAGAAATGAGGGGTCTATGTCTAATCCGAACAGATCCTTCCTAAATAAATATAACTATATTTAATTCATATATATTTAAAAAACTCCAAGGATGCTTCCAGAGAAGGGCTTTTTTTTTTTAAGGTGTCACCATATGGTTTTAATTTCTCAGAAATATATAGACTAGCTTGTTCGCTGAGAAAGCTGTGCCAAATATGGCATGTCAAGATAGCTGAAAATGTAATTTAACATCTACTCTTTTCCTATAGTAGACTCCTTACTAATACAGTGGTAATGCTTCCAAGTGGAAAGTCAAATGAACAGTTAAAGGATGAAATCTAAAATATTTATTATTTACTGGACATGGGAAAGAAAATATTTTTTATTTCCTATATTCATTACACTCATCTGATATCTAATAATTTTGACAACCCTTTTAAAAACGGTAAATAGTATTTGCTACTGCAGTTAGAAATTTAGCAGAGTTAGACAAATAAACCACACAATTTTAAGGGCATGAAATATTCTCTGGAAAGATAAAAGCTTAAAACCCAAAATTACTACACTGGCAATGAAAAGCTATGGCTACACTGCCTTAGTAAAATTAATAAAATACATCATTTAGGTTTTCCAGTCAATGATTTCATGACCACCGACATTCATATCCTTCTCTCTATCTCTGTTATGTGTTTATTTTTTTGACTCAAATATGAGTGTACTGGGTAATTAAAAGTGAATCTTACATTAGGGACCACCACTTCAGCAAAACATTTTCTGTGTAACTATAAACTAAAAAGCCGATCCATATATTTGCCATCACTGCGGTTGGTCCATTTTCACACTATTATTATTTTGTCTCAGAACTCCTGTGTTTATAAAATAGGGACAGAAGCACAGACTAAATATAAATCCAATCGTCTTTGCACCAGAGAAGCTAAAAAAAGAAGCCTGAATTCAGAATATTCCCAAATATCCTGTAAGGTGCCTAAAGGTTTCTCAGACATAAACTTGAAATAGTTTTTGTCCTTGGAAGGGACTAGGGAGAATTACATATGTTATAAGGACGATAAAATTGTTTATGGATTAGTCTGGTGATTTATCCTTGTGGGATTCTTTAAAGCGGGCATCATCCTTCAGGGCTGGACGGAGGGAATTCTCGCTGGTGCGCACGTCCTGGACCAGGACATCTAAGGATGCCCTCACCAAACGATGCAGTGCTCTTGCTTCTGATTTCTGCTAAGCGTTACACACTGTACCTGAATATGTCCACCAATTTACTGTGAAATAGAGAGAAAGATTTAAGGCAGTTGGGTTTACTTCTGTCTGTCATCTACCCCCTGCTAGTGGATCGTGGGTGATAAAGAAATGCAGCATGAGAAAACGCGTAGGAAGATACCAGCTTCTTCAGACATCAAACCCCAAAATCAAACAGAAGTGAGTCCTGTTTAAAAGGAAGAGAGAAGAAAAGCCCAAAGGGGAAAATAATAATGATAGGCACGACAGTGACAGCCTTCACAATTTAAAGGAAGTGGTTCATGGTATTTTGAAGGGCTCAGGAATGCATCAGGACAAATTTAAAGGAAAAATTGGGAATTTCACACTGTAAATTCTCACCCATGCAAAGAAAACAAAACCATCCCAGGATTTTTTCCCTACTGCTCCTAGCAGATAGATATACTGGTGTGGATTAAGTTGTAGATATGAACCCCAGCACTATTACAGTCATGATAAAACTGTCAACTTTATTCATATGAGCATCTGAGAGCACCGAGGTCTTGGATGGCTCTTCCCATAACAGTAAAACAGATAACCTATTGTGAAAAAAACAGTATTTTTTTTTTTTACATTTCCCTTCACTCTCCATATCTTCTCCCATCCAAGCTTTTCCTGCTGAAGCCCTGGATTTTTGTAATGGATCTAAAGTCTGGCCTGCCTATTGCAATTCACCATGGAGTCCAGAAGAGATGAATGGGGTTTTGAATTAATATTTTAAGACATGTCTAATGCATTATTTCAGTGATTTTTCCCTCTAGACAGTCATTAACAAAATAGCCCATTACAGCAAAAACTATATCTGTAAAACAATTGGATGTAGCATATATATTTTGAAACCTGCATTTCCTTTAAGTAAAGCAAGCATACTGATTGCCCAGAGCACTGTATATGCTAGATTATTAACCATTAGAATACAATGCTATGAAGGATAGTTTTGTTTTAAAACATGATTTTATTCATATAAAATTGAGATATTGTCTGCTAATTTCTACAAATTTCCACTGAACAACGATTTAGTGTTACAGTATTTAAAATATCTTTAGAAAGCTAACCTTATTTTCTCTCTGCTATACCCACATAATGCCCAGAAGGTGAAGTTTTCCCTGCTGGGTGCTTATATACTGTTCCACTGAGTTCCCTGGCATTGCTGGCTGTCTGGTGAGCAAAATACCATGTACATTTTCCACACTTTTTTACTTTAACTTTGTATTTCAGGCTGGGGGGGTGGGGGTGGTGTATTTTGTGCAGTTTTGTTCTAAAAGGGGAGACGTGAGCACCCATCCTTGTGGCTACCTAACGCAAATCCCGCTAGCTTCTCGCTAGACTCCGCAGCTTATCTCTCCATCTCTGTGTGCTGGGCAGAACGAATCCCACAGGAGCCAAAACCGACTTTCTGTTCCAGTGCAATGCGTACTTTCCCAATGTTACTTTTTCTAGCATAAACACAGGACAGTATGTACATGACCTGCACGCAGCCCGTGTCCCCAAAGTGCAGGAAGCACAGTGCTGCACTGGCAGTCCGCCCTGCCAAAAACGGGATCAGAAAGAATAAACCTCCTATAAGTCACATTCCTTAAGGTATCTCTAGACAAGCATCGGGCCCAATCATAATGCAGAAAGTAAAGAAACTAGAACCAAATATTCACATTTTCTGTGAAGACTTTGCAGTAAAGAAAAAGTCACACGATTTGGAAAACTATGGAATGAAAATGGTTTGGAAAACTCTTTCCGTAAACCTCTTTCACTATCATGGGTGTTGCCACATTGTCTGTCCGTCTGTGTTGCACTGCCAATGTGAAATGGGTATGGGACGTGTTAGTGCACAAAACTGGACAGAGTACTGCTGTCTGGGAGAAAAAAGTGACACTGAGCAAACTCTTCAATGACAAAAGAGTCCGGAATGCAGAAAGAGGTTCAGCAAGTCACATAAAGAGCAAAATTTTTAATGTTCCTTTTGCTTTTTAACGTGTCATTAATAAATGAGTATACACAAAGCATAAAGGAAAAATATATTTCCTGCTGTAAGTCTCCACATTCCCCATTTATTGCAATCTACCTGAAAATGCATTATTGTCTGTAATAATTGCAGTTGCATAAATTGTTTGCTTGGAAGAGATATTTTGCAAAAAACACTGCCTTGCAGAATGCACTGCTGAAGAGGAGAGGAAAAAGGAAAAGGAAGGAGGAAAAATTTGCAAGGGTGTGTACGTGAGCTCCTGTGCGTGCACCTATGCACATACAATGCCATTGCGGAGCTGTTTGGGCTGTTTCCCGTTTCAAGTCTCAAGCATTGCTTGTTCCACAGTGCTCCTGGGAGCAATGAGGAATACTGCTTACGGTTCCACCGAGCTGTCAGTTACAAGCCTGAAAAATACGTGACATGCCAAGTTTGCCTCTGATATTTAGTCACACAACCATGTTGAGGGGCCAGGATTAAATCTGCAAAACCAAACTGGAACGTGTTGGCGACTCGACCCCATTTTTGCTTTGTTTGTTGGGGTATTGAGAAGAAAGGGCAAGTTTTGTTCAATGCAAATAAATAAATAAATCTGAAGAGATATTTTCACCGCCCTTCTGTTGACTTTGAATCCTACTGTTTAAAGTATAGCGTCAACAAGTTAACTCTCCTCTCTGCTTTTGCAAAAACACCCATCTGGTCTGGGACTGCGGGCACAATTTGAGTACAATAGCCTTCCCTTTTGGAAACTGGTTTCCTACCAACTGTATATACCTACAAGACTTTTTGTGCTTTCAGAACTGTCAACGCAGCCACCGCGAGGTGGTTCACAGCCCCTGAGCCTCAACCAGAGCGGGGAGAGGATTTCTGCGGCCAGGACCAGGGCGCAGCATCGGGAGCGCAGCTTTGACCTGGCTTTGTTCCATATCTCACGATGTATCTGCGGCGCAGCGCACTGCAAAGTAATAAAATCTAGCAAAGGATCGGAAAAACATTCGTGTAATTATTGAGTCATTCGCTGGAGTAAACATGCAATTAATCACGAGCAAGTATTAATCATCCTTGTATGTTTGCACAGTCCTATATATATTGTCTGTGATCTTGTTATGAGCGTAGGCAAACGCAGCCAAAGAAAGTCGGCATTCATTGCCAGTCGCTGCCACTCGGTCTGCGCGTTCCCCGGTAGTTGGAGTACGTGGGACCGCCAAGATCAGAGCAGCCACCGGGGAACTATTTTTCCAAACACTCTGTATTGGATTAAAATTTATATCGCATCTAGGTGGTGATCTAATACTCGTTGCAGCTCTTTCTCTGGATGCTAACAGGCTTTCGTATCCTGTCCTGCACATTTTGTAATGCTAACTGATGTATTTTAGCCTCATATGCTTTCCGAGTTCTGTGGCTATGCTGATGAACGTGCTCCATTTCATCACGTTCTGGAGGTCGATGGGAGGAAGACAGAATTCTCGCAGCCGCGGTTACGGTCTTCACCACGAAGCACGTCGTGCGAATCTTGCGCTTTACGCTAAACCCCAATTTTCTGTTCTTTCTGCCCGCCATGGCTGCTAATGGCCAACCCCCCCCCCCCCATCTCTTCGCTTCTCAGCCTCCTAGGAAAGCAAAACGACGGGAGCAAACCGAGACAACACTATTTGCATCTGCCTGCAGCCTCCCATGGCGCCCTGCAATTGGAGAGCGGCTGCAGAACATAGAGGGTCTTTCTACAAAGCGAAGCCAGCGGAAATCACCGCCGATGTTAATTCGAAACAGAATGAGATAGCCACAGTGCAGGGCCTTGAGAGAGCGCACAAAGGAGGCCTTTTCTTGTTCGCAGGGTGCTGACAGTACGGGCGAGAGTCCATCCTGTGCAGCTGATGTGAGGAATAGCACATCCTTAAATCTCAACACCTGGGCACAACTCGGGAGACCTCGGGAGAAACTTAGGAGGAAGGTTTCTGCGAATGACACTGGGGAGATCCCGGGAGGCTTCTGCAGCTGGCTAGGCTAAAGAGCTGCTAAAAAAGGGGTTTTAAATGAACTTTGGGATCTCTAGAAAGGCTCATTTATCAATGTAAACAAAGTTTAGCTGTTTAATAAATCTGTTTTCTTTCCTTCTTTTCATCAGGTGTTGCTATTATGGCTGATGGTTTTCATAATGGGATCAGCTGCTATGCTAATAAGCGCAGTGTGCAGTCAGATAAAGATGAGGTGAAGGGGGTTTTTTATTATTTCTATTCAATAGTAGCTCAGTTTGGCCTATGTGTGCTTAGCGTTCTTCTTTTTATTCCATTTTAGAGCTGCATCTCTTCTAGGGATGGGTAAATTGCTATGGAAAAATAAGAACTGGCCAAACCAAACCTCAGCCCAAACACTGACATCAACCCAAACATTTTTGAAGGTCAGTGTTAGTTTGGATAAGTAACCCATCTACCCAGTTGTAAGTAGGGCTGGTTAGAAAATGAATTTTCCACCTTCTAAAAAAATTGCAGATTATATCTCTGTTTGTAATCAAGTTTTTGAAAAGCTAACATTTTGATACTCTTTTCCAAAACCGAGACAAATCGATTTAAGTGGCAATTTCGTTAGCATTGTCTCACCTCATTTTTTTATTTGGAATTTTTTGTAAATTTTAAAGTAGAGAAGAAAAAGTACCTACAAAATACAGGCAAAGGAGTGTTTGATTTAGTAAATCCACCTTGTCCAAGCTAGCTGATCTCTCCATATTTTAAATGATTGCTGTAGCGTATAGAAGGACTGCATCTCTCATCGTTTTGGCCCCAGGTGGGGACAGGGAGGACCTTGCAGCCCCTCAATCCTGTGCTTGGTTGGTTCAAGCGGTCTTGCCTGAATGCAGCAGCCAGGCTAGGAAGGGCTGAGAGCACGGCCAAGCCTTGTGCTTGGTGTGACACCACTGCTATGAGATCCAGGAGGTTACCAGGAGCTGGCGAAGAGGTGCATGAGAGAAGTGATGGCCAAGTGCCATCCCAACAAGCCAGGAGGGTGTATCGTAACAGCTGGTAATGTAGAACGCCCAAAGTAGAACCGTAAAAGAGAGAACAAGGATAGCAGAGATGAGACAAACTTAAAAAAAAATTTAAAAAAGAGGAATATTTGTACGTGCAGCCCAACTTCTGGGGCTTTTTCAGGCAGAACCTCCCAGCGCTCAGGTGGGCACCTTCTCCCCAGTGCCATGGCCGTGTCTGGCAGTGTGCCGGAGAGCTGCCAGGAGGCATGGCAGAAAGAGCCTGAAGGAAATCTGAAATACTTTTAGCTGGAATAAGCTCAATTGTAGGATTGGTTTCATTTCCGTGGTGTGTTTGCTGTAAAAACGAGAGCCATTTGAGCAAAAAGTGATTCCGCTGACAAAAAATGGTTATAATTTCATGTGTTTTTATGAGTGTAGTGGTTGTCATCCTAAAACACAGGGCATGGTAAGAAAGGTTGACTTTGGGCAAAAGTGAATAGCAGAAAATTTGTTGAGAAAAATATTGGCATTTTTGTAATATGTTTGAAATAATAATATAAATGAATGTTCTTCAGGAGGTCTCTTTTCACTCACAAATTGAATGTGAGACCAAAATAATCATGAAGGCAAATTCAGGCACTTCCCTGTCTTTTTCCAAAGTGTTAATATTTTTTTTCATGAGCATTTAATTAGATACTGAAAAAAAAAAAGGCAAACAAACGAGACCCCAGCAACTCAATACTGAGCTTTGTGTATAAAGGAAACTTCATGAAATGCGAATCAGGTTAAATAGTTCAATTATTGTCCATTGCTTACATGTTTGAGAAGGAGTGCAACTGTTTGAAATTGTTTAAGTAGTTAGTAAGGTGATCGTAACATTTACCAGCAAATGACATAAATCCAAAATTAATTATAATGGCTTAAACGGTTAAAAAGAAAGGGGATCATTGGTCCCGTGGTTTATTGTGAATTGTCAGGATAATGGAATTTTAATCAGTCCGTTTATTTTAGGAAGGATTAATTGCATAGCGTGATGCAGAAAATACAGTGACTAACTTTGGAAACTGAGCCGGCTGCGTAATTTTATTAAAGCAGATCAGTTGTAGCATCTTAATTTCCTTAGACATGTTTATGGGGAGCCATTTGTTTTCTCAGGATTCTTTCCTGACTGTTAGAGTTGCTGAAAATGAATGTGTTTTCTGAGACCATCGCCTGGGTGTCAGTCCCCATCCCACCTGCCCTGGCCCTGGACATGGAATTCAGGGGATTCATATGGAAAAATACATCAGGGAGATCCTCAGGGCTGGGGTACGGACATGGATAAAGATTATCTGGAAGTTTTCACTGGAAGAAAGGGGCATACCCCAAAAGTCCCCTGATTTCCCAGGATTTTCCAGAGATTTCGGGTGGTCTCTTCCTATCAGCACATTGTGATTTGGCCTGAAGGTGCACAAGTTGTGACCTCCCTGACTGACTTACATGTAGATAAATAGTTCAAATATTGTTGAGGGAAAAAAAAAATTTGGGAGTAAGAAAACAACTTTTTTTCTCTGTAAAAGATGGAGATTAAGACACCCAGGCAGATCTTTGAAGCATCTTGTAGCTCCACTTTCTTTTTTTGGCAGAATATTTTGGTCAGGGGAAAAAAAGCCAAAAAGAAAATTATTTCCCTCAAAAGTGAAAACATTTCATGTTAACATTTCAAGATGAAACCCTAACGATTTATGCTATAGGAGAAGTTTCACTGGAAATTTCCTGCATTTTTAATGCAAATACCTTTGAACACTAGAAAGTTCTAAACCAAAGAAGTTGCATTTCACCTGAACGTATTTTTTGTTGAGTAATTATTTGCCAGTCAGGTCCACTTTCTCTCTCCATCTTAATGCTGGGTTTGCAAGAGAATTGGAAAATCAAGTTCTAGCTACAGCATGTATAATTTCTGATATTTCACTAGGACAAGGTACAATAGCAATTGTACCCATTGGCCCCATTTGACACCCAGGTACCCTTATATTCCGTGAAGACAGGGAAAATCAGCTCCAGAAGTGACCCAGCCCACCCTTTACCCATCAGCCTTTCTTCAGCACCAGCTTAGAATAAATGCGTATTTTTTTAGCTGTTTTTTAGGTGGCTGCAGGTGACCTTCCCCGTGTATGTCCAGGCCTCCTTTTTGGCATTCAAGCTCAGAAGAGCTGTGAGATGGTTTTGGTTTCATAAAATGTTGGTTAGTTTATTTGCCTTATAAAACAAAAGCTCGGGCACTTTGTATTTTACTTGTACTCTAGCCGAATCCTGGGAGGCTGCATGTGGAAATTTCGGCTAGTTGCTAATGGTTGTGCCACACCTTCACTTTGTTTTCAGTTGCTTTTCTTTTTATAATTAGAGGGAAAGGAGATATTTTAAATTGTTTAATATCAAGACAGGCTGTCCTTTCTGAAGTTGTTTGTTGTGAAGCTATTATTAGGTTGTACTCGGCAGCTGGTCTAAATGAAAAAGTTGGTTATGTGGTGGAGTTGTACTGGTGTGCTAAAATGAAGTGACACAAAACAAGAAAGATGGAAACAAGGTTTACAAGTAGCATCGCTTCTCCTTCCTTCGAAGAGAACGGAAAGTGTGATGGTGTACCTGGCAAGTGTGACTACACGAGTATCATAAAACAAAAAACAGAGAAAAGCAAATGTTGCTGTAGCGTCTGAGCTACGGAGGAAAAATATTTCTCCCGAGAGTGCAGCAACAGTGAGCTCAGACGAGGAGAGAGCCCTCGGCCGGGCGCCCGTACGGTCCCCAGCATCCTGCTCGGTGCTCAGGGATGGTCCTCGCGCAGCCTCAGCCTGTACGGGTGGGATTTCATCCCCTACAAACCTGCCTGGATGGATGGGGCAGTTGCTGTAGATCCTGCCGTAGACCTGCACAGCGTTCCAAATGGCTAGGAATACTTCCTAATTCTACTTACAGAAGTTGAAAGGAAGTTTTGCTTGATTCTACTATTAAGAATGTATTTATTTATTTTTAGTTTGGTGCCCGTGCCACTTCTAGATACATTTACAGCTTAAATTACTCACAGCAGGCACATTGTCAAATCAAAGGCTTTTACTGGAAAGATTTATATTCTCTGAAATGCATTTATAGCGAGTCAAAACCCCTATGCATTTCCATCTATAAATACTATATTCAGATATGCGGTGAAAATTAATGCAGTTCCTGATCATTTACTAGAGCTTCAGAACTTGGAACTGCTCTGTTTGAAATAAGGACAATTATTTTTCTAGAAAATGTATGTCATTTTCTGGTATCAATTATAGAAATAATCTGATTAGTTAAAACATTCACTGTGCGAACAAGAACACGCAACTGAAAATTTCTGGACAATCTGAAAAAGCGCAACTCTGTTTTTAAGAATGTCAGTTGTATTATCCATGCTTGATAGTGGGATAAACTGAGGAACAGAGGGGATAAGATTTGGCTAAAGAAGCAAAGAAGGATGCAGGATTAAAACTCCACAACTCGTAGTTCCTCAATAAATCCCCCAGTCCCTGCTGCACCACGTTGTACAGTGGGCTGTGACAGTGCTGCCTGCTATTAATATGAATAGAGCTTTGTCCCATACATTTGGAGTTTCCTTCTCACCACAAATGTTTTGAAAAGCAATTAAGTTATTTAAAAAGCAGCCAACATGCCTACCAGTTAACAGTAGTTAACATTTAAAGTGAATAACTATAACGTGTTATTTTTTGAAAGATCAGACCTTAATCAATGGATACTGATACTCACATAACATGAAACTATGTTTTTATTTTAATATTGCTTTGGCATTCAAAAGATCTCTATCCTGGCTCAAATTAGTTATTTGCAGTTTTTAAAAGTGAGAGAGAAAGAGTCAAAATTGAAATCCGATCTGAAATTGAAGATTAGCTTTATATACTTGGAATTTCACTGCAATCAAGTATGAAGTGGTAAAACCAGAATCAATAATCAACTACCAGTATAATTTTTGTTCTTGTGAACAATGATTTCTTAACACATTCGCATATATTCTCATATGCATATACACATATATTTGCATTTGAGGACTTAAAACTCTCATAATCTGCAGTATCTGTCTCTGAGTTAGAAGGATCTGGATGATCTTGTTGCCGTGGTCTGCGTACTTGCTTTCTCTCTGGCATCCTCTGCTTTCTCACGGACTGCTGGCCTCTGCCGAGACGTGACCCTGGGAAGGTGGACATTGTTCTGATCCAGTCTGGGAATTTCTGTCATCTTCGTCTTCATCAGAATTCCTTCCAATTAAGTCACCTTTGCGATATATTTAGTAGAAGCCTGTTTATTGTGGTTCTGCAGAAATAAGGCAGATTGAAATTAATATTCATGAGTTGGTATTTAAAAAAATCACTTTATTTTTCAAAAATGTAGCTTTTTAGCAAGACATCATCCATTGTTTTTGCCACAGAACAAACTCAGGCAGTTGCTTGTACAGAACACACAACCACTGCCACGTTTGTCACAAAAGCCAGAGAAAACAGAGCTACGGGGAGTTGGGGCAGTGGGCTGACATTTTCTTCTTCTCTCTCCCTCTCTTTTTAAAATAAAATTATTTGTTTAGTTTGAAAGACAATACCCGGCTGGGCTACAGGGAGTGCGCTCAGTGAGCTAATGCAGGCAGCTGGCATAACCACAATGAGTGGAGCTGCACCCTTCCAAGAGGAAAAAAGGCTCAGATGACAATATAAGTTACTCAAAACAAATAGCGATGAAATGGAGTGGAAGAGAGTTCTCCACTTGAATTACTATAATGTTCCATTTATAGTTGCAGGCTTCTCATAGACTGTGATTACAAAATGTTGGCTGGCATCTACAAAAAGGAAAGAAAATATTCTCCTGGAGGTAAAGAAACTAGTTTATCAAGTGGATTTTTATTTGTTATCAATAATAAATCACTACTGGGCTAATTTTATTGCAGCCAAATGTAAAATACACCCATTAGCGGGGTTGTAGGATTTGCTAAACTTAGACTGCAAACTCACTTTTCTGTACAGCACCTTACAGCACCGAGTCCGTGCTTCTCACGATCTTTCGGGGGCACTTCATTGATAGTGTTTAACATTGGTTCAGATTCAAATCAAAATGCTCCTTTAGACCAGAAAATAGGACCATTTTTTTATAGTAAGATGATGAAATGGGGCATTTTGACACTTTTGAAATACTGCTTTACCTCAGATGTATTTTGAATGAGGAAACTCACTGCAAACAAAACTCCTGCAGATAGGTTGGACTTCAGTAAAATGGTATTTTCCCATTGAGAAACACTTTCTTCTGACTCTCCTCATTAGTTTTGATCTATTCTGCCTTGGAAGGAGCCTCAGCGAGCCCCCGCGCTGCCAAGCTCTGTCCTCTGGGCCACTGTACGGGACGGTGCAAGGAGGCACAGAGCTCCTGGGGTGATTATTTTTTCAACAAAAGAAAACACTTGTAAGGTAAATGTTTGAAAGCAGTAGTCGCCTGAAGAGAAATGACAAAGTGGTTGCTTTGGTTAAAAACAAAACAGAACACAACTGCCACATTTTTTATTTTTGTCAGAAAAGCTGTCTAAGGGGGAGAAGTGAATTGCGTGGAAGCAAAAGAAAATAGAAATCAAAGACAAGGAGAAAAAGAAGGATAAGCAATCATCTGAGGATAGATGATAATAAATGAGTAGGAAGGCTACTCTGTCATGAAGAGCTGCTTTAATGTGCTCTCTTCCTGCCTCTGTAGATAAAAGCTTTTTTGTCAGACATGCTTGACTAAAATCACATGGAAATATCCTTAGCAGCAATTCACGGGACTAGCACTGATTTCCATCATGCAAGAGCCCAACCCAAACGCCGTGTGCCGGTTTATGGCACGACAGCCCCATCCGCACGTGCCTGGGTGCATCGGTGCAGCTCTGGCTCCTCGGCTCCACCTGCAGCGCCCAGTCCCTAACTGGGCTCCTGTGGGCCCTGGAAATGTGTGATGAAGCCTCTAAAACTCCACAATTGTGTCTGAGGAACTGGAAAAAAAGGAAAAAAAAAAAAGGGGGGTGGGAGGAGGGTGATGGAGGATGGAGGTGTGCGGAGAGTCCAGCATGAGCCCTGCTGGGCTCCCAGTTCTCTGGGATGATGGATCCGGGCTGTGCTGGGAACAGGGGTGAGGAATTGGGAGCTGGTGCGTCTGCTGCTGAATGCCGTATTTTATTCTTCCCCATGTCCATAGAGGGCCACCTCAGACCATAAACTGGACCACCTCAGCCTGCATCCTGGCTGCTGAGGGCCACATTATTCTTCCTCACCGTGGGCCAAGAGGTGGTGAAAGCAGCCTTCCCTTTCCTACGGGAAGGGCTGACAGTTTGTTATTGCCCATATCTACCATGTGTTTTACTATTCCTTCCCCAAAGAAGTTCCAGCTCACCGCCATACATTCATTCATATGAATGTGCATGACCCTGGTGCGATGTTCACTGAGACTCAACAGAAATCTCTCCGTTCATCTTGACCCGTTTCAGATCTGACCCGTTGGATGGGGAACAGGGAGCGTAGGAGCGCACACGGTGCAGCTTCACCCTTCCCTTGGACGGAGTGGGGAGCAAGACAGGAGAGAAGGGAGAAAAAAAGCAACTTTGCCACCAGCTTTTTTATAATGTTTTCTCAAAGTCCACAAACCAGTCAGATGGAGAGGACAACTTAAAGTGGCAGACATATCCCTAACTGCTTGCTTTGGATGCTCTGAGGGTTGTCCCCCAGGCTCAGTAGCACTTGGAAATGATGCATCCCCTTCCTGCAACATGACCAGCAGTTAATCTCTGCCGGATAAATAGCATGGCTTCTCAGCTGGAAAATCCAAAATTAAAGGAAGAGAAATACACAGATGATATATATGGAAGCTACGTTCGGTGGCCGATGGCCGTCAGGAGCCATCCCTTTCCCCACTCGGAGGACGGGGTCGTTGGCAGCGCTGCCAGCCCCGAGGACCCCAGCAGTGCCCGGGAGGGGCTGAGTTTTCCTCCCCACGTGCAATCTGTGGTTTTTTTTCTCTCCTTGGCCGTGTTCCCCACAGCGCTTGCAGTTACCTGCGGAAACCGAAAAGCACCGGTCTACGCAGGCGGCTGTCTCCATAGTCCCTGTGTAGACAAGCGGAGCCAGAGGGCTGATCCCCCGGCCCCAGCACACAGCCTTCCTTTCAGCACCTTCCCCTTACACAAAGACTAACTTATCCCACCTTTTTTTTCCCCTCTCTCTCCCTCTGTCTCTGCTCCCCATAGCCCTCGCAATGAAAAGCCCTCCACGCGCAGGCTAATAAAAAGTCCTGTGCCACCTCCTCTCCCCCCCTCCCTTCCCATCCAGAACAGTGCTGCCAAAAAGGAAAAAAAAAAAAAAAAAAAAAAAAGAAAGAAAAAAGGAGAGTGAAGGCTGGGGCTGGGGGGGAGCTAAACCTGGAACTCATTTAGCAAAAGGGACTTTAGTTAACAAGAAAGTTACCCATCATGAACTGCCGGTAACACCTCGAGTGATCCTAAATCCATTACCCAGAGACTTAGCCCTGGCTGAGTTTGATTTTATGAACTGTGAGGCTGCTATGTTGAAAGTCTGCAAATTGGACATAAATTGGGCTGCAGAAGGCTGGGGAACTGAAAGGGTTGGGTTTTTTCTTGTTCTGGTGACGTAACAGGCTTTGGCCACAGACTCGCACGCTCCGGCGAAGAAGCTGTCGATGAGACTCTCTCAAAGACAGCGGCTGGACCATGAGGGAAAATTCGGGAGACCGTGAGCCGGTCAATTTTGGCTCTGCTGCTGCATCACCTGTATGGGGATGGGCAAGTTGTTGCACTTGCTGTGCCTCAAATCCTCCCCTTGCATATCTTGGGAGCTTTCACTCTCCTTATTTGTGTGCTGTCTTCATCACCTGGCTTAGTTCTGTTTTCATTGTAGTTTAGGCTCCAAAATACCGTGATACAGATTAAACTCTAATAAAAGAAACTAGATCTGGTGAAATACTGAAAGCCGTTCAGTTCCCAGAACTGAGTACTAAGATGCTGTTCCATTGGAACAACAGAATGGCAGGGTCGGTGCCTCAACGGGATGCTGCAGGTTTTGCTGCTCTATTCAAAATTAAGGGCTGCTTTGCACAAGACGTTGCTGCAAATGCAGGCTCAGCGTTATCGTATTTTCTCATGTATTATCTTAGTCTCAGATAACGCATGCAACTTTCAAAATACAGGAGCTTCAAACTACGTCTCGGGTAATCTTACATCCTCGGATAATTTACGCAAACCCAGCAGATGAGGTTGGGTGTAACAAGGCACATCAGAGGCAGGTGAGTTTGGCTGGGAAAGAGAGCAGGCTTCGGGCGGTTGGAGGCACAGGCAAGAGCCGGGGCTCTCCTGATGTTACCACACTTTGCATCACCTGTGTTATTCCTGAAATTTAGAGTTTTGATAGTTTTTGAGTTTGTTATTCTGGATTTGTTATTGCAAAAAAACCTCTCGGGTTATATGCCTGAATTGTATTTGCTGGAGATGGTGCTTTGTAATTTTGGTAGCCTAAGGAAAATGAAGATGTCATGGCCTTAGAAGCAAAATGTGGGTTTGACTTTGAGAGGCCTGTTCCCAAGCTGAATTTCTGTTGCCATCGCATTCCGAAGGATGATGCAGCTGGAGGAAAACTGGGTTTGGTGCTTGCCCTGATAACTCAGGAAGCCCGTGGACAGCAAACATCCTCCTCTACCATTGCCACCAACCAGACTGCTGCTGGCTCCTCATTTGCCTCCTGCTGGTTTTAGGTTGAAAAGAACTCACCCCTAGGTTATAGATGCAACAATCATCAGCTTTCATTAACTGTGGCAGAAGAAATATTTTTTACACATAAAGTTGTATGAAAATTTGAATTTTCAGCTCAATGGTTGAACTAATTTTTTTGTTGTTGTTATTATTATGACTTGGATCAAACTGAATCCCTTTGGATTCCTTAGTGAGACAGAAAATAGAAACAGGAGTCAGAAAAAATTCCTTTCTTTTCCTCTGATTTAACCTTTCTTTTTACTGTTGGTGTTTTAAAATGTAAGCAAATTTTGAACAGAGCTTTTTAACAATGAAAAATCAAGATGCTTTCTTTTAAAACCCCATTCTATTAAAGAAAGATCTCTGCAAAACTGCATTTTTCAATCAAGTCAACTATTTCTTCAACCTGTTTTAGCGTTAAAGCTTCAGGACAATTGAGTAAAGACCTGAGTTTGCAAAGCCATAAAATCATTTCTAACTTAGAACTACTTTTTATCCTTAAATTAAGCACATATTCAGATGCCTTTCTGTATGGGGAAAGCATACCCACCACATCTCAGCACAGACCTCTGAAAATTTGATTTAAAAGATTAGTTAATAAAATTCTGCAAGATACCTTTCCCTCTCTTAAGTCATCAAGTGCTGGTCGGTACCAATTTTGGGTAGTCTTTTGACCTGACATAGCATAGCACAGCACCTTCTCTGTTATTTGATAAGTAAAGGTAACGCTGTGAAACATGTGGCTAATTTTACCAGCAAGGTGGCAACAATTCAGTATGTGATATGTGAGGGCAAAGCACAGGCAGTTCATTTGGGTAATTTCTTAGCCTTCTGGCTTCTGCAATGTTTCTTTAGGGGGCACTGAATATGAGTGATTGAGTGAGAGAGAGTACGACAGAATTAGCACACACTGGATCTTTTGACCAAGGGGAAAAAAAAAAACCCCAAACAAAACAGTCTAATGTTGGTCTAGGGGCACGTTCCCTTAGGATTTGGGAAAGAAAAACACCAAACCACGTTAGTTTGGTGCACCTCGAGCAGAGCAGCGCATTCAATTAAAATCCATTTCAACAAAATAAAGAGACACTTAATCTTGGATCAAAAATAACTACAAAATAGCAGGCAGCACCACCCAGCCCGAGCTGCGGTGGCATTTCCAAGGCAAATTCAACTTGCTGATACTGTACTGCAAAACGCGCTTCTAAGAAATTGCTGGCAATTCCCTCTTTGAGTTTCCAGTGCTGCCTGTGAAAGGCACTTCTCAATGAAAGCACACAGGTACCTCCTCAGAGTCACCCCATGTGCCACGGAGACCTTGCCAGTCAGTTTGGGCAAAGGGCATGTTCATCTCTGCCATATAACCTAAATACAGGCAAATTGTTTTGCTTTTTTTGCTGTTTTCCCCTTTTCTTTCCTTTTTCTCTTTTTTTTTTATTAATTCTTGTTTATGAGTCAATGTGTTCTGCTGTCTGTATGGAAAAGTCCTCTTTTTTTCTCTTACTTACAATAAGCGTAAGGAGAAATGCTACCTAATTGTAGCGCCAACGTCTTGCAGAATGTCCATCTTACAAACCGTCACGTGCCTTAACACGATCTGGTTGCTGTGCTGGGTAAGCCCTGATTTTCAGCTCGTCCCTTCCCTTCGCACCTGCCCTCCTGGGAGCTCATGGAGCATCGTCCAAGATATCCAGTGACATCTAATTACTAAGCTTTCCTTCAAGGAGTCACATTTCCAAGGCTATGGTTTCTCTGCAGCAATAGCAGGCACATTCTCGTCACCCTTGGAGTGGCTGGCTTGGTCTCAGCAGTGGGAAGAGAAGTAGAGCACAGAGTGCTCCCTTCTCCACCACCTCGCTGGACAACACGCTCTCCATACCCTTGACTTGAGGTTTTCACGTTGCCCTGGTGTCCTTCATCTCCAGCAGGCCTGCGGGGACCCCTGAGGTACCTGGCGGTTGGAGGAGCCTCTGGGGTTGTCAGATGTCAGGGTTAGTCGGACCCAGAACACGGTACTTCTTGGGTTGCAGCTCTGGATGGAGTCCACAGAGGTCCTCCCTGAGCTGCTAAACTCTTCACTGAAGCCATCCCCCAATGTTTTCATTATTATGTACAATACAGCCTGTGGGCTTTTAGGGCTTAACTTCCAGAAAGGTCGAGCATCCGTGGTTCCTACTTACCTTAGATTGAGGACACACAAATCATCTGTAAATGTGGTCCTAGCACCAGCCCTGCTGATCTCTGGAGCGTGCAATGGAGCTCAGAGGAGAAAAGTCACCACCATTCAGCTTCACTGCTCAAAGCTGTGTACTCTATTTTAACAAGGGTGAACCGTCCTTCTCTCCAGCTCCACAGCCAGGGTCCTCCTCACATGCAAGCTCGAGTTCCTGACTCGCTACCAGGAGGGCATAAAAAAGTATTTAAAGATAATTTATTCTTGCCGAGCAACAATAGCAATAGTTAATCTCTTATATTAAAACCTTTAATGACTTAGGGGACTTATGAAACCATCGGAGCCTGTTTAATGAGTGCCTGCTCTGGCCCACACTTTTCGAAGTTTAAATCTTTAAAAGAGCAGAAAAGAAATTCACAACAATTTGGGGGGGGGGGCCTGTACTAAAATTTATGGAGCTGTTTGGTTTCCAGGACTCCTGTTCCTGCTGGGCAATGCTCTGATGATGTATTACGGTAACATGTCATCAGGGCAATGGAGCTTCATGATGCATTACATCAATAAGTCATTTGTAATACATCATTGGAGCAGCTGCTGCCCCAGATTGGGAGTCTCAAACAAAAATCAGGCAAGCAATTCAATGTTCACCAAAGACGCTTTCTTCCTTTCTCTCTTTCATTGCCTTTCTCCAGGTCCTTCCCTCCTTCTTGCTCCTGATCTCGCCCTGCCAATAGCAATTTGCTGGTAATTTATTCATTCTGGCTCTCCCATGAAAATTCCTTTCTGGTGGAACCAATCGAGCACAATGCACTGTGCCCCAGGAACGCACCATGAGGAAGATGAGGATGACTGTAATGAATTAGATGTGTAATCCCTTCAGACTGGTAGCCCATGTCTGACAGTGACCGGCACCAGATGTTTAAGGGGAGACGGTTCACAACGGTGAGTTGCAGGATGTAGGGCAAGGAAGGTCCTATTTCACTATTACCAATGAAAAGTTAATAGTTAAGCCTCCCTTTAGTTACACCCTGGGTTTAGTTCTCATATTTTTCTTCTGTTAATGATATTAACAATTCTCACTAATCCATGGAAATACCCAAAATAACTTAATGAACTGGGGTAAGCTCTCAGCTAATGTAATGACTGATCGCAGGAGTCTTTAGCAAAAGGCTCCATTAACTTCGTCACCTTTACTCAAAAGCCGAATAGGT
Organism: Astur gentilis; assembly: GCF_929443795.1. Taxonomy (NCBI): domain Eukaryota; kingdom Metazoa; phylum Chordata; class Aves; order Accipitriformes; family Accipitridae; genus Astur; species Astur gentilis. Next base: position 38,786,100 of record NC_064889.1, read on the forward strand.
TCTGGTGCCAGAGCACAGGTTAGGAAATGAGTTACTGGAAGCTTCCAGGTAGCAGTGGGAGCCTGGTGGCATCCCAAGCCCCATAGTCTCGCAGTTGCCTTTCCAAGCTTTTCCCGTCTATTGTGCTTGACGTGGCCTTTTACACATGTGGCAAACAGACCTCTGGAAACTCATCAAATACACTGAACTCCCTTTTTTTTTTCAGCCTTGAAAATTCATTTTGCTCTGTTCCTCTTCTGCTGTTTTCTTTAGAGAGGGGGCCCAGGTGAAATGTTTCAGACCGACTCTCACGGTTTCCCAAGCTTGAAGGTACTCCGGCTTGGCGGCGCAGCCAGGGCGATGTTTCAGTACATGACAGAGAGAAAGAACAATTGGGACCAGATGTAGCCCCTGGTAGGGTGCCTGGGTATTGGAGTTAGGATTAGGACTTCGCTCTAGAGCTATCTGCTGTTCTCTTCAGCGGAGGTTGGCGCAGGAGATAATATAACGTTCAGTGGGGAACCACTGGATATACTGCCGATATGCACACACTGCAGTTTGTTGCATTTCAAGGGATTGTTTTGATTTTTTTTTTTTATTATTATTATTTTTTTAGTACTACTGTAGCGTCTAATGCCCTGCACTTATTAAATCACGCAGCACAGCGGAAAGAAAGAGAGGAAAATCACATCTTTGGGTTGTTACAATGCATGAGGCATAACCAAGTGCTTCAAATCCCTGAGAGGATTACTTCGAAATCACCAGGCCACCTGGAGTTTCATTATGTCTCTTACAAACAGGCTTTTAGCAAGAAGGATGAGGTGGGGGGAGAAGGGGTCTTCTATTTAAGCACTGAAAAGAGATAAAGTTCAGAGAGCCGAACAATGGCTTCCAATGGGCTCAGCAGAGTCAGCTGAGACCAGGGACTGGAAAGGATTAATCAGAGCGAAAAATGTCAGCTTACAACAAAATCTTTAGCAAAGTGTCCAAGCCACAGAGCTCAGCGGAGACCAGAGTTAGTCATTCTCTAATCACGTACTACTTTTTCCCTTGCTCAGTCTGTGAGTCAAGAGTTTGTGTTTGAGTCCAAGTCGTCTTTGCTATATCTGTGTCACAAGCTGTTCCTCAGCCCTTAAGTCCCATCTGTAGGAGAGCCCCTCTCTTGCTCCCATGTATTTCCTGGCCCATTGGTTACCCCACGCATCCTCCTCTACCACATCTCGTGCTATTGGTTAATTCCATAGTACATATGTCTACAGAAGCATATTGCATCTTTGGAGCAGTCTTAACTAGGACGGAGGCGTATGTTGCTTTAGTCTTTATGAATAAATTCAAAAGCTCCACTGCAAGCTCTAGGTGGTAAATTAAAACCAAGGTGCAGCGTTGGGAAGCTTAACCTGTTCACTTGAAGGAAAGCTACTGTTCGGCACAGAGCATTCAGGGACATGAGCGCTCCAGATTTTTTGGACTGATGCAAAGCAAAGGTTCCATCACTCGAGTCGATCATGAACAGAGTTTGCTTTAACATACTGTCCTGCTGCAATTTATTCTGTTCCAGAAACGACTACAATCCATGGGATGAACAAGCACCTGGTTCTTCTTTATGCTCTAAAAATAGAAAAAGAAAACGCAACAGTCTTTGTTCCCCCCACACATTTCATTCCGAATGCAAGACACAAGTTGAGGACGGCGTAGCGAGATGCAGGCAGAAGAGAGGCAGATTGCTAGCCGTGGTCATGCAGGTAACAGCAGGTTCACTGCTTTCCCTGTGGTCTTAATACTTCATATTTGTGTTATGGTTTATACCATTTGTAAGATATCACTGCAGTAATGCTCACAATACCCTTAATTCCAAGCCTATTCTTTATGTCCTGAAATTTGCTGTGAGTCTTCTCTGAGTTTGATAAAATACTTTTGTTTGAAAGCAGCTTTTTGCGCAGATAAAAATCAATCCTCGTTCTAGGTCAAATATTTATTTTCATTAACAATGGGATGATCCTACCGATATCCAAGTGCTTTGTTCTGCTTTTATCTAGAGAAGAACTAAATACCCCACTTTTTCCTTAAAAGCTCAGTTACGATCGGGACACAAAAAGCCTGCAAAACAAACAGCAACGTGGCCGTTTCACTGGAGGCCGTCACAGCAAGGAGCTGGAGAACTTTCTGCCCCCAGCTCCTGGGGACCTGTTTTCAAAACAGTGTACGTAACGTGTGTTCACAAGGACCTTTTATAGCTCTGCTGTCCTGGGCAGTAGGGAGCCAATGTCCCTGTAGCTGGTTAACGAGAAGCTTAGTCACTATAGAATGCTTTCTGCAAGTTTGGTTTCTGTGATATACTGAGCTATGAAAGGGGACATTTGGAGTCCTTAATTCATTTTTACTCCATTAAATGTGTAGGGGACTCCATTAAATACGTAGGAGTTTGGATGATCAAATATTGTCAGGTTTTGATTTTATACCTCAAGGCAACTATCACTGTGATTGGAGTCTGGTAGATTTGTGCAACATCTACAATTAGCAATTAGGTACGAAAACGTAGCTGGTCACCTCCACACAATTGCCATGATTGCACGTGAAATTCTGGTAATTAAGGAAGATATCTTAGCTTCTCTGAAGCTGCCACGATTTTTGTGCCCCACTTCTAGGGACCCAGGATTTCAAGAATGCCATGGTGAAAATTGTACTTTTTGTCTGTAGGAGGACTTCCCAAAATCACATTCCCTGAATTCACAACAGGATATCAGCTCTTTTAGTCTGAGACTACAGAAGTGCATCAGTTGCTCAAGTGATGTAAATCTATGCAAAATACATTTTTTTAAGAGACATCCTCTGTACTTCTCCAGATAGATGCATGTGGAGTTCTTTTTTTATTTTTTAAAGTGTGGGGGGGTATTTCTTAGAGTGAGGGGAGTGAGTAAAGCTGAGGCTGTTAAGAGTACTGAGGGTGAACAGAGCTGTTAGAAGTACTGGCACCCAAGTGCAGAGATGACAAAAGTTGAGGGTTGATTAGATCTGAATGACAACCAGCAGTTCAGACTGGATCTTCTTCCCCTTTGAAATAGTTTTGCCACCCTTCTAGATTTATTTTATTTGTGCTCCACAGATTTCTAACATAGATCTTTAGAGGAAAAAATGAATATATCAAACCTCTCCACCCTTGAACTCCTCCAATACCACTCCACTCATTACTCTTTCACATAAACACATAATTCTAGGACTTTTGGAAGAACATAAGGTACTTTTTTGTAATATTTTGCTAAATTGCAATAAGGAATCAGCAGGTAAAATCTTCTGGCCTATATTAAGAAAACAAATAACTGGCTACGAGGATTGTCTTGAACGTCACTTTCGATTAGAGTTAATCCTAGTTGGTGAAAGAATGGATGACGCATCTGTAAGATATGCTGGCACTACTCTCAGGCTTTGCAAGAATAATTCAGGGTTTCCAGCTTAGGAGTTTCACTGTAGGAATCTATTACATATTAGACTACTTATAAATACATCCAGTACCTCTTATGTACTCTTTTAAATAACCTGTCACTTCTACAAAATGTTTGCTTGCAGAGCTAGACAAGAAATCCTGAAAGGATAAAAGGGATTGCTTGTGACATCTTCAGCTAGCATATGACAGCAAGATTATGCGGGTGAAAAAACGTACAGAAGCTGAGGATCTAGAGCTGGAAAGCGCATTTCTTTTCTCTCTGGATTGTTCCTTCATAACCATTGAGGATTTTTATTCCCCTGCTCTTTTAGTAGCTTTGGTTGAAGTGGGGATTCCTGAACACCGCTCTGGGAATGCTGGAGTCCTGTTATGCCTCTAATCTGCAACATTTCACCTCCTTGGAAATGAGTGTCAGAAGTGTGAAACAGCACATACTAGTCCATGCTGACTAATTCCTATTCCACAGATGGAGGACTGAGGCCAGGCAGGGGTTTAGGAATTCAAATTCAGGGAACCTTAAGGTGACTAGAGTATCCTTTTTTCTCCATCTCGACCTTTTTCATGTTATTGAGGATAAAAAGTATGCCACCAAATGCCTTTACTATGGGTACTGGAATTAAAATCCCTCATCACAAGCTTTCAACTGGATGCCAATTTGAAACTGTTAGAAAAAACCCAGCCTAAAAATCTACTTACGCATTTGTTCTGTGACTCTGTTAAAAAAGAACAGCTGAACAAATTATCAACGTTTTGTGAGGATTAGGAAAATTGATACAGGCTGACTCACTGCATGCCTATATAACCCGAAGTAATGTTAAAACCCAGGAAATGAGACTGGGACTGGAAAGGCTGAGAGAATTATTGTATTATTGTAGCATCCTATAATGCCAGGTTATTGGACTCGGTTTTCCACTGCCCATTTACGCCCTTGTAAATGTTGGAACATTCTTGCTCCAACCTGATCGCCATTTATTCTTGCGATGCATTGATGTTTCCCTCCAAGAGCTTCGTTGCTCTACGAAAGCACAACTTTAATGAAATAATGAATTCAATTTAACCTGCATATGCTAAATACCAGAAATGGATTAAAATTAAGCCATCATTACAGACTGAGTGTTATTAAACTATATTTAATACAAAGCAACAGGTAATAAGACCTTTAAGCCTTGTCAGGAAATGTAGGAGCTAGTAAACATGACCTTTACATTTAAGAACTTCAAGGACGGAGAAAAAATTCCAAAATATGTGCAAAAAAAATTATTTAACGCTAAGGAGGGAGCAGGTATTTTCTGTATATTTACACCTGAAGGAAAGAAAAGGCGTGCCTTCCTAATTCTCAGTGTTAACTTGCAGTGTTTGAAGGGATGGTATTTGTATTTGCATCTTGTTCAAAGTAGGGAATTCTGGCCCAGAATTTTCTTCTGTCTTTTTTTCTACTACTCTGTATACATGCCTATACTAGAAGAGATACAGCAGCTTTCAGCAAGCTGCTTCTTGGTAATAGGGTTATATTCAGTGCAACCCCAGCTGCTCGAAAAGTCTCGCCTCAATGCCAGTTTTCAATATTAGAGACATTATTATAATTAGAGAGGAATCTGACCTGCAGGGGTCACTTTGGAGGCTGCGAATTCTGCCAGCTGTTTTTACATCTGGGATTTTTGACCCAGCTTGCTAAAATCTCACCCTGCCTTCGCCTCATCACTGGAAGGAGCAGGCTCCGCATCCCTCCTGCCCTATTCCCTGAGGCCAGGACTTTCATTTTAGCCCCAGTGCTGGGCGAATAATCGATAAAACCCTGCTACATCTTGCTGGGACGGAGGAAGTCTGCAATCAGCTGTTTCCCTGGCTTTGATCCTGGGCTGGGAGCCCCCGGGTCCACCAGCCCTTTGTGGGCATTGTGCATGGGGAAGGGATCACCTGTCAAAGTGAATGGCTGCAACCTTTCCCTGACCATGGGAGGCCTTTTGATGCATCGGGTGTTGATAATTAGGGCCTAATTGAGTGATTAACAGCCCCAGCAGCTCAAGTCTTTAAGGGTATGCGAGGAGCACGGGCAGAGTTTCCCTGCAGGTCCCAGCCTCTGAAGATGCATTTTTCCAGCTCCATCAGCCCCAGCAGGATCATCGGCCGTGGCTCCAGGTTGGGCTCTTTCTCAGATCAGGCTGTACGTGATGCTCATCAGAAATGTGCAGAGCCAGCAAAATCGTAGAAGGTGATTACATTTTCTCACGAGTGCTATAATCGCTTTCTCTAAACCTCTATTGATAATAACTGTTGTAGGAGTAGGCTCCCATTTGCCAAGACACATGGTCTCTGCAGGCAATGAAAATCTGTCTAGATATACTGAACTTAATTAACTGAGTTTGAAGAGCCTATTAAGGCAATATTAAAAGAAGCCTATCTCAGCAGGCCCTCACAGTGGGGAGACGCAGCAGAGCTTTCAATTTAAGACTTATTGCAAAGATATCCTGCTGCCCAGCTCCGTGGTCTGCCTGGGAGCCGTTTAATAGATGGCTTGGGAGCAGGGTAAAAGGGCTGACAAAGAGAGCTGGGTAAGTGGTGGCTATATCAAAGGAAATCAACCTGTAATACATTATATGCTCACTTCATGAAAGGGGAAAAAGGTATATAAATGGGGGAGGCTATTCAGCCCTGAATGAAACAAATGACAGAGTGGACATGTTTAAAAATTGTCAATTAGGACTCGGGGAATCCAAAGATAAGCTTTTCCTGAATAATTTTGGCATGCTGTAGTAGTAAGTAGCGTCTTGCTAAAAAGTGCAAGCCTCTCGCATAAAAGCAAAGAAATGCTCCCTGCACCTTCTCCTTTCCTCTCCTCTTCCTCCCTCATACAGAAGTTAATGACTAGTTTGGGGTCCCTCTTTACTTCTCAAGAAAAAGAAGTGTCACCAGTTTGAACATCATTAGTGGATTATGTTCCTGGCTATAGGAGAATAAAACAAAGGTAAAAAGTTGTCTATGCCTGACTGATGAATAAGGAACTCTGTCCTGCAAACAGAGGTTCCCTCAAGCCACTATTTATTATAAGCTGCTGAATTGCGAAACTACAGTAAAAATAACAAAAAAAATAACAAAATGTGTTGATTTTGCCTTACTCGGTACAACCTGCAAATGGCATGGTATGAAAGTTTAAATGTAATAACATCGCTAACAATAATCCCTATTTTTTATAGAGCATTTTCTCTAATTTAGAGGGCTGCCCAATGAGTACGTGCAACTTTGTGAAACCAGTATTTGCATTAAATTGAATGGTATGGAGTTGAAGTCAATGTGAGTTAAAACCTTTAGACCCAGGGGAATGCTGCTGGCCAGCCCAAGGCCCAGGTCTTGACATCAATGGACTATATTTATTGAGATGGGAAGCTCAGTTTTCTTTCTGATGGTAGAAAGAAGCTTGAAAATATGACCTGAGTTGACTCAATTAAAAGGGGGTGGGGGAGAGGAGAAACTTCATAGTGTTAGGATATAAACCCCCAGGTGTTTTAACTGAAACAAATGGCCTGTTTAGGGGGGGTGGTGTGGTAATGGAAGGTTTCTATCCCCACCTGGGGCTGAACAGTCCTACCCATCCACTGGTAGGTAGGTGGATGCTTAAGGTTTGAACTAATATTCACTAGAGCATCTGCCATGAGACTGCTCAGGACGTGTACTGAGCCCAAAAGATGTGGCTCATCTCATGCTTGCATGACTATGGGGACCCTGTAAGAAAAGTCTAAGCGCCATTCTCTTTAGAAACTTGTAAAACTAATTCTTCTGATTCGTTGAAGCCATCTTTGGGTGGGGGTGATACTTGGTAACTTCTGCTTCAGCCCCATCGGCCACTACAGCTCCGCAGTTTTTTGCGGGAGCAGCAGCTGCCTGGGCAGAAGGGAATAACTGCCCCCATTTGCCCTGCAAATAAGAGGGGAGAAATTCAGCTTCCCAGATTAGATTTCTTAGGCTGACAAATTATTTTTTTTATTCTGCGTGAGAGGGAAATAAAAAGGCAGTCTTCTCCATGTGCCAAACTCTACCACCTTTGCTTACGATGCATTTAAGAACCCCAAGCGAACGGGGCTTCCTCGGGGAAGCTGTGGTGTGAGCAACACCAGCAAAAGCTGCACAGGCTGGATCAATGGAGAGCAAACACTTCCTAACTCTTATATTCCCAACAGAACAAAACCAAAATTATTATTTGCATGAATAATGTACCATGCATGTGTTTACACTGCAGTTGTTACTAATGTTTTATTTTTATACAAAATAACAAGGGGCTGTAAAGCCCAGAATCCTTAGCCAGTTTACTGCAGTAGCTGAATTAAAAATAGAAGATCCTACTGAAGAATGTCTGTTCAGTGCAGCTGAAGTATAATTGTGTGTGGCTTCAGTTTGTTTGGCATAGGAAAATCCAATGTAACATGAGAATTCATTACGAGAAAAGTACAGGACTCCTGCCATCTTCTAATGGCCTTCTTACAGCTTTAAACGCAGAATTTACAAGGAAAGTCTTAAACAAATGACAGGAAAATCTGAGAAGATAACAAAAGTGGACAGGGAAATTAATAGAAGCCTTGGGTTCTCTAATCCACAGTGATTAATATCTTTTAGTTCCATGATCCTTGGTTTCCGCTGGAATTGATAAACTACCAAATGTGGCTTCTCTGCTTTAAATCAATACAGAAAAATCTTAGTTAGCCTTGCTGGCCTATCCGTCATCTCATTTCTAGCTGAAGGTTAGACATGATACTTCTTAGCTGCAACAGTAAGACAGACTATTTTTTCCAGTTGCATTTGAATTTCTTTTTTATTTTAATTTTGTTATGCCCAGAAGAAGATGATGTGACAGGCATTTGAGATGCTAATCATTTTCAGCACGTTGTCAAAGCCAAGAGGTTTAATGATGTCTTGCCAAATTTTTAAGAATATCCACCCCTTAAGTATCCGTTGTCTTTAAGGTATCTTGGGTCTGGCCCCAAAGACTAATAACTGCTTTAGAAACTTGGCTCTCTGCTGGAGTTCATGCAGTTTGTATAAACCACGCAGGCATACGGAGAGGGATGCACGTTGCCAGGTTCATTTCTTGCAGCTGTGGAAACTGAGCCACGGAGAAGGGGAGTCCTCTTCAGCTGGGGACTGACCTCTTCCAGCACAAATGTGCTGATGAAGATGCTCCTGGGCACTGCCTCCATCATCCCCAGCACAACCGCTTGTGTGAGCGTTCCCCAGCCTCTTCCAGCAAAAAATGCTCCTGCAAATATCAGTGGAAGAAGGGGGTATTTCTATGAGCAGCTCTTGTGATGGAAAATGCTAACTGTTGGCAGGGGAAGAAGGAGGCAGCTGGGAAAAGTAATCTGTTCCCCTGGCACGTGGGGATCCAGAAGAGGATGTCTGTCTGCAGCCATCGTCTGCTGGGGCCGACCACAGGACCACAAGGCAAATCTCCCCCCTCCTTCGTCATCTGCAGCACGCTGCAGGGAAGAGGTTCAGAAATGAAATTATTATTTGCATAAAATATTTCTGCATGCTGCCGAAATGAAATGGGTTTTGCATAGAAGCGAGGCTGGCTCTCTTAGTCCCAATGGATCCCAACGCTGTGTATTTAAAATGAAGTGCATAAAAAAAAAAAAATTTCTCACGTTTTTTTGATATTCAATACCAACTCTGGCATTTAGGGCTAGAGGATGCATAAGGAGATATGGTAGGAAGCCTAAGGGTGGGTGGTCCCTGGAAGGGAAGGGGTTAAGGGCTGTAGGGAGCCAAAGTCAAAATCGCTTTCAGGTGTAAACAACTGACTCCTGAACTGGGATGCGTACATAGAAACAGGGCAGGTAGATCAAGGTGGAATGATGATGCTGTGCATAGGCGAGGCCAAGATGATCCCTCTTTAGCAGGGTGATGGATTTTGTTTCTGCCAGACGCTATTACCAGGGCTTCTGCTAATTCTGAGCTAGGAATATTAAATTAAAATGAGAGCAAGCATATAAAGCAGTAAAACTTCTGTTGTCTGTAGCCATGCGCATCTCTTGGTAAAAGAAGGGGTGAGGCTTAAAGAAAGCAGGAGCTGGAGGGTGTTTGATTGCAATACCATGCTGCATTTTGGCAGGGTCTAAATTGTACTTTATCAGCATGGCCTTCTCTAGGAAGAAAAATAACTGTTCTGCTGGCTGATTTAGAAGTTGAGGCAGGGCTTACTCGAGCTGTGTAGCCGTTTAGAATAGAATTCTTTAGGTTGAAAAAGACCTTTAAGATCATGAAGTCCAACTGTTAACCTACTGCTGCCAAGTCCACCACTAAACCGTGTCCCTAAACATTTAAAAGGGGGCACCTGGCAGGGACCTGATAAAGCTGGAAAACGATGGGAAGAGGACAGCCCTACCCCTTCGGTGGGTGTACTCGGCAACGAGTCAGGACACAGCTCCATCCCGAAATTGGGTCGGGGTGTCTGCTGCACAGTTCTTGGGGCAAAGCTTTTCACTGCTTACGTTCATACAAAACCTCGGAGCTGACCCTTTTAGTACATATGGTTTCTTGGTGTCTCATTTTTTGGCTTCTTTGCAGCGACCAGATGACCTAGTCTGAGACTAGCAGGGCCCATAAGGTTCCCAGGATTAGATTATTTGGGAAGCTCTCCCCTTTTAGAGGTGATGGTTTGTTTATATTCTCAGAGCACAGAATCAGTTGGGGTTTTTTTCCAGTGTTGTTATTTTCGTTTGACTCTGACATCTGCAGAACTGGATTATAAATATTATTGCTTCACTAATGCTAAACAGCAATGTGTATGCTCTGAACTTTCCTAGAAGTCCATCCCTTTTGCAGTTTTAAAAAATAAATGTTAGAAAACTTGAGGGAAAATCTAATAGGGAAAATGGAAATGATGTCATATTGCTGTTCAATTGTAAAATAAAAAAAATATACAGGCATGAAACAATTTAAATGTGTGCTGCATTGCAAGCATGATTCTCTGATCTTTCAGACTTCTAATTTGCTACAGAATTATTATTGATGAGTTGTCTTTAAATAGAGCTTGTAGGATAGAGGTATTTCCAGACCTGAAATACAAATACCCTGACATTTCTTTTGCTGTGAATATTATTTACCATAAATGCACCTGTACCTTGCTTTAACCTTCAGTGCCAGATGCATACAATTATAACATAGTCTAAAATTTGGTGGGCTTGCAGAGCTGCCCTTAAGTAGAATCTCTGAACAGTCGTCATTGCGAGTTGTTTCTGTTTCAATTCTTACTTTTAAATGTGCCGCCTCCTTCTTTGGAGGGGAAAAAAACCCCAACCCAACCAAACCTGACTGCCTTCCTGTATTTTTGCTCCATGCTCCCATCCTCCATTTAGCTGTAGTCTATTTTCCTTTGCACTTACTTGACATCATGGAAATGCAATTGATGCCAATAATTTATTATGGTATATGTGGGAGACGTAGGTGTTTCTGTCATTAGAGCATTAGATCGCTTTCCCAGTTCAGCTCTCAGAAGCGGCGCTGCAGCAAGCGCGGCACGTCTGCCAGCTCCTTTGCCTTCCAAGCTCGCTGCAGAGCAAGAGTTACAAAACCATCCTCAAACTCTCATCTCGCATAGCTGGCATGGCTTAACACTGTTCTTGCTTCTTGAAGGGCTGTCACTCATTAATATTTAGATCTCTGTTCCGTAGTAATAATTCCTCTCGGATCCCCTCACAGGAGGAGAACTTGCTAGTTTGGAAAACGAACATGTCATGATGAGCTACCCTTGTGTAAATATATCTTTCCTTTTTTTTTGGTATGAAATAAGCCCATAATTCAGACATATGTTGTGTTTATTTTTGAACATGGGTTTTTGTCAGGGAATGTGCAGCTCGACCTTACACTCAACAGGAAAATGTTTATCCAAAGAGTTAATGCAGATGAGTAATCCAGGACGCTCCTGCCAGTTCTCGGGTGGTGGGATTCCCGTAAACAGCTAGACACTTTGAACTTACGGGTTTTACTTTATGTCATGCTCCAACCACTAAAACAACATGCCACCATGGAGTTCTTCCCTGTTAAACCAAAACACAGATTAAGCCATGGAAACTTAGGCTGAGAGTATCATTTGGGGGGCCCTTCTGTTCATCATCACGTCCTCTTTAATTCACTCTCTTGAGATAAGCGGTGAAGTGTCATTTGTGTAGCGTGGTGCTTTATAACAACGCTAGTAAAGCTGTCCTGGGTCTTTGTAATACCTATAGACATGGAGATGTAGAAGGCATAATTGAAGACATGTGAAAAATGAGGGAGAACTGATCTTGGGGCTAACGTTTTTGTGCATAAATTTCCTTCTTGTTCCTTTTGCCGGAAACTTAATCTTGGACTGGTTATTCCTTATCTCCCTGCTTCCAGTTCCCACCCCCCCCCCTTCCCTCTGAAATGCCTGCTCTGAGGGACCAGGTACTGGGCTGGTGGGATCACTGCTCTGACCCTGCGCAGTAATTTCAACGTCCATACAGATCAGCATTCACCCTCTTTTATCTGTTCGTATCAATACTGCCAGAAAATCACTTTTAAAGCTTGATTTAATGAAACCATGTTCATCTGTTGCAGGATATAGTTCTATGTGCAAGAAATACTTGCTCAGAACTAATTTTCAAGTTTGTCCCAAAAGCTCAGTTCTGCCCGGTTGTTGGTGCTAATCACGGACAGGGACTTCGTAAGGGCACTGTATCCATAAGACTCTTGCGGATTTTCTGTGGATGTTATGCAGCTCAAATACTCTTGGATAATTGCTCAATATTAATACCATGCGGAGTTATTAGACTGAAGTATCCAAGAAATAATAAGAATAATATGCATCACATGTTAAGGGCATTACATAATCATTCTGTTACTCTGGCATGAGTCACCGTTAAAGTGCCCTGTATATCTTTCAGGGTGGATTAAGGATACAAGCCACTGGGTATCGTGAAGGCTGCTACAATGCTCCATAATGTCTCGAAAATGCGCAATGACTCTTGAAAACAGCTATGAAAAATAGCCATTTGTCATATGCAGTAAATAACTTGGTCACTGGGGAGGTCACCAGCTAAAGGCTCACATCCAGGTTGTGGATTAATGACCTGCAAAATACCAGTTTAAAAATAGGCTCTTCTTCCACTTAAAGACATGCAATAATGAAGCATCTCCTACCATTCCTTAGCCAAGTTTCGGACAGAAAAATGGGGTTTACACTGGATGCACAGAGCTGAGTAAAGCAGTGATATAATGAACACTATGTAAATCAAGGGCTAGTGGCACTACACCCCATTTCTTATGTTGTCAGGATGTGGCACGCAGGACCAGAAACATCCAGGAGTCGTTCTTTATGTCAGAAACAATTGTGAGTGAAAAGGTTGAGATGCATGTGCTTGCTCATGATGTGTTTACGTTGGTCCAACATCCGATGACAAGTCATAAATGTCCCTACAGTGGACAAATTTCCATTGCAGAAGGGGAATATTTATTATGAGAATAAATGGTATAGAATGGTGAAAGGGAAGGCAGAAAACCAACCTGTCCTGCACTGGGAGGATCGATGAGGTGACTTAGTCCTTCATGCTTTGTGTTGTAATGTCCTTGTATGTACGCCCACGACTAATGGACTGGGCTGGGCTGCTTAGAGTTTGCCAAGATGGTTTTGCAATATGTTAGGAAGCTCTGAATTTAGGGAAAGAAAAAAAAAAAAAATCCTGTTCTAGTTCTGCTTCTTTTGCATCTTTTTAATGAGTCTAGAAGCCATGATTAAAGGGACTATTTCATGCCTCATAGGTAAAAGTGGAGGCAAACTGAGCAAAGCTCTGAAGAGATCTCCTTTAATATAAAGCGACTAAAGGACAAAGCATATTCTGCCTTACACAGCCTTGCAGATATGTCTCTATAACCTAACTGGGCTGATAGCTCTGGGAATCTTAATATAATAAAACATGGCTCAAGACCATTAGGGAGCTGTGAGCTGGTATCAGATAATTTGAACTCATGATCATCTGTAGAAACAAGAGTTCCTGTATGTTGACTGTCCAGAATCACAGCATTTTCTTCAAATGGAGCAACTGAGCCTGTCCTTCTACAACATTGTTTTTTTCTGTCTTTGTCCTGCATTCCTGTTTCCTTCAAACCAAACAAACAAACAAAAAAAAACAAGGTGTGGAACTGTCTAGCAGACCACGCTCTGCTACTTTCTTATCCTGCATAGTACAGGACAGATGCTCTGTTTTTCAGCCTGCAAAGAACAAAGCTTCCTCCTGGCTTCTTTATTTTAAACAGGAGAGGCCACCCACAGCTCCAAACATGCCTACCGAGAGGAAAAATAAATGGCTAAGCTCCTCGCCAGACACATATGCACAGAGCATATCTGTGAGGAGGAACTGTTTGGAAAGAAACATTCCCATCCCACCCAGGTGCTGCCATCGGATGGGTCTGGGGGCATCAGCACCTACTTGCCGCGGGGAATGGCACAGAGAGTGCTCTGGGACGGTAGGTAACCATAAATCACCCCTGCAGGAGCAGGAGCAAGGGAGCATTCAGCAAGCCAGAGCTATACAGATGTCAAAGAAGGTAATTTGGGAAGGTTTCAACACGGGGATGCCAGCTCTCTTGCTTCACAAGAAGGCAAAAGTAAGCAGCGCTTTACTGGCTTGTGGCCACAACATCCAGTAAAGATCCCACCACCGTCCTGAACCAGCAGGAGATTTTTCTGCTAAAGAGCAGCAGAAAAGGGTAGTTGGACCTTCTGCAGGGCTCAGAGAGCCTGGTTTGTAGTGGTTCCCTTCTTCAGGGTGCGTTTGGGTGGTTCTGGGGTTGGCACAGAGAGGCGTAAGCAAGTGCTGCCCCAGCACCGCTCGGTGACGCTGCCGGCATGGGATGGGTCTCCTCTCCCAGGCCCGTGGAAACCGCTCGTCCATGAAACAGAAGAAGGAATGAAAATGAAGTGAGGAGCCAAATGTTTATTATTTCCACCCAGTTAGCTCTTTTTTTGAATGTCCCCTTCTCGGCGAGAGCCGAGGTAATCGGCGAGCTCTGCGTGCCTGTAATGCAGCTTGTCATTTTGAGGCTAATTGCCACTATGAGCGGTTTGGGTTTTTTTTTATTTTACATAATCGTTTTAAAACATGTAGAATACATGAGGTGGATGTTGGATTTGGAGGTTTCCCATGCCTGTTCGTGGAAAGTGCCTTCCTAATACAGCAAGGAACAAGAATCGGAGCAGGCTCCCTCTGAGGATGGCGTTGGCTTCGCAAGTCAGCTGAAATTTGAGAATCGTGTTCAAAATTGTGAAACGCTCGCATTTTTTAAGTCTGTTTTCATGCCTTGCTTCTCTATACAAACTAAAAAATTGCTTTTCCTTTTAATGGAAATTTGAGACCCACCTACAAAATGTCATTAAACTTGGGATGAAGTCAATAGAGCTGGCAGCCCAGACATCCCATTGCTGCCTCCACCATCACATTTTTTTCCTTCAGTAAATGTTCAACCACGGGTAGGGTTTGTATCTGAGATTTGAAAGCAACATTGCAACACATATCTTAGCCTAACTGCAGGCAGGTATTACTCAAAAACTTCAGTGTTTTTATTTATTAGATGTGTGTATCGCTCTTGTGGGATATTTGTAGTGATTTTAATCTATGTGTTGATTGAGGCTTCCTTTAAACGTAGGCCAGATCCTGGGCCAGGTTAAACCAGTGTAGATCTGAAGAGGGCAGTGGAGCAATGTCAAAGCAGGTCAGCTACAGGTAGACCTAGAAACACTGAAGATGTGCACTTTTTACATTGAACCAGGGTACATTCTGCATTGAAACCGGTTAATAGCAATGGGCAAAGGAAGAAAATGAGTGCGCGTTCTGCTTAATTAATCTGGCAAATAATGTGCGTGATACTAAGCCTTGGGGTAGGGGTTGAGCAAGTTCCCAGAGAAGCGAGCGGGTGCATGGGCTGAGACGACCGGCAGCTCATCGCGTTCAGCTCTGCCGCTGCTGCCAATGCCTCCGTTCCCAGACTGGTTTTCCTTCCCTTCCCCTCTCTTTATATCCCGGGAAAAGCAAGTGCTGTATTTCAGCGTTTCATCCCTATCGTGAGCTACCGTGTAGTTAACTGGCAGCCTGATAGCAGCGTAACACCAGAGATCCATAGGTTGTTTCCTGTTTTCAAAAAGCTCCTTTTATTTTCCCCTTACTGGTAATAAGTAGTATGAACACAGCTAATGTTGTGCATTATAGTTTAGGGGGAAAAAAAAAAGAAAGCTTGATTAAGGACCATGTCTTGATTGGTTTAGTAAGTTACAATTAAAGCCACGTGAAAGTGTGGGAGAGCGAAGCTAAATGACATGTGGCACTCGGAGGTCCGTGAACGAGGTCTGTATTATTCATACTCACGTAAGGCCGTAAGCCAGTGTTCAACTTTGCATTTCAGGTTCGAACTAATGAAAACCTTAATGCAAACCTTGAGCTGAAGTGGCTTAGTTTCATCAAAACCATATTTTGTGTGCATGTTTTCTACCGTAAGTTAGACAATATTCACATGAAGCCTTGTCCAGCCTGGTTTGAATGCGAACCCCAGCGAGTCTTTCTAAGTCAAGCTAGGGATGTTGCGTCTTAGGGAAAAAAACAACTCATATTTGCAATACAAATAGGAAAAAAAAAAAAGTTAATGTGTATGGTAGCTGTTAGATGCGTTTCTATATCAGCATTTCACCGAGCATGTAGTGGAGAAGAAAAAAAATCTATTTGGACTTTGGGTATGTTTCTCCAAGTTCCTGTTTACAGAATGTTTTCTAAAATCCCGCTCCCTTTAGCGTGGAAAGTATTCATATAGGAAATAATTCTATTTGTTTTCACTTTATTTATTTGTTTATGTTCCATTAACCACATATGTTTAAACTCTTTGAGATACTTGAAAAAACAGGATGTTTCGTTCTCCAGCGTTGCTCCTATTAATACATTTTCTTTCTCAGATGATGTCGGCATCATCTGTTTATGGCGTAATGGAGATTGCTACGGCCAACTGGTAAACATTAAAATGTAGGTCTAAATCATGTCCAAATTTGTCTCAGCTAATACTACTTCAAAGGAATTGGATGTGAGTCTTCTCAGAAATACTTTTTTCTTTCTCTGTTTTTTTTTCTTTGTCTTGGAGGAGGTAGCGATAGCCCTGTTTGAGGCTATCCCAGGGAGAGACTCCCTCATGGAGCTATGCTTAAATCTTTCCTTCTTTTTTTTAATGGAAAGTGAATACGTGAGAAGGTTTGCAGAACCAGGCTATGGGTTTCTGGAGGTAAAAGGACTAAGGAAAAAAGGTTTTTTAAAAAAAATGTTGCAAAATATATAGGTTACAAAGAAAAAAACAAGAAAGAGATTGATAAACTTAGCAAAAATCAGCATATGGAAATGCCGTTTTATTTTTGGAACCTACATACAGCTTCACTTCATTTGAGAGTTATTCGCAGCTCCCGTTCCTGAAACCACTCTGGCTTTGAAAAATGCAAAGCCGAGGCGGCATTGGAGTGACCTCTCTTTCAGGGCACGTTGGACACATCTCGCTCTGTCGGTGAGCGTGCCAGGGCAGGCGCGGGCCCTGCGCTGCAGAAAGGCTGCGCCTCTCCGTGTCTGCGCCGGGAGAGGAGCAAAGGGAGACCACCGGGCTCACGCCAGCCCCAGATGAAAATACGTCCATTTACACTTCAGTGCGCTTATTACGGCTTTTCAAGTAATGTAATTTTAGAGGCGCCTTGGGTCCAAAAATATGACAATGCATTAAGCGCAAAATCAAACTGTGGAGGTTCATTTTATTTCCATAAATTCCACCGTGAATATTGCAGAAGCTTTGGTTTTATTATTGCTAATTCCAAGCATAATAAATACGCTTCAGGATCTAGGCTGATTTATTATCATTTTAAACAGTATGATATTTTCAGCTTTTCATAAATTTACAAAACAATGTCTATTTCCAATTTCAGCCTTTTTTTTCACTTAATTTGAGAGACGCCATCGATATTAAAATCAGGTACTTAAAATACAATAATTACTTTCCCTGCATCATTAGATATAACTTAACTTACTCAGACTGGGGGAATATGGGAAAGATTTGTTTTTTCTTGTCACCTTGTCAATCTGAAGATTTTTTTCAAAGCCAGTTAAAAAAATCATTGAGCTGAACCACTGAGTTTTATTTGGGTTTCAGAACTCTTCCCTTCTTATTGTCTGTACTTTTTTGTAAGTTCAGGTAATGAAACTAGGTGGTCTTTTCCTAATCACTTGTACTTTCTGTTTGTAGGTTGTACAAATCTAATACCTTTTGTTCCTGTTAATAATCGATACGTTACCAAATTTAGAAATGGTATCAACATCTAACCAAACCAAACCCAAACTTTTTTTAATCTGTCTTTGTTATCAATCATACCAAAGTAAATGGTCGTTTTAGATTTTATACCAACTTTTGACTGATGTGAGGCCATTTTCTATGCAAATAACAAATCCCTGTCCTAAACGCTGCATAAAGGACGACTCCTTTTTTTTGTTCCAGGTTAGAAAAACATACATAGATATTTACCAATAGCATGTTCACCCAAAGGCTACTAAAGAAGAGAAATTCCCACAAGTCCATTTAGAGAATGTGTTGGCTTTTCTTTTAATCAGGCTAGTCATAATGAAGTGAAATCTGAACTTAATGGCTTGGCCCAGAAAATCCCCAACATGGCTCACAAAATTCAACCTAACACCCAGACAAGTTTTGCTAGCAGATTACAGAAAGACTGTTTGCTGTTTTACACTAATCGGTTCAGTCTGAAAATAAACAAAGGGCTGATCGGTCAGAGCGGTCCCCAAACCTCTGACCTTTGGGACCGGAGAAACGCACCAATAAAGTGATGCTCAAACCTTTTGCCCGGCTCCCTTGAGGTTGATGTTGCTGCACTTGCAGAAGGGGATCAGCTACGCGAGCTCTCGCGTGCTGACCTGAGCATCTGCGGCACTCGTTTCTGTTGTTGTTAGTATGAATATTTTTAGTCACGTAGCTTGTATACGACCTGATCCTGACACCGTTCATCTGCTCTGAAATGCGGTGAGGACAGCTAACTTACCCGAGTCTCAGCATTTCAGGAGGAGCCTGACAGTCCAAAGAATTAATGGAGCAAAACGAGATAATACAGTAACCTGCGGCTTTTAGTCCCTAAGTAATACAAGGGGCCAGTCGGAGTTTAAGTAAAGGATAAAACATTAAATCTTCGGGAGCTATTAACTATGTCATTTACTGAGAGGCTCCTCTGATTGCAGCTTGCGCTGGTCTCTGTTCCTGCGTATTTGTCTTCGACTTGGTTTCGTGGGGTTTGGGATGTGCCTGTTGGCGTGGAAGTTGTTTATGGGGATACAGGGGGCCATTGCTGCATTGGGCTGGGATGGGCTCGTGGAGAGCAATGCGGCTGGATTGCTCCAGAATTATGGGACTGTCTCCTATATACTCCAAACTTTCAGCATACACTGAATTTTATCAGTCATAGAGGGCTGGGATGAGCCGGGGCAGGAATTAAATCTTCCTCTCGGTAACAACTATTAAAAACTGAGTATAAATCCCTCAGAGGCCAGCGACAGGAGAGCGATTTGGGCATTTCCCTTCAGCGTTAAAAGCACTTAGCACTAGATTAGAGTCTTGCCCTAAATAATTTCTGCCCCTGATTTATTCCTGGTAGTGATTATGGGCTATGGGAAAACAATCCTCCTGCAAATTCCCATGTCCATCTCTTTTCAGCTTACTTTGGAAATGCAGATCTGGATAGTCTTCTCTCTTCCAGTTCAACAATTCATGGAGATTTTACTTAACTCTGTGTATTGATTTCAAACCCTTTCTTTATCACAGCTTATTTGTCCGGAATGGTTGGATAGGTGATTTACTTTGGTGCTAGGCCAACAGGAATTTTTGAATGTTGCTATGTCAATATATAAAATGAAATTATTCTTCTTTTACTGAGAGTACAGACATAGGTTTCTCTTCCTCATTGTCTCGCTGGAGGACATCGTGCCTTTTATATTTTATTTTCTTTGGAGAGCTGCAGCAGTTCATAAGATGAGTCTTTATGATGTTGGCTGCTTAGCTTTTTTTTTATGAGAGTCTTTCAAGATTTTACTATTAGCAGTTAAAGCTTCCTAGAGAGCCATTTGCCTCTTGAAAATTTAGCAACACACCACACTGGGATAAGTGTCAGTGCCTCAGTCAAAGGAGGTACCAGATCTTTGAAGAAACACGAGGAGAGTCACGCACATACAGTTAAACGCCCAGGAATGTGTATAGGGATGTAAGTTTTCCACACCAGATGTAAGGGTAAGGTATTCTTCAAGACATAAATGTGACTGATTACATATGCACGAGACTGGTTTGTCACTTATGCACTCGTTTGCAGAAAATCTTCCTGCTCGCATGTACAACATTACCCGGTGTTTTGAAATCCTTCTTTGCAACATATTTTGTTGAACCTCCTTTCTGTTGAGAATGCTGGTGTAATACTTTTAGATAGTCATTTTACTCTTTATTTGCTAACTTTTATTCTGACCCTTTAATATCTTTTATTTTAGCGTTTAAGTTGTCTCCTACTGGATTGAATACTGGTGCTGTGCTTTGCATCCCAAGGACTACCTGAAGGCACGCAGTACAAACCGGTGCACAGACACTTCAGAAGTTCGTCCTACATCTCTTTGGCCAAGGAGTCATCGATCGCGATGTCTATTTGAATCGGAGCAAGGAGGGATGATCAAACTTAAGGGTAATGTTCCAACTTGGCACCAAAATCGGACTGAACTAACAAAGAGTCAAAAAGGAGAAGGTGAAGTAAATAGCTTTTCAGAAATCTGTCCTCTATACTGGCATCATAATACTGGTTATTGATCAGCATCTCTGGAGGGCTGAGAGTTTTAAGCTTCTGTTTCTGACTCTTCATGTATTTTGAATCTTTGCAGACTTGCTTGGGTTCTGAGTTTCCTCTCTCTGTGTGATGTTTTTACCGTTCAGTTACCAGTATGGGTTCTCCCGTTTATTGCAGGGTTCTGTGGGGAGCCCTGTGGACGTGCTCAGCCGCCGTGCCTGCCCATCAGCACCAGTATCACCCAGGCTTCCCCTGCCCAGCACCCTGTACCCCCGTGCCTGCACAGATGCCCGTGTGTTCACGCACACGGAGGTGGGAGGTGAGGTAGGATTTGGCTTTTAGAGGGTCTGAGCTGTCGTTTGCGTTTGTGAAACACAATTTCTGCTGGACTCCACCCCTTCTCCCTCCAAACCAGATGAAATATTTATTGGGTTGGAGTGTAAGGGCTCAGTGTTTCGTCTGCAGAGGAACAGGGGAGTCCTGGTTCTGACCAGAAATTTCTAAGACTTCTTTGTGGCTACTAAACGTTGGAGGAAAAACCACAAATTACCATTGCAGTGGGGCTGGGCCCTGTGTCCTGGCTCCAGTGCTTCCCCATTCCCTTCCCCCTCCCCTCCCGTTTTAAAGTGCACTGCATCTGTGTCAATAAGTACCCCGTGTATATGGCAAGGTAATATTTAATGTGCACACAGTGTGTGCAAAATTAACCACTGACAGGGTGGGGGAGTGAGGGAAGAGCAGAGTTGTAATTACACACAAAATTAAGCTATTACTGTGATTAAGATATTTCTTTAATACATAGCTGAGGAACCTCCTTTCCCCCTAAACTAGTCACAATTCATCCCCTGTATGTCATCTTCTGGCTACTCCTAATTTTTTTAATTTTTTTTTTCCCTTGCCACACCTAATCCCTGTATTACCTGGGGTAGTCCCACCTTGCTCTGCCCATGGGCGAGGTGCTTCTGCCCCAGGATGGTTGTGGCCCAGCTGGAGACCCACCTCCCTGCATCGCCTTGGGGGACACCCGTTCGTTCCTCATCGCTTGGACCAGGTTTCTGGGGTCTTGAAAGCACCGAGCTCTTCCCAGTCTATCCATCACCATGTGTCCCGGTGTCAGTATGCCTCATGCTATCTTTTTAACCTTGCCAGGAGATTAATTTGGAGATAGTTTTATGGATTTAATTAGTCCATAGGTGGAGTTGAGCATCCATAATATAATAGCACGATAGAAAAAGTATGAAAACAGGGAACTTTTGGCATAGTTGATGCCAATCTTTGTTGGAAAGGGGAAAGTGAGGAAAACAGATGCGATTCGTCATTTTGGTGGTATGGGAAAGAAGAGTCCATCCACCCAATGTCTCCAAGAAGGAAGGTAGCACGGATGGCGGAACGGGAGTTCAAAGATGCCTGTTCGAAATAAAGGTCTGCTGAGCAACCTTCCCCTCCTTGTCAGCATGTACTTGAGTTGCAGTACTGTAACTAGCGTGAATTTTGGGGATGATTATTAGAACCACGCAAAACTTTAAAACATGAACTATTGTGCTCCTGCAAGCAACATTGCTTGCATTTCGTCGTATTACAGATGGCCCTATTTTACACTTCCTTCCAACATATTTTGTAAAGTAAAAATGCTACATACGTGATTAATTGACAAAGATTTGGTAATATTTCCAGTAAAATTTTCAACAAACATTGCGTAAAAAAAAGTGAATTGTTTATAGAAAAAGGAGTATTTCAACAATATATCATCACGTTCAGAAAAATTATTTTCAGGAAAATGTCTTCTTTTTAATGAAAATATTTTTCTTAGAAATAACATTGGTCAGCTGTATTAATGATATTGGGAGAGTTCGAAGTGACAATGAGCAAACCATGAAAAATGGACAGAAAACAAACACAGAATCACTCCAGTCCTGGACTGCTTTTTAGTTATATTGGAGACTTTCCAGGGCTTCCATTTTTCCACCAGTGTTTAATGGGCTCTCTGTTTGCATTTATGTTTTCCTGATCTTTCAATCTGCAGAAATGGCTGCTGCTGGCAGGACTCTGTTAGCATCACTCCCTTCGTCCCCTCTTTTGAGCATGTGTGTACCTCTTTTTTTCCTGAGGTGGTAGGAAGGAAACACCCTGATATGAATGTGTAAAGGGTAAATATGAAAAAAGTTTGGAAATCGGGGCTTTCAGAGACTCTGTGACTCCATCAGCGGATTTAGCTTGTACACGCACTCCCTGGAAAAAGTCCCTGCCCCAGAGGGTTTATGCCAATTAAAATTTTAAAATGACATCAGTGAAATTAACCTAAATTTTGCTTGACCTGGAATTTAGGTCAGTTTAGATCATCGTCTTACCAAGGCTGTCTAAGATTCAAAACCACGCGGAGAGCTATAGAAACAGAAACGTACTTCAGAACAGAGGTAGTTTCTGCAAAGCCAGCATAGAGGCAGCTATAGGACCGTACGTGAGATGATCGCCAGGACTCCTCTTGCTACCCATGCACACGGTGACATGAGAAACTGCCCAAAGCTCGGCTAAGAAGCACACAGTCGGTACCTGAGGGCACCAGGAGCTGAATGGTGGCTCAGCAAATGGACGTGGTGCACAAGGCAGTGCTATCTTCTTTTGGGAAAGCTGGATCCCAGACTGGCAGTGTTGGTCTGAGCGTGCCTGGGGGGAAGGCAAAGCCCCGTTGGGTCTGTTCACCCAAACACTACTCCTTGGCATCGTACCCCAGTGCTTGGCTGGGACTTTAGGTGGCTCCTAAGCCCTGCTGAGGTTTGCTGTCTGTGACCTATAACACTGCAGTATCTGAAAAGGTAAAGGGTGATGCGCGTGTTCGCTGCGTGCCAATCTGATTTGAATTCAGCGACAAAGTTCCCACAGCTTCTCACTCTTGGTACTCTTGTACCATTTTTTACAGGCTCTAAGTGCCAAAAGGGCTTTTTCAAACTCCCAGATATGTATGCACGTGTGTGCCTACCTCTAGGCACACATTACTGGAAATGCAATGACCTCCCCTTGCTCAGTTGCACTGCTTTATTTCCTGAGATGCTGATATTTCCATAGCTTGCTTATTGGATGGTTCCAGCATCGAAAATGCTAAAAAGATAAAAGAAACCATCAGTTGTCCACTCCTTCCAATGCTTTCCGCCTCATAGTACAGTCTCTGTGGTATTCTGTTTGCAATATTTCTTGTAGCGATTTGTACTATGTTCGTCCTTGTGCGTAACTCTTGGCAATCATCGGAATAGAAAAAAAGCTCATGAAAATAATGGAGACGGCTGGTCAGCATGTGCATGTTAGGTGTCGTGTACATGGGATATTTTAGGGACCGCATTTACAGTCTGGCTGTATTTGCTTATTCTTCCTTCCTTGAGCCCCCAGGATGGACACAGCTCCAAATTTATATTCACAGTGCATTTAACCAGTAGCATAATGCTTCTTTCTTTGCAGAGTACTGCAGGCTTGCATACAATTAAGTATTTTCCACTTCTCCGATTAAGACAAATGGCCCTTGCAAGCAAGCGCAGCACTTTGTCCTGCAAAGCTCGTTCTGATCAAATGGTGGCAGTAGGTTGCTTTGTTAGAATAGTTCCTCCATGGATTTACATGCCCCACCCTCATGTAAATAGAGTTGGGATTTAGAAGGTGTGAGCTGGCATGGCAATGAAGTCTGCAAAATGTAAGCTGCAGTAGCCCTTTTTCCGAAGTCTTGACAGTAAGCAGAGTTAAATAAGAGACTGGGATCTCATTCAGTATCTGTGAGTGGGAGAAGTGTTGGGGAAAATAGTCATGCGTTGCTCTAATCCATTCCTGCCTGAAAGCTCGCTGTGGGTTTTGTTGTTTTTGTTTGTTTTAACGGGAGGGGTTTCTTGTGCCATTGGATGCGTTCCACAGGAATAGCTGTGAATTATCACGATATCAGCGTAGGGGTGTGGGTGGCAGAGACTGAAAGCTATCTCGGCGTGCATTTCCTAAAGTTGGAGCGACGTGAGGTAACCTTTTCAGAGCATCTGTGTGCTGTCCGGAGAGATGAGGGCTTCCAAGGACTTCAGTCATTAATGGTCCAGAGCGCATAGCACCAACACTTGGAAATGTTACAGACTGATTTAGCTATATGTTCTTGCTCTTCAGGACTCAGTCCAAATTCCGACTCGCCGACTATAGAAAGAAATCTCTCTCGGTGTTATGTTATCCTGTATCTGGGTGCTGTAAGGTGTCTGCTACAGCAGCTGGCACCAGTCGTTGCTGGGGTACCTGGAGCACTGCAGGCAATTTTGTAGTTTCTGCTGCCTGCTGGAAGCACTCAGCCCTGCAGCCCTCACGGTGAGCTCTGCGAGCGTGTAGCTTGGCAAAGGAGCGAGGAGAGAAGGTCTGATTGCCTATTTGTATAATAGACTGGATGACGGAGCTTTTTGTCTCTCAGTGTCCGCCTTCCCTTTGTGAAGCAGAAATCTTGGGTGCTCCTTTCCCCCAGGAAATGCCCAGCACAAGATACCTGCCGTTGGCACGTTACAGACAGCTATAACACCATGAATAATACAAATTACATTTGTTCAGTAACTTTAGATGGTGATAAGGATGCTGCCCCACCCTTCTGTTTTAATAGTGGGACAAATCTGCTCGGATTATGCCACTCCTTGGCAGGCACTGGAGATCTGAATGTGCAGCTGCCTGGTCTTAAGAAATTAATTATCAATTTCTACAGACCCTCACGTTGGGTGATTTTTCTTACTGTGTTTGACAGCTAGCCCTGTCAAATTCTCTTCCCCAAGCGGCATCTTTTTTTTTTTGTGACACTTTAAATTGATGTCCTGACATCTTTCCAAGAAATAAAAGCCCGTGTGACTTGTTCTCGGACTTTCCATGTTTCCTGAGCTTGGTTCAAAGCATTTATTGCCCCAGGGCAAAGAGAGGAAAAGGAGCACGAGCACTGCAACGTTGGCACTGCATTCAAAAGGGGGCTTCTTTGCATCTGCGTGGGGTTTGGAGCAAACTCTTGCAAAAGAAGAACTACGGCACAAATGCAGTCAGTCTGGGCTGGTTTCCTACCTGCACTGCAGGATATTACACAACGGTGGGCAAATGGGTGAGTTGGGATTCGTCTAACCTAACCCTAGCCATCCAAGTTATGTAGACTCCCTCGATAATCAACGGGCGGATGAATCATCCCTCTGTTAGATAGCTGTCCAAGACGAGTGGGCTGAATTGTTTTCTGGATATGTCTGTCTCCTCCATTAATTACAGAGAGTTTAGGTAACTGGTTTGGACTAGATGCTTAATTTGTAGATGGCCAAAGTGCAGGAAAAACAAATCCACCCTAAATCTCTCTGCCTCAGCTGTCTACCTGCAAAATGCAGACCATTTGTGTGCTTGAGTTTTGATGGTAAACTCTTTATGCTATGGTCTGCCTGGAGCTAATGCTAGGTGCACTGTTCACTAAAAAAAGGGGATTTTGGTTGGTTCCTATATGCATCCCAGTGATGGATATGAGTAAAAAGCTTGGGAGCTGGAGGTGATAGTTCTATTGAACCTCAGGTTGTGCATGTGTGGTGGTTTATCGTTTTCATTGGGAATGAGGAGAGAAGCAGTATTTTTGTGAGGAAATAACATTACAGCTGAGATCATTGTATGTCACATACTATGTTGTCCTTGAAAGATTGTTCCTCAGCCTGTGGTAGTTCTGGAGGGCGGGGGCTGTAGTTGCCATGATATATGGTGTTAAAGTATCAGCAAAATTTACCTAAAGTGGTTCTAGCTTTCTGATCAAAAAATCATGACTGGAGAAGCAGGCTTCCAAATTCATTATTTGGTTTAGGTCAAAAACTTGTTTTCAAGTACTAAGGCAACATGGAAACCCACAGTCGTTTAAGACTTTGCCCATTTTTTTTTCTTTCAAATGTGAGCAAAAATTGTCAAGAGTTACAAGAAAAAACCTTATTTACTTGCTTTGGTTTCCACATGCGGTCGTCTTAAATTTGTTACACAAACCAGTAGTTTATTTTTATTGTGAGTAATCTCTCAAAAAATTTACAAATATGCACAATGTTATTCAGACATCAGTAGAAGGCGTGGGGAAGTCACCAATCCAGTTTGGCTTCCAAACACAAAGACAACTAACATGGAAACCCTCATGCCCCACAGCTTTTTAGCAAGAAGAACAAAGCTTTGGTTCAGGACACTTGAAGTCTTCCTTTGGAAAGAGATGCTGTCTAGGTGTTATCACCTAGATCTGAACCCTGTACCATTCACGCTAGGAATTTCCATTTCCAGTTTCCATTTCCTCTCCTGCGAATACTCACAGGAGTCCTGATAATCTCCACAAAAGCAAGGCAGTGCTTTTTTCTTCAGAAAAAAACCAAAATGCTGTCACTGGTGGGTTGAACCACCTAGACGTTCTGGTCCTCAAAGAAAACCTGGCGATGACCTCGCACTCCATCTAACCTCACCTCCGTTCAGCGGGCAGAGCCTCCCCTCGGCTCCGTGTAAGATACAATCACGTTTTGTTTGTTCCTTTGCCAGGTGCTTGCTGGTTTAAAGTCATGACTCCATTAGGGCACTCTGGGTCTCGCACGGCGTCTCCTACCTTGGGCGGCTGCCTGGGCTTGGGTGATTGATTGGAGCTTTGATCATGAGAGTCAAGACAAGTCTGCAAAGGGTAGCCGTGCTCTGTAGTCTCTCCACATCGAGCCTGACTGTATGATTTGTATGAGTATATGTTGCCATTCTAGATTAATGTACTGCACTCCCATATGAAATAACCCCACTTCCTCCTGAATCGGAAGACTTGCAGGTATCTTTACGCAGTTACATAGCATGTTTAACGAGGACTAAAACAAGCAGTTACCCAAATACCTTGAGAGAAGGATGGCTAATAAAAGCATGTATTTTTCTCTTTTAACTCATAAGACAAGGTGGAAAACACAGTTCATACATCAAATTGGCAACTCTCAGGAACTCCTCGTTCTTCAGCTAGCTTCACCTATGGTTGGAAGCAAAACCCCACGGTTTCTAAAATACCTCTGTTCCTGTAAAAAGGCCCTATTATTCCCACCTCTTTTTACCCAGAACAAGTATGAACAACAGAAAATGAAGGCATCAGTGCCACAAGAATGTCCTTATTGTTTTGTACACATCGCTGTGTTTCCATAAATACCAGCCCAGCTGCTGTTGAAATAATCTTCAAGTTTCTTAGTCTATTCTATTCTGCTCATGTGTCCATATTAAATGGGTTGTTTTCATAAGGCCAAAATACCTCTTTCCAATGAACTGAATTTAGCATTCAGCAAATGCTGCTCAACCATCCCTCAGACCATTATGTTTGTAAGTTATTTTGGGGGTTTGGCAAAGCCATTAGCATCAGCCTCAGAACAGCCCTTCAAAATGTGTGCTCAGCTAAATTCACTTAATATAAAAAAATATTTAAAAGTCCAACCAAGTCGCCCACCTTCCTTTTTGCTTCCCATTCTATGGGATTGTTTTCAACTAAAATACCATGTGGGCGTGTATATTCTACTGCCCCATCCAAATGGATGTGGATATGGATTATTATGATTAATTTGCATGCATTTACATTCTCCTGAAGAACATTTTGGGAAGGGGAATGCGTACCTTACATTTCACATAGAAACTTTAATATATTTTAAAAATTGAAAGTATCCTCTGATTTTTAGGAATCTAGGGTCATTGGATTGGAGGGCATCAGCTGAGTCAGCAAGTTTCTAATCCCCTGCAGTCCGAAATGGTCACGTAATCCATAGTTAGTAAGATCCAAGGAAACATCCAGTCCAGAAACAACCACATACCACAAGTTTTAAAACACCTATTAAAAAACTCAAGTAACTGCTTACTGTCCTGTATGAAGTTGAAAGACAGTTGAAATCAATAGAAATGCCTAAAGTGGCTGGTGTTTTTAAAGTACCTGAAGGAGTGTTGCTCTTCTGTCTTCAGAAACCCCAGATAGTTGCCCAAATTGCCCCAAGCTATGGCATTTTAAAAATCTTCTGTGATTTGACCCTCATGTGGTGACCTCTCCGGACGTATGGACTTGCAGTAAGAAGTGTGATGTTTCTACAGCTTGATACTACAATTTTATTGTAAACCTTAATGTTTTGTTCTAAAGTAAAAAATGCCCAGTTGATTTATAAGATTAGGATTTAAGGCTGATTTTAGGTTTATATCCCTATCTATTTCCTGTTTGCAGTTCAAGAAAGGATACAAAATATCCTTAAAAGGTGATAGCAGAAAAGCTCTGAATGGGGGATCAACAAAAAGATTTCACTGGATCGTAAAAAACTTGAATCAAATAAGATTTGGTTCAGATTCAAAGCAGCACTTCTGGAAACTGAAATGAAGTTGAGCGAGCTTTATTTGGTTTTTTACTACCCTTCCCCTCCTCCCTTTGTCTTTTCAGTTCCATCGTTGTTTCTCTCGGCTGTTTTCCTGGTATATCCTTCTCAAATGAAATATTTCCCATGTTTCCTATGGCCGTTAGTCTACTTACAGGCAAAAGCTTTAGGTAGCATACAATTTTATCAGCCCCCTACAGGACTGGGGGTGGGATTGAGGGGGCTTTGCTGGAGTTGGGGCTGGATGTCTGGGATCACCTTGCAAGCGTTCTCATCCCGAGGAATCTGGTGCCTCCTGCTTTGAAGAAGAGAGGAGTGGGAGCTGAGACAGTGACCAGACTCCAAGCGTCTACTTAATTTCATAAAAGAAGTTTCTCTCTGCTTCTGTGTTATGTGGAATCACTATTTAACGTCTGTGTTCCCATCTTGGAGATGATGCTGATGTTTCTGCCACCAGCGGCTGTTGATCAGCTCGTTCATGTTTGCCGGCGTATCCTCTGTGTGATGTCCAGTGCTAATTGTGTCACTGCGAAACGTTGCTGCTGCGTCGGAATTGTTGGCACCTGCCAACAACAGCAAAATCAGATTTTGAAATCTATGTTCCCAGCTCTGTGCACAAGACATTTCTTCAGCCGCTGCTTTCTTCCCAGTCTCCACATGTACCTTAGGTGCCTGTGGAAGAGGCCCAATATTTAAGCCATAAAATCCAGGGGTTGTTATCTTATTCTACAGAGACTGGCTTCTTTGTGTCACTGCTGTGTTTCTGGCCAGGAAAGCCATGTGCTGAAACTGCCCTTATGATACCCAAATAGTGGATAAACAGAAACTTTTAATTTTCACTGCTAGTATCGTTCTCCAGGCTCTCTAAACAAGAACTGCTCACCAAATATCATGAGCTCTTGACGGATGGATGAACGCTGCCTAATCAAAAGTGCAGAAAGAGGGTTTTGTTGGGATTTTTTTCTCTCTCTCTTTCAGTTATTAAGTAGATTAAATAAATAAAAATAATTCCCTTTCACTTGTGGTCCAGTGTAAGCAACTTTATGACGTTTGTTGCCTTGGGATTTATCCATTAGAGTAACCTTTGGTTCCAACATTTTCTAAAGACTTGCCAGCAAACATTGCTCTTTAATTTGGCTAAATCTGTGCATCATGGAGGATGGGAATAAAAAAGACCATGAATGCTTCTGCATTGCTTATACTAGTCTACCTTACTCATTTAAAATCAAGCTGGAACTAATGTAAGCAAGGACTGAATTTGCATTTAAAAAATAGTGTATTTTCATCTAACATCATCTGATAGTTTCCTTGGTAGATGAACTTCTGGCAAATTCCTCCCGTTTCCCTGTTTGCTTCTTAGCTGTGGTGACGTACAAAGAAATCGAGCTACCAGGTTTGGCTGATGGTTTAAGATTTCTCCAGATATCTGGCAGATTCAGTGTTGGATCAAACTGTTTTTGAGAAACTTTTCAAGTAGATATGATCTGAGCCACAAGATGCAGAACTTCAGACCAACTTTGGGGGTGTTCAGGATCTGTGGTTTTGGTTTGGACCCATCTTATTTTTTAATGTTATGATTGACAAGTCATCCTTGTTCCAACGTGCAGATTGGCTCTGAAAAATGAACAGTAGAAAAAAACCTTTTCATATGGACAAAATATAAAACCATTCCCATGTTCTGTCTGAAATTTTCCAGGGAAATTGGAACCTTCTGCATAGCCCCGTGGAAGACCCCAGAAAAGATTGAAGTTTGACCAATTACCCCAAACGTTCAGGAAAGATTCACTGCTGGGGTAAGTAGGTGTGATTATCCTGTCTGCAACAGCTGTCTTGAAGTTAAGCTTGCAAATTTATTGGTTCTATTTTCAGTAAAGCTTTTTTTTTTTTTTTTTTTTCCACACTGTCCAGAACAATCTGTTATGTGTGTAGCTGGCAGAAACAAGAGCATAATCTTGTCACTCACTGCCTTTGTTCTTTTCCCTTCCTGCTTCTAGTTTATTGCTCTTGCCTATTGGGAACGTCTTTTTTTGGATTCTAAGTTCATCAAGACAAGAGTAATGTGTCATCAATCTGTTTCTTCCAACAGTTGCATTATATGCTTTTCTGCTTGGCGTGTGGGTGGAAGAACAAGCTGGAGTTTTTTCATGGATAATCTCTATGCCAACAAGCAAACACTGCATTATGTATAATAACAAATAATGATTCACTGAGATGGTGTTAGCGAGGTCCAGAAGTGCTAATGAACCGCACGCAAGTCCACATCTCATACAATTGCTGCTGCATCTCCAGTCTCCAGTGCTTTGGAGGGGACAAAATAACACAAAACGCAGAGCCAAATCATGTGTTGAGGAGGAAGGGGGGATATTTCTCCTCCATGGAGATGATCAGCAAAAAGTATGATGCCTGAACTCAATATAATATAAGCATGGTATAGACAGATAAGATAAAGAACAATAAAACTCCTTTTTAACTTAAAACAGGTATAAACATTTCTATTGAGTTTGCATCAGCAATGTCACCTTGTTAGAGGTCTTGTTATATATTCAGATGCATATCACAATTTTAGAGCATCTAGGCTTTCTGTCTGGTAAATGGAGAACTCTGGATATCTTCAGATGGTGATTTAACCAAACTGTCTTAGCTTAGGTTGGGATAATTTATCATCTGTTAGAACAGTCTTTTTTACTCCAGCTGGATAGGACTACTATCTTTGATTACAAATTTACCTATTTGATTGATATATTTGGATGAAATAAATATGGATTTATTTCCAGAAAATTGGAAATAGTGCTCTCTTGCTTGGTTCACATGTCTTTTTTTTTTCTTTTTTCTTTTTTTTTTTAATTTATAGGAACTTTGTTCCATCTCTAGCATGAAAAATCCATCATTTCACTTGGGGAAAAAAACCTTTCCTAAATCCACAATCCTGATCTGGATCTATGTCTTCCAGCACATTTATCACTCCTGATGAAGGTGGTGTTTTCCTGAAGACTTTGAGCATGTAAGTTAGCATGAATCCCACAGTGACAAACAAACCCAAACACAATCAAAATCAAAGTATTAATTTTACATTATTAGAAACTTTCTGGGCATTCTACTAAATCCTCCACAAGGTATTCAGGTAGTCTCATGCTGGTGGAAATGAAGTGAAATTCTGTAGTTGATTTGCTTTGCGGTGAATTTATACTTAATAACGATGATAGACTAATGTTGATTTCCACACAGTTGGTTTCAACATAAGCCAACAGAGCTGACTTACAAATCGTTGCCTTTTTGATGACAGTACAGTGAGATGGCAAGGCAATAGGTATAAATTACACTTAGTTTACTTAAGAAATAAGCCTGCATCATCAACATAGGAAAGACATCCAGCATCACTTCTACCATGAGTATGCAGTCCAAGGAAAGCAAATAACTAGCAACAAAAATCTCAGAAGGAGCCTTCCTAGGGCATTCACAGGTCCTCTTGGAAGGATAAAAATGGTCCATGATCCATCATTCATAAGTTCACTGATCATATCAGGCTGTTTATAAGCAAAATTGTTTTCATGTGGTGCCAGACAAAGATGTAAACACTGGCTGGTGCCAGCAAGGAACGTCACAACCCATATTGCACTGTGCTGTGCTCAGACAAAATACATGGGAATGAGAAAGTTTTTTATCTGGGGCATAAATAACAGTTTAAATCACTGAAAATCATTGTTTCGATACAATATTGGGAGAGGCACATTATACAGGCTGGGCTGATTTTTTCAGTAATTGCTTCTGCAAGTCTGTAGCTGACTAAAAGTGTCAGCAACGAAAAAGGATGTGTTTGGAAACGGGCCTGCAATTTCCAAGGATTTCAAGCTCCTGGGATTGCTTCCCTAGGTGAGGGGAAACAACTGCTGTCTCAAAGGCAGGAAAAACATAGCCAACGGTCAGCAAGTTGTTTATAGTAGAAACTGGTGATACCCTCATACTGTGCACAAGGTACAGAAAAGTAACTTGGAATGGGATAAAAGGGACAAATTTGTAATAACATTAATAAATGCTTCCACCAACAATAGCGTGTAGGCACCAGGGACTAATAAAAGTATTAACCTTACCCGTGTTTTCTTAAACTTAATATTTGTTAAAACTGATAGTGGCCTATATTTCCAAATCATTTAATATCTGAAAGGTATGTCCAGCACTGTATAAGAAGATTGCAGGGTTTTAAAAGCTTTCCCGTGTAGAGATGGAGCATGTATAGCCTCTGAGCCCAGCGTAATATGGCAGTTGTTTCTGGCTCTAGTATTCACACCAAGTTGTTATATTCATAGAGCCATGTCTTCTGCTGAAATAAGTGCTGACTCGCCCGCAGTGACTATAGCCTGAGCTGAACTAGGAGTTAACCTTCCCTGAGCATTGGTTTGTCAGCATTGGCTTTGCTCAGTAGTGACACTTGAAAATACCAAAATGAAACGACTCAAGCAACCGCCTGCCCGATTCCCCAGGAGGCAAACCCAGCTTTGCCTCCTCCCTACCCAGGTAACGAAGCTCAAAGGCAAGTCACTCTGCAGTGTTTCAAAGAAAATGCTTCATACAGCTGACCAGTAACAAGAAATTAAGATAGCTGAATTCTGGTCAATAAATCATGGCGTGGGAGAACGTTAAATTTTTGCCCTACTCTCCGAGAAAGCCATGACAGTGCCTGATGGGTTAAATGTCTATGGGTTTCTCTCTCTCTGCCTGTGTGTGTCTGGAATCAAGGAAATTAGTATGAAAAAATGTAATCCTGTATTTTAGTTAGGTGAAAGCTCACTGCTCCCCTTTAATAGCGTACATCTTTTAATCAGCAGGATTTTTTCAGTAAGCACATCGCCATTTATTTACCCTGAGAGAGAGTTTACGGCAAGGTTGGTTGTTTTCTTTTTTCCTAAGCAACACTAATGTTTTTAATATGTGCTTTAATCCCAGTTCCAGCTTTGTCAATATTTGGTCTTATCTTAAAGAACTCCAAAGCAGGGTCAAAAGAAAGCAAACTCTCCCTCCAGAAAGCAAATATCAATTATTTAACTACCGCAGTCAGAAAGCACTCTTTGGACAAGTTCGGAATAGAAATGGCAAGAAAGCCTGGTTCTCCAGACAGACCTGTGTTGTGGTTTAAACCCACCCCAATGGCTGTTGATATGGAACAAATGGGACTTTCTGGCACTTGGCTGCTACAGGAGCTCACCAGGCAGAGCGGCCGGTGGCAAAGCATCGCCCGCTGCGCAGTCCCTGGAGGTAAAATCTTGCCCATATTAAACCTGTGTTTCTTTTACTATTGGCTACAAGAACAAATTGCCACCTCTACCTTTTAGAGTCTGAAAGCACAATTCAACAGTCCTTATTTATGACTGTTTGCTGGAAATACGTTAGGACTAAATTGCAGAGTGGGAGGCGAGCTGTTAGAATTAAGGATGATTTTAGAACAAGAACTACTGGGTGTAAATTGACAGTGAATGAATTTTGGCTGGGAACTGAAATGAGGATTCTGACCATCAAAGCAAAGAGGTTCCGGGACAATGTTTGAGCATGAGCAGCGGCTGACAACCTACCTTTTTTAAAAAAATAAATTTGAATGGGTTGCATTTTAAGATAACTTCTCATTTATTGTGATAGTTTCATGGTGACAGAGCACCTATTAAAGGTGCAATATCCATTTATTTCCATTGCACGTTTCTGCTGTGTATCACATGGATGTTATTATGCATGTGCATATTAGCCATTAGTCTGTTAAACTCTCCCATAAATTTGAACAGGCAGTAGGGCAAGGGGAGATACACAAATAACCAGCACAGGCAAGACACACCAAATATGCATATACACTTCCCTCACAAAAATACCTGTATGGAAATATCCCATTACGGATGAAAAATCAAAAGGTTCATCAGTACGTCATGTCCCTGGGGATTTCTCATACAATGCAGTTTCCCTCTTGTTAACCCACTCTATAAAGCAAATTGCTGGGCTGTAATAGCCCAGTAATTATCAGGGAATAACAGAATGCTGTGTATGTGAAAGCACACACTATTCACATCCCTCTTTCTAGATCCTTTTAAAAAAAAATAATTGAAAATTCACTGACTTTAATTTGCTCTGTACCAGTGGTAATTTTAGTTCTTCCAAAATCCTTCCAACTGCGTTTTAGAAGTGCAGGCTCAGAGCATCAGTGTCAGCCTGGTTTTCCAGAAGGTATCCTTAGAAGGAAATTTACCAAGCAGCGGCAGATAAATTCTCTGTAGTTTCTGTAATTTCCTTACAATACAATGATGGTCATCGCTAAAGCCAGGTTCTCCCAGACGACAACCACAAAAGGAGGAATAGGAATGGGAAGTGAGAGTAAATGATACGCTAATGTGACTGTAGGAACCATGCAGGGCTGAACCCTAAATTTCAATCATGTCGATATGAATGAATCTAGTGGAGACTAGTGGCTAATTCCTGCATACAAATACCACAATAAATTTGATAATAGGTCCCTGAAGCAGAAGGCTATAAAGGATTTATATACTCCTTTGTGTAGTTGTAGCACTAGAGAATCAGACTGGGTTAAAGGAGCCTATGTGTTAATACCTCACACTTTTATAATCCCCCTTCCCACCTTTTTTATATCAATAGGATGCATAATGTTCATTTTGTGACTATCCCCTGTCTGAGCTTTCTGGTTTAGCATTATATTGCTTACCACGTGGTACTCTTTAAATGCTCTGGTTAGAAGACACATTCAGTTACCTGCCAGTAAGGTTCTACAGATACTAGGACACTATGAAATTACTCTCAGTTTATAGAATTTAAGAGAGCAGGTTGTTTAATATACCCTCTCAGCAATACTGTATAGCAGAATTAGTCTTTTGAGAATGGTTTCACTTAATTAAATAAAATGCACGTTTTTGAAGAATAATCTCTGTAGGATCTGATAAAGTTTCCAAAGAGCACTTATGGATTCATCAGTGTTAAACCGTGAAGGTCTCAGCTCCTGTTGACCGTCGTGGAAGAGCTGCGCTGCAAAGCTTATGCGTTGCAGAGCTGCAAGACGCTGGTTTTGCACTGGTGGCCAAGGAGCAGCGCTCTGCAACGTGTTTGCTTGTTCGGGGCATCTCTTTCTGGTGAAGTCTGAGGCGAGAAGATGAAGACTGAAGGGCCAGAAGGGATGAGTCAGGAAATGTTTTGCTTTTACTATAGTCCCCCCAGAGTGGAAACTTCGGAGGAATCCCTTCTCTAAGATAATATTGATTGTAATTTATTACGTACTATGTTTTAACTAGCTAAAGAGAAAAGAAAATAATAGGTCCAGTGTTCGGCCATGGAGATCTGCCTGGTAAAAAAAAAAAAAAAAGCATTAGCTTACACAGACGAAGTGTGTAAAAAGTAGGGAGTGAATCACCGGCAATGGGAACTCTGTCAGAGTTAGGAAATTAAGTTCATTAAAGGTGTGGTAACTTAATTTTCTATGCAAGCATGTAATGATGAGGGTTGGGCAGAAAAAAACGTTCAGACATCCAATTTAATGCAAACCCACCCAAACTTGGCAAGGCGGAGTGTCCCCAGCTCAGCCCAGCCTGCTGGCTCCCTATTTAGATTACTTTTGCTCTAAATAGTCCAAATTAGCTCTGGACTGTGTACCCTCCTTGTCCCCTTCATCAGCGTCCCGTCGTGTCAGCAGCGTGAGAGCAGACGGGCTCTGTGGGCTGCCGTGAGTGTTTGGGGGGTGTGCAGCTCCCCAAAGTCCCCCCAAACAAAACCGACTTCTCTTTCCATGTCTTTTACCCATTTGTGTTTCTGAGTATCTGTGTTTGGGGCATCAGTTGTTCTCTGAGCCTTCTCCAGCACCCATGGGACTATGGCAATTGCTTTTCCCCAGCTTGCTATCTTCTTTTGTAAACGGATAACACGAAAGAGCTGCAATCGTATAATCCTTCTATTAAGCATCAGCATTCCTCGTTCTTGTAGATTTGCTGAGGCATATTTATGCATAAGTGTGTGGTAGACGAACAAGTCTTCCCTCTGATTATTGAGAGAAAACCCAGAGATGAAACGTCCTTTTTCCTCAGATCACCTCGTCATATTCACTACTTCTTGATTCAAAACAAAGGCATAAACCCAAAGCAACATCTGCCTTGACCTCATCATGTGGTCCTTTTTACAACTAAAACTTTACAACTGGCTTCAAAATCACTCTCATTGCCTCACTTATCCTTAAAACGCTTAAACTAAAATTAAACAAATTTTGTTTCCCAAACAAATCCTGAGATTTTTCTCTTTTCTGGTCTTATTGAGGGTCATGTGGTTGTCTAGCCCAAACAAGGTCTTAGATTAATTTACCAAAGCCCATGAAATCACTCTGGTTCATATCTATATACCTAAAATGAGAATCCTGTCTACGTTCTTTAATTCTTTATGTAGGGTTATTACTATAGCCAAAATTTCTGGTGGCCTATTAGTATTATATGAAACTATAAAGATTTCCTGTTTCAGCAAGCAGCAGGTTTTACAGAAAATCTGAACTGGATTATTTCAGGGAAAGTCAGTCAAAAATCATAGTGAGAGACACTGAGATGCCACCAAAGGTTTCTGCTGCCCATGTGGAGGGTCTTCTCCCTCCACTCCCACCCCAGCAGTCCCCGGCACGGTCCTACCTTCCTTCTTGGGAATAAAAGGCTTTAAGAAAGCATCTCCTGGGGTGTACAGTTATTTCATAGACAGTATAGCAACACGTCAACCGGGAGCCTGGGGGATATACAACAGCAGTCTCATGGTTTTGGTGGAGCTGCGTTGCTCTACTTTGATAAGAACAGTGAACAGGGACTGAAATTTGGCATTTCTTTCCGACCGCTGATTGCGCGTCTCCTTTTGGATTCATAGTGGGCTCTTACTAACGCTGGCCTTATTGCCCGTGCCCAAAGGCAGTGATTAATCTAGATCCAATTAACGTTCGTTTCCGCACCACCTAAATCAAATTCTGAGCTATGGCCTCCTAAGTAGGAGACGAGCCCCAGGTGACCCGCCAGAAACGACGGCTCCATCCTCGTCATCATCGGCCGATGGAGCTGCCGGGGAGGGGGGGCACAAGGGGAGCTCCCGCCGCCGAAGCAGGCAGCGAGGCAGGTGACTTGTTATAACATGGATTTTCGACACCGCACATTTCACTGCGGATTTGCTGTGTTTTTATTCCGCCTTCTGAAAGCTGTGAGAGTGAACATTATTAAAATTAAAAAAAAAAAAAAAAAGAGGCAAAAAGAAAACAGTGAAAAGCAACAAGGAAGGTTTCTGTCCAAAAAAAAGTCCGAAACTGGCTCCAATTGGACCTCAGTACGGAAATGCTGGAACTTGTACCCTCCAGTGGCAAAATAAAACAGGCTACCATTATTAGAAATTTTCTACAGCTAAAGATGTAACATCATAGCTAAATTCAGTCAGAGACAGGTCGAGCAACAAAAACCAGGAGCCAAGGCAGTCTAGTCTGGTCTGAAACTTGATTCAGGCACCAGATTATGAATAGATTTAACTAGTTTGCCAAATGAAAATGTAGATTTTGGCAGTGTTTGGACTTCTTTTATTTTTTTATTTTTTTGGTGTGCTATATGTGGAGTCCTATTGCGCGCTGTGGGGATATGAGAAAAGAGCCTTTTTATATTATATAACTACTTGACGCGCATGTGTGTGTATATATAATATGAAAAACACAATTAACCCCATAAATGCTAAAAAAACCTGAAGGTACCTCTGCCTGATGTCCCTCAGTAAGGAACACACTCGAAACCGGCGACCAGAGCCAAACTGGTTCCGCTTTTGCCTTTTCTTACGAACCCAGCCAGGGCCACCGCTGCTGGTGCGTTTTGCCTGGGGCACGGCTGCTTTTTGGGGACGGACCTCGGACCTCCGAGAGGAACCCCCGGGACTGCAGAGAACCTGGGCAGATCGGGCATCACCTGCAAAGCTGGCTCAGCCATGCAGCCTGTCCACTCTTTGGAGGGTACCAAGGCACGTTGGGGGCCTCTTTCTGCCTTGGTCATTAATAATCTTGATTAAGTATGGTGAAAACCCCACGTTCATCTACCTATTTGCCATGGAAGTCCTATGCAGTATCGTCTAAAACACCCCCGAATGAGATAGGTGGGTATTTCAAAGTAAAAAAAAAAAAGGTTTAAAATACCCACAATGCTGCAGCCCACATATGTACAGCAAGAAAAACAAACAGGCGATCTCTGGAGGTATATTTTGATGACAGATGCCAGTTCTCTGTGGTCAGATTTCGCTCTGATTCCGTTCAGGTATGTGATCTAGGAAGTAGTAAAAAAGGTAGAAGTTTAAAAAAGAAAATACAGTCAAGGTGGGGAGGGGATTGTCAAAGGAGAAAGGAGCAGATGCCTGCTTTCTGTGACTGCTCCTTGGCTGTGGGCTTTTTTGGAGTATTTCATTAACAAGGAAAATACACATCAGTCTGTGCATGTGTGTATTTGCCAGATGTCACAGTGGAGTCTTAGCGTAAATATCTCTGCTACCCTTTGAGCTCCAGAACTACTGTCACCGAGACAAAGGACAGCAATTCTCCTTTGTACAGCACAAGGTTTCAGCATCTCATTGCATCACAGAGCACTTAAGTCAACAGTTTGAACCGAAGTGTCTGTGCATTAATTAACTGTAGTGGAGATGTCATGAAGCAGAGAATGGGGGTTTGAGAGTTGTATAAATACATATACATGAGAGAGAGAACATAACTCTCCAGCTGAGACTCTTCGAAGAACCCAAATTTTGCCCCTGCTTATATCTAGTGTATTGTATAGACAGTTACTTTGGAAGTTGTAATGCTAAGGATTTAATATGAAATTGTTTTCTACATTTGGAATAACTTGGAATTAATCTCTTCAACCACTGCACACATCCATAAACTTACTTACTGACTGTAGTCATTTATTTTAGTAAGTGATTCTGCACACACTAGATCACTGGAAATGGCACCAGCACATCAGTGCACCACGTTTTACCCTTCTTTATTATGGAAGTGTTGATTAACTAGGTCCTATACGAATTGCAATGTCTGCTGGTGTCTGCACCGGCTCTAGGATCAGAAGAAATGCAGCTTTATCACCATGGTGTTGTGTCTTTATCAATCAGAACAGGTTTTGCCACCCAGGCTGCTAACATTGCACAGGATTGGTTTTTCCTTGGGGAAGTGGCGGATCAGGTCAGCACAAGGTTACGTGTCATCGTACCTTTGGTGCTATCGGCATATTCAGACTATTCCAGCTGCTTAAAATAGTTTCATTTGCAGTAGGGCCCCTCTCCGTAAAGCCGTCCTCAGGGATGCTGATCTGGTAGAGGTCAGACAAAACTTAAAGAAGACATTTCTCACCTCAACACCTATTTCTGGACTCTCATTTTTCTCCTCTATATTGTTATTTTTTTAAAAAAGCCTGAAAAGATACTGTGGTTAGAAAGCACCTTCCTCAGCGATACGCACATCTGCAAAGGAGACACTCTGCAATGCAAACAGCAGAGACAGCTCGCGCGGCAGCAGATTTCACACTGGGCCGAAGCATCACAGAGGAGAATCCACATGCTGGTTTTGATATTCATTAATCATCCAGCTAATTTGTTTTTACACAGGAGCGCTGACAGCAAATGAATGTTATTATAGCAACAGCGCACTGCATAATCCAGACTATTATGGTATTAGCATCGATGAAAACGACTGCTCTGTGTTCACTTATGCTCAATTCTGTATCCAACTGCAATTGTAAATATATCTATTTTTATTCACATCTGCTGAAAGAAATAGACCTACCATATGTGGCCAGAGGGATAAAAGGATTGCTGCTGTCTTTTTCTTTCTCCTCCCTCTGGTCCTTATCTCAGGAACATGAGTTGAAATCTGGCCCAGAATTTACTGACTGTTCAGAGACTTTTTATGAGGCAATGCTTTCTCAGGCTGATATTGAGAATATATATATTTATATATATGTACACACATGCACACATGTATTATTGTGCCTGAGGTTATTTCTCCAGTAAATCTCTTTCATATTTGTATACAGTATGCATAGGCAGTATTCACACAAGAGAGAAAAAATAATCCAGTGGTTAAGGTTAACTTGGGATTTGAGAGACCTGTTTTTAATTCTTCCCTCTGCCACAGGCTTCCTTTTTAATACACATTTATATATATATATACACGCACCATGGAAAAGGCACATAGGGCATTGTCTACTGCCCTTCAAATGCAGACCTGAACCCATGCTAGAGTCTAAACCTGCATTGCTTTTGCACTTTATGGATGACAGACCGCATTCAGCAAAGGGTTTGGGTGAGCTTTGACCCACACGGGACAGGGACAGACATCCTTCAGGACAAGAAGAAACCCACTCAGCAATCCCTTTCTGTCCATATACATGGAAGCGCTCGTAGATGTTGATACTGCCCTCCTCTCTATCCCACAGGGAGATCGCGTGGGTAGACAGTGCAAAGGAAAACGGTGACCCCATGCGATGATCAACCCTGTCAGAGCACCCTTAGGAAAAGCTAATTAATTCATTTTTCCCCTCTCACTCCACTGTTCTCCTGGATCCTTTATAGAGCTGATGCTCAGGTCGCCTTTTGTATCAAACTGCTTTGCCATCACAGCACAGTGGAGGTCAGGGACCAAAATTGGGTATACACCTAGAAAAAGCCCAGTGTGTTATGGAGGCTTTCACACTCCCTTGGGCGTCCTCTTTGGGTTAGATGGTGGAGGAGGAACCTCTAATGGCTGCAGACAAGGAGGCACAGGAATCGTGCGGATTATCCAGGAGGGCTGTGTTAGCGCTCTGTCAGCGCGGTTGCTCATATGTTGTTCCACGGAATAATGGATTTACTTCTATTCAACGCCACATGATTTTAAAGTATTTAAAGCTTAACTACAGCTATAAGAATTATTTTGAAACAGATGGGCACCTGGTCTTTCACAACATGGCAACTGCCTTCACTCTCTTATTTTAAGCAATGCACTCATAAAAATCAAGGGCAACAATAAAGAGAGGAGAAGAGGGTTTTCAGGTGTTTAGTGGCTGCAAAATTATTAATACCAGTTTCAAATATGTGATTGTGTTGTGTTATTACTGATAGTGCGGTATAAAAAAAATCACAACAATAAAATGTAAAAGAATCGAAAGCCATTTGTTGCAATAGTTTCAGGAGTCATGGTGCACATGGCCTTTATTATACTGAGATTTTAACCATTTGGGTTGCTACGATTTATAATGGAGTCCTGCTTTTACATGGCTGCAGAATGATTTACAAGAGTTCATTTTAGCCCCTCATCAACCACAGGCTAAGCACACTACAAAATGGACCAAAACCCCAAATCCAGCTTCAGTCTGCTTGAAGGAAGACCTGAAGAGATATGAGAGACCAAATCATAAATACATTGACACCCAGTGCTACCTGGAAAACTTAATGGGCATGGAAAATGAATTGCTCCTTCTCGTATCTGTTTGTCTTCCATTATTTGTGGTCTCTCACACAGTAGGAAAGTTGTGGTTCCCCTGATTTGCTCACTCATTCTGTTATTAGAGGAGATCTTGCCCTGCACCACGGGGACTCATTTTTCTGTCCTCACTCTTTAGCCAGTGCGGGGATCCCCGTTCATCAAAACCGTTTGTCAGAAAGTTAAAACATGTCTATGCTTCTTCCTTCCCATTTTCTGTTGTTCAAATACTGACAGCCAAAAATGTGTTCATATGCTTTATGCATGAGGAAAGGTGACTATTGATGCTAGCAAATGTGTGGTCATTTTTTTTCTTGTCAAAAATCAGTCTCTGGAATCACTGATGCCTTGTGAAATTACAGTCTAATGTAACCAACTGGAGTATAATGTAACCAATTTCTTTACTTTTTAAGAAAATTGTTCTCCTGGAGGTTGAAACACAAAACCAAGAAATATATGAAGTTATTTTTGTCCCTAGTCAGGGGAAATTAATGAAATAGCACCTCCCATTCTGTTGACATTGGCCAAGATTGCCAAAGTCCTTAGTAATATTGGGGTTCCCATTATGGGGAATACTGTAATCACAGGAGGGATTCGGAATATTATACTGGTGGGAATGTCCATGTAAGCGCCAATGCAGCTGAGTACTTAAGCTCATGCTTAACTTTAAGCAAATAATCAGCTGGAGTCAATAGTTACAGAGCTGTGATAAAATATATGCTTACATGCTGGATCAAATG
This sequence comes from Astur gentilis, assembly GCF_929443795.1. Lineage (NCBI taxonomy): Eukaryota > Metazoa > Chordata > Aves > Accipitriformes > Accipitridae > Astur > Astur gentilis. Next base: position 38,828,923 of record NC_064889.1, read on the forward strand.
CTGTAATGAAAAATACGTGCACTGAAAGTCTGACTTGAAACATCAGAAACCACCAGTAGACATTGTCTGAAAAAAGACTGGCTATATATATTCAGGAGTATGTATTCATTTTTAAAATGCAATATTTTGCTAAGTTTTCTATAATTGGCTTATTTATTTTTAATACTCGTGACATTTTAAACACAGTTTTTAATTTGCAGAAGCCATTTTTCCCTTTCAGCTCCGGTGTGAAAATGTCGCTCAGTATCTTTGAACAGTTTATCTGTGCTTTCAACTTCTTGACACTAGAGTCATTGCTACACCAAATATTGTATTGCCACCTCTATGTGATGAATTTATGAGGGAAATGACATGGGGAGGCCAAATATACACAGTGAAATAAGGAACCCCAGCAAGAAGAAAACATATTGTTCTTGGCTAAACAAGCCACTATTCAGCATCTATTTTGATAACAGTCTTCAAAAATACAGATTTTTCTTTGCAGGGATATGTTAGTTTACTGCAGTTCTCCCTGGAATTTGGCATTCTTCAGTACTTTTAAACTGCTGGGTTTGCACTACATCAAAAACTCTATCCCAAATAATTTGTACGTTAAACAATAATAGTTATAGATATTAATAAAATTTGCTTGAAAAGTTAAATATGTGAACTAGAAATTCTTTTTACCTAGATGTGTTTTTGGAAGCTGTAGTTGACATTCAATCTCATTTGTTCTGAAAAAATGTATTTAATTTACCGTTTAAGTGTGTAATTATAGGCCTTGATAGAATTGGTTTGAAGATGTTATTCTCTTCTCATAGAAAGAAGAGCTATTATATGAAGTTTCATTTGGCCTCCAAAGATACCGTTTCCTCAGAGGAAACCCAGTATCTTTTTTTTTTTTTCTTTTCTTTTAATCTCTGTTTATAGAAAGCATAACTAATGAAGAGCTAGTTAAACAGTCATCAGAGGAGGACTAATTCCAGTCCAGTTTCCACTAGTGTTACCATGGAATAAATCCCATCCATTACAGTGGAGTCAATCCTGATGGATGCTCCTGTGTGCGTGAGGACGGGGATGGGAAGATGAGATAGCTGGTTTCCCAGCCCAGCCATTTCCCCCATCCCAGAACTCGCAGCGCTGCCGAGCTGGTGGAGACCCCGTGCAGGAGAAGGATGGGGTCTCGCAGCAATCCCCTCTCCCCGCTCCGTGTTTGCATCTTGTTTTCCTTCTCTCTTTGGATCCTGTTTGCAAGGAGAGCAGCAGTTCCCAAACAGTGATGCTGCACCTCAGCCTCATCTTGCTCCTCAAGTCCCAAAACCAACTCCTGGGGCTTAATAGGGTGTAGAAAACTCCAAAAGCAGGGCAGGATCGGGCCCGGTGACACGGAGAAGCTGTACTCAAAACTAAAAGAGAAAGAAAACCAAGAAAGTTATTACAGTGCCGTGTAGCTCCTTCTCTTCGGAGAAAGACCCCCATCAACATTTCCCTTCCAATCGTCCTGATATCAAGTGTAGCAAATTGCCAGCAGAGATAGGAAACCCGAAACCTGGTGCATGAGCATTCAGTTAGGAGCAGCCCTTGGCCAAGGACCCCTTCCCTTTCATATCCCGTCCTGGTGGGCTCTCCCCCCATCCCTTCCCTTCCACCCATTGTACGGCTTCCAAGATTTCTCATGGAAATAACCCCATGGCTTGTTTTCCGTTGCAGGTTAATACCGGATTTAAGGCTGTTATTTTCTTTTTTTCCTGACATGTCGCCCATCACATTATGATTATTAAAGTTTTCTTTTGAAGAGTTACCTGAGGTGAAGTCTAATTGGACTGGAGGCTGCTGAGGAAGGATGCCAGGGCTCGGGAGCGCTGCCAGCCGCTGATGTGGCTCACGCACAGACAGCAATCACGGCAACGGGCTCGATTTCATGCCGTGATTTAAGATACAGTCTGTAAGGGTATACCGATGATAAAGCTTCAGTGCCTGTTAGGGAGCTGGAAGCAGGAACGCTGCCACTTCAATGCAGAGAGACCGATCGGCATTTAGGGTAATATTTAATGGCAAAAGAGCAATATATCAAATGACAGAATGCAACAAAGGAGAGGTTTAATGGCTCCTAACTCTAACCCTGTAAGAGTTTCCAGGCTCTCTGGCCGGTTTGGGGAATCCAGTAGTGGCTAACAGATAACTGCAAAGCTTATCCGTTACTGATTTTAAAAAAAATTATCAACTTGTGCATTCTGCCTTACTCTGTAAGGCATTGCAGGCTGGATCCTGCCACCCCAAATTGCACAAAGTCCTCAGGGGTTGTGGCACTAATGTCACCTTCGCATTACTGCTTGCAACAACTTCAGCGGCATTGCTCACGCAAGTGAGTGCTGCGCAGCGAATATGTCGGTGAGAACTGCTTGGAAGGGCTTGAAAGTCTGGGTTGTCATTTTCTGTCAATCTATTCAATAATAACAAAGTGGAAAGTAGCAGCGGGATGCTCGGCATCTCTGGTAACACTTTTTTGGTGTCACTCCATCAATTTATGTATGTTTTCCCTTCAGTTTGTACCAGTTTACATCATCTGTTTCTAGCTAAAACCTGGCTGATAATGAATAAAATGTCAGGTCCAGAGATGTGGCTCTTCCCAGTAGATTCAGTTAACTTTAAATGCTGCTGGAGAAACCACCTGATCTTCTTTCTTGTCTACCAGTGTACCTACTACAGTTTTTTAACTAATATTATAAAAACGTAAGGCAGGGAAAAGGTCTCAAATGCCATCACAACTCACTTTCTGGACCTCAAAGGCTCCACTAAGCAGGCATTAACAGGGGTATTGGCAATATGCATTTTGTCTCTCTTGGCATTTCAGAGCACAACCACCAGCTAAACATCTGAGTCAGTTTATTTTCACAAAGTGTTTTAAATAGAACCATTTTATCAACAGCTGAATGGGATGACAGTGGGGCAAGGAGATGGTGGGTGAAAAAAAATTGAAAAAAAGAAATTGAAACATAGAGAAAAGGGAAAGAGAGGAGAAGTAAAACATTGAAACAAGTTTGATTTTCTCTCTCATGACTTCTTTTTGCTTAAAACAAGCTCTAGAGAACATTTTGATGTGGTCTGTGGGATTGTTCCCTCAGAGATGATTAAAAACAAATCCCATCAGCCATTAGGCCCTTTTGATATGATCATGGTTTTCCATCTAATTTTATCAGCCCAAATGATGACTTAAATGGGAATAAACACCAGTTGGTCAACTCTCGCATTTTCCTAACCAAAGGTGGCAAAGGCTCCCTGAACGTATTCTCAGTTTCCATTTATAAAAATGTCCAGCGAATACACACACGCATGCACACACCCAAGCATACATAGAAACGAGAGATTTCGAAACCCTTTATTTACCTTTTCTGTACAATCAGATGTTTTAGAGATTAAGAGAAAAGGAGAAGGGGGGAGAGGAGGAGGGGAAAATCACATGGGAGTGAAGGAAAAAAGAAAGCCACGTTTTCTATCTCTTCCTACTTTTTTTTGTTGAGATTTTTGGTTTGGTTTTTTTTTTCCAGTTTCCAGGCCCGTGTTGTGACTTTGACAAATGATGATGCGTAGAGAAGATTTATACCAGGTCTCGGAGCATTAGCACATTATCACGAGCAAAACAGAGCCCTTGGCCAACATCATTGGGGACCCATTGAAAAATTTTTCAAAAGTGATATATGGGCCAAAGCCCATCTCAGAAAAAGCTGTGGTGCAGTCCTGCTGGATGAAGTCTGGGTAAATGCCCAGAGAGAGCCAGGTGAAGACACTGAGCATTAGATGAGAAATGGTTAGTAAAAACCCATTCTGGGAAGGAAAGAGGAACCTCTCTGTTCTCAAGGGACCAGTGTGTTGAATGATTTAATGGCTACCTTTAGGAAATGCCTTTTGCTTTATTGCTCTCTTTCTGCCTTTTTCTTTTTTTTTTTTTCTTTCTTTCTTACTTTTTTTTTTTTTTAAGGGAAAGAAATACAATGTAGGCTCTTCCCCTTGTTTTCACCTTAGTATCCCAACTCAGCACTCCTGCAAAGCCACAGCTTGAAACCTGTCATCTTTGCAAAAGACTCCCAAACTGCCTACACATGCTCTTATTGATCAGGACATTCTGACTTGACTAGTTGTTGAAACAAACCAAAAAAATCCACATTAAAGGTATATGTATTTGCTACAAATGCAAAAGGATTTCTGAGTCCACTACAGAGGGTTTCCACTTCTGTTAACCTCATTCTGAAGTAATTTCCAACACCACTCAAGAGCAGGGCTGTAGCTCCCAGGATTAAGCTGTGCAGACTTTCCACAGAGGTGTCAGGAATTGCATGGAAAACTGGTGGGATTTTCAGAGCTACTTGAGGCATCGGCCCAATAGTCTTTATCCCACTTCACTGCCAAAGCTTCTTTAGAATGCTTCCCATTCCCCTGCTCAAGAAACTCCGCAAAACTTAATTTGCATGGAAGTTGAGATGCTGACGATGTTCATTGTGCTCGTAGAAACAAATGTTGGGGTTTTAGTATGTCTCTAGAATTCAAATTTTCTTAAATTTTGGGAATGAATATTAGCATTTCAGTTGCAAAGTCTTATTCTCCAATTTGCTTTGAGATTCAAGAAAATCAGACAGAATTTGGAAGTCTGTATTTTACCACTGGTTCATCTGTGACTGAAATCTCAAGATGTTATTGCATTTTCCAGATTGTTATTATCTTGGGCCTGAAATTTTAAGGAAGGATTAAGATTTCAGAACTATTTAGCTTCAAACAACCAACGTAGAGACAGTTTACAATTTCAGAGGAATTTTAGACTGGGAATTTTAGGCTGTTCTTTTAGAAACTTGTGCATCTTTGCTAGAGCTGCATAAGCTTTGAAGCCACAACAGTCTCACAGAAATTATTGAGAAACTCTTGGGTACAGTATGTCTACGGGATTAATGCACACAAAAATTTTGTACAGGGACAAGAAACTGTAGAAATTGTATATGTGGTCCCTAAAAATGGGATTGATTACAATTGTCTCATTGGAATCTCTATTTTAGATGGCTAAATATTGGTAATATATGTGTCATAGTTGAGTTCAGTTATTTATTTCTTATCTACAGTACTCTGAATGACCTGTGCCTCTTGGAATGCCACAGTTTAGCTTTAAATAAATAAATAAAGGAACAAAAGACTGGAATTAGCAGAAAATATTTAAAATTTAAAGGGATAAAGTTAACACAAGTGCGTTCTTTAACATCAGAAATACGCTGCACATCCATGTTTTGAATAAAAGTGCCACTGAATGAAGAAAGACTCAGTCATTCTCGTTTCATATACAAACTACAGAAGTTAAACACATCTTGTAAACAATGGATAGGGAGCACAAAGATTTCAGTGCTGTTATGGAAGTTTTTAAGGGTGCACACAGATAAAGAAAACATTTTTGAGTAAATGACTTGTATCTTTTCAGCACCGTTTCAAGTACAGTGTGTCAAGATGATTGATGATATAAGCCTGTAGCAGCTTCATGACAAATTAGTGATTTTGACATATGTTTGATGCTCTAAGCATTTTTCACTCGAAAGTAAGACGACTTGCTTTTCAGGTGCTGCCTTTGCTCAGAAGTTTGCAATTGAGTCTGGGAATTCAGTTATCTGGAGGACAGCAGTATTTCTGGAAATATCATCAGAGCACCCAACAATCAGTGTTTTCCCAGTGCTAGTCTTATTATGTCTAAAGACAAACAACCTAAATGCAGGAGGAATGTCAGTGCAAAAATAAGGGAATTGGATATTAGGTTCAGAAGGGATGATGGGATGACTATAAGAATATAGTCTCACTTCTCTAAGCAAATGTCTGTCTGTCTTTCAGGAGGCAGGGCCTTTTATTTCCTTTATTATTTATTTTTGCAAATTGTTCGGTCCTGCCATTTTACAGCTTTGTGGATTTGTATGTTAGTAGCATTCTACAAGTGATCAGAGTTGCATCATCATGCCAGGTCAGTCGTCTTCAAACACAAGACCAGCAGAAACTATGGATCTTTGGTTAAAAAACCAAACCAAACCAAAACCATGTTGCAAACCTAATCCACAGGAAACACTAACAATCCTAATTTCACCGGCTGCCTTGGTTTAGGTGCAACCTCACCATCACAAAGCAGGCCAGAGAACTGAACAAGACTTGCAAAGTCTTGATCCCCTCCTTTCTTCAGCTTGGTATTGAGATAACCTTTGCTGATGAGTTACTGGCTTTCCATAAGCACATGTGGCAGAATCAGATCCAATATTTTATCATGGATAGGAAAAAAGAGGGAAGAAAAGGGCATTTTCCACAAATAATGCTGCTCAGTGTTGCCGCCAGCTCTACACCGAGATATCAGACTGTGCTTGCGCTCTTTCCTCCTTGGACAAAAACAAACCAGTGTTTTGAGAGAGTACCGTTGTAATTGTGGGCAGTTATATGGAGGGGAAAAATAATGTGGTTTGTCATCAATCTCTCGGTGTGGCACACAAGGGCTGACTTGTTGAAATTTTGTAGGCTGTATTTACAGAGAAAACATAGACCTGGTGCTGTGCAGGGCCCTATCAGTCCCAAGGTCTGGAAGAATCATAGCGGAGAAAAAGGGAAGGCTTGAATCGTAACCTTTCAGGATAATCTAATCCATAAGGGAATGAAAATTACTCTGCTCCTGTGAGCAAGATCAAAACCTGAAGAATTTAATTATTAGGGACTTATTTGTAAGTATATACATAGACTGGTTGGAGGCAAGAGCTAATAAATAGCAACAATTACTCATATTCCTGTTTTATACAGCCACAGACAATGGGGAAAATTAAGGATGGATGCTTCCAGCCTTGAAAAATGCTGCACTGGAGTAAAATGAGGTGGTGTGCTGCTGCAGAGAAGCAATGTGAGTGAAAGGTGTAACATAGCCCTAACCTAAGAGACACCATTCAGAGAATGTGCTGGAATCCAGACTAAGGCACATTCTGCTTAAGTTCTCTTGTGTATAGCTTTCATCAGCGTGGTGTCCTTTATTTTCACTTCCCTGTTAAAACTACCTGCTAGGCCTGGTGAAATGATGCATTTTTTTTTTAATCCAGTGCATGAAAGGAAAAAGTGAAGGGCCAGGCTGGTAGATTTTGGAGGGTTTTTTTTTGCTAGAAACTATTCATTGTATTTGGCCCACATTTGTGAATACTATTGGTGGCATTCCTTCTTCTCCTCTCTCACTACTTTTTTGGGGGTTTAGTATTATTTTTTAGAATGGTGTTATTATGTGGAAGAAAATGGCCCCAGCATGTAGAAGACCTTATAGCATTCCATAGACCTTTATAGCATAAAGGCCTTGTAAAAATCCTACAGCAAGGCAGAGCCCCTGCTCTAGCTGTTCAAGACAGAACTATCACGTCTACCACTACGCTGATAGAGACCAAAAGCAGAAGCATGAGAGATGTGCTGCTTCTGACTCCATTTTTGCCCTGTAAAAGTTAGGCAGCTCCTCTACAACTGCAGGATCCATTGACAGTCAATGGAGAAAGGAGCTAGGCAGCTCAAGAGGAAGAGTCATGCCATAAAGCATGGTAAGGTATTATCACCCTGAAACAAAACGTGTCTTAGAATGAAGAGTTTGTCGTCCTTCCAAGTATGAACTGCACCTACACCTCTCTAACAACAATATCCCCAGCCTGGCTTTCCCTTGGACAAGTTCTGTGTTCTGTTTGCAACTCATACTGTGTATTTTCTTTTTTTTTTTTTAACCTTGTTATTCTGCAAAATTAGAAACACTGTATGAAAGGTAAAACCCTCCCGATGTAGTAAACGGCCTCATTCTGCAATTTGACTGTTTTTCACTTAAATAATTTTGGTGGAGATTTCAAAATAAAACTGAATCTACTACTTATTAATATTGCCAAATGAGTCACCCACATGCATAGCTCTAATACATAAAAGAAGCATTTTCTTTTACTTCCATAAAAATATCCAGAGGGCAGTGGCAGCGAGAGTAAACTGAGAAGACCAACGTTAAACAAAACCAGTCTCGTATACTTTCTGCAACTTCATTGTCTGCTTTGTGTCTTGCAGGAAAAAAATGTGTAAGTTTGCACTGTACAAGTTCTATAGTTAAAGACATTATCATAAAAACCCAATGGCTATTTTAGCTAGCTCACTACTTACGCATGCATATATACATTTAAGTTTCACATTCCGTCTTGTGAAGACCATGGTAGGAAGCTGGTGGGTAATTGCTTGTAATGTCACCCCAAATGATTTGAAATTTGCCAACTTTCAGGTTTTGCTCTAAGTCCAAATCTAGGACAGTTTTGTGGGGTTTTATTACTGAAATCGATAGGTTCATATATCTTGAGCTGACTTGCCTGGAGTCCACAAAATTCCAGAGAATATTTGACTGACCAATCAGTCTAGTGTCTATAAATGTGTAAGTTGAATATAGGTGCTCTCCAAGTCTGAACCTTCCTTCAGTATGCTTCCTTCAGTGCTAATTCTTGGAGCACTCTCTGCATTAAATCAGTGGCAAAACTTCTACAGAGCCCCAGGAGTTTCGGATCTGGCCTGCAGAGCCTTGTTCACAAGAAGGGAAACGGTGAAATTTCTTGCATGCTTTATTTGCCAGCTATTGTAGTTTTCAGCCAACACGAACCGTTTGCAAATCTTGCATTCCACTGTAGTTCTAACTGTTTCAAATGAGGAAAAAAATCAAGACTATCAACAGGGGACATTGGAATGTTTCTGACACAGAAATGCTTCAATATTCATGATTCTTTCTTTCCAAAGAGTCCTATATTCAACTGGGGAGAAAAAAAAATTATTAAAAAGCATTTTCAAAATGAAACTGGGATTATTGTTGGGATTATTGTTGTCATTTTAAAGTTAACCGGTGGCAAACATTTTGCTCAACGTGTTCTTTGGGTCAGCCAGCTAAACAGAAAAACTCTTACTTACACAGATCAAGGAAATGATAACTTTTTGGCTCCTTGCATTATGTACATTTATGTACATAATGTACATAAAAATCCTAATTCTTCTTATACAGCCTTACGTACAGGAACAGTGTTAGGATAACTCAGTAATGATGATGTTTCTGTTTCACAATTGCGTGGTGCCTTTAGTCCCAAATGAAAGATTTCCAAAGCTTATTACATCTATAATATCCAGTGGAATATAGCTATTCCTTGGCCGGGTCAGGAACCCAGATTCTGCATATCAGCTGTTAGCTGAAGGGAGGTGGGAATGCTGACCACATTCTGGGGTAAAACCCTAGTCTTCCTTAAAAATGTGTCCCAAAATCACAGACTGCGATGCCAAGTTCACACAACGCTTTGTGTGGCTTCTTTGGAGGAAACCTCTAATACCGAATGTTGGTTTGCTCTACTCTGAGTTTTAGTTTGTTCTGCTCTAGCACCTGTAGCTTGCGTGCACACACACACATACACACAGAGAAAAAAAACAATTTAAAAGGCGTTTCTTTGGTCTCCGTAAGGGGAAAATACCTGCATCCCTCAAATCTTTGCTGAACCTGACTCTGGAGCAGCACAAAGCACATTATTTGTCCGTTGCCTCTGTCCCGGAGATGGTGGCATCTCAGTGGCACAAATCTGTTTAACGAATAAATCTTCTGCGACCATGAATCATGCACGAAGATTTTAGCAATTAGGAAAAATACCAATGGCGCAGAGAAGTAGGGCAATAATTGTATGTATATACAGAATGGGATAGGATTCAGATTTGGGGGATTATAAAGCTCCTGATGTTCTTCAGTTATAGTCAATGTGTGAGTTTTCCAGAAGGTCAGAGCAAACAAAAGGGAGAAAAGAGGGAGGAAGGCAGAAAAATGGTACAAGTAAAAGTAAAAAGACTTCAATACCCAGTATGCCACAGTAATTGATAAAAATATTTTAATGGCATTGTAAAATATTCACTATGAATAACAGTTGTTCTTAAGAGGACTGTGAATGGCTGGAGGTACCCAATATTAATTACAATCCTGTTCAGTCAGCCCATTTTCCTATGGACAAAATTTTGAAAAGCATTTGAATATAGGCAGAGACAGTAATTAGCTTTTGCCTTCCTTTTTATCGAAATCAAAATGAATAGACATGTAGGAATCTGCATGCACAAGACAACTGAAGGTACTGGGGTTTGTCCCACAGACTTTAACAGAGAAAAATATCTTCTATATAGGCTTTTAAAATGAACCTCTGGGATTTTATAATGAATTGTTTCCCATTTTTAGTCTCACAGAAAATTTCTTAACTGTTTAATCCAAAGGCCATCAGAATCAATGGGAATCTTTTCATTTACAACACGGGATTTTGAATAAAACCCCAAGTAGCCATGAAATAAATGTAGCTGTATAAAAAAGAAACATAAATATGTCCCGAAATAATTTTAAAACTGTTCAAAATTTCATGGAGAATAAGATTTTTATTTTTTTTTCTACAGCATTTTTAAATCATTTTAGGACTTCCTAGGCAGAAATGTGATTTCCCATCAGATGTCAGGAGCTGGCTTGAAATGTCCGTAATAAAGATCTCATTTTCTATTATTCCCTGTGAGACAGAATACCCATCTTCCTAGAGAGAAGATAATAATTCTGCAGGAATTCATTCTGAATTCATTCCTTACTACAAAACCACCCCAAGTGATCACGGTTGTCTTTCAAAAATGCAGTAAATACATACGACAAAAACCAGTTTGAAACACATCTCCAGAAGTTCCTGACTCTGTTTTAAAGAGGTTTTGGGGGGATTTTACAGCCCTTTGTTTCAAATGCAGGATGCATACTGGTGCCACTGCAAAGCTTCCTCATGTTAGAAGGCTCAACTATTTTTCACCTGATTTAGCATGTTGCCACTCATCTTCTGTCTTCCTCTCTCTGTTCTTCACATATGTGTATATATATATGTCCTGATACGTTTATGTAGGCATGTTCTCCTTTTCTAATGCTGAGAGACACTGCTGTTTATTTTCAGCTTAGTGGAAAAGCAGCCCTTCTTCATTAATGCCAGCAACAGTGTCTTTTGGGACAGACTTCGGTATCAATCCCCAAAAGACTTGTTCCTCCACTGAAGTAAATTATTGTATTATTATTTCTTCTTCTGTATTTGAGAAGGTGATGAGATCATTTATTGTTTTTAAGGGTTAATAGAGCCTGTCAGGGTCTTTTTCCCTCGGCTGGCTTCGCTGCTGCTATAGGATCAGTAACAGCTCCAAGCTACATGATGCTAAATCAGACCACACTTTCCTGAAGAAAAGAAAAGAAAAAAAGAAAACTTACCACCAAGCGAAGAAGCAGTTCAGTCTGGTTTAAAGGAAAGGGAAGGAGGGAGGCAGGGGGAACAGGGACTAACTTTGGAGAGAAAATAACAAACTCTAAGTCCTGAGGTCTTTCCTCTATATTGAAAAGGCAGTTTGGAAAGGAAATTAGTAAAAACAAACAGAAGGTGCCAAGGTTTCTTTATCATACCTGGAGTAGGATATGCTAAATTCCACAAGCCCTCGCGCTGGCGCCTGGTGCTGCGCTGGAAAAAATGGTACCCATGGCTCTATAAAATGATCTATTGGGACTTCAAAGTCGTGGCAGCCCCGTGTGGCACAGGATGTGCTCAATTAATTATGTGATTTTTAAATGACAGGGGTTGGGAAAAGTAAAAATAATAAAAAGGGAAGAAAAAAAAAAGAACACGGTGAAGAAGAAAAAGGTTTTTAAAGAAAATAATATTAAAAAAAAAAAAGGAGAAGTAAACTGAAAGGCCTTGTTGTCTGTCTGCCAAACAGCAGCAGCAGATAAGGTCCATAGTTGCCGTGGAAACTCAGGCCCGTAGGAGACAGAATCCAATTTCAGAAACCACAAAATCAACATAAACGTGTGCAAAAATAAAAAGGTTTGTTTGGCAAGTAATAAGTAGAAGGCTACCAATGTATAAAACAGATGAACCGGGGTGACCTTAGCCAACTTTAAGCCATAATAATGACGATGTCCCATGTAGCTTTGGCACCTCCAAAATGAGCAGTAACAAGACGCCGTCCGTGCTGCCGACTGTTATCATCTAATTGCCACCCTTTTTCTGTAATACTCAACCCCTCCACCTCCCTCTCCCTTCGCCCCCTCTCTCTTAAAAAAAGAAAAGGAGTGAGGAAGGAGAAATATTCATTAAAGCAATGTTAGTAATCTCATTTTAAACCTCAAAAGGCTGAGGGATTCAGAACTGATGCCTTTAATTCAGTTTTCACCTATATATTATCTACTAACATTGTCCAAGGTCATTATATATAAGAGTAATTTTCCTTTTTTGCTTTCGATCCTACATGGCCAGAGAAAGCCAGATCTTAAACCATTTTCAAGTCTTTGAAGACTATGAGATTACAACCTTTGCAGTTTTCCTGGAAAAAAGTGTTATAGTACACGGGTGAGTATCACTACAGTAAAATAGACATCACTGAAAAGACACCAGAGTGCTCCTTCTTCTAATACCAGCTCCAGGGTTTTCTTTAGCGAAGATAGCTTTGGGATACATAGACAACTTTTAAACCAAACTATATCGGTCCTGGGTTAAGCGGGATGGCCAATATTTTCCCCTGCTTGTATTTTTTTTGAAATTTGTAGCATGTTCTGCCATTCTATGAGACACCTCTAAAAAAAAAAAAAAAAAGAAAAAACCAACCTCAAAAGCCTTAAGCCAGACAGGATTTCACCCAGCCTGGTCTTGGTGCCTGCAAGTGGCAGGGAGGTTTTAAGGGTCTGCCATGCTTAGAAACCCCCTGAATATCGCTCTGCTCCCCTGAAGAGCATTTCTTAACTTAATCCAACCAAACAGCAGAACTATCTCAGAAGCAATTTTAAAGAGTATTGCCAGCAAGCTGTCGAAGCAGTAGGGGGAGACAAACAATTGTACTTGTGGGGTAAAAACTCAATTGTACATTTTATTACAACTCATCTGCTGGGACCCCCTGACAGTAAGAAGGGATGCATTCACTTTATTTTAAGGGTCCATTTCCAACAGAAACAACAGACTGGATCATGCCTTCATTCAGTGCTGAATGCCTATTTCTGGTTTAGAAAATAAGACTTTATCTTCTCCAGGTGATGATTACTCTGTGTTTCTTTTTCCCATGTGTCATGAACAAGGAGCTGTGTGTTAGTTCTACCCTTCTGCTGCCCTACGCAGAGCGTTGCAGTCTGCTGGGGAACAAAAACCAAAACAGAGTCCCGAGCAGGACTCCCATAACACTGCTCCTCAGCTTTCGGATAAAGATCTCTTGCTCAACTAGTGCTCATAGTGGCATAATAGAAGCGTTGCTTTAGCATTCCCCAAGAATATCCAATGTAAAATACTGTACTGGTGCCGACTAGGACACTTCTCGGCAATGAACTGGGGCTATTCACTAGGGACAGCAAAGCTTAAAGGCCATTAATCTTAATAGCGCCCTTATTTCTGTATCACTACGTCCTATAATTTCTTCTTTCAGCACGTGTCTTGCTTCGGTGTTAATCGTCCTTATTCAGGCAAAATGCAATTGGCTTCAACGTTGGTCAGCTAACTTGACTGGAGTTTTTGTCCTGGTGAGCATGGAGGGAGGCATTCCTCTGTACAATGCATTGAAAACAGTATTTATGGGCAGGAGAATTTTTATGAGGCTTTGCAAGGTAAAGGCGTGGTAATCCTCTGCACTTCATACAGACCACTGCATTTTTGCTTTATGCTAACATTTTCTTGCTTCCAACAGTGGCATGTGGGCGAAACAGCCAACAGCTTCTTCAAACACTGTCATTCGTCACTTTTTAAGAGCACAGTTATACAACCACATGGAGTTTAAGTTACTCTAACAAGAAAAGGGCAGAAGATTGAGGTGGAAGGTGTGGGACTAATGTTTCCACAATTTGCACGTCTCCAATGCTTTTGCTTTATTAGTGCTTTCATCCAACAGCGTAGCAAGCTTGTCCTTCTCTAGCCCTGACTTTGGGAGCTTCAGTTCATGTTTTACCCCCAAATGGATTGATTTTCTGCTATTTTGCAAACTCCTGGGCAGCATGATTGAGAGCTTGGGCATTACAGACATCTAGGGACTCTCTACTACCCTCTCTAAGGTCGTTTTTGTTAGGGAAAAACCTCACAATGGAAGCAGAGAAGAGATGGGAGGAAAACCTAAGCCGAGAAATATAAGAACATCCCTCATTGTTACAAAAGTAATTTGCACTTTCAGCTAAATTCACTACGGCTTCTCAGCGAGTTTAAGAGAAAAGCATTTCTGTGTCACTGAGCAAGCTTAATAAGAAGTAGTGACAGCATGGGGTTTTCATGTCTCACTGCATGGGGACTCCCTGTGCACAATGTGCTTTGACCCCGCGAGCTGCGGGGCCAGAGCCGGGCTTGGCAGGTTTTTCTCTCCTTTGCTTTCACAAGACTTGCTCTGTCAGCGAAATCCAGCGCTAAGGTGGCTCGCTTGCCATCCAAAGGCCAGATTTGTCACCTAGCCTCTAATGTCCCCAGCAAACGGAGCGATGCCAAGTTCCCACACTCTGGTCATGCACGGCCCTCCAGAGCAAATATCGGCAGGGTTTGTTTTTCCTTGTCACCTGGGCGCTGCAGGGTTTTCCAAGAGCTGTTCCTCTTTCAGGGATTTTGCTTTTGACTGCGCGAGCCCAAGCGGTCTGCAGAAGGGGACAAAAGAAAGAGGAGCACCCTCGCAGACACCGGTCGGCTTATACGAGCCGAGGGATGATGGTGTAGCAGGCGCGAGGGGCTGGGAATAAAGAGGTCTGTGTTCCCGTCCCGAGGCTGCCAGCAGTTTGCTGCGTGACAGCGAGTGAATTATTTCGGCCTCGACTTTCCAAAGTGCCCACAAGCTTGGATGCATCGGTTTTTGCATGGTCAATTCGGCTTACTTGCGTTCTCAATGACCTGGTTCTCAGAAGCAATTACGGCCCGAAGATGTAACTCACTTCCCTACGGGCTGCAAAAGGTAGACGTTCGTTACCCGCAGGCAGACACCAAAAATTAGCGACAACTCCTCTGCCTAGGTACACAGCTTGGGAAAAGATAATTACTCCTTCTCTCCTGCACATCTGCACCAGGCCAAATATAATGAAGCCCTATATTTTAATGGGCAGTAATGTTTAATATTTGACATTAGGTAAATATACTTTCCTTGCCGCTAGAATAATTTCATACAGATTTAGGGTGGAGCTTTGAAAAGCTGCTGGGTAATGGAGTACAAATTCGACTGCGCTCAAGGCTTATACTGTTTTGAAAGTCCCACCCTTAATCTCTGATCATTATAAACTCTTACCAGCCAGTAAATCTCGACCGCTGTGTTTTCAATAATGGTTATACCAAAAAACCCAACACCTGAGGTCAAATCTTCTGAGGCTCGGCGGTGGTGTTTCTGAGGACAAGCGGTGATGTCACACGCAGCCCCGTGGGCTCCCCGGCAGGGCTCGGGCAGGGGAGCCGACAGGGAAAATTTCTATTTATGCAAAAGCCTTGGCAATGCGGAGCAATGGAAAAGGACATAAAGAGCGAAAGTATATAGCTGAAATGTAAATAGCAGTTTTTATGAAATATGTCTCCAAGTTACTCCATGCCCGACAAAAGTTCTTGAAACATATCTGGATATATTGTAATGTCTTTTTTTTTTTTTTTTTTTTTTTTTTAAGTACTTTACCAGTCTATCTATGGCAGTTCAGTGGATGTCAGCAGCAGTGCTGCGTTAAAAATGATAGATTTTTTAGAATGAAACTATAAATCTTTACAGACTTACAATCTACTTCCTTTTAAAAAATGTGGGTAATGGCAAATGGAAATTTACAATCGTAAGGAATCGAGTGGTGGTGGTGGTTGGTCCTGATGCAGCAAACATGCATCTGCTTTCTTTAAGGGGCTGATTCTCCTCATTAGTCCAGCAAAGGCATCAGTCGGGAAAGACCCATGAAAAGCGCTTATCGAAAGGATACACTACTTACCTACTGAGCTCATCAGGGAAAAAGCACCTTAAAAATACTGCTTAGTGTATAGGAATACTTATAATTTATTTAAGTGAAACAATAAAGAATTTATTAAATAGGGTAGACTTTAAAAAAACAGACGATGGGGGAATTTTGAGCATCAAATCGACTTTTCTGAAGCGGCGCTTGGACTGTGGCAGCTTAAAGGTGTGGGTTTGGTGGGGATCACAGCGAAACCAAACCACCTCTGCTGTCAGTCCAGATGCAGGCAGCTGCACGGAGGTGCCGATGTTCCCCCTCTCCTGGTGATGCAGACCCAGATTCCCTGGCTTTCCATCTGCCTCCGATCGCTACCGAGTGCCGGAGGAGGAAGACCAGGCTAAGAACTCAGGGCTTAACTCTGCCAGCCTGTATTTGGGACGGCAGAGAGGGGAGGGAGGGAAAATTGTCTAGAAGCCACGACGCCAGTCCCGTGCCGAAGCCTGGGTAAACACGACGGGCACGCTGGAGAAAATTCTCGCGCGCTGCTGAGCCAGAAGCTACTGCTGGTTTGTGCGAGGGAAGTGGCGAAATGCCGGGTTAATAAGGTACCGAAACCGGCCTCTGAGCTTCACCTACCCTCACGTGGCTCAGAAATAAAATATGAAGCGTTTCGTAACATGGCATCAGGCACCGAAGATGGTTTCTGTTCCCAAACAGTGACCTTATTGCAAGGCACACCAGCATTTTGTGAGATGTCTCCTCCACTATTTTTCTGTACGAGATAATAATAATAATATAATAAATTATCCTGAAATAGAATAACAGATCCTCCTTAAAGCATAACATTGAGAACCTGAATTGTTTCTCAAAAGAAAATTAAATAGCCCATTATATGATTTATTCTCTTTTGCTACACATGCGAGGCATAGCTTATTTTTCCATTACAATTCAGCTGGTCTACAAGCACAGGAAAGAAGAATGCTTGCAAACACCAGATTTTTTAGGACTAAACACCACATTTTTTAGGACTAGTTGAGTTGGAATAAACTTCAAGTGTCACCTTTTTATATTGAATACATATACCGATGCTGTGCCGTCTCATTTGAGGTCTTTTTCAGGACCATAACACCAAACAGAGGTGCTTCAGCTTTCCTTGCAAGGAACTGACTCAGCCCCGTGATCCAAGTTCTGTCAATGTATGATTTGTGTGGGTGGGTGGGTACATTTTCTGCCCAGTGTATCACACAATAACAGTGCTAAGCCTAAAAACAGTCAGTGAAATAGGCTCTGGTTTTTGCGGGGTTGATTAAGCAAGACAAAATCAATTAGTGTCTGAGACCTCACAGGTTTCTGTAGGCAAATTGTTCCAATTACCAACACCCAAGAGCAAATTAGGAGGCAATTAAAAGGAGCAGCTGTGATTTCACTAAGTTACTCTTGTCACTGTCATATACATTCCGGCTTAGGCTCATTAAAAAGGTATTTTGTCATTTCAATTTTTCTTTAACAGTGGCATTTTTCTTTTGAAAAGTTGAAACACACACTTCTTACATTTGGAAATATTTCCTAAAATTGATAGGTGAGAGTATATGCATGTGATTCAGGTAAACGCCTCTGGAGGGGCTGTTGCTGCTACTTACTCCAAGAGCCCATTTTCATGCACAGAAGTCTCCCTAAAAAACAGACCTCTGTGCACAACATATGCTTTCTTGCAAAGTACCTGTCAGAAAGAAAAACAAGAAGAGAGAAAAATCCATTATCTATCCGTCCTGTTGCCTGAAACAAAACAATGCTTTATTGGCATACATTCGCACAAATCATGTACAAACCACGCTCAAGAGTCTACTGTTATGAAGTCTTTAGTCAAGGATCTCGGGTCACATTGCAAAGATGAATTAATTACGCTTCGCTCTAGTTTTGCCTCACAGTCAGATGAAGTGGGGAATTAAGATTTAAATTACTCAGCATCACACAGGACATAAGAATCCTAACCTATATACTTCCTAAGCAAACTGACTATCCTTAACTCATTCCAATTGAAAGAAAAATTCACACTATGCAGCCTTGCACCGTCAAGTCCAACTTTCCTCATCTGACTTTTTTTCCCTAAACACTGTCTGCTGTCACCAGCCATTCTGCCCTGGGCTCTGCCTTTTCCCATTCACATTTCTGAACCTTTTGGAGATTCTCCACCTTCTGTACCTTCAGTCTCAGGGCACTGGCTAATCCCAACGTGTTTAATGCTTTGGGTGCTGGCTGGTTTCCTTGGGCTTGGAGCGGTTCAGTGGTGAAAGGCTTCATGCCAAGGAGGGAACATTTCTGGACAGTGGGAGGCAGAATCAGCCCCAAGCGTGGGGAGGAACAAAGCCACTTTTCTTGGATTTTACCCGTCGATTGATCCACCTCGTCTCTTCACCCAGCCCGTATTTTTAGCTGGAGCAGTCCCCACTCACTGCTAAATCCAAATCCCCTTGTAAGAGTGGAGGCAAATCACATCGGGAGCAGAGCCGAGTACAAATGTCCAGAGTGAGTGTTATTTTTGGCGAGAGAGGCATTTGCAGTCATACTGAATCACTGCCCAAATCCATCTTGTTTGGGGGCAAGGGAAGGAAGAGTCGGTGGAGATATGGCACTTGGCACTGCAAAGGGTGACCGGAGAGGAGACGGGACCTCCTCTCCAGCACTTGAGGAGACGCTTGATCCTCTGTAAAGGAAAGTCGAGGTGGGAGAGACCCCCACCCTCCGGGAATTGGGAAGGAGAGATAAGGCTGCGGTTCAAAGCAGGAGCAAGGAAAGGATGGGGAGATTCAGAAACATACATTTCAAGGAGCTGGGATGCTAATTGCATTTGTTCTTGACCATTTAAAAGGTTAATAGTCTTCTCGGTTAAACCCCATGTGTTAGTCTGAGAGGTACCACCCAAGGGGAAAAAAAAGGCAGATTAAAAAATAAGCCTCACACCCACTAGTCTGCAATCAAATCTGCTCCGTCATGCTGAGGGACCGGTGGAGGAGAGGAGAGGAAAGGAAAGCAGCTCGCTCCAGCCCTCATAATTCTGATGATTCATCGCTCCGAATTAACAGAGGTCTTTGGGGACAGAAGCAACAGGATCACGCTGCTTCTTTAGGGACAATAAACACTCCTGGTAAACACGCCTTCCCCAGCCCCTAAATATTCACCTCACGCAAATAACGTGAGTCATAGATCCCACCCAACGGCAGGTCACCGGCTGCTCAGACCTTCCTTTAGCACAGCACTTATACCACCCAGCATCAATCCTCCCCGGGCAAAGCTGCTGGAAAGCATACCGGGTTTATTTATTTGGATGGAGATGCACATGCACACATGCACACTCACACATATATCTGTATAAGAAAGACTTTTTTTTTTTTTTCTTTTTAAGGGAGCATGGAAAGGCATCCTGCCAAATAAACGACACTAAGCGGCGCGTTCCATTTTAGGTGTTGACAGTGTATAATAAATCCCGGCCCTACCTAACATTTACAGGAACATTATAAAATAAGTGAAACGGCGTGAGCTGGTTCCCAGGGCAACCAGACAAACACAATAAACAGGCCGCAGAGGCAAGAGTAAGTTACACCATACTCCTGGGTCTCAAATATATCACTTTACATTAGCCTTCTGCTGTTGCTGCTCCTGAAAGCTCTTTGTTTTATTACTATTTGAAAAAAAAAAAAAAGACGACTGGTATTTTTTTAGTGCAGATCGGCGTGAAATCGATGAGTTCCTTTGGTTGCTTGTCTTTATAGGTCTTTTACTGCACATTAAAGCTTCTGTGAAAATAATAATGACTATTAATAAAACTTTATAAAGAACTGCATCCCTCTCCTGCAGAAGAATATTATTAATAAGGTGTCTAGCAACCCAGGGCCTTTGTTGGCCCACTAAACACTACTTTTGAGGGGTATTTTTCCTCAACACAGATACAAGATTAACTGTAAAATATATGGGGTGGCTAAGCCAGCATCCTCGTGATTCAGCAGTCTTCCTCCAACTTTTCATGTAACCAATTGACAGGTTTGGATCTGGCAGTCACTAATTTTAGACGACTGTTTGGGACCCAAGCAGATCATTGCAGCTTGGGCTCATCAAGTCCCATGACGAGCTGTCCAAAACAATGACATTTAGTTCTCCTATTAACCAGCCAATACATTTCTCTTCACCTACGTACCGGGGGACTGTGCATATATTAAATCAGTATCTTCAGCCGTATTCCCTAAATACCTGATTTTCAGAATACAGACTGCCCAAGAACAGGAACAAGGAACTTCATTTGAGATGGGAGAAAGAAGGTGAGCTTTTTAGAGAGGCACAGAAGCCGTGATAGGTTTGGGAATGATGTGATAGTTTGGGGAAGATGACCTTAGAAGCTCCTCAGGTTTTAAGACCACCCACGAGTGATTTATCCATCGATGCATCACCAGTGCTGAAGGAACTGATTTTTGCAGCTTCTCTCCAGTCCTGCCCAGCCACTACGGCAAACCATGTTGTGCTTAAAGCTTTCTTATTTATGCTTGTTGAGCCACCTTTTTGTGGTTTCCGTAACTCTTTTGGCTTGTCCTGTTCCAGGATGGGCAAATATGGGGAGGCTCCATGTCAGAGAAGCGTCCTGGTGATTCTACCCGATTATAAACCGGGTGAGTCAAAAGCAGCGTATGGAACATGTGAATCTGGAAGTTCTAAATGAAGTAGCAGGAGTCACTCAGTTCATCTACCTCTGCTTCTCCTGACCCGTCCTTGTGCGAGAAGCAAGTAACAGCGACCAAAGGGAAATCGCTGGGAAACATGTGGGTGCCAGTTAATAGCCCCCAAATTTTAAAGGCGCTTCAGCAATGACTGGAACCCTTCTTCGTGTGTTAGCCAAGGTTTTCTGCACAGTAATGACATTTGGAAGTGTGGATACCAGACTGACTTACAAGTGAAGGGTGGGGTAATCACATGCTCCTGGTTTCTTTGCCATATTTAGCTCCATCCTTTCCAGACTGCCGCAGCTTACGGGCTTAGGTTGAGTGGCCCTGCCAAGAAACAAGCTGTTGGCCCGCAAACACCAGGGTGGATGGCTGCTGAGTGAGAACACATCCACCCGCTCCAGCCTGAGAGCAAAGGAGACAGCTTTCTGTGTAATAACTGTGTGTAAAGGCAGGGCTGAGAACGTGGAGGTGGCTTTTGCTTTTTTTTTTTTTTTTTTTTTAACGACAAAATCACCGCCCTATTGATGACTAATTAGAATGAGTGAGGTCCAGATGGCCAGCTTCTTTAATGAGGCCAATTAAGGATCCAAATGTTTTCATACAGTGCCCTTTTTCCTAGAAAGACTAAGCATCAATGGAGGTCCCACCTTCTGCTCCAGACACAGGCCAGCAATGTGATCCTAGAGGGCTTTTTAAAAAAAAAAAAAGGCAGATGTGATAAGGAAAAAACCAGTGCAGGTTTTCAGCAGGGAGGCTTTGTGTCATGCCTCAGTCTCCAAGACTTATGCCAAAGTCCGTCCCTGAATACCTTGTCAGACTAAAAACCTTTCCTTGGGAGGCTTGCCCAGCTTCTTTTTGTCTATTTTATTATTTTTTGCTGCTGCAAACTCTGCACTCCTGAGTCATGGTCATGAGGAGAAGAGTCGTAACAGTGTGAAACAGAATTTCCGATTTCTAACCTGAGCAGACACAGTGAGTAGCTCACGAGGTTTCCACCCTTGTTTTGCAGGTTTTCAATAGGGTGTCTAAGCAACTGGCTTTGGAGTGTTTATTTGAACTGAAGGAGCTTCCTGAGCCTCTGTCGTGGCAAGAGGTCCTTCTGTCTGGCCACCTGAGATTTATAGAACATCCATTCTTACGTTACAGTATTACCTGAGGACCTCTTGCGTTTTTAGACTATTTCTCTTCACAAGACTCCCATGAAAACACTTGCATTTTACAGATGGGGAATCTGGAAGAAGAAGGACTATTTGTATTGCACAGAATGCAGGAAACAAAACAAAGAACAGAACCCCAATTTCCAAACTCTGGGCTAGTCTTTAAGCTGCCAAATCAATCTTCTTGCTACTGCACTTCATGGACATTAAGGAAGAAAGCAGACTCCAATTCTATCATGGGTCAGATATCTGCAACCTTTACTCTGCTTAAGAAATGATTATGTACAAAGGCAGCCACACTGATGTGCTTTCAGTAGAGATGCTCACATTAGAAACTCCCAGACCTGCAGCCAGTTCTGCTTCCCAGTGACTTTGGGGATGCAAAATTTGTCTCAGTCCTGAACGGGTCTGCAAGCATGAAACTTAAACATTGGGGCTTTTGATAAAGGAAACAACCAAATTTTTTTAATCCTTCTATTCACAAAACATTTAATTTTTACCAAACAGATATTTTTTTTTAATAATCCAAAGGGATGAATAAACATGCCATTTTAACATTTCCAATAGCTCGAGTAACTCCACCTGATCGTCAGCTTGGTTTCAGGGTAGCTGAGATGTTTCAGGGTCACAGGCTCCTCAGGTGAGTGAGCTCTCTCGCCTGGGAAATGGCAGCAGAGGAATGCTGTGCATTCCAAAATGTCTAAGGGCTACTTGGAAACGTACATGTCTGAGTGCACTGGACTGGATCAACCACAGACATTATGAGGTTTGCGGTGTGTCTGAGTGTAACAATAGCAACCCAAGCCTATATGAGATTTCCCGGACGTGTAAGGCTAATATAGATTACATATGTTCCATTAAATACCCTGTGAACTCCAGGAAAGCTGAACTGGAGTTGTAGCGCAGTTAGCTCCTCCGATGTGTAGGAAATAATGTCAGCGTTGCCAGGATTCACGACAACGTGGTGTTATATATGTTTCACTGTTATCAGAAACACAGGAAACTTTACCCATCACGCGTCATCCACTCACCCCTGTTTCGGGAGCTTGGGTCCCAGTCCTGGTAAGGACCATATAGTGACCACAGCTGTCTCACACAGAAGGCAGGGAACCCAGTGTTTCTTGCGATAAGAGATCTGGGTTTTTTCTTCCATCAAAACTGGCAGAGATAATATAGGCTTTAGAAAAGTTGGTGCTCTAAAATGCTGGAGGTACAGAGAACTTTTGAAGCCTCTGGCTGCTGAAATTGTCAATGTGTTTGAGAAATGACTGACCAAGGAGCTACTGCAAGCATTGCTGTAGTTTTCAAGGTGTTATTGGGTGAGTGGCAGGAAATATCTGTGACAGTGAACCTTTTTCCCAAATTCCTCAATGAACAAAACAAACAGAAAGAAATACATGTCTGGAGAGAAACCCTCGGGTTGGGCAGTGAAGCGGAGTCCAAATGCTCTACCTGATGTGAATATAGAGGCACTTGCTTTCATTTAGATTAGAAAAATATGAACAAAGTTACACATTTCTTTGTTGAGTTGATAAATTCATGCAAAACGTGCCTGGACCAAATGGGCAAACTGAAGCTCCTAAAGGAAATGTCTGAATGGTTTGGGTAGTTCCAGGGAGAGTCTGACAGAGAGCAAAAAAACATGCTGCCCACTGGCCCTGTGGGTGCGTGAGCAAATGGAAGCTCGAAGGAAGCACAAGGCCATTTAAGGGCAGAAAAGCCTCCTGGGAATTTCTGACATATTTTGGGGATAAGCTGAGGCAAACAGAAAAAGGACTTAAAACATTAATAGTGGGCAGAGTAGAGACAGCCTGAAAACCCAGAGGTTGAGCTCCCTTTGTAGTTATTTGTGGTGCTGGGTAGGATTTCACTCGTGGTTTCTATTCTTTCCCTCACCCTTAAAAAATGTGATGAATTCAATAAGCTTTCTGACTGGCAATCAGGTCCAGCATTGCAAAACCAGCCGACCCTCCCCATTCGCACAGTCCCTGCTCCAAAGTGGGCTTTCCCACTGGGCATCCAGAGCGTGTCAGGGTTATCCAGGTGGTCTTCAAAGGCTGTGTCACAGCACACAGCTTACCAGACTTGTCAGTAGTTCACAGCGATCGTCTCACGTCCGAAGAAAATATTCCTTTCTGCCATTCATATAGGCTGTCAGTAGTGGGAGTCTGATGGCACCGGGTGGAAAGCTAACAGACCTGATTTCCCAATTTATTTTGTTCTTCCCTGAAACCTTTATCCGGGCATTAGCTTCTCCAACTGCCCCTCCTGTGTCAATGCCTTTGCCCCAAAGCACAGGACTCCTGCCAGCTCAGCCCCAGCCCAGTCCCCGTAATGAGTCTGAATCTCCAGTAGCTCCCGCTGCCCTTTGCTTTACTGGACTCAGACATGCCAGCGCTGGCCGGGCTGCCAGGTCACCTCACCGTGCCACTGCAGCAAGCACGGGCTTCCCGAATTTCCAGGCAGGGTAAGGAAGGGTGGGAATGTGCTATAAGCACCTATTTTAAATGATTATCTGTAGCTATATTAAGCAGCGGGGAATGTATTTGTAAAGCTTTAGGGAAAGTTTCTGGCCTTCAGCCTAAACACTTGGTTTACCCTGTTTCACGTTTGGGAATCGGCTTAATTTCCTTTAGAATTCGGCTATCGGTCCTAGCCTAGATGTCCCATCCTGTCCACAGGACACAGGCACAACGACACGGAGGAGACCCCTGCCTTTGCTCCCCTGCTCCCAGGTGCCATTACCCTGGGAAAGTACCACCGACGCCTGCTCGGGGATGGGGGATTTGACCCCAGGGTTTTGGATTCATCGTCGGTCACCCTAAATACCCTTCCACTACAGCCACATCACTTAAGCCGTGGTGGAAGTCTTACCAAATTCCAGTGCAAATGCCTTTACTTTGGTCAGGTACTCTGTGATTTTCCCCACGTTAGTGCAGAAAGGATGACTTAACATACTAGATAGAAAAAGTCATTTTCTGTTCACCTGTGTTAATGGTCCAAGTGCAAATCAAAACCTTTTTCCAGATGCATCTTTCCACCCACAATTTAATAAAACAGATCCGAGACTCAAAGCTACCCATCAGCCATTTGCAGAGTGCTAATTACCAACACTACCAAGGCACCCAGGTGTCCTCTAAGCTATTGCTCTGTATGTGGGGGGCAGGTTTTAAACATCTATTCGGTCCCTATTTCAGAAGCCCCTTCCAGCATCAAGCCAGCTAGCTGGGCCATTTCCCTCAACACATTCCTGGCAGCTTCATTGTACTGCTCTGAGAGCTCCTTGGCCAGGCTGATTTTTTGGATGTTCTCTCTCAGATTACCTTCTAGCCGTACCTGGTCCAGATACTCCAGGTTTACGGTTTTGATCCTCTCTTCCAGCTGAGTCTGGCTCTGAAGTACCAAGCAGATCATCTCCTGGAGTAGAGTTTTTCTAGCAAGGACACACTGTGTGGAACGACTCAGCTCCCCCACCTGCTGCTGGACCTGCTTCAGTTTGTCAGGCACTTTCTTCTCCTTTACAATAAGTGAAAAGCTATAGCCCTCCATGTGCACCTGCACCTTGTAGGCACCTGAAAAGACAAAACAACATCTCTCTTGTGACTTGCATCTGGTTGGAGTTCAACAAAGGGATGTCTAAACACTTTTGTTTCTCCAAAACTGAACACATGATGCGATAACTCTCCGGTGACTGACTCTGAAAAGCATCCATAAAATAAGCTTGTTTCCAGTTTCCTTATCACTGTAGCTGCTCTATGTGTGTGTGCACTATATAATAGAGGCGTTTGCCAGTAAGAACCCAACAGACTCATATATAACTCCATTAAGGACTTCCTTAAGCACACAGGGCCAAAATCGTCCCTGATACAGCTGCTCTGCCTTCCCTCCAGTGAAATCAATAGTCTGTCCACCTGGTTAAATTTGAACTATCTTTTCTGTTTGTTCATTTAGTGAAAAGCATAGGGTATTGGGTGAGTCTTTTCTGAAAAGCATCTTGCAAATCTATCCTAATCTTCCATTAGACACCTCATTGTTCTCCTGATCAGCCCTCCACAGGTTTCGGGGCTGGTTCTGCAGAATCGCAAAGGCAGACGTCACAGGGCAGGGCTGGGGTTAGTGCCACGTGAAATAGCACTAGGAAAGCCAAGTCTCACGACATGTGTTTTCAAGATCAGTCAGCCCAGTCGGAAACGTTATATTGTACCATAAAGTAGAAACAAGCTATAAAAATGGCCAGAATCTCCATGAAATCTGAAATCTATCTATACTGTGTCAAACAGCATGCGAAGCAGCAATGATGGGGGCTCTGAGCAGGCTCCAGACCCAGGTACGGGGACACAGCAGCCCCCATGAGAATGCTGTTAATTCACATGGTCCTCATTATTTGAATGTTGGCCTCAATTTGTTCTTAGCTTTCGCCTACTTACCGTGCTCCTGCTGCACAGCCTCTACGCAGGCTGTAAGACTAGCAGTGGGAGCGCAGCCAGAAACCTCTTTCAGCTTTTGGGCACCCTTCATCATGGCAGAGTGATCGTCGTGCTGCTTGTTGAAAGTGTTGGCGATATCGGAGAACAGGGTGTCAATGGCAGGTACGTTTACCAGCTTCAGCGTGAGGGTCCCCTCCTTATTGAAGACCCCTGGGGAAATTAAAAATGTAAAGGAATTTCAGATTTAGCAACACAGTAAATCAAGCAGGGACTTGGGGAAGGGGTAAAAGTGAAAACCTGTTTGAAATGAGCATGGGACCCTGACTGAGATGCTGTGATCAGCTACAGATCCTTCGTTTGGCTTTGGGAGTTCTTTTGTTACCTGAAATCTAAACGTTACAAAAGGAAGGATAGATTCTGAGCAGCTTCTAACAGAGCCATTTAGAGCAGGAGTGGAGGGGATCACTGAAGCGGTTGAAACAGTCCATATTAATAATTTCCAAAGTATAACAAAAATGGCAATGACTCTTTAGTTTGAAAGGTAAATCGACTGTTGAATCATTCCTCTCACTCTCTGCAAGTTTTGGAAATGCCATATAGGCAAAGAACTCTCCACAGTTAGCAGAAACACATAATCTGTTATCAGGTCTGAGAGAAGATGATGGTGAAAAGCTCTCCAAAGCAGAAAGTGTGATATCGCTATGCCAGATGTTTCAGGGGAAAGGCGAAGAACCCCTCGGTACGGAGGGGGGCTTATGTGGCCTCCACAAGGTTCTTCCTTTGCCAGAAGGAAAAAAGACAGTGGCTTTTATACTTCGGGGCTAAAAATCATCTTGGTTCCACTGAAATTGGATAAAAGGTGCTGATTTACAGTAGCAGAGGATCTTGTTCGGTAATTTTTCATACCTCTAGTAGATTAAAGTTTTTCTCCACTAAGCAAATCCTTCCTTCTTATACAAAGGGAATATATAGGCCAAAAGTTTCAAATCCTCTTAGAGCATGCTCAGTTCACAATAACTTTAATCAGAATTTGACATTCAAATCCCTTAGGCAGCTTTAGAAATTGCAAAGCAGTTGCACCACTGGAGCCCTAATTAAAAGCTCAGTTATCCAACTGGAAATCAGACCACTGGTTCCATGACAGCACTCCTAGAACATAGTTTGTTTTACAAACCTGCAGAAATCTAATTGCATCTCCTGTGCAATGGAATACATGATCCATTTGCTAGCAATATTTCCAACAAATGTCAGAGAGGTTTGTTTTTTTATAGAAGGAAAACTTCAGTCTCAGTTTTAAACAATAAAATCTGTTTTAGTAAGTTTCCCTGTTGCCAAATTAATGCTGACTGTGCTTTGCTTTGCTTCTCTGTTTTGCTTTTATGTGTCTAAGTTTCCTAAAAAAAAAGGGGGGGGGGGGGGGAGGGGAGGAGGGAGGGAACATGGGGGTTTTTCCAGCAAAGTGATGGATCCTAATGATAAATAGAAATGAAGAATCTGTTCTCTGGGGTGCCACAAAAGATCAAGATGTTCCTACAGATTTATAATAGTATGAGAGAAGGAAAAATTACTTTCTATCAAATTCCATCTAGTTCCAGAAAGTTTATTTAAAGTAGAGTCAAAGAATAAATAAATACTTCATTAGACTACCCTGAAGTGTGCTATATAGTATTAATTTAAGGCAAATTCGGAGCAAAGCCTGAGCTAATTATTGATTCCATAGCTTACCCTCTTCAGCACTGGTTCTTGGCTCCCTTCCCACTAAGTGACTAAGACTGGTCTGAGAGAAAATGGGTTTTTAAGGAAATGAAAATATTCAAATAAAATGCCTTGTTTTCTGGAGAAAATCAGAATTTTATTAAAAAAAAAAAATCCTGGAAAACATTAAAGATTTTTGTCTTTACTGAAAGCTAAAACATTTCATCAAAAGCCTGAAAGAGTCCTGTTCAGAAAGATCATCTCGATGTTTCTTGGAAGGGTATTTCAGCTGTCTCCTTTCTAGTCCATGGCTGTCCTGGGCCCTTGTGCCCTCCTGTGATGTCCCATTTCCCTCCAGTGAGATGGGAGGCTGGGGCTCATTGGGAGGGATGTAGCGAGATAAGGTGAGTTGGCCCACGTAGGAAAATTGTGCTTTAATTCACCCAAACTGCACCTCCCACAAACTGAAAAATAGTAGCCTTTAATTTTTCTCCAGAAGTTCAAATTTCATCAGGCTTAATTCAGCCAATTAAATAAGGTTCCTTTTATTTCCCCTTCTGTGACCCCCACCAAAACTTTGGTTATTTGGAGCCTCAGGAACATTTTACGTGAGTGAATGGCATAGAGCTGGTCTTGTGTTGTGTCTTGTGTTGGAGAATTTATGACTAAATTAGCATTACAAATGGAAACCATTCTTGCACACTCCTTTAAATGAACCTTTGCATTGACATGCAGTACAGTAAAGTCAGCACATCCAACTTGGGCTGGAAAAAATGTCCTAATTTGCTGTATACTTTTTGCTCATACAATGTTATTTTGATCTTCACTGGAGTTTCTATGTCACATAAATAATCCACTCCACGTTCTGTAAATAATCCTTCGCACATTCTGCAGCTTCGACACTTTTTTAGTCTGCGCTTCTTGTAAACAAGCTATTTTGGGGGATCCTTGAATTTTCCTTCATTTCTACGGAATTTAGTATTTTTCACTTCCTGTCCTAAATTGTCCCAAAGTGGCTACCCATTAGCAGCCCTGCAGTGACTTTTAGAAACGCTTGGCAATTTGCAAAGCAGTTAGGTTTCTTCTGGATGAAAAGCACTGTATAAATGTGAGGTCATTACCATTTAATGTACTCTTTTATAACTGCATGTTTACAGTCTCTGGCAGGGGGTCTACACCATTATTTTTTGTTTCTACCAATGTCAGAAAGCGGGGTGCTGACAATCCGCGTACATGCGTTTCTTGTGTATCTGTGTACAATCGCAGCGCTGGAGCATTTTTGGATGAGTACCAGAATTTACTAATTATCACTTTAACCACTATCCACAAAGAAGGGGGCAAGGGGTGAAACGTCCAAAGAAAATAGTTAAAATCTTATTACCAATGTTTCGGCAGGGCTGCCTTCTATTTACAGGAAGGGGCTCCCGCTGTGAAAGAGAAAGAAAGTTATGATGTCTTTTTCAAACAGAGGAGGAATCAGCTTTCTTTACCCAACAGTTTCCTATAGATAGATTCTCCAGAGGGAAGCGCTGCGCTCCGGGGGGAAGGGACTCTTGAGCAGGAAAGCAAGAGGGTTCGGATGGGTCGGACCCGACCACCTCCTGCCCTGCATTGAGTCATAACTCACCGGACCACACGTTCAGAAAGTGTGTGAACCGTGCGACCCAAAGAAAGGAAAACTTTACATCAAAATACCAGCAAAAACTCCGATTTGGAAAGTTCTGAGTAGGGCACGATGCTGGTTTCTCTCACCTCTCCCACCAGCGTCTGTACAACTTTCCCTACGTCTTTTGCAGCTCCACCAGCAGAAACCTTGTCATCTCCCCATCCGTCTGTTTCGGAGCCAACATCCAAATGCTTTTCTAACGCTTGGCTACCTTTAAGAAAAGGCAATGCCTGAGCCCTGTGAAGCGATCAGAGGTAATCTATCAGGTGATGCCTGATGGCGTGCTGGCACCAAACTCTCTCACCGATCTTTGGTTAAACGGAGAAGGCCTTTTCTGGTTTTAGCCTCCATTACATGCCCTGGTATTACCACCAGAAGTTGTTACCTGCCTATCGTCACTACAGCGCACACTTCATAACTCCCTGTACCAAATCCTACCTCCCGCTTCCCAGCTTGTCCCGAGACGAAATGCTGGAAAAAGCATTTGCCAGTCAGTTCAGGAAGTCTTTAAAAATCAAAAAAGAAAGGTTCAAGAAATTAAGCCTTTTTCTACCTTCTCAGTGCCTACATTTCTGGTTTGTTTTTTGGGCTAGTTTTTGGGGGTTTTTTTTCGTTGGAAGCTGAGGACACTAACTCTTGCCTATCTGGCAGTGAGGCGCGTTCAACTCAGATACTGAACAGTACCTGATTCTGAGAACTACAGATCAAATCCTGCAGAAAAATGTCACATGTTCCCTTGACAACTGTGAAATTTCAGGGGTTTAGGCGCAAAATTCACAATATCTAAAATAGCTATATTCAGATTAAAAAGCTGGATTCTGACAGTGCATTAATAGGCAAACATGACAGCAACTTAAAAATAGCAGTGTTGGCTTTGCCCCTTGATTGGAAAATCAGTGAATAATCAGCAATGATATTTGTCTTAGGAATGCTCTATGTGTTAACGTATCAGATGAGTATGTCACTGTTAAAAATGATGTAGTTTGGAACATGTTCTCCCTTCAAAAATGAATGTTAAAATTGCCTTTTAAGTATGAAGAAAGGAGACCAGAGAAAACTTGTTAATCATCTCATAGCAGTAGTAATTCATAAATTAATTTTATGCTGTGATACAGCTGTAACATGGTTCCTGCCCCACAGGATTTACCAGGCCAGTTACTCTCTGAAATCCATCTCAAAAATGAATATAATTATTGCCCATTATAAACCAATTTACTGTAATCCTTAAATGCATGTAACATTTGGGGGGGCCAGGCTGGCAGGCAGCATCTGCCTTGCATGCAGATCAGTAAGTTCCCTGTCTCACGTGCACGGGTGGGAGAAGTGACCACCACAGCCCACGTCACCTTCACCCACGCTGACCCTAAGCCGAGACGGCAGGAGAGCCAGGGACCATCTTCTGCCTCCCTAATCCTTGTGCCGATCCACAGAGCAGGATCAGACCCCTCTCTGTAAGAGCAGCGGCCAGCTTGCTTTGCAAGGCGCATTACAAAATGTTTGTAGAAGATCTGTAGAAAGCTGAGCCTGATGGAGCTGGAGGGTGGTTGTGGGTGGGACATGAAAGAAACCCACCGGTGGGATGAACGGGGGCTGGGTCAGCACACAGGGCACAGCTCTGCTGCCTCGATTCCTCCCGTTGAGGGGTACTTGCTTGTCTTCTTTGCATCAAGGCAAGCTCCCCCCATCACTGCCCTGACGTGGGAGATGCGTAAGCCCCTCTCTCTGTCCCATGCCCCTTCTCTCAATGCTACGACTCCATAACAGATCTTGTTATGCATCATGATACAGGCAAAAACTCCTTCCCCTCCCCTTCTGCTCTGCGTCCTTCCTGCATTGTTGACGGCAATAGGGAAGGTGCTTTCTTACCTCTTCTGAAGTAGCTGAGAGACAGCAACAGCAAAGGATGGGCATGTTAATCTGGAAAAAAAATAAAATAAAAATAAAAATCCCAGAAAAGGGGGGTTTAAGAGTAAAGCGTCTTACTGGGACCTTTAAAAAGCCTTCTCGCACCACAGGAAAACAACAGCAACCCAATTGCAAAACAATTGCAGCCCAAATATAGTCAGGACTTCATGTCATGGCATGTCCAGGGACTTCCCAGTGCAAAATGCTCCCTTGCCCAAATATTCACCAACAATATTTCTTTTAAGTCTGCATTTCCCTTTCGGCAATGTAATGGTGTCTGACAAGTCGGCTTCTCTCCCTCTGTAAATAAACTTGGGACTATCAAACAAATACTTTGCTCCGGATTTCCTCCCAGAACTCCCTCCCAGTTCTTCTGGGACAGGGAGAGGCCAAGGGCAATCCAGATTACTGCCTACACCAGGAGAAACGAGGCCAGCCCGAGGGACAGCCGGGCACAAAAAGCATTTTCCTGCACGCTGAGCAAGCACCGTCACGAAAACATGGGGCTGCACCTTTAACAGGATATTTTATTGTGCCCATAAACCCGGTGGATTAGGAGTGGATGTTGGTATTTTAAGCAATGCTCACCTTTGATTCTCATGATTGCTTCCATACTGTTTGGCTGCCTTTCTTGAATGACGTGTCACGGCAGGAGGATGATCCTGTACATCCTATCTGACATTGTGGTCCAACACATGTTGTCTCTCTTCTCTGCGGACTCAATTTTTGTCAGTATTTCTGATTCCACCCTGCACATGCTGATTGGGCAATTTGTTAAATATTCTGTTAAACTGGACAAAATTCAGCCTTCCCACTACAGACTAAGAGTAAACTGGTGTTTACGCTAACGGAGCAACATGCGGAGCTGTAGCACACCTAAATGGCTAAATTTGTCAGTGTAGGTAGTGACCTGTAGCAGCAGTGCTAGAACTCAGCTCCTCGCTGAGACAAAACAAAAGCCAGAGAGATTGGCATCTCCCTCTTGGCTCTGAGAGAAGCCTTTGATTTTTGGAGGGCTCCTGTAATACGGTTAGACAATCTGTTTCCAGCCAATAACAGGCGGAGACACAGATTCATAAAAACTTTCTGCATCTCATAAAGTATAAAATGCAATTGCTAAATTAGAAATTCAGATCTTCCATGTTCTTGGCTGAATGGAAATGGAGACTCCAAATTGCTTATTATTAACCGCAGTGTGCTGGGCTGGTTTTGGTTTTTTTCCCCCAAACCCCCTTCCCACTCCTGCTATGACATCTTTTCTCTTTTTCATACCAGTCTTTCAACCACGAATCCCAAGTCATAGTCAGATTTGTGTTTCAGTCTCAGGTCTCCTGCCCATTCTCTTACTCATATAAAATGGCGCAATTAATTTATTGCAGTCTCGCCACAGTTGTTTTATTCATCATCACTGTAAAGCTCCTGTGAAGTACGCCCAAGAGAGGTAATATCATTTTAACAAAACTGTCCTGATGAAAGAAAGCTGAGAACCCAGGGAGAAACAGTAAGCTTATATACCTAGAGTGTGTTTCTGAGATAATATTTCTTCCAATAAAACATTATTTCATATGATAATGAGTATACAGCCTGTTCAGTGAAGAAGCCACACAGTAAACAGATGTGGAAAAAGTCAGAGAGAAAAAACACCATTGGCAGACACTAGAATTAAGCTAAGTAAGCTATGGCAAATTCCTTGAGAGATCCACTCTTACCTCGTGTTATGGGTCTGGGGTGAAAATGTAACTGTCATTCAACAGTGCACATCCAACAAGGAAATGATTGCAGCTATTTTGTGGGTGCTAAAATGCAGCTGTGGTGGATGTTAAAGAGAGTAGTGCCCCTATTCAAAGAGACAGTGAGAGCTCAGGGATAACCGGAGGGGTTTGGATCCCCTCTTGGGAAGAGGATCGTCTGTACACAGGAAAAAGGCAGATCCGGGTCCTGGGGTTCTCCAAGACTGATTTTGTAATGTCTTTTGATCAACTACGGCAACTTGATGGGTACTGGCTACTCATGATGCTATTTAAGGATTTACAGGGGAAAAAAGACAGACCAACCTTACAAATCAGCGGTCTGAGCAAGCTGCCATGAAGTTAGTTAGCCTTTTTCATGAATCGAGCTCCGTTGTTTTACTTTGATTGAGTTAAGATTGCCTTGACACATGTAGTTGGGTTTTACGGGCTGTAGGCATGCACCTAATTTGACTCTTACTATCTAAAATGGTATGTGTGTGTCTAAATGATGGTCTACAACCTGTCTCACTCAATGATTTCTTAATGCCAAGTTGAAGTGCTGAAATGTGCTCTCCTTTGGGTTTTTTTCTAATTTTTTTAAGTCAATACCTGAAATCCTCTGAAGTTACATTAGCCTGAGCCATTGACAAATAGCTGCTATTCTGCTTCCAGTCTATCTCTGTAGCCCATCAGTTTTTATTAACAGTTCTTTTTGATGGCTGTGTAGAACATGAAAAGGGTCTGCATATTAAAAAAAAATAATAATAAAAACAACAAGCTGAGATACAAAACTGGACTGTCTCACTATGACATAGTGCCATGAGGTTCCCAGACTGCTGTTAAGAAAATATAGCTCATACGCGTAGTGCCCCTGCCCAGCTATGCTTCATCTGCCAGGCGATGTTGAAATTGTGCCTTCCTGGCGCTGCCTTTATTTACCACAGTGGCATTGACTTCATGCGCTGCAGCCCTTTCCATTTGGGTTGCCTCAGCCAAGGTCATCATTGCGTAAAGCATGAGCCCGCAAATAGCAATTTCTTGCTATTTCTGAGGAGAATTACTAGTTCTGTTTGCATCAAGGACTGTGAGGAATCCCTGCTACACTTGGGACGTGGCAGAGCTGACTTAGTCAGAGTTTCTTGGATTAAGCAGTAAGAAAAAAAAAAAAGAGTTAGAAAGATGAGTCACTGCTGAGTGCAAATGTACTCTGTAGCTTCTCATGGAAATAAAGCTTTCTTAAAAATTATATGATGTGCCCCTATATATACTTTTTCTATATATCAATATAGACGTGTTAATATATACATACATATAAACACACAGACAAAGATTCAAGTGCGCACGCACCCAGAAATGTCTGTCTATAAACACGTAACACCAAATTCGGAACAGAGGTGAGTGTATATACCTAGGACATAAAACCTAAATCTACTGAAGGAATTGTACAGCATACCACCACACGCCCCTTGTGCCTACTTTGCAAAAAAATTAATGCTTTAGGAAAATAAATTATCATGAAGAAATGATCCTCTGTGTAAGAGCTGAGGCACATCAGATCCAGATTTGAAAGGTATTTCAATACCCAGCTCTTGATGAAATCACAAACCAGATGTTCTGCTCATCTTCTGTCACATGCCCAGGGCAATGCAGAAATTCTGAGACATTTTGTAAGTGTGAACTTCTGACTTCAAAGTAAAGTGTCTTTTCCTTGTGGTTTTACCTTGAATTTCCCCTTTCCAGGCAGTCAGGTAATACAATATTACAGGGGGAAAAAAAGAAGTGTCATGTGGATGAAAAATACTAATTCAAGATTTTATGACTAGTAGGAGTACTTCTCTATTCTGCAAAGTGGCATTGTATGAACTCTTATCAGCTGATGAGGTTACATTTATGCACTGGTGTAACTTTCGCAATTTTGACTATTGGCTATCAAAATTACCTATAGTTAAGCCTACAGATTGGAGGGAACATTGATGAAAAGGGTAAGGTCATTTGTCTTTTTTCACTTTCCCAATACCTGATTCATCACCTCTGGAAATTTCTGGGGCATATCCACCAATGAAAATGAGATATTTTAGCCAATCCTTTAAGTGTTCACAGAAGTCCAATAGATACAAGAAAATCTCTCACTTCTCCAGGTTTTCTCTGAATTGTCCTTTTCCCGTACTGGGCATTTGTCACAGGAACAGGGCATACGCAAGAGCACTGGCTGCTGAAGAGCTTATTTTTATTCCCGGGCTGACATAGGTACTGCAATATCTGTCTCCACGCATCTTACCTGGAAAATATCCTGCATCCACACTGCATAAGGGAGAAGCATGGGCGTTAATCAAGATGTCTAAATAACGTCGATCCTGTAACTAATTACCATCTATGTGTTGCAGCTGTAACAGGAAATAAACATCGATGTTCTTCTTCCTACTGGAACTAAATGTGTTCAGTAATTAATTCCAACTGAAGAGGTCGGCTGTTAGCCATTTCTTATGGTTGTTCTTATTACGGCTGTTTTGACTCAGAAGGTACAAGGTGATTGTATAAGGAGCACAAAACCGACGACAGAGTATCGTACCTCCAGCGTGATTTGATTTCTCTTGCTTTGCTATGTCTAATTAAGGTTTTACAAGATGCTGCAAGCCCTGGTCTGTCTCCACCCCCGGAGAACCCCCTCCTGCATGGTCACCACATGACAAAGAGACACCCCCCCTATAAAACACAGCTGCAAACTATACAGACACTTTACAGGTCTCAGAGATCATATTTACGCAGAGGTCCTGCAGCAGGGAGATTCTGAATGTCGGACCCTGTTGGTGGAATGTCATTAATCAGAGGATAATGGACAGGAAGGTGGGTGGCTGCTGATAGTTTTGGCTCATTTAAGACGGTTTTGGAAGGCTGCCAGATTGCGCGGAGAATTTTTGAAATGTTTCAAACAATACCGTCTTTACAATGTTATAAAATACTGGGGTGGCTTGAGTGGGTTTCAAACTGGCTCCTGGCCAGTAAAACCTCAGGATTCCAGTCAGCTGTAACCTGGACTCAAATGTGTGTCTGGGGTGGCTGAGGTCACCAGCACCCCTTGCACCCTCCCTCGTGTTTGCACACCACCGAAAAGCAGACGATGTCCTCGGCGCTCGAGCTTGCGCGAAGCCTTAAAGCCTCCAGCTTGTCTCTTCGTGGCTTTGCTACTGCAAATATTTCCCCTTTGTAATTCACGGAGATCCCCTTCCCTTCAAGCAAAGAAGTCGTGTTGTGTAATAGGGAAATAAAATGCTGCGTTGATGATCAGGTAGGGCTGAATCTTCCATCGCAATTCAGGTTGGAGTCCAAAATCTGTCCTGCCACAAAGGTGTGGCATGAACAATGGACAGATGCCTGCTGGGACATACAGAGTATAATGCTGCACAATGCTCCAGTAATGTGCAAAAAAGAGCCTTAACCCGAAGGAAAATCAGGTGCCGTCTGAACCACGGGTGTAATTCACACGCACTGGCGTAAATAACTGCACCCCGTGTATGATAAGCAAGGCCACAACCAGAATGATAGGGTTTGTAAATAATTATTGGGCTCGTTTCTGTTGGGTACCACTTGATCGTCCAAAGAAGTGAACTAATTGTATTCATATGAACAAATGCTGTAAGTCACAGACCAGGCTCTTTATTCTTATCCACAGGAGGTAGTCACACTTTCATTAAAATTAGGGAAACTTTTCTGGGCTCTCTTGAGAGCTATAACACTGAAGTCTTTCAGCTTTTTAAGAGTAAAAGTTTCCCATGCTGGTAAAAGTGATATTATTTAATTTTATTAATTTAATATTTTTTGTTTTAATCTTATTTTAGTAAAATATCATCCTGATTTTTTTTATTATTTTTGTTACAGAAAATGATTCCATTTCCAAATGAGACACAGTTCAGAAGACTTTATTTATAGGAAAGTAAAACCTAAACCTGAAGCTATCTTTCCTCCCTTCTGTTTCCATAAACATGATTTCTCCCAATAGAAAAAACAGTAGAAGTAACTTGTCATAATATCATTCATCAAAAGGAGTCTGATAATCCCAGACACTTGAAGCCACGTTTGCAAGCAAAACACACTAAATGGAAACAGAACATTCTAAGAATTAACCAGTTTGCATTGCTTATCCTTCCTATGTTTTAAAAAAAAAAGACTGTCATGTTGTAAGGCTCTCGGTATGTTACGATGCCTTCTTTGCACTGTAAATCTACAGCAGCAAAATAATTAACTATGGAAGCACAACGCTGTCATTCCAGCCTCACCTATGTGACAGTACATAAGGGAAATTCCACATCTGGAGAAGGAGTTTTGCTTTTCTTCAAGACAGAACCAGCCTCCTCAACAAGCCCATCTTCTTGCCAAGGCCCTCCTTCTCTCTCCATGTGACTGTGTAGTGGCTTATTTATTGCTTGAGCACATGGCAAATGTCAGGGACACACTCGCCCTTTTTCAGCAGATTTTGATTGATAAGTGAAATAAAACCCGCTGTAATCAAAGAAACTAAAAGCCATCAGCAGTCACAATGGTGAGGACTAACAAGCACCCACTAGTGTCCAAATAAAATAAACAGATATAAAAGCGAATTAGGCAAGACGGTATTCTAAATGCTACTGTCCAATTCCTTGCTCGGAGTCAGATGTATGCTTTCATAATTTAAGAGCTCAGTCTTCCTAGATGGCTTTGCATGGCGTTGGCACTGGTTTGTATGGTATGTGGACTCCTTTCCCTGCGCACAGATTCCGCAGCCACTAGCACAAGCCTTCACACACACAGTCTAGCACACGCTCACGTAGGAATGAATGGTATTCACCCTACTCCGAGCACGACATTTTAGTTTTGATAATTTTGTAGGGCTCAAGTACTTGGAGCATTTGCTGCTTCCAACTACTTGTTTCATTTCAAGAAGGTTATTTTGCACGCTTGCTTTTACTAGACAAACCTCAGGAGCAAACCACCATTATTTTAGGCTTCTCTTTCACAAAAGGTGATCACACCAGTTAAGGGTTGAAATCCTTTTGGAGGTCTGAAGAAATAGGAGGGAAGTAGAAAAGAAGGGGGCTCACTAAGTGTGTGTCTCTGGTGAATAGCTCAGGATAGCTCCACTCCTGTTGCCTGGCCAAATGGCTTAAACAACAGACGTTAACAGTAAACCTGCATTTCTCTTCAGCTTTAAAATTGCCAAGGCAGTTTTTCTGATATACCTACAGTGTATCTCAGCCCTAAAAGCCTCAGGCACACTTCATTAGCTTTGCAACGACTGCTGCACGTCTCTGAAGTTATGAAGTCTTTTTGTTAATAAAAATTATACTGTGATTATATAGTAGCTTAAAAGGCAGTAACGTTAGAAGTCTTTTCAATATTCCCATAATACTAAAATAAAATGTATGTTATTTTGAATTCCCAGAAATATAATCTTTTCTTGGAAGTAAACTCATGGTATATAATCGCCTGCTCCTCCCTGCCGGTGAATGCACTCCCACCTCTGATTCACATTTATGTTGTGAGTGGCTTTTAATGACAGAACAGGGGAATATATTGTGGTTTCACACATACACAGATTTTACGGTCACTTATTCCTAACTAGGAGATAGAGAGACATAGCAGAGAAGTATTCTTTCTTTCTTCCAAGGTACTCCACCTCCGAGTACAGTAGGTGGTTCCGTGTATTGTAATGTAATATCTTGGAACCAGTTTTATATCGAGAAGGAGAAAGATAAAACAAATAATCCCAAGGGCTAGATGATGGGAAATTGTTTTAGGAGAATTCATTTCAGCCCTGATACCTGTGATTTGGGGTAACTGAACACTTGGTTTATTGCCTCACCACAACAATCCATCGAATTACCTCTCTTTCACTGCTCAGTGGGCCTGAATGCCATGATGCTATCTCATTTCAGTGTGTGTGCGAGTGTATAACCAACAAGCTGGTTTATTAAAAGCAAATTAGCCTGCATGTTCCTGTGCCGGGCAAATCCTTCCCTGGATGGACCCCACCGGAGAGCAATGCAGCTGTCTAAGAGTCTTTGGAAATGGAAATAGATGTTTGCGGGCCTAGCTTAATTAGCCAGATTGTAGATAGCTTAAATTCAAGGAGGTGAATATTATCTTAGTTCACCTTCCCTTTGCAGTACTTGGTGGTAGTTGGAAGCCTATTTCAGACTTGAAATAAGCATGGTTTTATTCTGTCTTTCTCTAAGCTGATGTATGAAAGGTAGCGACTTCAATGTACGATCTACATCCTATCAAGCTGTAAGGGCTGTTCTTCTGCATAGAGTTTTTGTGCATATAATGCCTTATTGTGGAAAGTCCTGCTTTCTGTAGTAGCATCAGCTCGTTTCAGCCATGGGATGGGTAACACAGAAGCAATATGGCAATGACAAGCTAGTAGAAGTAGAGAGAAGATAATCAATGAGTAGACAAGAAACCTGGACTTTCCAAATACTGATCCCACTTAGCAAATCTTTTCAATGGCTCTATAAAATTTGGGTAATGATGCTTTCACCTGGTTTCTAGAGGAGTTGAAGTAAATTCAGCACTGTGCAAGGTGGCTGGGACCTATGGATACCATGCGGAGACTATCCTGTAGCGGTGCAAAATGTCCAGGCCTGGACATTCCTTCTTGTGTATTTTAATTTTCCAACTTTACACAAAGGTGTTTAGCCTTTCTGCTATTCATTAGAAGCAATAAAGCAATAAAGCTTATGGTTTTCTATGGGCAGTGGACTTAAAGTACATGACTAGTGTTAGGTGTATATTTAAGTGCTTTATGTGTGAAAGCTCATTGACTAAACTTTAGCCTTATTATGTGCCTCATTTTACACAGCCAAATTTGAAAAGATTGGTCTAAATATATTTTCGAGTCACTTAAGTCTCTTCTTTCCATGCCCTCCCTGACATTACTATTTTACAGGAATTTGCCTTTAAAAAGGCAATGCAAAATGTATTTTTGAAGTAAACACTACCTAATTTGGCGCGGCTTTTGATTGGCATTTCAGATTTTTTTTTTTTTTTTTTTTAACCAGGATATTAGTAGCTCCTTTACAAGCTGCAAAAATAAACAAGAAAAAGTAAATGCAAGCCTTTGTTTGGGAAATTTTTTCTTTTTTCTTTGGGTTTCCATCTGAATGTATTCGGCTGTCTGGGGTGAATCAAGGCTGATCCTGGTGCAAAACTATTCTCCAACAGATAGCCAAGCTGCTTGAACAAATGGTTCGTGTTAGCTAGAGAAAGACACTGAATCTAAACCATGTGCTTCTGGGTCTTGTGGTTTCAAATTGAACCACAAACACTCAGGCAAGCTGTCAGTCTCTATTCACAATTTCAACCAACCTTGCAGAAAAAAAGGGGGGGTCTTTGCCCACCAATCATGTTTTTAACCCTTATGTGATTAGTGGGGTGGCTTTAATGCTTTGCATTAGAGAGGCATGCTGTTTCTTAGAAGAAGAAGTAAGTAGACTGACGACCGGGGAAAGAAAGACAGACAAACATTTGATGCAATGGGAATGAAAATAAAGATGTTTAGAATCCTACAAGGTAGGGCTCGAAGGGATCTCAAGAAATTATCCAGTCCAAAACCTTTCCAAGAGGCAAGATCATACAAAACCAGCCATCCCTGGCATTTTTTACAGAAGAACTACTTTATAAAATGCTAGATTTTTTTACCACTCTCAGTAAGCAGCTGTGAAAGTGCCGAAAGTCACCTGTGAGAGGGAGTGTGGGACATTCTGCATCAGCGGAATGTGCTGCTACCACCTATGCTAAAGAAATAACCACTGGGGGCTTGGGCTGCGTTTACTGCTCTGGACCAGAACACTAAGGTATGGGGTTTGAAGCAAATGTCCTGTTTGCTCCCACTTACTATTTGTTGGTTTAGATCACACAGCAGTGAGCTTAGAGGATGCCATAGCCTTTACTCCT
The DNA here is from genome assembly GCF_929443795.1 of Astur gentilis. Lineage (NCBI taxonomy): Eukaryota > Metazoa > Chordata > Aves > Accipitriformes > Accipitridae > Astur > Astur gentilis. The sequence goes on from NC_064889.1 coordinate 38,870,060, forward strand.
TCCGTTCCCGTTGCTTTGTCAAAAAAAGTCAGAGTACCACGTAACAGCACGCACAATCCCAGCCTTTGAGACAGCTAAGCCAAGAAATCCAAGGGAGACATCTAAGAGAAGATGCCTGTGTATGTTGGAGGACATTATGTGAGGCAGCTATTTGCAGGTTCTCTCTGGGTTTTTTCCAGCATATAGGTGACTTATGTGCAAGGAAAGAACTGCTTGTTCAGGAACTGAAGCTGCTGGGGAAAACACATGGGGACAAGCTGCATTTATGTTCCAGGAATCCCGCTGGGTAAAACCCTGCTGCAGAGAGTTCAGACACACCTGGTTGCAAGCCCAAAATGGAAATGTGCAAGAGTTGAATATTTTGTGAGGACATGTTCTATAACAGCATTGTTTGGGGGGCTAAAAAAAACCCCCTTGCTGTAAGGCCTTTGTAAATCTATATCTCCCACCTCAGCACTCTTGAAATACCATAAGAATGTTTGCTCCTACACTGCTGTATCGTATTTGGGACTGCTTAGAGGACTGAAGGTTAAAGAAGGAAAAAAGAGGTAAGGGTTAGAATTTGTAACTTTGAACCTCATTAGTGTTTTACATGTTAAAATGAGTTGCAATCTCCTTCATCCTTGCTCTTTATTTCCCTATCTACACAATGAGATAGCATGATTGAGATCTTCTCAGGAAGCCTACTAAAATTGTAATGAATCAGTTTGTACACAAAATCTTCTCATGCCGTCCTTTTAATTTAGAATGAAAAAGCTATTTTTTATTTAGAAAGAAGTTTCAATGCAAATTTTATCCAATTTCACTTCAGTGGAACAGGACTGATTTCAGCAGCTGAGGATTTACCCCAGTATTGAATGGGAGAAATAATGTCAGTGTAAACTGATAGTTTTAAGTATTAAAGAAGGACTTCATGAAGATATGAGACTAGCTCCTATGTTGTAAGAAACTTAAGCAATTGAGCCTACTGAGGGTGAGCAGAATTGGGTATATTGGGCAGATAAGTATGTTTGGAAGAAACTAAGATTGCTGGTTTGCCAACCAATCTGCTTACTGGACAAAGTTGCCTTTGTTAAAGAGGTTATTCCCATTACTACTTTTTCACTAGGAGACACCATTAATGACAGTCTTAAGGAATTACTCCTTATTATATTGATTTCTTATAGCACGACTGTTACACAGTCACAAGGCGGTGAGTGTGCTTGGGACAAGTCTGTGGCAGACCCCGCTCAGCACCCTCTGAGGAGCTCCTGGAGGTACTGTGCCCTCCTTGTGCACCTTTTAGGGGTGCTTTTAGGGATGTAAATGGAGAAAGTGGCTCGGGGGGGATAAATTGGGACCAAATTCCATAATTTCTGATATCACCTCAAGGTTTTTCACCAACAGTCCTGAAAGATCCTCTATGTTTTAGTACCAGTCAGAAGGGAGGAGAATGGGACCTGCTTTAGTGTGGGACAATAGAAGAATGTTGTTCACCTTCTCACAGCACATCGTACACCTCCCTTATGGATATTTAGTGACGGGCTAACTGATTCTGAGGGGTGTCTGGTCAGGGCTTCAACCCATTAGGTTCCTCCCTTCATTGCCATTGCCTCCACTTCTAATTTGGAGAACTCTGTTGAATCCAAACTCAACTTCGTGCAACCAAATATAGTTCTGGATTAACACTGCTGCAGTCCAGAGCTACCTCAGACTGACACTGCTATAAATGAGTGCTATAACTCTTTAAAAAACAACCCTTTCCAACACTGCATGAAGGTTACATGATCCCCTACTTAATATGCACATGAACTGGGATGCCACAAACTTCCCTGGGGTTTCCTGAGGGCTGAAGTAAAACTTAATTATACCAATTGGTTAGACAGACTGTTAAAACTTTTGTTTCACATACACTTTTTATTCCCTCTTCTCCATCTTTTCCCATTTGCCAAAACCTCCTGAAGAGAAAATAGAGATTATTTTACTTTTTACCTTAAAGGGCTCCTTGTGTGCATTTGCCTTATTAAATAACTGCCAGAATATCTAATATTCCATGGACAGCACTGATGAAAATGAAGCATAACATTGGTCAAATGAGCAAGTTTCATGTATAGCATTGTCCCTAATTTGGTCTCCAGCCAATGAAAATTCTGTACCGTGCATCTGTTGGCTATAAATGAGTCTTTGCATTTAAAAAGGTCTTAGAAAAGAGAGGATTTCTCTTTTTTTGTCACTATTGTTTTGAGCATAAACATGACCCATTCATTTATGCCTCCCTGAGCTTTTTGTCAGCCAAACTTCAGTCGTCTTTCATCTGTCCCTGCGTAGGGCTGTCTTCTTTCTCTCCTTGATGCTGTTACTTTTGCCTGTCATGCACAGAGAATGCAGCACATGTTGGGTACAGCAGAGCTAAGTTCGGCAACAGATATTATTACTGATCACAACAGCCTCTAATCTTTACCAGTTCAGAAACAGTAGAGGGAAATGTAGTTCTTACTATCTACAGTAAATCTGGTAAGTCTAAGGCGGAAATATGGAGCTTCAGCGTCTTCAGAGCGGCCAGCCAAATATCCGAAATGCCTGTATGCATCTGGCTGAAGTGCACTCTGCAGATTGATGCATCATTAAGTTCTCCTTTAATGATTTAAAGGGGAAAAGGCCTTTTGCTGGATTTCCACAGAAGGTTAATTTTCCCTTTTCTGGCAGATCTGCAAGGCCCTTAATGGTGTATGGAAGGAAACGGTGCTACCTTTCTACACAGACTTTTCTGTAGTTAGGCCACTAATGTGAGGACCACCATATTCTTATGTTTTACCTATAAGAAATTAAACACCAGCCATTAATATGTTACCTACTGACGGCAGCTCAATTCCTTTCCTGTAGGTTTGCCAGTTGTTAACTAGGAGGTTCCATTCCCTGACTTCAGACAGGGATTTCTTCCTCCATGGTAAAACATCACCTACCTGAGGCACCAGGATCTTGTTCAGCATTTCGGTCCAGAAACAGCAAACACAATCTAGCTGTGGCAAGCAGGGGGAAAACTGGAATGCCAAGGGCAGGCTGGGAATCCAAACCACGATCTGCTGGAAATAAGGCTGGTTCCTGGAGAAGCCAAGAATTTCCACCCTGTTTGTTTGAAAAGATTTCACTTGTCTGTGAATACGGACAGGCTTGAATACAGAGCTCCAGACCTCTTAACAGCCTCACTGCAAATCATGTTAAACTTCATATCGCATATGGATCGTGAGTTTAAAATAGTTTTTCTCCGAGTCCACCACTATTAGTACAGTGAGCTGGATTCCTTTCAGGCTTTAAGAAATCATTTCTGGTAATTAGGTTAGGAATTCTGTTCAGAGATGGGGATACCAAAAAGCCTGGAGAAGCTGGAACAGTGATAATGTTATACTAGATGAGAAGACATCTCCAAACCTTTTCAACAGTCCTCTGCATCCAAAAATGTTTTAATTTACTGTCATTTGCCTTTGCCTCATTCCGCAGTTGCTCTTATGCAGCCAGAAACCTTGTATCCCAGACAAGTGAAACATCTCTCTTTTTTTTCCATTTCTTTTCCTCTTCAGTTTCTAAATGAATTCCCACCAGTTTCCAGAGCTTATATCACACTTGCAGCCACCTAGCAGATATGAAATCTAAACCAGGTCTCTCTTTTTGTAGAGTAGTGGTGAAACGAATTACCCATTCAGAAGAAAATGACCCATTAAAAGAAAATTGGACATACAACTGGGAAGAATCCATCCGTATGCAATTGTCAGCATTGCATGTTAATACTCATATCAGCATGCTGAGCGGGGCTGGAGAATCATACTTAAATTAACATACCAGAGTAACAGTGGGTGTTCAATAAACAGGATTGAGGATTTGAACTAAACATTTCAAAAAACTGTTCAAAGCTAGATTAATCAAGAATATACTTTGAAATGCACAGCTGAAATTTGGTATTCATTTGAAAAGTTTTAATTAGTCAAAACAATAGCGATTATAACTATTTTTAATAATTAATATAATTATTGTGAACTTTATTCCAGTAAAAAATGATTGATACAACATTTCTATTGGGGTTAAATAGGTTATCTGAGGCTTAAACAAATGAGCAGAGATGGGAAAATGTGTTTTAATAAATTTTGATCTTGCATTAAATTTATGCACTAAAAAACTTTACTTAGAGAACCAAACTGATTCAGAAAGATTGGAAATATGAATGTGACACATTTTACTGCACTCTGAGTAATTTTCCATGGAAAAAAAAAAAATGAGGGTTTCTTTAATTTAAAAGTAATGTACTTTGTTATCCTTGATTGCTGGAAAGAAAGTCAGGTCTTGGACTGGTACAGAACCACACTGCCTAGCTGAAGACTACAAAGAGGAATTTTAAAAATGGATGGGGGCTTTATTTCTAGAATGTGGCTTTCTGGAATAGTGTGAGTTTTATCAGGCTGTAGCAAAACCAAAGCAAGAGAGATGCCAAACAGGATCGAATATGTTGCTGGAATCAAGAAATCTGCTTGGGGTATCTCTTACCTCAAGGGCCATGGGTTCCCTATGTATTTCTTTCTGTAGTACAGTCCTTCTCTAAGTTAACTTTCTAAAGGACAGCATGAAACTGAAAGTCATCTCCAAGACAGCAAAATATCTTGCTATTATCCTGATCTCAGTTTCAAGTGGACAGAATTCAAATTGCATACGCACAGATAAAAATAATTCCCCATATTTTGAAAAAGAGAGAAACAAAAAATGAGATAAAAGTAAGTTTAAAAAGAGTCTGAGATGGGAGCTCTTTTAGGGGAAAAAGAAACCACAACAACAAAACCAAAATATTTTACCAAAGTTTAGGTAGGTAGAAATGTTCAGACCCAGGTGTAAAAATGTCATTTTTTGCTGTCGAATGAAAGCCTGCCTCTTCCCTCCCTTTGCTAAAATTGCTCAGCAATTGTTACAAGGAGCTAGTAATGGGTCTTACCCAAAATTCAAGGTATCAAATCCTCTAAGCATTCAGAGGGCAAAGAGAATTTAGAAACCATTCAATTTCAATCTCACAAATAGTCCCTTTCCCATAGGGTTTCCACCAAACCAGGCAGCACAAGTACAATACAAAACTCTATTTCCAGCTCTACTTAGAATGAATTATTTTCTTTCTTTGCATAGGTTCCTGTCTCTTGGCTAATGGTGTATTTTGATTATAAACTATTCTGGACTGACATCCTCTCTATGTGTATACATACATATATACAAATCTCCATACATGTGCTTATATTTTTACATGCACTGCCAGCAGTCCTTCAGTTTTGATTAAGCTTGTAAATGCAACCCTATTCTACTAAAAATTAAATCCTGAATATAAATAATCTCCAAACTGAACCTAAGTCTCCTCTAGATTCAACATGGAGATGACAAAAATGATAAATAACAGAATACATTCACAGCTTTGCAGATTAGTTTTCCACATGATGTGCTGGGGGTCTCCAAATTTAGAATAGTTATACCTCTGGTATATTATTGCCCCACAGATGGCAGTGAGAGAATTAACCCCTTTAATCTGGGTGAGAAATGAAGATTCAAACCAAGAATGATTCTAGGTGGGGTTTAGGAGTCAAAAATGAAAGTGACTGTGCAGTGTGAAAAATGACATTTATATACTCTACCTAGAGATATTTTTTTTTTTTTCCACTATGGAACTGTTTAAGTTTACTTTTTTTTTTTTTTTTTAACTACAGCCATGGGAAGCATTTTAGGACGTTTTGTACACCTGCTAGCTCCATTTCATTTGTTTAAACACATTTTATAACTGCAGTTTATATATTTTTCCAAGAAAATAAAAATGCTAAAAATATAATGTGGTGTTTGGGAGAATGTAGGTGGGGGATTGGAAGGAACAAGAGGGCCTCATCTTGGCATATGTTCCACTTTATGCCAACTGCAGCACATTCATCATTAACATACTGGATGGGGATTACCTCTATACACTCATTCTCACTCACACACACATTTCCCCTTTGCACCAAAGAGCAAAATTGTATATGGGACACAATAGACCTATTGGGCATGGGTGCTGCTTTATTGCTAATTACAGTGTTTGCTTCGCCAAGGTGTTACTGCTATTAGCCTTGAAGCAATTTTCTGCTCCATTGGTAGGATATGCCTCAGCCCTTTTGGTGCAGTCATTGTTTTGGAGCATAGCCAGCAAGAAAGGATTTCTATACATTAAATGTTGTAGTATTCACCCCATGGAAAAGTCTTTGCAGGGAGACCTAACTGGACCTCTGAGAAGATCTTGAGATTACTTTCTAACAAAGGTTCTGTGATATTCTTGTCCTTTAAATGTTTTCATTTTCACTAGCTTTACTGCCACTCTGTTTATCAGATTCTGTGTTTGAAGCAGTGTTTCATTGTTCAGCTACAATACAGTCTATGTTGTTACTCATGGCAAACAAATAAGAAGAAAGATGTTTTAGTCCCTGGCCTTCTACTCTTCCTGAGAACAAAGAGTTTGGAAAGACATTTTTCAGAAATGCTGGCACCACCTAAGAGCTAATGTGTGTCTATCCGACGCCTTTTTTCTGATTATAGAAAAGCAAAGGAGCTTTGGATCCTTTATCAAGTCCCCTGTTGTCACAAGGAGGACATTATCTTTCATAAATTTCATTTCAACAGTGCAATGCTTATGATTTGTTTCCAGACATAACCTCCATTTTACAAAGGGAAGAACAGTAAGCATCGTCACTGAAATACCTTATTTAAGGTCTTGAAATGAACTATTATACGTCTTGGGATTGAGAGACACACCACCCCCCAACCTCTGTCTGCTGGGCTAAGCAGCACCCATGCTAGACTGGCAATAAATAATGAACCTGTTTCTGTTCTAAGCTCTAGAAAAGGGAATGGTCGGAGTTACTTGAAGTTTCATGGACCATTTTCGACCTACCTATCTTTCAATATGAAAAAGCTTCCTGACCACTGCATCTGTGACTTAAACAATTACATCATCTCACCACAGAACATGTTCCCTGGCACAAAGAGATCTTTTTCCTTCTGAGGGAGTTGGTGTTCTTCGACTCAGGCTCTTGACTAAACTAGCCAGCATGATTCACATCTGCCAAACGACACATTAGCATAATGCATAAAGAGAGGGAGTCTCCATTCCCAACTAACACTGATTTAGCTTGGCATTAAGTATTCCCTCCCTTAAGCTCCCTTCCCCCCGTAAAAGAAATTCTTGACCTTTGATTTTCTTTTCAGTTTTCACCCTCCAGAATACATGTGCTCTTCCCATACTGACCCTCCTCTCTTCTATGAATGATGGGAGAGGTCTCTCACCTCCTAACCTAATCACATCTGAGTCTTCTCCTCCAGTTGCCACTAAGGTGAGAGATAACGAAATAAAAAAAAAAAAAAAAAAAGAACCCAAACCAAACAAGAGCATGTTTTGCCTTCTGTATTTGAAGAGGAAAAAGAATAGCCTCAAGACAAGAAGACTCCCTTATGGCCAAGGCGACTGACAAATTCTTGTGGTTTTCTCCAAAAGTCAAACCAAAATCCAACCGCCAGCCAAGCTGAGTTCTGGCAATCTTGCATTGCCTGGAAATGAGCGCAATCGTATCCTAATAGCTATTTGGATAATTGTCCGTATGAGCGATCTGCCAACCAATGTTGGAAACAAGTCTTTATTACAAATATAGCATGAAGTCTAATCTGGAATACATTAAAATGTTATTTCTGTAGCTGCCTTTTCCCAAACTTTAAATAATGGCTAAACCATTTATCAGCTTTTGAGGAGAAAGGTTGTGTATACTGTACTTTCAGAGCAGAGATGAAAAAAAAAGTCTTCATAAAAAATATTCTCTACATAAACTCCGTAATTTCTGGTCCCCTGTACATTGCTAAAAATTATTACAAACCCAGTTTAGATTTGCTGAAAGGGGCATGGCATGAACATAATATAATAACCAAACTGTCTTTCTAGGCACCTGCTACAGACTTCTACTGATATCACTAGAAGCTGCAAGTGGTCAAAGCAGCCAGACCCACCCAAGTTTTGTAGACTATATGTAAATAATACACAACGCTTAATAAGACATGCCTGAACAACCCACAGTGCACAGCCTATCGTCAGCAATGTTAACATGACGGCTCACTAAGGTTATGGGCATTGTATAAGGAGTATCATTATTGCCTTGTTATCCACTTGACTTTATGAGACCCAATACGCATGCAGTTTCTACTTGTACACAGTTCAGGAAGCTGTTTTATCCTTAGGTCTCATTCGATACCTACATGAGTTCTCCATCTTGGAGAACATGGTTGGACTAGATGATCTTTAAAGGTCCCTCCCAATCCAAACCATTCTATAATTCCATGATCTTTGTCACCGTCTTCTGAAGATAATATCTCAGATGGGGCTGAGTCACTCCCTAGAAATATCTGACTTTCCCTAGGCACTGCTGAGATGGTCAAGGTGGACATAGTTTTGACGGTTGAAGGTAGCTGGGATGAATCCCACATCCACACAGCCCTGAGTTAGGTGAGGTAACTCTAAGTCTTGTAAGCTTAATGTTATGCGATAGTAGTTAAGGCACACAGAACAATCCCTAGCACCATGATTTGGAGAAAATATCAAAATATAGTTTTTATACATAAACCTGAATGGCATCTCAGGCATCAGCGCCCTTATAAGACCATAGCAGGTCTAAACTTTTTTTAATTGGTGTGCTCTCCTGTAGCTCAAGAAGAGTATTCTGTGTTTGATGGATGTGCTGGGACTGCCATATTTCAGTCCCTCCATTTCTCTGCCTTCTTTTTTTTCTTCTTGTTATATCTATTAAAGTGATTTATGACTTTTTCATTGTTCTGCCTGGAGCTTGGCCAACTCTTGAGATCAAAATCCAAAAAATTCTCCTCAACAAAACATTAGGGTGACCAGAATGAAACAGGACCTGTGGAAAAGATTTGAATTGTGGGAAAGGAAATAACCCCATCTCCATGGAAACGCATTCACGTTTTCCAGTTACTCCTGAATAAATGAAGTTTGTGTTCTCTAATTCCTAGACTCCAATTGGAAGCACACCTAGCCTTAAAGTACCTGGGAATACTGTTAAAAACATCAAGGTTTCTCTGAGTAGCATTGCAGTTTCACAGCAATGCTTTTTCTTCTTTTTTTTAACTTTTTTTTTTTTTCTTCAGGAAATCACCATCCGAGTTCTTCAGAAAATGTCTGCAAAACACACACAATCCACAAGGTGCTTTTAAGAATTAGCTGCAGTGGCTAAGTTTCTACTCTAGACTTGCAAGACCTCCTAATTCCTTAAGAATTGCTCTAGTAGTCAGTAATACTTAACAAGCCCCACGTGTGTGACATTATTAAAAAAATACTTAAAGCCTTCAAGCTCGAATTTACATAATATGAGCATCTAGCCAAGTATTTCACTCAATTTCTCCTTCACAAGACTTTACTGTCTCTCCTCGGCAGTCACGGTGCAGGAAGACACCATGCTGTTTGATTTTTGCATATATAGTTAAAACAAACTCAGCACCTGCCCTGGACTGTTGTAGGCTTGCAACTGGTTTCAGACCATGTAATGTTGCAACAAACCAGGGAGGCGAGATGCCCGCTATCCCATATCATCGCCCACACAGGTGCGGTTGTAGACGTCTTGAGGCTCCATGGCATTCCCACTGTACAGCGGTAGCTAAAATCCAGGCTGGGATCAGTGTGAACTTGCAGGTTTCATCTGGTGGAATTATTCCTGATTTTCCGCAGCAGGCCATGGAAATAAATATAACCAAATATATATGTATATGTATAATCAAGTATCTATGGTGGAGGTTAGTTATTTCAGTGTGTCATCTCAGAACCAGGATCAATTCTTACTGGGTTCAGGCTGAAATTTATCATTATTAGCAGTATGTATTGATTTTAATTGCTCATGGCTTTGAAGACATGGGTGCTGCTTTATGGTATTGTTTGGTTCCCTTAGCATAAACTAAGACATCTAATTTTAATGTTTTCAGTCTCCCACGTAAGAGCCCCCTTTGCACAGCTAGTCCACATTCCCCACTTCTCAGCAAGCACCTTTTTTTCCCAAAGCTGCCGACCTTCCCAAGACTCGTTTACAAGAGGAAAAGAAAAACTGAGTTTCAGAACTTTTGAGAGGAAGGCAGCTCTTTACTGTTTCCTTACAGAGGCGAACTGGTACCTGCAAATCCACGGATACGCAGGGAAATTCCTGCAGATGCCTGGAATATTTAGCCCACATGTACAGCTTTCCCAGCCTGACACGGAGCAGTGCTCTCGGCAGCCGCCCCGGGGACGGATCGGCAGCACGGGACGGCTGTACCCGAACCCGTGTGGCTCAGGGTCCCGAGAGACTCTGCTCTAAACACACGAGCAGGGGTTGTCAGCTCCTCTGGCAGTTTTCAGGGTTTTTTTTTCCTTTCTACTGTCATGCTGGCGGGTTCTGGCTGGCCATCACCCCGTAAGTAAACCACCAGAGACCTCACATATAGGGCGTAGCAAACCACTGAAGTGCATGATCTTTCCTCTTGTCTTTGGTCAGGGTGCAGAATTTTTGTCCCATGTCCCCGTCTCTCCATGCACTCCCCTCGAAGAGAATGAACTTACAAAAAGAGGAAAGAAGCCTAGAGTCCCTTTTGCTGACCGTAAGCTGGAAGGTTTTGTATCCCTTTTCCACTCCCCAGTACCTTTTGTTCCCAAGTGTGTTTATTTTAATGTTTCTGTATAAAATTAATGCTTGTGAAAAAGAAGGGATTACTAGAACTACCTGCTGGAGCCAGGATTGGTGGAGGTAGACTGTACAGGATTTTTTCTTAAGTGGCTTTGCCTGCATGCCTAGGTTTTCAGTTGCTGTGCTCTCTATATTTGAATTTGGCATTCACCGCATTGCAAAAAAACAGATTTACCAATGCAATTTTCATTGCTGACCTGCAACAACCTTTGTTACTCGGCATACCTCCCTGAGCAGAGAAAGGCTCTTACCCACACGTGGCCATGTCCAAATCCCATATAGCTTTTTAGTGACATTTAACTGTGATAAAGATGAGACCCTCTGAATTAATTTTAAATTAACATCTAAACAGATCTGTGAACCTTTGTCCTTAAGAGTTGCTTGTACCACCAGTGATCCTCCATCTCCAAGCTTCTTTTTGATTTATGGCAAAGGGACCTTTATTTTTAGTGCAAAATTAGGAACTTCCTTTTGTTCTGTGCTCTCACCTGTTAGCCATGCCCAAGTTAATGAAAAGAAAGAACATAATCCTTAAATTCTGTGAAAATAATGGTTCTGTTCTGCCACAGAATTCTTTTCTGAGCTTCAGTAAATAACTTTCAGCCTTATATGTCCTAGTATCAATCTGTAAGTCATGAAGTAAAGATATGGTTCACTTCCCTGACGAGGCTGTGAGGTCCCTACTCTATAGCAGGGATCCCACAGGTGGATTTACAGACAAGCATGTATAATAATCTAAAATGCAAACCCTCTTATACTTAGTGGATACGATAGGATGCCATCGTTAAAACCCTACTGTGGGCCACATTCTGGCCCATGGACAAACCTTTTTAAAATCACAGTCTTGTATATTACCAGAATAGAGAATGTATAAACAATGTGATTTTACCAGGAAGATTTTCAGGGATGCTCAGCATGTGCCTTCCCTGTAGATTGGTGGACGCTAGGGCTGCTTAGCGCTGTGAGCCAAGTCATTTGGGGGTCCCCATACAGAAGTGCTTAAGATTAGACCTCTAACCTTGCAATCCTGGCTGAGTCCTGCTGACATTTTTCACTGTCATGGGCCTATCGACTATGTTTGTTTTGCATTGCTATGAATGGCGTAGCTGACACTTTCATCCTTGCAATGCTTTTTTGGCAGTTTCTGCAAAAGCTTTAAAATGGATTCAACAGAGATGAATTGTCCCTGGCTGCACAAGCGAACAGGTAGAAGGTGTTTGGTCTTCTTTCACTGTTACACTAGACTCGCAAAGACCCAATAGCTGCGTGGATCAATAACCCCTGTGTTTTCAGTCCATGCTTATTAAAGGTGGTGCATGGAAAAAAAATAAGAAACTTTCTCTATTTATATCTGGAACTTAATGAAGTGAAATTATCACAGCCGACAGGCGCTAGTGTTGTAATTCAGAGACATGGCTTGGCTTAGAGGGATCTGCAGGCTGTTTTTATTCCAAATAATAAAAAAAAAAAGAGTGAAACCTAATCCTCTAATCAGTTCCAATTTACATATTCACGGGTCTTATTTCCAGCCTGCTGGAAGAAAAAAAAGATAGTGTTGGAGTCACGAAGCGATTATTTGATTAAGTAATTATTAATCCCAGAGTGCTCTGATTAATTCCAAGCAAGTTAAACAAACGTATTGGAGCTGGGCTGGTCACCTTCACGCCATTGTAACATGTAGGGGCAAAACTTGTGTAGATATATTTTTACCTGCTCTACACTGAGGAGTTTTGTTCACTGAAGGTCTCCCATTCACTTCCCAAGGGGTTAATACTCCGCTAAATGAAGTGTTACAAATTTGAATTTTATCTGTGGCTAACTGCAATACCAAATGCTGATCTTTATTTTCAGCCTGGAAACTCCATACTGGATCTGTGCACAATTCATTTTTTTACATGTTTAAATAAATTTAAAAAAAAAAAGGGGGGGGGGGGGGGGTAGAGAATAAAAACCCTGAATGTATTTTATAACAACTTTTTACCAACTGCCTTGAATCTATCATGTGGGTAATGTTGTATCTGAGACGGCCTTGAAGCAGAGTATATCCACTGATTTCAAGAGAGTTGAGATACACACTCCAAAATATTATTTTTCTTCTAAAAAAAAAAGAACACTGAGAGGAAACAAGCCTGGTACTTACTTTTGCTGGTAGTATTGGGGTTTATGTATTTTATTCTAACATGATAAAACTTCTTGTAGTTGGCCACTGTATTTCTTCAGACACACACACACACACAAAATGCTTCCTCAAATTCACTATGCTGTTCACTTCAGCTTAAAAGCTGCCCTTCAGACCAGGCCTTTCTCAGTCCAAACTGAAAAAAACCAGAAAGGTGATGTATAATAACCTCACAATAAATAAACCTGAAGTATACTGCATCAAAGGAAAAGGTGAGAGGCACAGTATGGCACACCATACCAAAAAACAGCTTGTCAACATCTTGTTGCTATGACTGAAGTCAATTTATGCCACATGGATATGTTGTACTAAAAAGCAGAGTTAGTTGAATGTCTCAGAGGTTCTAACAATGCTGATAAAAGCACTAAGTTACTGACTAGGGACAGAAGAAAGCAATTAGACTTCAACATGGTGGTTGTGTGTCAGATCAATAGATTATGGAATTGTATTTGTTATTCATTGTCCATTATTTTACTGCTTAACCGTATCTTCTCATCTGATCCTAGGTACAGATCCATCTGGTTAACCACATTACGCAAGTGATGAATATTTGGAATCAAGAGTTTTCAAGCAATTTGGAGGCTGAGACTGGCTTCAGAATGATTTGTTAATGAAATACAGTATTCATAACAAACAATTCTTCCTGTAGGCATTGTTAACGACCCAAGTCTTTCCATCAGCATGGTCCAGCAATAATTCCTAGTAAGAAATTTCAAATCTCCTGAATAAAATGAGTTTTTAAATTCCCTTTACAATTTTTAAATCAGAAAAATGTAAATTGTCTTCACTGAAGATGGTTTTGATTTTTTTTATTCTGTTTTGGGGTTTGTTATTGCTTGTGGATTACAGTAGAGAGCTCCCAACTCACTTTAGTTTGAATATTCATCATCCCTTTTGAGGAAATCATACAGTCTGCACATTGCTGCAGTGTGAGTAAATGCTTGGTCCCAGGCAATCCTCATGGCTAAAGCTTCCTCAGTGAGTTAAAAATACTGACTAAAGCCCATTTCCTTTGATACAGGCTACTGTATTTCAGCTGAGCACATGGTGGGATGAAAAAATGTCAGATACCCCATCTGCTGGGGAATTCAGCATGGATGAACCAGCAGAGGATGAGAGCAGTGACCCAAGGCTACTTGAAATTGAAATAGCTCCTTATGAGCAATCAGAAGCAGAGTAATTATGGTAAACGACACTATGCAATGAGTGAATAATGGACACAGATCCAGCTCTTCCCTGTCTCTCAGGGTGGGATGTGAGGTTGAAACAGCTCAGCTTTTAAAGGAAGAAAATATTCAGAGGTTTCATTTGAGAAAGATGAAAGATTTTCTTTTGAGTGAAATGGAAAGTTTTGCTTCTCCTCTCTTCTAGTGACAGCTTTGCCTCAATCATTCATTTAGTATTTTAGCATCTTATAGCACTGCATTAACTAAAGGCAACCAAAATCTGCTTCCAAAGCCAAAATAATTAATTCAGATTTATTAATCAAAAAATAGCCTAACATACCTTAGGGATGACAATAAACACACAAAATCAACCTTTTCCCTGGAAAATGCTGATTTTTATTTCTCTTCAGAAAATATTTTCTTCCAAATGTTTCGAGCAGCTCTCTGTGTGACTGCTGCCTCCCACTTGAGACTTCACAAGAACACAGGGAACCTCACTCTGCTGAAGGAAATCCCTGGATTCAGGAAGGTTGCAGAGGATGTAATTTAGGGCAGACTGTAGCCACCAGTGTAATGTGCTACAAAATCTGTCTGCAACACTGTGGAGAATGTATGAGGAGGGCTGTAAGAATGTATCCAACAACCTCACTCTCTTTCAAAACTTCCCAAGTTTAAAGGAAACCGCTAGTCAATGCAGAGATCTCCAAAAACAAAATAAGTACTTAAAATGTGGTTTTATTTTTTTGTTCTGAGATCATGAAATCTTTCTGCTTCTTCAACTTGCTGTCACACTCACGAGGCACTGTCAAATCCAGTGAAGAAATCTCACTGGTGTTTGGGCTGATATTTCATCCTGAAAATGAAAGGGAAAACAGTGGACAGTTCAAATGCTTCTGAAAGCAGATCTAGAATACCATCTGCCTGCTCCAAGCTGAGCCTGGCTCAGGTCCAGAGCTGAGGCATCACACGTCTTCATGTGATCCCTGTCATACACATCCCGTGCTGGATGGGACTACCCATCATTTTCTGCAGATCTCCAAATGCAAAACTTCTTTTCTTTAGGGTTTGAAAGGATGTTTTTCAATAGGTCCCTTGACTTATTTACCATGAACCTCTCTGTGTTTCATAAGAGAATGTGGCCAAATAACACAGACACTGATTTGTAAATATTTTCCTGAAGAAGAATACGGAGCACCATGTATTTTGTTAACCACTGGGTCAGACAATTGACTGTTCAGAAACATTTGAAAGCCCCTTGAATTCTTATGAAAACTCTAGGGTTAAGCCTTGAAAAAGGCAGGTAGGACAGCCACTAATCACTTAAGTGAATGTAAGAGTTGAAAACTTCAGTAAAACGTGGGCATATGCTACCCTAAAATCTCATATAAGAACACCGTGGCAGTTGAAACATGTGCAAAGGAGGACTTGGGCAAGACAAAGCGAACCATACCAGCTTGACCACAGGTGCTCCACAGACAATTAGCAGTGTACCATCTCAGCTGATGAGATCATGGCAGCTAGCCGCTTTGAGAAATCAGATGAGAAAAGATTTATATTTGTCCGGTGCTCCTTAATGACCAGAACTGGGAGGGTTTTTTCAGCCCAGTCCCAAAGTAATGTGTATGCTTCTTTAACCTTTTTAGTTTAAAATCACCTCATACCTAATGGACCAAAAAAGAACAACTAATAATCTGAGAGGGCGGAATAGAAAATCTGTCAGCCTGAGTCAGACTATTGGACCAGCAAGCCCAGTATCCTGTCTCTGAATTGCTGTCAGTATCTGACACTTCAGGCTTAGTTGGGATAATAAAACATTTTCCTCAACCTTATGTAACATCTCGGCCTGGCAAAGAGAAGATTTAAACATTGATTGCTTTCCACTCCCCTCTGTCTCATGAATGTGAATCTGACTCTTTTCCAAAATGAACAACTCTGATGAGCTGGAATTGGTTTCTGGGCAGGATGGGAAAAGCTCCTCTCTCGTTACTCATTCCTGGATAGATCTGCTAAACCTTTGCCTCCTAAAAGGGGGACTTGAATTACGATACATAAAACTTCATCCGCAAAATTCGGGGTGCCCAAGGATACCTTTTCATGGAAGGTGGAAATGCATGTTGTAAGACTTCATGTCTAGTCACTTTATTTTTCCCCCATCATGTCTACTTCCTTTATTTTTTTATTTGTTTAAGCTCTCCATTAGTTTATTAGCTTGACAGCAGCCCAGTTAATTAGACCGTCTTCCCTCCCCCAGCATAAGTGGTATATTAGGCTCCCCAAATGCACACAAAATTTAGTGCTGCTGCTGGGGCACTTCTCAAAACAAATAAAAGATTTGCAAACCAGCCACCAAACATCCAACGTAATTAAACTGCATTTGTTACTTTTTCGGCACTCACACACAATCGAGGCCTTGTATGAAGCAAGCACTCCCCAATCAGGCTGTTTTTCTTTTGGAGGGAAGAGTGCCAGGAGTCTTACCACCCCAGGTAACATAAGATCTCAACGAGCAGCAAATGGACAGTTGCAGCCAGAGTGAACGGACTGTGGGGAGATCTATATGAATGTGAATATCTATAGAGAGAGCTATAGATATATGCAAACATGCACATACAGGGGAGTATAGTTCTTTAGGGGGAAAAAAAAAAAAAAGCAGTGGAAAGCCTCCTAGAAATTACTGCTCCATGCACAGGTATGTAAATGACTCTGGAGTCTTGCTGTCCACCACCTCAATCAATTACAAGGTTATTCAAGATAAAACAAACACCATTTCAATTAACTGCATATACAGCAGTGGTTAGAGGCACAGGCAGGGAAGAGGAAGTGGGAGGAATTTTTGGAAAATGGAACTTTTTTTCTTCTTCTTCTGTAGATATGTGCAAATAGAGGTTGCCTTGAGGTGCTGTGAGTACAGCCATGAATGTTCTTAAACCCCAACCTAAAGCCATCACGCTCTAAAAGAAAAAGAAAATGAAGACCAAAAAAAAGAAAAAAAGAAAAAAAAAAAGAGTGAGCAAAGCCTTGAAACATCTGTTTAGTTTGTACTGGCTCAAATCAACTATTTGCAAGAGCCAGTGGGAGCAGAAATCAGGACAGATGCTCCAGTATCACTGATTCTGTTGGAGACAGGACTAATGTGTCCCTCAGCAATTCTACAGTGCAGTTCTGTGCGAGTAGAGCTTTCTTATCTGTATGCATGGGAATGCTTGAAGCCTTGCAGTATTAGGACACAGCTGGATGACAGAATCTGAAAACAACCTGCAAATTTAGCAGTTGTTTGAGAAGACAGGGAAGGACGAAGGCAGGGGGACTGGACATGTAATATCAGGCGTCATTTTCCATCAGTGCCACGTACTTCTTGCCTAACACTGAGCAAACCATTTTACCCCTTTTCTTCATTTTTCACACTTCTGCGCAACAGGCAACTCTCTCAACCTTTACCTGTCTGATGCATTTACAATATGATCTTTTCAGTCCGCCAGCAGTGTTCTACTCAACAGAGGCTTCATTCTCATTCGGGTATGCGTGTGCCATTGGACTATAAATCAGGTACTCTGATCATAATACATCATGTTCTACATGACCAGAGGCATCCGGTCTCCAAGGACATGGCTGTTTGAAAACAGGGCACATAATGTCTGGCACATTATTGATCAAATGAAATTTCATTCTCTATCTTTCTGGGAATTGGTCATGATTATATTTTGATTGTTATTTGTCAACTGAAATTATGGACTAAGAATTTCTGGTCAAAAGGTCTGTCTTACAGACTGTTCACCTGCAATCAATACAATACTCAACATGAGATTTACATGATTTTTCTACTTCTCTGCCTGATGTAGTAAACCAGTTATGATCAACTGGCTTTTTGAAAAAAATCATTCTTTATTAATCAAATATTGCTTTCTAGATGAAATACACCCAGGCCAGGAGATAGGAATAAAATTTATAGCCGCAACACCATAAATCACCATCCAGTCTCTTGCAGCTATGCTCAAAATCATAAGCAATAAATTTATTGCAGTTGCACAGTTTTCATGGGTGACTTCAGACACAATAGCTGACTGTGAGCCTGCTCCTAGCCCAGTACAACAACAAGGTAAAGCAGGTGTATTTGAAACACTTTCACATTGGTTTTGCCCACCCCCACTTGGAGGGTATTGGAAGTCTGTTACACTTCCAAGCCTTCTTTTACATCACTCTAATTTCTATTTGTGACAGACCAGAAACACATACTTTCTCACTTATTATGGTCCTACCTAATAAGCAGTAACTTCTTGGGAGCAAACTCCACACTTAATGCATGTCAACCACCTCGTGGTTGACTACAAGAAGTGAATAAAATCTTGAATTTGGGGAGGAACTGAATCAATTCCAGAGCTGATAACTAGCACTCCTTCTGTAAATATTCAAACCTCAAACCCCTGGAATTTAAATAGGTAGTTGCATGGTAGACATATTTAGGAAGACAAGATCTAAATCCTGGCCTTGATTTCAATGCCTAATTAAATTCAGAAAAATCAACTCTTCCTGATCACTCTTCCCTTTGAAAAATGTTTTTTCCTTTTCTGCAGTACACTCACTGCCAACAGCCACCCTAAACATCAAGTTAGAGATCCTTGCTGGAGCACAGACACAACTTTGGTTTTTTTGTGTATTTCCCAGGACTATTAACAGAGTAATATAATAAGAAATGAACTGAGGTTAAAGAATTCAGTACCTCGTGTATTTTCACTAAAAACACTGACTGCATCAGGGGACCTGCCAAGAGGAGAGTTTAATATCGTATGAAAAGGAAGAATTTTCATAATGATACTTGGCAGTGCCTGCATCCCCCCCATGAATGAAGCTGCTGGTGCTTTCCTCCTCTCTCCTATTCTCTCTCTGCCCTCAGCCCAATGGCAGGCTAAGTTATTTTCATTTTGAAGTAACTGGGAACCATGAGACCTAAGCTTGTTACCAGCACTGGCCTGTTGGGCAGCCTCGGGCAACCCTTCAATGGGGTGCAGGGACTCACACTGCCTACACTTAAGCATCTCAGTTAGGAAGGTACTCTGGGAAAGCAGCTTTTCAGGCTATGTAGTGTCTGTGTAGTCAAAAGGGAGAAAGTGGATCCAGAAGGCTCCCTGGAGTACCTAAAAATTTTAGTCTATGTGAACCTATCATCTCCTTGGTTTCCAGATCTAGACAGTGGACCAAAACAATTACTTCCTTTGTAAACAGATTTAAGGCTTTTTAATGAAAACTACAGATGCAGGAAGAATCACCTGAGCCATTAAGACCCCTGCAGCTCCAAGCAAACAAGCTACTAATGCTCAGTCCAGAAGGATACAGCAAATCATACACATTCTATTCTATCACTCATATGCCATATGCATACTGATACCTGGTAACAAAAATAACACTTTTGGTATAAAAGGCCAAAGGCCTCCAAGATAATAATGTGTTGAATGAAGAGGTTCAGGAAAGATGAAGGCAATCACTAATGTTTTGAGTTTCTACAAAAACTAGCAGTTTGTAATAGGAAAAGGTTTACATCTTCTTAAGAAATTAATCACTTGCCGCACTTCAGAGGAAGACCAAAAAGCCATCAGAAAAACAATATCCAGCCCTGAAGGCAGCCTCTCAGACTAACTTGGTGAAAAAATCGATTCCTGGCCTCAAACCTGTCTGTTACTGAGCATATAAGGCAGGTGCACCAAGAGGGCACCTAGAATATCTGTAAGCTCTGGTGATCCCTTAGACTTCCTGCACAGATCCTGCAAAGAAAGTCTATTCTCTTAAGCAGACCTCTGCTAGAGGAAAAGTGCTTCAAATAACCACAGAGAGGACTGAATGGGAAAGGTGCTCATGAGATTAGAAATTGGGAACGTTGTGTTTGGCTCCAGAACTTAAGGGATGTGCCCTGGACAAACAGAACTGCCAAAATACTTCCTGTGAAGGAGAAACACGTTGATATGAACATTATGTTTCTGATATTTTGTGTTAAAGCAACCAACGGACAAACTGGGTGAAATGCAGGCCAGGTTGGCTTCTTTTCAATTTAGCCATTAATGCTTCAGAAGAAGCTAAGCTTGTCTGGGTCTAACCATCGATGGGTAACACTGTACCCCATAGTGCCTGTAGAGACAGAAACCTGGATATTATTTTAATTATGTTATGCTCTATGCTAGATAAAAATATCTCTAGTGCAGTCTCCTGACTTCCAGATTAAAAGAGAAACCCACACAACAGAAACTGTGACTGCAATGCACTGTCCCGCGTATTCTCTTTCATCTTATTTGGTTGCAACAGCAAAAAGCAGAAAGTTTCAGCCATTCTCACTTAGGGCATCTCCACATTTGCTACTTCTTTAAGCCCCTCTGAATATCATTGGGTTAACTTAGGTCAAACCAGATAGCAAAATACTCCAAGCGAGTCAGGGGTCAAAGTCTTAATTCTTGATTTCCGTTGGATACGAAATCTCTCAGGAATACTTTCTGGAAAAATATTGAGAACTGATGAAAAATCTTTCTTTCTCCTTCTTTCTCTTTTAATTAGCATTTTCAACTTCCACTTTAGTTTCTGATTAGAAATAACTGATTCTTTTCTGTCTGGTGATTCTTCCTGAATTGCCCAATTCTGATTATATTCAGACATGCACTCCAATAGTGGTCTGTGTTATGTATTCTCTTAGTGCTGCTTGTTCCCTTATTGCTCACTCCCATCTATTCAGAAACTTCATGCCATTAAAAAAAAGGCAAATAAAATAGAAATGAATGCTTTGAAAAGAGATAATAATAAGTTTTCTATAACATGGATCAAATGTTCTTGATCTATGATGTTTTCCTATGCAGTCGGCACTAGTTCTCAATGAAAAAATACAGGCTACAGCAGAAATCGAGCCCACTCCCTAACGACGGACCGATCTCAAATGGTTTTATCATTTTTATTCAGGCAAAACTTGCTGTAGAGTCAAAGTTTTGTCTGACTCAAAAAGTGAGCTAAAAATTGACAGGCTGCTCCGGTGCAGATTTTAAGTGAAACAAATCACACAGCCAAACTCTCATATGAGAAAGGCCCAACATCAGGAAAGTGATTCCTTGCGGTAACATCGGAGAGCAGTGGTGAAATCCCACTCGCTTCAGATGACATGTGCAAATTAAAACAATCCCGTCGAGATTTCTGGGGCTTAACAGCCACCCTCAGGGAGTCGCTCAAATCCTGGGGCGATAAAACCAAGCACACTTAGTTCATTTTCACTGAAACCCCTAGTATAAAGTAAGCAGAAAAGTACCCTGGAATAAGGATTACAGAAAGTAACTCTTCAGAGATGACAGTAGGGCCCTCATTTGCAAGTGATAAATGTCAGGTTTTTAAACCATTTTGAGGGACTATGCCAGCACGTGTAATGAGGCTACGCAGCCCGCACTGACTTGGACGGATGGGACAGGGAGACAAGAGGAGCAATCTGAGCTTTACTGAGTGTGTCATGGGGGAGTTGTCTTTTTTTTTTTTTTTTTTTTAAAACAAAATGAGGTGCCCCAGGGGAAAATCAGCAGTTAGAAGCGGCCCCACCTGAGTGTGTCTTGGGAGGAAGCCTACTGCCTCATATTTTTTAAAAGGAAAAAAAAATTATAATAATAGAGCTGAGCCAAAAATATCAAGCAGTTCATAGCTGTTAAAAAGCCAGGGAAAGCTGAGTCGCACCCGTTCAGTGTTGTTCTTCCAAACAAGCTGACCACCCTCCCTTCATAACATTTTATTTATTAAAGTGAAAGTTGCCCCACTGGAATAAAATTATGCTATAGTCATATGCATATACATATGCAGACACATATATATATGTATGCACGCACACAGACATATACTTATTTATGACTGTGTTTCTACACAGCATTCAGCCAGAAGGTCCCCCTACGTTTTCCACTACATGCGAACTGCTGAATTCGTTAAAAAGACAGAAATTTAAACAGTGTGGAAGGGAATGAGTTGTAATTCAGGCCGGGCCCCCAGGTCTCTCCCCCGCAGGGCCTGCACTCCCACACGCAGGCCGCAGCAGGCCCCGCCGTTGCCACAGCAACAGGGTGCCTCTCTCCCATTGGTCCGTGATCGGGAGGGGGGGGCGAGACGCGTAAGGCGTCACCCAATGAGCTTCCGGGGTTTCGCTTCCCGCAGGAAAGGCGCGGCGGGCGGCGGTAATGGCCGCCGCTGGCGCTGGAGCGGGAGGGAGGAAGGTTCTCCTGAGGGAGAAGCCGGGAGGCGAAGCGGGCCCCGCCGGGAGAAGCAGCGCTGTGGTTTTGTGTGGGTATTGCAGCGGCTGCTGCCTCCGTTCGTCGCTGCGGGCTGCCTAGCTCGGTGGCTGTTTTGATGGAGCTCTTCTAGTAACTTCATCCTTAGCCGGTCCTTCAGAGCGACCTGCTCCTTCTCACAGGGAACAAAGCCATGCCATGCCTTTAAATATCTGATCAAATGCTTTAGAGGGTCCGGCCAGCTGAAGCAGCATCTTGGGTATTTTCCTCTGGCTACGTATTTATTTTTTATTTTCTCCTGTGTATTCATACCCATTTTAAAGTACCCTGTATTTACCTGCAGGACAGTCTAGACAGCTAATGAAATAGTAAGAGCCCAGTGGATTCTTACAAAAATGTAAACAAAAAGAACATCAGAAATAGGTATATTTGAATAAGGGTTGGAAGGTTGATGACTGTGTACCAAGCATGCCATAGGCAAGGGTGTCCTTTGATTACTAGGTGCATTGCTGTCATTCCTAAAAAATCCCCAAAGGAATCACCTCATTGTTCTAAGGACTGTGCAGGAGCAGCAGGTCGAATTTATAAAATGTGCTTAAAGATGCAGATAAGATCCCAAAGGGATTTTTCCAGACAGTTCATAAAACCAGGTTGTGAGTCACCAGTGGAAGCTAATGGGAGTAAGGCCTGGAACTTATCTAAGGTGCTTTTAATAAATCCTGCTCTTTCCATATCAACATGATTAAATGCTTAATATGCTTTTTTAAAATCTGACCTGGTGTTTATATACAGTTCCAAGAGCAGCAATCTGAGCACTAAAATACTGCATAATTCTGGAGTATAGTGCCTACTCTGGAGAATCTAAAATATTAACGAGCAAAGTAGTGTGCAATCAGTCTGAGAGAAAGGAATAAAGCTTACTCCTCGATGTCTCAGCAAACTTTTAGTATTTCATTTTATGTTGATGCTTATGTTTAGACCCTAAATTTCAGAAGTTGCCTCTGAACCACCAAGGCCAGATTTGCATTCCTTATGTTCACTGAAGGTAATTTCTTGTCAAGTGTGCTGACAAAAATGGTAGGCATTGCTGTTACTTTCACTCTTGCCACAGAAGGCATAAGAAAGTGACCGAGGGGTCATCTGGAAAACCTAGTTCTTACATTCCGTCTTCTCACAGAGGAGAGAGATACACAGAATAAATTTCCCCACTGCCATTACCTGTTTCTTTTCTTGCTCATTGCTGACGCTCATCAGTCACCTTGTTACCCATCACTTTTTCCAGACCCACATAGGGTGTTGTCGTGTGGTCCTTCCTCCTGTGTTACTGCTGCATGTTGTTTCTGGAGAGCACAGTACTACTGCTTGGCATGGGTTCTGGCGAGTGACTCGGAGGTGGTGGCAGGCAAAAGTGAACCGTGCCCAGCACTTTCCCATGGAGGCCTGGCTTCCTCACAGAGGAAAATCAGTTAAGCCTAGTGAAGCATGTCTTCCAGTCTATCGGGAAGAAAATAAAAAGTGATTCAGCTTATTTTTGTTTCATCCAGCTGTCTTACAACTAACATCCCAAGGAAAGGGGAGCTGTTGTGTTTTTCTTTGAAACATGTACTTCACTTACAGCAGTGATTTTCTTTGAATGTTAATTGTTTATTTATAATTCCTTTCTACGTATGTGGCTGAATAAAAAGCCCTTTTCTTTTGAAGCATCCTGTTAACTGCATGAGGAACAGGGGAAGCTCAGTAACTTCTGGTGGACTGCTAGAGTCTGAAAAAAACCCACATTCAATGATAATAAAATCATAGAAGTTTGGAGCCAGAAGGAAACTAAATAGATTGTATAGTTGGACTTCCTGCACTGAGTCAGGATGAACTACACCTGGACTTGGATGTTTGCCTGACCTGTTCTTAAACGTTTTTAATATCTCCAGGTAGTTTCCACAACACTGTTAGATGGATCCTCTTAATGTTTCACCTCTGTGACAGCTAGAAGCTGTTGATTAACTTGGCAAAATTAAGCATGGAGGAAAGTTGAATTGCTCTGAAGTGCCTTCCTTTAATTTAAATAGCTTAGAACTTGAAGGGCATTGTAAGAAACAGGAAGAAATTTGGGATGTTAATTTTTCTGAGATGTGTTCTTGTTTTATTTGGGAACTTTAAACTGAAAACTTTAATGGTGGAACATGAAAAAAGAGAACTCCGTAAGCTAATAGGTTTCCCTAATTGTCCTTGTCTTATCCTGCTTTATTGGAAATAGACTCATTTATTCCTTGTGGCCTGCAAAAATACAATTTTTAGTATACTGGCTCTTTTATAAGGTTGGCTTTTGTATACCTCCACCATATCAGACAAGGAATAGCAACTGCCCGCCCCTTTTCATACTGTGCCTGCAGGTGAGGTGCAAGGAGCAACCCAACAAACTGATGGCTCTTTCAGATGAATGCAGGAGAAGTCTTACACAAAACCGAAATATGGGGTACTTGGAAACAGAATGGGAAATTCTGAGAAAGCAAAGCAGGGAAATACACTAGACAAATTTTAGGGCTACTGCAGACATGAGCTCACTTTCCTTATTTCAGAGAAGCCATTCAAGGTTGTTGGATGCATAGGAAGAAGGTGTTAGGATCTGCTGTTGTATAGGAACTTGGTGAAGGCCTCCTTGAGGTTAATTTACAAACTTCTGATATTCAACCTATTTCCTGATAATCTGCGTCACAAGATTATGCCTGGTGGGCAGTTACGTAGTATTGGTTTTATACCCACTCATTGAAACAGTCTGCATATTTTTGCATGCATAAATGTATATAAATGCACTTGCAATATTTTTGTCCCAGGCAAAATAACAATTGCATATCAGTAATATTTTTAGAATGTTCTTCGCCTCTTTTTGCACCTGCCTGAGAAGATCTCTTATCTTTGCATAATAATAGTTGTTGTATTGGAAGTCAACGATAAACAGGTTTCTAAAGGAGATTAAACTTCTGTCTGATGCCAAATGCTTTAAACCTATTTGTTTCTAGAATTACTCCGTAGCTGTTGTTGCACCTGCTTTTACATTTGGTGGAGGTTTTTTGGCAGCTGCTGACACTGACTTTGCATTGAAACACTACAGTGAAGGTTTTCTCAGTGTTCAGTAAAATTGCTAAAGAAATGTCACATTTTTCAGTGTGGCTCTCCAAACAAGCCAACTTCTTGTAAGAAAAATTATTCAGATTTTCTGTTTCATCCATATTGCTCAGGTTTTTACAGCAAAATAATGTGAAAAGCAATAGTTTCTGGTGACAAATTCCTATACAACTTCCATATCTTTTAAAAATCCCCTTATCAAACAGTCAGTGAAAAAATGTCCAGAAAAGGAAAAGTAGGGCTTTTTTGTCATATATTCTCGTGCGTGGGGGAGTATAGAATAACAAACAGTTTTAGCTGGGATGATTTTGAAGCTTCTTTTTTAATATATTGGCCAGTAACCAGTGTATTGGTTCTATACCACATTTCTGGAGGATAACTGAAGATCAGGAAGGAAGTGGGTATATCATGAAAACAGTTGAGCAATAGCATGTTATGGAATCCTGGATGACAAGATTATTTCTTACACATTTCGGAAGCTAGAGACAGAGGAAGAATTCAGGCCCAAAATCAAGTCTTACCTGAGCTGAACAGTTTTCACTATCAGATGAAAGTTGTTGCATCAAATTCTATTGAGACTCAGTCAATATGCCGTAAGTGGCTAGAAGAGGAAATCCCAGTTTATATGACTCACCATTTTTGTGCAAATATTAACTTTGGCTGATACACATTTCTCCTTGTATCTCTTTTCCACATCTGAGCGGAATTATACCATGTCTCAGAGTAAGTTGGCTTGGCTATATTCAAATGTAGCCTTTGTTTATTTGAACAGCTTCCATTTTTAACTGTTTTATCTATTTATTGTTTCTGAAAGATAAAGAAAATTTCGTTTTTCCCATGATTCTGTTTCCTGTGATGCAGTATTAAATTCTGCACCATTGAAAAACTTAGATTTAATGATGGCAAAAAGCACAATGCTGAGGGTTTATTTTGCTGTGCTAAAACCAGCGGAAGATCCTAGAAGCCAGAAATCTCTGCTTCCCAGGATCTACATGCACTTTTAGCCCCCACGTTCACACTTATTTTGTAAGTAGGGCTCCTTGGAACAAAGAAACATTGGTGGACACTGGAGTTAGTTAACCTTTCATTTTGACAAATGTTCATATCGTCTGTCAAAACACTCTTCAAGGTTGCTACCACCAACCAGATTGTTGCTTCTATTCAAAATTAATGACAGGGGATGAGGAGAGAGCAAACTAATTAACAGATGTCAGTATATTGCTTGTGCTTGGATTCCTGATCATGCAAACCAGATGGTCAACACCTGCAATAGAGGAACACAGGAATGCAGAGTTTGAATCTAGAACCCCAGGTCTCTATGGGTGTTATCTAACTTGGAGCATTATGGGGAAAAAATAGTACTGAAGTTAGTGAGCCATGGCTATTAAGCATTGTTAACACATTTGGGCTTCCTGAAAACAGTCTGGAATTGAAATCAGTTACTTCTTAAGTATCTTTTTCAGTCTGTGGATGTTAAAGTGCTGATGTAAGATGATAAAGGAAACTATCTTCCCAGGACTTACCATCCACTGGGACACGGTTCCACTGGCATTCCGCACTGGGACACCATTCCACTGGCATTCGACATGCCACTGTTGGACCTGCATCACTGTGCGGTTCCAGACAGAAAAGCAAAATTAACTTTTCCAGTTGAAACTCCAAACAGTATTTTAGGGAGGCTGAATATAAATAGCCAAGATTGGATTTGGACAGTATACCAGGGCTAACACCCATACTCTTGCAAAATGCGCCCTGGAATCTTGAATGACCACAAGTGGTCAGAAGCTTGGTTTTGGCATCGCGTATTGACATATTTTCTTCATGACATCAACAGTCATCTCCCCTGTGGTCCTATCTTCCGCTCTCGGTGGCAATAGCAGCCCTGCAGACTGACAGCTGTGACTTGGGGAGGCTCTAAATAGCCAACATTTTTTTCACCTATTCTGTAATTCTGTTACAAAGTGGATAAAATAAACTGCCAACTAGATAAGGAACAATCGCTCCAAGCCAGTATGGAAAGGAACTGGGAAAGGCTCCATGAGCAGCATTAACTGTGCAATGCAGAATTTCCAAGGCATCATTTGGTAGCTCTGTCTTGTTTTGCTAGTTTGCTTAACATTTTCAAGTTTTGTTTTGTTTAATTTTGGGTCCTTATATTGTCTTAATTTTTTACTTTTAGGCTGATGCAACCTTCATAGTAACCAAGTCCCTTTGCACTTATCTTATCTAGGTTTCCTAATTTCCACCATTAGGTGATGTCTGACACCTTCTTTGCTCAAATCTGGCAGTCTGGACACACAGTGAGTCACTTATTCTCCCCCCCCCCCCCCCCCCATCTTCCTACCTCCCCTTATCCCCACACTGAGGGTGTGACTATTTGCAGTATCAGATACGCAAAAAGCAATCAAGAGAATTTCAGGAGATGGGTAACATTAGTCCTTCACTGTGAATACTACAGGCAGCAAACCCCACTGAGAGGATAGTTTAATAAGAATGTCCCTAGATTTTGAACTGAATTCTAAAATTCAGTTCATAAGCACTCAGAGCCATAATGATGTACAAGAGGACAGCTTTCACTTGTAACTGAAATCTGTAGTATTCAATCCCCCCAACAGTGAAAAAAAAAAAGAAATGGTAATGCATGTATGATTTTTTTTCCCCACATTCTTTATTAATATCTCTAACCAATCCCAGCAGTTAGATTCTGGTTTGCAGTGAACTGGCATAATGACAGTGAATTCATAAGGCTATTGAAAACTTCCATCAGGTTATGTTAGTCCATTGAAATGAAGGGTACAGCTGCATATGAGTGGTTAAGATAAAACTCTCATTGATAAAATGTATTCTGTCAGTAATTCTTCAGGAGGAAATGAAGTCTGATGATGTACCTTAGGACATAGGAAATATGCAGGAGATGTTTTCAAATTGCTGGAAGAGTGGTTCTGTGTTGGAAGGGCAGGTTTGTAGCAAAAACATGCACTCTAGAATGCATGTCACTGTCTCCAGAACAAGAGGATAACTCCAAATAATCAATAGGCAAAAAGCTGTGATGAGAGGGAGGACAGAAATCCTGTGAATTCATCTTTATTTATCTGCTCAGATATGATTCCTGATGATTGTTTTATCAGCCCTGAGGCCCTGGACACAGTACTGTACTCCCTCTTCACTTTCTGGTCTCCAACATCACAAAAAAGCGAAGTGATCTGCACTGAGCAACTGCTTGGTCCTAGGTGCCAGAGTAATGCCTTGTATTGCTCAACAGTAGCTTTGATATACCATGAGCTGATCCCATCCACAGCCTTGGTTTTGTAATTGCATTCCAATGGGTATCTCTAATTCCCCCTGAGTAGAGAGAACAATCCCCTGAAGTCAGTTGCCGCTTCCTTTGCATTGTAACTACTGGCTAATGACCAGTGTTTACTAACTTCCAGTGAGTCATTTGCAAGTGTGATGCTTGGCTAAAAAAATTGTTTCCAAGAACCCTATCATCATTAATCATTAATTCATGCATTGGTTTTCTACTGCTAGATATGATTACCCACGGTTTGAATGGAGATGGTAATAAGGCAGGTACCTCAGACTGGACTAGAATAGCATGTGGTAGATAGAAGATCTAGGTTGCCCCCATTCACATCCCTGCCAAGTGATCCAAGTCATCCAACAATGGCAGAATTTGGCATGTTTCCCTGCCCCAAGGAGTTTGCAATTTGAAGAAGTGCTGCTTTATTCAGACTGTTTTTATAGCTGTTCCCATGTCAGTCAGTGGGATGAATTCCCATCTTACTTTCATTGAAAGGTAAATTAAGTTTGTCAGGACTTTACCTAATCTGCATGAGTAAAGTTTCATTTAACAGAACATGCCAGGTCACTGAGATGTGTTCAAGGCTCTGTTCTTCCATCTTTCACCCTAGAAAAATGCTGAAATTATAGTTTGGGGGGTTGAGTGGGGAGAAAAAGAGGAGTATGAGGGAGGCTGACAAATGCCAACACTAAGATCATAAGGCACGATGCCAGAGTAGAGACCAGTGCTGGACCCCTGCGTGGAAGAAGCCAGTTTGAAGGGGCAGCTGTGGCTGACAGGCAGTGTTGATAGCACGGTTGGCTACAGGGTAGGATTAAAATTATGGCTGCACATATGACTCAGAACAAGTATTCCTCATACACCAGCTGCTGTGAGTACTTGCTGGTGGATTTATGTTGGATTTGAAGAAGCAGTTAGTGTGTGAATAACAACTACCAGGTTCCTCAATGAAACTTGCAAAGTGGACGATTAAATTATGATTAGTTTATTGCGGGAAAGACAATTAGCGGGAGTGAATTGATGGATGGTTTGCTGCTTCATTTGAGAGCCCCAGAGACTTTGTGTTCTGAAGTCCCTCTTAACACTTCCCACTTAGCTGTTAGACCAGAAGTAAAAACTTCTTGCATTAAAGTTTTCAATGCAAGTTTTTAATGCATTAAAAACTTAATGCATTAAAGTGCACCTAGCCTCAGTGTATTTTCCCACACGATTTCGATTTTATTTATTAAGCGAAAAAAAGTAATACTATCACTATTCATAATTTCAGCCTTTTAAAACATTTTTACTCTGATATCAAGGGTGATAAAAACATCTTCCAAAGCAAAGGAAAGAGCAAGAGAGTGATGGAAGTCTTTAGTTCCCATAAATTTAGTTCCTATAAAGTCTGGACACCCTGGGCGGATGCCTTGGCTCAAAAATGACCTCCTGGCTCCTCCTTTTCGTCTTGGTTTTTAATTGGAGCCAGGAGAAGGATCCCGTCATTTGCCAGGTGAATGCGAGCTGTACCCTGGCAGGATGCCTGCAGACCCATTACTGTTTTGTAGATTAAAATAAGGACAGCAAAAGGGGTGGAGGGGATGTAGGGGGAGGGAAAGAGAAGAGAGAAAGAGAATAGCAAAACACTTTGTTCTAATTCAGGTGAAAAAGTTAATCTCAGTGTCTATACAGACAGTCTGCCACGTACGGGGTGGAGGAGGGAACAAGTCCTTTTTATGGATGTGTTATATTCTCTAATTATCCCTGTGTGCCAGCCTCTAGGAACAATTGAAAATTGCTGCCAAAGTCTATGCCTGCTCAGACATCATTCTCATGGGGAAACTCTGGGAACGGCTTGGCTGCCACGTGATCAGCCAACCACTTCCAGCTCGGACTCTTGGAGCAGCTGTTCGTACCCGCAGAGTGTGGTCCTGTGGTTAGAGGGGAGGGCGGAGGGCCGGGTGGCAGGATTTGTGGGTTCTATTCGCGATGTTGTGACTGAACCGCTGCAGCTTTGGCCCCAACACTTGATCTCTGAGCCTTAAGATGGGGAGGATACTGATAAGAGTATTTAATCAGTTATGAGGAGCTTATGAATTGAGTGATTTCAGGTCCTGGGTTACAAAGCAGTAACAAACAGATGGTATTAACCTCTTTTTTACTGTGTGGTCCAGCCTAGTTTTGAATGAACCGTGTTTTTTGTGGGGTTTTAAATGTGGTGGACTTCACCGTGAGGACCAAATTTCCTCTTATATTAGGCAATGAATTTCTGTTACTAAGCCTCTTGATTCTCAGGGTTACTTGGGCATGATGGGGAAGACTGCTTGTTCACTCTAATGGCAAAAGCAGTCTTACAACAAGTCTACCTGAAAGACTGTAACTGCTTATTTAATGTTACCACACGCACTGTCTAGGTCTGCTTGGCAATTTTCCATCAGAATAATTTTCTGATAGAAAATGGCTCTTTGCAAAATCAAAATTTGTCCTGGAGAGTACTACAGTTTTGCCAAAAAAATTCAATTCACCAGTGGGGAAATCAAAATGACAGCTTCCTGGCTGCCCACCTTGAATCCTCACAATATTTTTTTTTGCTGTCTATTGAAGACAAAAACTGAAATCAAATAAATCTTTAAAATTTCAAACAAAAAGACTTAAGAGGGCTTAGAAATCCCTCCACACAGATTAATTTATATTAGGTTTATTGTTGCCATTTTATCATTGTCCTGGTTTTGACTGGGTTGGAGTTAATTTTCTTTCTAGTAGCTGTTATAGTGTTATGTCTTGGATTCAGTAGGAGAAGAATGTTGATAACACACTGGTGTTTTCAGTTGTTGCTAAGTAATGTTTAGACTAAGTCAAGGACTTTTCAGCTTCTTATGCCCAACCAGCAAGAAGGCTGGAGGGGCACAAGAAGTTGGGAGGGGACACGGCCAGGGCAGCTTGACCCCAACTGGCCAAAGGGGTATTTCGTACCATATGGCATCATGCCCCGTATATAAACTGGGGGGAGCTGACCTGCAGGGGGGTCACTGTTGGGGAACTAACTGAACATTGGTCAGCGAGTGGTGAGCAATTGCATTGTGCATCACTTGGTTTGTATATTCCAATCCTTTTATTATTATGGTCATATTATTATTGTTATTATTATCATTACTACTTTCTTCCTTTCTGTTCTGTTAAACTGTTCTTATCTCAACCCACGAGTTTTACCTTTTTTCTTCCAATTCTCTCCCCATCCCACTGGGTGGGGAGGAGTGAGTGAGCAGCTGCGTGGTGCTTAGTTGCTGGCTGGGGTTAAACCACGACAATTGTTCATTTTTTGTTCCTGTCAGAATAATTTCCATCATTATTTTATAATGAAGGTGGCTTTTTTCTGAAAGGGAATTCCATTTTCAGCCAGCATTTGTACTAAGGAATTAAAACTAATGGGGAAGACAAGATAAGAAACAGAGTGGGTTAGGAGTTAGAGGATATGCTTGGCCTGGGAAAAATTAGTTTACCTATATGACAAAAATGATCCTTTGGCCAAAATGGAACCATTTTCCCATGAAACTGAGTTGGTTTCTAATTGATTACATGCAAAGGCAACTCAAATGTCTGAAAATCAATGCTTGTACATTTTTAGACTTTCTATTATTGAAGAAATCCCAATTTCAAACTAAATTTTTTTAAGCTGCTATGTTTGCCATTATCATACTGATCAATTACCTTGAATTCTGTTCTGGCATGAATGTTTGAGTTCGGAACCTCAGAAGAATTTAGGTGCCTAATAACCATTAGGAAATACTAAACTAGAGTGCAGTTACATCTCCTGAAGTGGCTTAGACAATTAAAGCCCCTGGGAGAGGGACCATGCATATTATCCTTCTTTTGGTCCCATCATTATTTCAGTTATATGATCTCCTCCTAAAATAAAGCAAATTTCACTTTGATGTCAAATATATTCTATAATTTTATGAATGGTTATATCTAATGTCTTATGAGAATTATGCCATCATAAAATCCATCCAAAGTTACCTAAAAGATGTATCTATATTCTGGTATTATGAAGCTTATTGGAGAAACACTAGCTCTCTCAGGACTGCCTTGTATTTATTTGACATTGTTTATGCTGGGTAAACTCCTTGGAGACAAGGAGCAAATTCCTCTGAGATCTTGTGGTCGGATCAATTTGTAGAGCTGTTTCCATGTTTTCTGATGCAATCGAGTGTAACAATGTTGTATCCCAGTAAACATGGAAATGGAGCAAGGAAAACATTTCTCAATCGACTTCCTAAAAATACTGCTCTGGGTGGGGAGGGGCTCAAGTTTTATTCCAGGAGCTCATTCAAGCCCTCATCAGTTTCCACAATGTCTCAGATTTTACTTAGTCTTATATTTCATGTACTTATAGATTGGGAAACAGAGTGCTATATGGGCCAAATGCCCATGAGCGTGACATGCAATAACCATTATGCATTCAAATGTACATATTCATGGGTGGAGAGTTGCCAAGCATGGCTGGAAGCAAATCCAGTATTTGGCAAAGTGGGCAGATCATCAAGGGTGATCCTGGGAGGGGCTATTCTGAATTGCCTTTTCTGACTTTGTATTTGAATATTCTAATGCTTCATTCTATAGGAGGGAGAAAAAAAAGGTGATGTCTTTATTGTGTTAGTTTGGTATTCTGTGATTTGTTTTGTCTAGGTTTTTGCTTTGTTTTAATTATCTTCCTCCCTCATTGCCCAGTGTCTAGTGTTGAGCTTTCAGATGTAACCCGATGAAAATATAAGTTCTTACTGAGTTCCTGGAGAGGAGGGAAAGAATATGACAGGGTACCAAATTTACCAGTGTCCACATTAGGAGCAGCAGTTAGATGAGGGTTGTAAAACTCATTCATGCTCTTCCCTATGCTTGTGTCCATCATATCATAAGACACCATATTTAAAGACTTACCCTGTTTAGGACCCTATTTTTCAAAAAGTTTTTCATACAGTGACATTCAGAGAGGGAGACAGGCACGTATATTCCCCATTACTTATACTGTTATCACAACAGCACAGTGCACTTGTGGATTAAACATTTGCACAGGGGCCTGGCCGTCCTGTGGGCAAAAATACCTGCTCTGAGTGAGCATCTGCAAGAACTATTTATGCACAGGAGGCAGAAAAGCATGGAACAATTGTGTGTGTGTGCATTTGTGCATGTTTTTTACGCCCACAACTTCCAGAAGTCAGGTCCTGAATCTTTGGTATGCCTTTATTTTTCCTCTCCACTATCCAAATATGAAAAAGGTAGTATTAAAATGCTCTAAAATAACTGTTTGTAATCATTGGTGCTGTGTTCCTTTTATGCCTGTATTTAATTTTGTCTTTTGTGTATATACCCCATGTGGCTTCAGGGACTATTTTGTTCCAGAAACTGTTGCAGTGGGACATGGTGAAGAATTGTCCGTGCTAGTGGAAATTGGGTCAGTTAGATGTATAGCAGCAAGGGGTATAGCCATGTTAGGTGGAAGGTGTGTAGAGCTATGTCTCCAGTGGAGTTGTGCCTCAGCTTGCCCGTCAGCAGGCACCTCACCATGTAAAAGTGGATCCAAACACCACGTAGGACCTCCCACCCTGTTCAGAGCTTAGTCCAGGGTCTCAGCCCACAGCACAGTGCTCTTGGCCTCATCAGATTTCAACAGCACATTTGCATCTGTTTTCTGATTCCACTGCTTTTGTTCCTGTTTTCAGGACACTTGAAAGAGAGCATCTCCCAGTGGCAAAGATAAGAGCCCACGTCGTGCATCCTGTGGCTGCGCATTCTCAGCCACAAGAGTCACTGCAGCCCCTTTCCGGAGGGAGGCAATTCGGACAATGACATCTCAGACTGATGCAGCTAATCCAGCTTTACCCAGGGTAATTATGTGAAGTGACATTCAAATCTGAGTGGTTTTTCTAGACACAGAGATTATTACATTATGAAGAAAGTACACCAGCTACTTTCCTCCCCACATGTCTCTAGTGCAATCTAAAAATAGCCCTAAGCATTTGAAAATGTGCCTTAATCTTTTGACAGGGAAGTGGATGAGGTCACAAGACTGGGAAAGGACTTGTTTGCTGTCGGGGGGATGGTGAACTTGACACGTCAAATAGAGCTGAGTGCTGCTGTGGGTGAAGAAAGGTAGGGAAATGGGGCACAGCATACCCTTTTTTTCTGTGTTTTTTGTATATGTCTTTGGTGCATGTGAAATGCTGTGGGTTAAAACCCCTTTTGATATATAGAGGGCAGGATGTGACAGGATCAGCTGTTTTATTTTCAGTATAGTAAGCTGCAAAGAGCCTGTAAAGAAAAAGACAAAACAGTATATTCAAGCACAAAAGCCAGTGTAGACACATCCAGCGTACAGCTCTGCTCTATTCCCTGTGGCAGCTCACTGTCTGCATTAAGAAATTTGGGACTTCTCTTTCCACCTGGTGAACCTGCTCCAGATCAAGTTAATTGTCTTTGGTTTTGAAAAATGTGTTTTCTTTGTTGGTGTTTGTTTGACAGTATCTCAGACCTTGGCCCGCCTTTGTTACTGGAGAAATGCTAAGGGCATATATAGCCAGGGTAGTAAGCTTGTAAGTGCAGGAAAGTTAAAGTCCAACTTCATGAAACAGGCTACATCTAAGCTGTAGGTTCTCATAATGGTGACTGAAAAAAGTATTAGGCATCTTTCTAACATGCCAACAGAGATTGCATGGGATAAGTATTCTCTGAATTCTCATTTCCTGCTTGTACAAAATGGACCCAGGCTATCACAGTCATTCATGCGTGAAACACTTTTCTACAAATTTGCAGCCCAATAGGAGCAGTTCTATTCAAAGTCTATTATTTGCATAATTGGGTGCTAACAAAAATAAAGCTAACAAATTGCTGATAATTGCAAAATGTCAACTATATTGGGATAGGTCAGAGGTGAAATATAAAGGTGAAGTCTCCAGGTGTGTTGAGGTCAAAAGCAACTTGTTATTGAGGGGAAACTTGTTCAGGGTAATAGCTATCAGAAGAAACTCAACTGAGTAATGTTAAAGCCAACCAAACATTAAGTAACATGTTGCTGCAATACTCCAGGAGATAAGGACCATTGCCAACATGAGTAATTGGTTAGTTCTTCACATGTTACTTGTGGGGGGGAGGCTGAAAAGGGGAACTAAAGAGAACTATGAACACTCCTGTTGTATAGTAAGTGGTACAAGACAACTGCACAGAAAGAATTTACCCAGAAAATGTTATAAAATAGAATGGAGGTCCCAAAGTCATTTTAGTACCTGAACAAATTGAAAGTTGTTTCCCAGAAAAATCCAAATGGCACTCCAGATGGCTGGGAAGAGAAATCTCATTTGGCTGTGGTAAGACTTGAGAACCTGAGGGTCAAAAGGGAATGAAATTGCACTGATGCTTTGGAGTGATCCAAAGCCCATTGCGTTTAGCTGCCTTCTTCCTACCAAATTTGCAGAGTTCTCTGATATTTTTAGAAAAATGAAAAATTATGGACAGCCTGAGGAAATGCAGTTCTTTTTAAAATGGCTTTGGTTTTAACTACCATACTGTATTGCTTCAAAATCCTCTCAAGAACTTCCTTATGTAAGTGAAAAACAGCCTCACAAATTGCCAGAGTGGTTTAAATCAACTTCAGTGCAATAAAAGGTATATGTGCTCCCTTAGTCAGGGGAGTTGGAAAAAGAGCTATCAATAACAGTATGTCAGATAAACACTGAGGGCAAAGAGAGGACTTTGCTGGGACATGACTTTTTTCATTCTCTCAGGGATTCTCTTTCTCTTCTGTCTTCAGTTGCTTTTATATCTTTAACCATACAGCAGCCAAGGCAGGAGAGGAACTGTCTGACAAAGGTTTCATTGACAAAAGTGTATGTTTTTTGCTAGAAAGCACTTCCTTCTCTGCTGAAGGCTTTGAAGTATCATCTTTGTTCTTTCAGGCTTGGGGTTTTTTTTCTCTTAAAAAATGATAGACAAAATACTTGAAAGTCATCTTTTAGTACAGACAGAATAACAGGAGCAGCAACAGAAACCCTTCATTTAAAAAGGTATCATCATGCTAAAATGATGTACTTGAAATATCATTTCTAATCCTTGTTAAGAAAACAGTGCCTTAAATAATTTAAAACTGCTTGTTGAATTTTAAAAACATGTATAATTTGCACTTCAGGTTGTCTTCTTCCTTCACTGACTATCTCAGTGTGCCCTGTATCTGCTGACTCTGATCTTTGTACCTCTTTCATGTGGCTTGGTTTTACTATCCGCAAAATGGATTAATGGAAATGAACTCCTTTGTAAAGTACATTGAATCAGCATCAAATAGTGCCATTGTAAGGCAAGGGATTATTAATGTAGTCTGCTTTTTAATATTTGAACAGTGTGGTAGCTTTTCATTTTCTAAAATCTAAAATCCTAAATTATTTCTTTTTTTTGCTTGTTAGCTCCAGATAACCTCTTTCAGAACCATACCAACCTACATCCTAGATCCAACATCCTGATACCTAAAACTGAGATCCTGTCATTGCAAGCATGCAGCACTCTCACTGAAATTCAATAGGTGACTCCAGTGAATCCAGTGCTGTTAATCCCCTTGTGTGAAGACGTCATTCTCCATTGCCGAATAAATGGAAATTTCCCTATTGACTTCATTAGTAGTAGGGCCAGATCTGTTTCAGACACTGCAGGATCAGGTCCTACAACTAGTCCTTAAGGTTACAGGTGGGGAGAAAGACACGTGGTAATACTGCCAGCAATGAAGTTACTGTTCCTAATAATTTCAGTTCAGTCAGACCACAGAGATCAGCAAACCACCAGAGACAACTTCCTGTGGTTTGACACTATAATCCTGTAGTGAAATATGACTGCGTTAACCTCTTTTTTTTCCTCTTGATTAACTCACTTTCCTAACGAAAGTTTTAAAGTCCATGATCTCCAGGTTATTATTATCCACCAAAGAGGGCTTCCTTGGCATGGGTTGGGGAATGAAAGTTTCTTGGCACGTAAGGATGGATGATTACAGCAGTGGTGCTTCCAGACTTAGCGTCCAGATGAAAAGCTATTTGATACACTTAACAGTGCCTGTGTGCAAAGCACAGCAAAGCTCCATGCTAGGGGAGATAATGGGGCTTTCTGTTCTCCCACTCTCCAAATCAGTAGCTCTTCTGCATGCACTTCTGCAGGAGTGCTTGGCTGTGTGTTTTGCTCTTTGCTCTAACTTGGCAGTCGAGGGAAAACTGGACAGAAGCTTAGAGCTGAATAGAGTAGCAGCAAGACAGACTGCTGTTAAGTGCACTCAAACCCATGGGTTTAGAAAAGAAGTGGCAAGAAAAACAAGAGCCAGATAATGCCACGAGTCTATTAGTCCATAGATGGTGTGTTCTGTATCATAGGTATTTCTTATCATTGGCAAAACCCCACAGTTTGCAGGGCTCATGCTACCCAGAAGTCTGCTCATCCAGCCTCTTCTCCATCAGGCTTTTTTTTCTTTGGCAAACACAGACCAGAAGCAGGCTGGGTTCTGGGTGCTGCCCCCCTCCAGCTGTTTTTCCCAGGATCCCTGGCAGTATCACATACTGCACATCTGTATGACGCTGCACTCATGAGCACATTAAACAGCTCAATGCCAAACTCCTGCTAAGGGAAGAGCAACCTCGCTGTTGATGAGATGAACTGCACTGGCCATTCCCAGTAACCTGCCACCTGGAGTGGCCTGAGGGTTCTTTCTCCTACCCTACAGAAACAGGTACAGGCACATCACTCTGCCTGTACACAGCAGCTCAATGTGAGCCAGCATTGCTGCACAAGCACAGGACTGTTCCTGAGCTGATAAACCCTTTAAAGTGATAAGGTGGCTTAATTCAGGGAAATTGTCACAGTAACACCATAAACTGCCCTTGTGTAAATACCTTAAAATCCAGACAGGCTAATTCTGCCTCTTCAGCCATCCATCTGCACAGACATCTTACTCCTATCTCCTTGACCTTAACAACTGTGCTGGGCGAAATGCTATAAACTGTGAGTTTTCAACAAAACGTTTGCCCAGAATTTCCTAAATATTTTATAAAAATAAAAAAGGAGTATTTTTAGTGGTGGCTGTTACTGTTGGGAAGTCCATCTCATTTCTGCTGAGCTGAATTTTCCTTAGCTTTCACGACTGGGATAGCTTAGAGGTCAGTCTTTATGATTTGTAAGTAATCACAGTTACTGGGATTTACAGGAGAAAAAGATAATTTGTTGTCCCCTGTCCCTCCTGCTGCTCCTCCCACTCCTACAGGATTCCAGTAGCAGCGTCTTAGAGGAAATAAACCCCAATAAACCAGCCTAAAAACTGTCTTTTTTTCAAATCCCCATTCTTAGCATAAGCAATGCTCAGCTGGAAGCCTAATAAAACCTTTGAACTGGTAATTTGTGCCCATTCTTTTAAAGCCTTTTCCCATTTTAAATATTAGTATAAAAAGGGGATTTGAGGAATCAGTATCGCCAAAGCAAACATTTGACACACTGTTACATTAGACTTATATAATATAAAGCTTAGGCACATGAACCCAAGCTGCTGCTGCTGTTCTGCGAATCAGTGCTTATGTCTGCAATAAGGACAAAAGTGCTGGAAAAAAAAAATCTGTTTCTCTGTTTGTGTATGTGTGCATGTGCACACTGTCTTTAAACAGTAGGAGGATTGCACCATGTTGGTATGGGAACAAACTGTAGAAAGAAAATCCTCCTATTTAAGGCTCTGAAGGATATTGACTTGTTTCTATCTTTCATCAGGAAAACAGTAACACTGACATACTTTTTCTTTGCTGTGCCACAGACATTTGTATTTGGATGTTGTCATGGAAACTAACTGGGCTGAAATGTTACTTTGGGTTCTGCTTCTGAAAGGATACAGCGTGATACCAGATTTCACACCCGGATCTTCTAAGTGTGTGTTTAACTTCATGGACCAGAGCATATAAAGCTAAATCCCTATGTGTTTCTAGAACTCAGCTTCTGGATCTTGGAAAGTAGAAAGATGGATGTAAAAATTCCCATAGTAATAAACAAGTAGTTTTGTGTGCAGAGGGTCTAATGAAAGCTACTTTTCAACATCTCTCCCTCTCTTTTCCTCCCTTTAATGTGTTTTTTGCTGCTTTGGGGGTGGGGGAAGCTCCTCAGCATTTGGGAGCTGTCTCCCCTATCCAGTTCCCTGTTTCATGAAATCTGTTAGAAACTTATCTTTTGGGTCTTTACTCCTTTGATAGATTGGCTTGAAATTAGTCAGTGATCAAAAACTTTGGGGATAGAAGGGAATGGAGAAGAAATCCATACAACACTAGCATATAAACCTTGTTTCTTTAGGCATCCAGCTAAAACATTTAACATGTTCAAGGTGAAAAGCAACATGCTGGTCTGATGATCTGTATTTGTCATCTATACTTGCAAATCCAGCACTGTAGCTTTATGTTTCTGCTGGAAAGAAAAACAAACTGAAAACAATAGGAGAAACCGCAGAGCCTTGCCTGGAGTTCAAGGATTTGTGCAGAGACAGGGCTGGGTCCGCTGTGGGGAATTAAGTAATTTCCCATGCACCAGTTATAAAAGGGATGGCCCCAGTACTGGGACTGGGGTTATGTGTGAGCTGGGCACAGTCTGCTTGCTTTGCTTGGGAGCAAAGTGGTGGACTTGGTTTAGTGTCTTCTCCCTATCACTACTAACCTCTCTGCAGTGTGTTCAGTTGTGCTAGCACAAAATATGGCTGACAGGAAAATAAGAGGTATTTAAACTCTTAATTGAGTTCACTTAGTAGTTTCCAGGCTCTCTAGACTCTACTTTTTCCTGAAGTATTACTCTTAATGCAATCCTAGCAGTAGAGAATGAAGATGGAGGAAGGTCTAAATATGTTTGTTTCTGAAGACAGTATTTGGAAAAAAAACCACCAAGGTAGCCAAGAGCACCCAAGAGCAGAAAAAAGAGGAATATCTTTAGTTTTCTGACTCTTCAGGGCAAGGGAGAAGTTTTAAAATAAAAACCTGAGTTTAATGAGTGATACCAAAAAGTGCTGCCTGACTGCTGCACATGAATCTTGCCAGCTTCTCCTCAGCAGCACATCAGCAGAGGCCCAGATTTCCCTGGGCATTAAAAAAAAAAAAGAAAAAAAAAAAAAAAGGGGAGAGTCATTCATGTGCATGTGGGATGCTGTCGCAAAAAAAACCTTGGAGCTAGCGTTCATCTGCTTCCCCATCCTGCTTGTTCTAGGCCTGTCTGCTATGTATTTAATACTGTCCATCTCCTTAACAGGACACTGTTGCTGCAAGCGTGGAGGGGCCAAATGAAACCTAGATTCACAAGTATGTCACTGTTTTTCCTTTGCTCGTGGCATAAATCAAAAAGAAAAAAAAAAATCTGTTAGCACAGAGCTCAGGTTTGTTTATTTTTTTGCCAGCTGCAACATGCTACCCTCTTAGGGGATCACGTAAAACCAGTCATGGTTTAGGTTGGAGTGACACGTCAAATCCAAACTGTAGGCCTGGCCCCTCTCAATGAATTACAACCTTGTCAGGAACCTATTATATATATACATATATATATGTATTTTTTTTAAATTAAGGTAGGTTTTTTATCAAATCAAATACCTGCACACTAAATTACATTTCTGGTGCCAGCCTGACTCTCCCTCTCTCTCCCCAGCTCTCTTTTCCTCAGCATTATGATACAGGGGGTTTTGTTCCAAGGCAAGAGTGAATGGTGAGGTCCCATGCTGCTGAGGAAACGCTATTTGACCTTGCCACATGTTTTGTTTTTGAATATTTACCACAACATGTCCCAGCGCTGTTGCCTTAATGATAAAAATATTCAGAGTCAAAGAGTGGAGGCCCGGGGTGGTGGGTGAAAGGAAGGAAGGTGAATCAGTAATAGAGTACAGCCATCAAAGATGTTTACTCATCTGTTTTCTGAAACAAGTTTGTTTTGTTTATTAATAGGGCTTGAAATGCCAAGGGGAAAGTTTAAGGTGAACTAAAAATGCCATATGTTCCTCTGGCATGGAGTCTCCTTTTGTACTTGCTAAAATTAGTTGGGTGCTGGCTTTTCCCTTTTTATCCACCTCCTCCCTCTGAGGAATAGATG
Organism: Astur gentilis; assembly: GCF_929443795.1. Taxonomy (NCBI): domain Eukaryota; kingdom Metazoa; phylum Chordata; class Aves; order Accipitriformes; family Accipitridae; genus Astur; species Astur gentilis. The sequence goes on from NC_064889.1 coordinate 38,911,873, forward strand.
CTATTGTTTTTTTAGAGGAGGCCAGAAGGCTCAGCAAATGAAAGTAGTAAAAGTTCATTGCAGGTCTGTTTAAACCATGGCCCAACAGTTTTTGTAGTCAGATGCATAAGCTACTTCAAAATAGTACACACAATAATTAAGAAGCTTTCAACCCATCATCTTTTCCATGGAGGAAAAGGGGCATAATTGTTATGAACAAACACCATCTTTTATGCACAACTCTGCATACAGCCTCTGCTGTAATTATGGCCTTACGGGGGAAGAAGTTACACAGAGGACAACATTAGGCAAATTAAGCTGATATACAGCATCCCTGTGCCTAATAGTTTGATCATGTAGTGTATCCTCACGAGGGGAAAAATCTGTACCTGCTTAACAATACATCCAGCTAAACATTGGCATAAAATCCTTCCTTTGTGTGCTTCCAAGGAGCATTGTGGTTTGGTTTTTATAGAATTGAATTCAGAGCACACTTGGGGGGGGGGGCAGGGGGGAGTTAGAAAAGTTTTCCTCAAGGGGACGTCCACAAACCGTGACCATTTGTGTTCAGAGAACATAATGAAAAACTCTTACTAATCCTATATCATGCATGTCTGGGCATTGAGCTCATGTGCAAACTGAAAGAGGCTCGTGCTTGTAGGATCAATTGCAAATTTAATACAGGGTGATAGAATACGCTAGTGTCTGAGCATACCAGCACTGCATTAACTCCAGTCTATGTTCAGGCTGCCCTACACTCAAGCAATTATTTGTTATGCAAGATGAGAGGGTGAAGGAATGCTTTGGAGGAAAGACCACATTTCATAGACCATTCGTGGAAGTGCCTGTGCTGATGGACACATGGAGGTAAAGAATAGAGAAGGACCTCAGAGCAGAGCTGAAAGAGAGATGTGACGTCCTCTCTTTTCCTTCTAGCTCAGGAAGGGACATTTGGATTTTCATTATTAAAAAGCTGCAAAGGAAATGCATGGCATTTCTTGATATTTTAGATTGGTAATGATGAAATAAGCTGAAGTTAAAGATAAAAGGGAAGTAGAGCTATGAGATGAGGAGAGGAGAGAGACCCTAACAGAAAAGACTGGATGTGTTAAGATACATAGCTGAAGGGAGGGATCAATTTCAAACAGGAAAAGCTACAACGTGATGGAGGTGTCAAAGGTATAGGGGTCCATTTCTGATGGTTTGGACACTTTCACTCAGCACTGAACCTCAGTCTCTTGCTCCAGCTGTGTAGTATGACCAACCCTGCCCTTCTAAGCATTGATCTTGGGACCCTAAACCCCAGACTAAGTCACTCTAGTTCGGGCTTTCATCATCTGAATAGGAAGGAGCTGATCAGGTCAGAGTCAAGCACCAGTTCGGACTGAGATTTAATATGTCCAGGAATCTCAAGGCAACTAAATCTAGCAGGATCATGATGTTTCTGTAGGTCTTGTCTGAGTACTAGTTCATCAAATACAAGAAACAGAAATGCGTTCCTTAACTTTAGGAGGTTTTATACTGTCTCCCCAGTAAGTACATATCCTTCAGCATAGGGTAACCTCCCAGCTACACCGTCTGCTGAGGACAGATGAAATAGGTCCTGCCTAACTCTTCTGTTGCCTTATTGTAATCTATGTCTGAAGGGGGCAGAAATCAATTACTCCAGGAGGTGGGTCAGAGAGAAAATGTTAAATGTGTGTAGTTGTTTAATTGCATTATAGCCCTTATTAAATAAAGGTACAGGAGAACATAAAGGTGGCCTGGTTCTATTTTTGATGCAGATATTATGTAAATTTATGTACCTGATTATGCCAATCTTGTGAACCCCCTCAGGTTTCTGAACAGTTTCCAAGCTGTCCCCCTTACTTAGTGTGGAATACTTTGTTGTTTTGTTCTGGTTTTGAAGTGGTGCCTGCTAAACCTCCAGTGTGTGTCTGTGTGTGCAAATGTGTTTGTGCTCCCTTGCTTTCCTGCAGGCCATGGACTAAGTCTGGCACTGGGTTTTCTGACTGGTTGAAGAAAAGTGTGTTTCTGAGGTGAAAAATTTGCCTTTTAAATTTCTATGTAGCTTGTACCAAGATTATAATTCATATCCAGGGCTGAATACCAAATGACCCTCTTACTCATTTCCACAAATATTCTGAAAGGCGAAGAGTGAGGCGAGGGAAAATACTGGCCTAAATCCAATGCTGTTAGGACCCAAAATCAATGGCATTTATATGAAGGTTGGATTTGGCCCCCTCCATCTTTCACTTAAAGCTATAATAACATTAACAGAATATAAATATTGCATGATGCCCCAGAGCTGCACCAGCAAATCTGCTCAAAGATGCATCTTTCCTTATTGAACAAGGCAAATATTGTAAAATGAAGTCTTCATAACAAAGACCCCATCTCCTGGATAAACTGTTAGTAACTGTTGTTGATATTGTATGTTACAAGGGACTTGTGAAGACTAAAACTTGGAGGATAAGGTCTCCAAACATGAAAAAGAAGCTCCTCTTTGACAATAACAGAACAATCCACAGCGGCTATTTACATGATACATCATTAGTAAAAGTTTTCGTCAAACTTATTCCTTCTGGTTCCATGCTGACAGACCCATGTATTATCCCAAGAATTTTCCAGAACCAAGAAAGAGAAGGAAATATGAACCTTATTGTAAGGGAGATAAACTCAGTGGAAAATGTACTGAAGATTTTTCAAGGATCTTGCAGCCCAACAAGATTTACTTCGACATCTACTGTGAATTATGGTTTATTTCCACTCTGTTCAATGTGGTGGACAGTATTGTGGAAGCAGCTGAGAGTTTTTAATCGTGAAGTAATAATCCTTATATATGACACCAACAATGCTACATGTCTGTGCCAGGTCAAATGCTAATGGTGATTCTGGTTGAAATGCTAAGCAATATGATATGTCCTTGCAAAACCCCATCCCACCATCAGTGCTCTTCCATGCCTGGAGCATAGACTAGTGACATTCTAAATCTTTGCACATCTGATGCCAATTATTCACTCACACATGAATCCCAAGGAGGTGATACAGCAAAATAGTGACCAAGCATATTGTCCTGTTAAGTTAAACACATATGTTTGACTTCCATTTTGGAATCATTGCTCTCTGGGATTGAAATTTTATCATAGAATCATGGAATCATAGAATGGTTTGGGTTGGAAGGGACCTTAAAGATCATCTAGTTCCAACCCCCCTGCCATGGGCAGGGACACCTTCCACTAGACCAGGTTGCTCAAAGCCCCATCCAACCTGGCCTTGAACATTTCCAGGGATGGGACATCCACAACTTCTCTGGGCAACCTGTTCCAGTGCCTCACCACCCTCATAGTGAAGAATTTCTTCCTTATATCTAATCTAAATCTACCCTTTTTCAGTTTAAAGCCATTACCCCTTGTCCTATCGCTACATGCCCTTGTAAAAAAAACCCTCTCCAGCTTTCTTGTAGACCCCCTTTAGGTGCTGGAAGGCTGCTGTTAGGTCTCCTTGGAGCCTTCTCTTCTCCAGGCTGAACAACCCCAACTCTCTCAGCCTGGCTTCACAGGAGAGGTGCTCCAGCCCCCAATCATCTTTGTGGCCCTCCTCTGGACTCACTCCAACAGGTCCATGTCCTCCTTGTGTTGGGGCCCCCAGAGCTGAACGCAGTACACCAGGTGGGGTCTCATGAGAGCGGAGTATTTTGAGATAAAACATATGGGTTTCAGCTGTGTCTCTAGGGATGCAAAGTTATAGTCCTGTAGAATACATATTGTGTATAATGCATGGTTGTTATTTCTACATTAGCACTGGCAGTGCTGGAGTTGGCTGTTAGCGTCTCATTCTCCTGACACATCATTAATAAACAGGTAATTTCATACCTGATTTCCACAGAGTGTCATGCTGAAAACCACCTGGGTTTCAGTTTTCATCGACATTTAAAATTAAAAAAAAAAGAAGACGCAGACTGAAAATTGGTGGTTATATTTGAACTAGGACTGTTCTAATTGAATAATGGATCAATCGGGTTTGAACAAGCATACATGTTGGAAGGAGAAAAAGTATAACTGGACCCTGTGGGGCTCCATATGCCCAGCTGTTGTGAAGGAGATTTCACAGCATTAGCTTCGCAGTTAGGAGCCTTTTACTAAACAGGGATCTTACCCAAAAATTTGTTGCTTCAACAGTATATGCAGCGAGCCTTTATTATGTCTTATCCCATGGATATGGAGAGCAATTGTAGGAGCATTTTGTAGGAGCATTTCATGTATTTGAAGACCTGATGTATGTTCCTTCTTACTTTGGCTGAATAGCTCCAGTTTCTTCCACTTTCCTGTGTATCATTTCAGAAAAAACCTGACCTGTACTCACTAATCCAAATTAATTTTGCAATTGATCGTTTTCCAGAAGTTGTTACAGGAGTCTGCATTTGCCAGCAGGTGTCACCATAAGAGAACAATAATATCAAGCTCTGGAACACAACTGCATCTTGCAGGAAATGCAATTTCTCTCTCTGAAGTTATCTCTATTTTGCATACCATTGAAACTCATTTATTCCATAATGATTTGTCACTGTTTTAGAAAATAAATATGTCCTGAAAGCAAGAGACCCCCAGCCAAAGGAAAACACACCAAGTTTTGAAAAGGAGCTTGGCAAAGTTATCATGGATTTTACCAAGTGGTTGCTGGCTGGTGGCAGCAGGGAACTGTGTTAGGATTCAGGATGGCATAGGCCCCTGGGTTTAGATGTCCCATAAATGTAGACTTCTTGAGGGTCCAGCATACTGACAACATAGGCAACTTTCCTCTACAGCCTGTCTGCTGCACTGAAGCACTCTTTATAAATACATTCATCTGTGTTTAGCAGGCAGCAACCTCTTCAGATACAAGCATTTGCACAAAAGCTGAGGGAAACTCTCAGATTTGCGTTATGACCTCTAACTTTAATTTATTGCGCGGATATCCATGACATAAGTGATTATCTCATTGTTTTCTTTCTCTTCCTCTGTTCCTCGTCCTTAGCTTGCTGAAGGATTTCTGAGTCAAATCTGTGCCTGCCTCCCCAATTTGAACAAACCAGTGTGAACAAGTGTCCATTCAAATGCTATATTCTGATCGTCAGAAGACAAGAGGCTTTAACAAAAACTGGTTTTCTCCCAGAGGTTCATCATGATTTTCTGTTATGGGGACAGGGCAGTAATACACATCTGTAACTCTGCAGAGGCTTTTAAGGGTGTTTCTGGCTGAGTTAGTCACTTTTGTGCAAGCGTGGGTGACTGCAGTACAACCTGCATCACATGAATTGGAACATGCTATTGAAAGGGTTTGAGAACATGTTTTTTGATTTTTCTTTTCTTGATTAAACCAGCAACCGCCACATAAATATTAGAAATAAAACCTGTTGCAAACTGAACGATTAGTATTTAGCTCTTTATCTAAACACACTCCATTCCTCCCGTATCCCCTCCCCAAAATAAAATAGCGTTGTTTGAAATTTCCAGGGAAGCTTAAGGCCTAAAGCATTGGGTGAGATGTAAATTTCTTAAAATATTTATCCATCCATAAGTGGCTACATATTTGACATTATTATAGGGTTTCTCAGTGTTCCATTTTATTAAAAAATATTTATTTGGTTTCTAAGATTACTGCTTCTCTGACCACAGAAAATTCAATTACCGAAAACTGCAGCTATCAAATTGGTTGAAAATAAATAGCCTTTTATCCAAACCTGGCATGGGCTGGTTTACTTTTAATACGTAGCCATAAAAAAAGAAGCTCTTTCCACAGAGAGCCGCTTGGTTACAGAGCAAGAAGCCAAGGAATACTTTGCATCATCAGGTTTTATTTAAAATAAGGTAGGGAGGGGGTAGAAAATAAGTCGTTATGAGACTAATTAGCTGTTCATTTTTCTCTTTTGTTTTATCAAGTGATAGAAGATCTCTCAAGGCATTTCTTTTGTTACAAAAAGTAAGTCTTGTTGTCTGGTTCACATGCGTGAATAGATATGCAGGTAACAATCCCAAATGCTTTCTTAAAGTACCAGATGTCTCCTACCTGTGAGATTTTAAAATGGGCATTGTGTTTCCAAATGGCAAATAATAGAAATTAGTGCTGGAAGAACCATTAGAGGTCACCTAGTCGAGCAGGTTTATTAATTGTTTTAACTCTTCAATGACGTAGATTCCATCACATCTCAAGACAATGTATTGCAGAGGTTTATTAATGAAGTAGGTACTTGAATGTAGATAAAGGCTTTAACATCCTCTGTGATATACAGGAAACGTAGTACACCTATATGTATGGTGAATGTCTGGCTCATGCCTTCAACCACAATCATCTCTCTTCTAACAATGCTTTTGCAAAATGGAAATAAAAGGGAACAAATTTAAGAAGATGACTGTAATTTCCAGCTCTTTCCAAAAGGTCTGGGCTAAGACTTCCCCTCCTTTAATTTGTTAAACAACCACGTTGGCTTTTTCAGTCTGTTTGCTTGCCTGTAAGGTCCCTTCTCCACCATGTCTGAAGACACCGTGTCTTTCAGCTAAGGTCCAAAAGGCATCAAAGGCTGGAATGTGAAACATCTCTGCCCTGTCGTATGCCAGGAGTTCATCGTTAACAGGTTCTGTTAGCAGACTGTCTGACGGAGAGCTCCTGCCTTCGACGGATGGAGGATGCTTGCTGAGAGATGGCCCTGCAGTGGCTTGATAGGGAACAATGTGCTCCAGGCAGACGCAGTTCTCAGGATGCACCAAAGAGCTGTCTTTCCCAGCACCAGGATGAAAAGCTATGAGATCAAAGCTCAGATGACAGCAAAGGGAGATAATGCAATGGGCACATGGACTTTCCAAAAATGCTACTTTTAAAGGGAGACTGCCTTTTTGCCTGTAGAGTCAATGTCCATTGCTTAAAGGTAACCTTCAAGGGGAGTTAAAGGGCCGAGGAGATTTTTCTAAGAGAAACAGAAACATGTCAGTATTAAAAATCTCAGGTTTTATTGCTTTGGAAAGACATCTGAACTCCCTAGAAGATCTGTGGGAAAATTCGTCAACTGCTGAGATGGGTAGAAATATTCCTGTATCTCCCACTGGGCACACTGAGAGAATCACAGTTATAACCATTTCCTCAAAAACTGGAAGCACTTTGTAGTTCCTATTTACTGAGTTTTCATACTTTGAAAATGCATGGAGGAGGATTACCTGTAGATCTCAGCTAGAGGGCATGGGTCAAGACAGCAGCCCAGACCTCTTTCGTACTTACCCCTTTAGGTGGCACGTTTCATTTCCCCATCCCTCAGTCTTTCCGGCTGCTAAATAGAGATATTGCAAAGGGTTAGGTTGCAAAGTTTAGTAAAATTAAATAATGCTTGGAAGGGGCTTTAAGAAGATTTTGTGAGGAAAGGACTCACTTAGGTTTGAAGAATAGCTGACTGTTTTTCCATCTATGTGGTTTTGCAGGTCTGTACACACACGTCCCATTGTACACAAAAGCCGCTTATTTTTTTAAGGCAGTTGGTGAGTGTATTATATGACATCAAGTCATCCAAAGAGATTGCTTCAGCCAAAATGGCAGGAGAGAAAAGAGGCTGAGACCCCGCACTTTAATCTCTTTTCTGATGTGATTTCCCAATTGCATGAGGAGGCAAAGTCCCCCTGAGCTTAAAGCCTGATTATGCCAGAAGATAATACACGCTAGCGGTTGTGCCACAGTCAGCTTTCCAGGAGACCTTTCCCCAGCTTCCTTGGAGGTCAACCAACTCCCATTGTCTCCTGCAGAGTCTGCTAGCTACAATGATGTTGAAATGTAGTTTATGGATAAAATGTAGTTTAGGTATCTGTAATGGATCCTGCACTCAAAGCCAATACACCAGTAGCTTAGCCATCAGTTGTCAGCCCATAAAATCTGTGGTTACCCTTCTTTTCCTTTTTCCCCCTTTTTCCTTTTTTTTATCCTTCTTAAAAATGATGGCACGAAGGAAGCTAATGGATTTGAAATTACAGGAGCAGCTCCACAGACTTCTTTTGCAATTTTATGTTGAACTGTATGACTGCAAATAGTGGTGTCCCCACTGCCTTTCTCTTGGGGCTGACTCCTAGCCTAAACTGCTTCACTCTCACTGTTGACTTGTGTCTCCTGAAAAGCAATAAAACACACCAACCCCTGCTGTAGTGAGGTGACTTATCACTTGCAGCAAAAAACTCCCTGGAAGTGTGTTTATCTAAAAGGCTTGTATATTTATATATATTTTGAATGTCTGCTTCTAGATAATGTTGCTTTGCTCATTTAAAAAAATCAGCCTTGAATAAAGAGCTTCTTTGGAAGCTTTTTAAATGTGAGTTAGTACTTAATGTTGCCTTGGTAGCAGATATCCTTCAGGTTAAAGTATTCATTGCGATGCATACAAACAACACATTGACTATGGCCCCACTTTATATTCTCACTAAATCAAGGTAAAGTTTTTTAAAGCCCAATGCATATTAAAAAATTTTCCTGTGGGTGAGAAGTGATTTTGACATAGGCACAGCTCACACTGAGAACCCTCCAGACTTGTGGCTTCAGAGCAAAGAAGGGAAAAATATAGCTTGGGGTGGGGACAGGAGTTAGAAATAGTTTAGAAGACCCTTTGGTAATGGATGCTGGGCTTTAATTCATGTCAGAAGAGACCTAGCTATCACACACCACTTGTCACAGATTTATGGATCATCTATTTTGTTAATGCTTATAGATCTCTTGCTGAACATAACGCTTTTTGATTTTTTTTCCTGATCAAAGACTGTTAAAGTTATAAATGTCCCTGTGATATCTTGAGGTTTTCCTAAGAAGGTGCATTGATGGAACAGTTGTTAGGGTACTCATGAAGTAATATATTTTCCATGTATATCTTAACAAGTTTCTGAGGCGCACTTTAGTTTTATATATATTGAACAATCTGTGCTTTAAAATAACCAGCTGATGGATTTGTATGCTGAATATGACCACATAGAATGAGGCCATTCGTTTGTCATCAGTATTACCTGAAATGCATAGAACAGTCACTTTAAAATATTTACAACATTTTTTCTTGAATTCACTCACAAGTAAAGTTTTATAGAGTTATACCTGTATGCCTGCAGGTGTAGAAGATTTAGGCTTATATGTAAATAAAGCACAGAAAGATTTTATTCTCATGTACCTCATGATGCGACAACCGGCTCTTCACTATTCCTTCCTGTTAAAATTTTTTTTCCAGTCTGAAATTATTATCTTAATGACAGTAATGGCTGCAAATGTTCATGGATCAGCAGCCGCCAGGCACACGCACGTCCTCTGCCACGCATCTCATCTCTGCCCTTACTGAAATTGCCTTGGTGGCTTCAGATGTGTTTCCTTACGCACTCCATTCAAGCAGCAGCTTCTTGCCTGGGTCTAACAGGGGAGGCGATTTGTGTCTATTGGAGAAAATAGCTAATTTCTGAGTGCTGTGATTAACTGTACTCTCTTTTGTAAATATGGCTTGCAAAATGAAGGATTTTCATTATTCCTATAAAATTCCATGTGCCATATTGTATTTCTGCATTCTTAGGCTGGACAAAGCCCTGAGGTGTCTGGAGCTGAAGGCTTGCCAAAAGCATCTAAATTACAAATTCAGTGTCTCATTTTTGTCTGAGCCATTGAAGAGTCATCCACTGAAGGAAATGCCAGTAGATCAATTTTCATTTTAGGACACATCTGAATTGTTTTAACTTTTAACTTAGCCACTGCTGGTAGAGAGATCTAAAAGTCTTGATGGTTCATTCAGCTTTTGGACATGAACTTTGCCAAAGGTGGAGCAAGGCAGGAAGCTCTGTGTCTCTTTGGTGATTAATTAGGCACCTTCTTATAAGGAACATCCCTCGTCCTGTAGCCTAGGGAGATTTGCTACAGGATTCAGGGAGTTTCTTGTTGGAATAGCTGTGGGGGGACATAAAACAAACTGAGAAGCTGGCATTTTGAAGAGCTTTCAGAAGGGTCATCACTTTGTTTGGCTCAACAGTACCACAGGTGGGCCTCCCTGAGTTGTTTCCCTAGGAGTATGCACAATATATAAAGCAATAAGCATTTAAAAACAAGTGCATCCACAGAGAAGATAGATGTGAAGGGAATACAGATGGTGCCCAAACCACAAAGTGTACAACTTGATCAGGCTCCAGACCTCAAACATCCCTAATTTAAGGGTTATCCAGATACAGGTTTTTAGGTTTGCTCATTATAGAAATTAGAGACTAACTACAGCATTCAGATACTAGTTTGAATACTAGTGAAGACCACAGCGTTCAGAGATATTTGGACCAAAAGTGTTAATTTTAATCCATTTTTAGAAAGGCATGATTATTGGTGGTGTAGCTATTTTATTTTAAATGTTTTAATTACTTGAGAACAAACTGTTTTATGCAATTCCCATAGCAGCTGAACTACACTTCGGAAGGCAAATGTTCTGGCAAGAGACAAGATTGCTTTTTTTTGTGAAAGCAGAAGAAGGTATACGTACAGAGCACTTCATGAGATACTAAAATATGGTGCAGTGTCCATTCTGTCAGTCAATAGGAATTCATGTAGAATTTCTTTAAGTACAAATTTGGAAGTTTTACTGCTGCTTTAAAGTGCATGAAGATTATTTTACTTTAATTCCAAGTCACATTATACCCAGCCAAGTCTAGTGTCATTTTACAGACATGAAAACATAGAAACTCTATTCTGTAGTTCCTTATTATAGGATTGAGTCTGTTGTTTATTGATGATGATTTTCCTTTATTTTACTGAAAGAAGCATTGAGGACGAAAGCATTGTGTGAGCTATTTTTACAGTTTATGTTACTCCTTCAGTGTTTGTCTATTAGTGTGACGTTAGATAAAGAACTCTGTACCATATGATTTAAGTGAATGGATAGATGACAAAAGAGAAAATAGCTATAGCATCTAAGCTAATCATAATTAATAGGCTTTTCGTATTTCTGAGTTGGGCAGTATTCTCAGGGCAGTTGAAAATTTTTATCTTCATTTTCTTTGTTCAAAATAATAGGATTTTTTTTTATTTTGAATTTGATTAGACCTTCAGAAAATTTCACTCATTTATATTAAGATGAGCCTACAATTTTAATGTTGTCAGAATGACAAGATGAATCAATTGAAGTATGTATAAGGATGAATAACATTTGGATTATATTTTATCTAATGCATTTTTCATAACGTTATCTGTAAAGCTTGGGGCACAGCATTTTAATCTTTCGTGGTAAATCAAGAAACACAGGGAACATGGCTTTCTCAGCGCACAGATGGAGTTTCCAACCAACAGCAAGAAAGTTTTGAGTGCTAAATGATAGCATACTGTATACAGAAATCAACAACTTCAAAAATTCTCAGTCCAATAATATTGTCAGAGATAGCCAACATTTCCAATATTTATCTTAATGTACAACAGTTGTGGAGAATAGGGGGAAAAAAGCTTTCATTGGCATTTCAGTTTAACAGGATTTTCATAAGATCTTTTTTGTATATCTGAAAGGTTTGAATGGGCACCAGCTGCTATCTCAAAGCCACAAACATTCTAGATAGCCAGGTCCAGACAATTCCCTTTTAATTAATGTGAAGCAAAAAAAATAAACTGTATATTAAATTCTAGTATTAACGCAACTGTTTCTCCAGGAATCTTACTGGAATTACTTTAAAAGAATGAACCCCAAGGTATGAATTTAAGGTGAGTGATTGCTTTCCTTTTCAAAGAGAAACGTGAAGAAAAGGGAAACTAAAGAATTGTAGGAATTTAAAACTAAATATCAGAAATAGAGATAGCAAACTCCTAAGTTTGTTTCTCTTACAGTGAAAAACAGTATGCCTTTATGTCTGTTTCTAGAGTACCTCACAATCAAATTTTCAGGATTTTTCATGGAAATTTTCCAGCCTGGAAGTACAGAGGGAATATGAACATACAGAAAAGGGTGGAAAAGGACTGATAAACTCCCTAATAAATCTGTCAGTAGGAAAGACCCTTGAAAATAACACGGCTTTCTTCAACTACCACATCTCATCCTTTAACAGTATAAATAGCTGGTTTTAAAACTAGATTTCTCAACTAAAAATGTTAAATTTTCTGGCATAAGATGCAGCTTTTGACATTAGAATATAGGACCATTCCATTAGATTTACAGTCCTGAAGTCCATATTCCCTTGAAGATTAAACCTTCATTAAGTTCCCCCTTTTTTTCCCTTTATTTCCTGCCTTTTGCTCACATCACACTATAACTTTCATAAGCACTCTTAGTGCTTTAATAAAAACAGCTTTGGTGGAGGTTTAAAGGCACTTCAGGTTCTCTAAAAACCTTTTGGAAATTCACCCCTAAATCAGTAATTCAACCTTCCTTCCCTATCCCCTTGTCTCCCACCATACATCTTCATTAAGATGCATCTAAAAGAAGGTAGTCTGTAATTTAAACAATTACATCAAGGGTTTGATTTTCTTTTTCTCTCTCTCTTTTTTTTTTTCCACCATTGTTATGACTAGACAGAGGATCATACTGAGTACATTAGCCAGGCAGTGACTCAGGACACCTACTGCTTGGAATGCCATTGCACTGTGAAAGGAAAGGGATAAAACCGTCTATCCTCCAGCCCTGAACCCCACTACATAGTAATATTTCTGCCACAAAAATACTTTGCTGTCAGCTCCAGCAAGGCAACATTGGATAGCTGCGGTAGTTTGTTGTCAAAATGAAAAATGGTTCAGTGCAAAAGGTCTCATTGCTGGGATGCTAACAATCAAGGAACACTAAGTCAAGCATTTGACAAGGAACTTTGGTCTTGCTGTTAAATACCACTTAATATTGTCCTGCCCGATAATCCCTGCTGTTTAACAACTGTGCAATCATGGCTCAGTGATGGCATTATGCCTTTTCTGAAGGGAAAAACTAGGCCATATGTCATGCATTTGCCTGCAAAAGAAAATACATGTCTTTTAATATCCAAGGAAAATATAGATGTTTCAAAAATAAGACAATTGCAAACACATTATAGTCTTGATTCTTCTTTGGAGTTTCTGTCCAGAATAGAGAGGAGTGTTGCAGTTCCAGCTGAGGTTAGTTGTAGGTGAAAAGCTGAGTAACTTCCAGTCCTATCCTGTTGGAAGCTTGCTTGTACTGCATGCAACCTAGAAGCAAATCAGTGCATCCCAGCCTTTTTTCAACAAAGTGGAACTAGAGAGCTCTGCTGTTATCACCTTGGTCTCTACGGCTTCTGCCTTAAAAAGGGCTCCTTCACGGTATGAGTTGTCTTTTCCAGTTAAGATTTGTTGCCTTCAGGCCGTGACCTCTCATGTATCCATTCTTTAACTGTTCCTCCTCACATAAACCTCTGAGTTCTTGGTGTCATTTTTCTCATTGCCTTTCGATGCCTGATCTCTTGAGTCATCCAGCCACGTAAGAGTCTTTCTCTATTTTGATGTTCCTTTTCAATGGTTGAGTTCTTTGTGCAAATAATACCCTTTGCTTTTGTAGTTTTAGTCCCATTTAATTCTGAACATATAATGCTGTATTATGAGTTGGGGAATGTATGAAGAGATTCTTCACAAAGGTGATGGAAAGGGTTGCAGCAGAAGATGAATAGACTGTTGACCTGAAAGTCAATAGGACATTTCTTCATTTTAGTTTGGCTACAAATCCAAGCTGGAGCTGGGAATAATGATACTCACGCTGGAATAAAAAAAAAAAAAAAAAAAGAAAAAAAAGCCCTAGACCATAGAAAAGTTAAATGGGCAAAACTAAGCATTGTTGTTGGTCATTTATTTCCAGTGAGGAATTATATAGGCTAACAAGCATTTTCAAGTCAACAATTTCCAATAACATCATAGAAAATAGTGATAATGATTTTCAGGGAGTGAATTACTGGAAGAGCAAGAAGCCTAAGCAGTTAAAGAAGAGCTTGAAGACAGCCTTTGGGGAAAAGACTAGAGACCTGAAACAACTCAACCTCTCCTTAGTGATGCTTCTGGGACAGAGTTTCCTCCTGCTGAAGGGAGAGAACTGAAAGCCAAGCCTGGCAGTTTTTCTAATTGCTTGCTGTTTCTCCATCAATGTGCTGTCAGGGTAGGCCTATATTGTGTAGCATTTTGTTTACATATAGACCCAAATGAACTAAATAACCATGTAAAAAGGCAAAGAAATTCTGGGAGAGATGGCTGATGGCAAATATTTTTCTATGCTTGATGTGTCAGCAGGGTTCTGGCAGGTGCCCTTAGAAAAATAGAGCACACATTTCTGTGCATTCAACACCCCCTTTGGGAGACACTGTTTCCTCAGACTGCCCTTTGGGTTATGTTCAACACCTGAGGTGTTCAAAGGAAAATACAACAACTGTTTGATGGTATAGAACGTACAAAGGTTTGTGTAGATGACATTTTGATCTGGGAAAACCAGTAGAGGAACTAGTCAGTGGTTCCTAGCAGCCTTGGAAAAAAACAGGAGTTAGGCTAAAAGCTAAACCAACAGTAAAAGTAAATTCTGTGAAATGGAAATAACATACCTGGGAGAGAAATGTGCATAGCAAGTAAGTGTAGATCACAACAAGCTTGAAGCTGTGTTGGCCTCAGTAGGTGAAGAAGGAGTCAAAGTTTTCTGAAGTGTAGAGAACTCTGTGCCTAACCTGACCACCTAGGAATGGGAGACTTCTGCCTGACTCTCCATCTCGGTGTGAAAACTGCCCACCAGCCCAGGGTGAGAAGTGGTGCACAGTTATAGACTCTGATTTGTTACCACCAGATCGATATTTCAGAGTGCTGCCAACTGATAAATATTTTAAAGAGACAGAATGAAAATATGCTTCCATTACAGAATGCCAAATTTATGTGTGCTGTTCCTACATTAGGAATAAGCAAATCCCTTGACCAGATCAGTCAACTGTATATCTCAATATTTGACTGCTCTTACGTGTTGTAGAATAGACTTGCTTTGAATCTAGAAACTGATGACAGGAGAGGTTGTTCAGTTTTGTTTGTTTCTCAGCATTTATCTTGGTAAACTGGTTTTGGAAGGCTTTGTTGGAGGAGAAAAACATTCAAAGAGATTTTCAAATCTGTTAAGTCTCAGTCTGGAGAAGCATCTATTTTTAAAATTGCTAAAATACTGAGCAAGGTTAAGGTCTCATATAATCCACTCTGGCTTTGCGATGTCACTCCCATGTATAAAAAAAATGGGGAGACCTTTGTCATTATTATTTGAAATTATTACACCTCTCCTTTTAAAGACATTGCCTGTTGTCATGATTTCAGGTACATACCCCAACCCCGTGTTAAAGAAAAACATGCTAATGTCCCTACGAAATGGAAAACTAGGCTTATTGGAGCTAGTTCTGCCACAGTAAAACTCCATTTGTTCTTTTAATCTAAACTTTCACCAAAGCAGTCCTTGTGCTTGCAGTAGATGAGAACAGGACTTACATAAAAAGAAAGCAAGTTAAAATAGTTTTCTCTTTGGAATTTGACATACTAGAGCATTAGATATCTCTGTTCTGGGAACAGAGTAAGCAGTGAATCACTGATGATTTTGCCATAAAAATAAGTAAATCATTGAATGAATTTAAAGCACTGAAGGAACTGACAGAATCTGTGGTTTCACTGTAATCTCTCTTGAAAATTGTTTTTTTTTCCTCTTAGTTCTCTAAGTAGGTGAAAAAGTATCATATTTAGAGTGAAGAATAGGCTAATCTATATCAAACAGCTATTCCTATGCAATGTATACATAATTTTCTGTAGAGCGGGGGATTTTTTTTTATTTGTTTTTCTCTTTACAGTGATGCAATTCAAATCCACTGGCTCCACAGGAGCTCAGTTCTGTTTCCAGTATCCTTAACTTTATAAGTAAGGCACCGCTTTCCTTGTTCAATAGCCCCTGAGGGATAGCTTTAAATGGGTCTGTAAATTTATTACTGAAACTCTGCAAGGAAATGATAGTCTGCCAGACTGAACAAAACAGCAGATATTGTGTCAGATATGTCATATCTTGTCAAATGGCAAGTACATGGCTACTGGGATTGTGTTTCTATTTGCTATGGATATAAGCTGGTCTCAATTGTTAGGAAGGATTACTCACCCTCTTTACATTCAAGAGATGAAATGGAAAAGAAAATTGTTTCAAGATTTCCAGTGCTAGAAGCTGGCTCTATGTGTTGGAAGCATCCAGGTCAAGTGACAAAAATGGAGGAATTGCCCCCAGGGTCTCACCTGAAAAAGGGTTTTGTCCAGTTTTGGTATCTTGGCATATATGTATGTGGGAAGAAGACAATGAGAAAAGATGGTAACAGTCTTTCTCTTGAAACTGGAGATAGAGCTGGAAATACTGTGTATCAGCTGAATTTGGAACTGAGCAGTACATGATGCATGATTAGAATGTTTTTCACACAGCCTTACTTCAGGTGAGACTCCTTCATGCCTGGGAACTGAGTGATGGTTTGGATGGGATGAGGTGTCACAGCTTTAGCCGCTACAAGTATTTCTGGTAAATCAGACAGGGCTGCCTATCCTTTGTAGATCTGGATTCACCAGCTTTCCAATTACAGAGGAGCTGAAAGGCAGTAGTACAAGCAATACCAGTGGCATTTCTAGTACTTTTTAGCTAATAATTCCCTAAATAGTCACTTTCAAAAGACAGGGAAGCAAAAAAAGGTCCATAAACTACAAAAGTTAAAGCTCAAAAATTACTTATATGCCTACAGCTTACTTCAAAATGCTAATCGCTGAAAAGCCCTACATTTAGAAGTAAGCCTGTTATTAAAAAGGCACAGTGGTATTCTAGGAAGGCATAAATAACCATTCCCATTTTTACCATTTCTTCTCTAGAAGGGATGTTATATTAGCAGATCTAGGTTTATTAATGGATCATAGTTACAAGCCAGTTGAAATGTCTCACTCTGAATTAAAAAATGAGGTTTCCAGGATCACTCTGGACTTAAGCCAAAAGCTTTGCCTTTTGTGTTGTCAAGTCAAAGGCACTTATAAGCTGTTCTAGTTGTTTCCCTCCCGTTTATATCATTAGCTATGGAAACTGATGTTACTTAAGGATGTCAGACCGGTGGCCAGCCAGGATGCAGTGGAACTTTGTCCTCAATTCTTCTTCATAAACCTCTAATCTAATATAGCTCGCTCTTGAGGAATGCTTTGCAAAATTCTTGTGGTGTAAGAATACGACTACAAAATAGTTAGTAAATCAGAGATCTGGGCTCTTACACATAATTCTTTCATCTCCAACTATTCTATCTTCTAATTTTTCTCCAAAGAAACAGAAAAATACCTTATCTTATACCCCGTCCAGAAAGAAATATCAAAATAGATTTCTAGACCATTCCAAGTTCTTCTTCTTTGTCTGGGAATTTCACTGTACTTCTTTACCATCTGGCGAACTGACTTCAGAAAAAACATTCAGCTCATTTTTAGTAGTCAGTTTTTCAACTGAAAGTAAAGTGATTGGATCTTTCTCAAAAATGATAGGAAAACCCAAAAGTTAGCTGGAATCAAATTCACAGCAATGTGGCTGGAAATTAACAACTTTCTTCCATCTTCTTTTTAAAGTTATGGCACTCTAATAGTTACTCTATTTTCTATACCCGGAATATCAGTTTTCGACCAGATATTCAGGACTACATGTGAATTGAAACACAATGGCTTGGGCCCATTACAGTTATGGGAGATTGTAAGCAGGTTGAGTCACCCAAATCACTCTGCACCTTGGGGTTTTCCTTTACTTCACCAACAAATATAAACCTTATTATCCTGAGCTGCTTCCTGAACTGGCTCCTTTCCAGGGTTTTTCCTTGCCAAAATATTTGGCTGACTGTGGAGACGTTCTCCATATTTTAACTTCCTGAATTGAAGTTAATGGGACCCACCTGGTCTGGTTTGGAGATGAGTCAGCAGAAGAGTCCAGCATATTTAGAAAGAGTCCTTGAAAGTCATGTCTAATAGAGACTCAAACCCAATGAAGCCAGGAAGCCAGGATTTACGTCACTGAGGCTTAAAATTGCATTTGCTGCAGTGCTGTGGTAGTAACTGCATTTCAGTATTTTTTCCTGAGTTTTTATTAGAGTGTTTGTCCAGAAATATAATATTTCAAATATCAGTTGCATTTGTGGTTGCAACAATTGGAGTGGGAAGTTTTGTGTAATCTTTCATGCTTCACCTCCCATGTAAAACTTACCTTTGTGAGTAAAGACCCTGAGGTCAAGGCATGTCTTTGCTGATCATATCACATGATGGTCTGAGCTGCAATGGAAATACAGGTTATAATTTCTTTCTCTTCTCATCATGCCAAATGAAATTGCTGCTGCTGGCAGCAGTTCTTCAAGACTAGTTTTAACGCCTCTTTGGTGGGTTTCAGAGCCTGTTCTAGGCTGAGGATAAGCCAAGCCAGTAGTACCTAAACCTTGCAGATGCTTCTTTCTGCAGTCAGGGCATTCATCCCTCTCCCTTTCTCTTCCACTGATAACAAGGTTATTCCCTTGCGGAGCTGTAGGAAAGGCATATAGTCAGGTTTTTTTTTTCCTCGTGAGCAGATTGGCTTCACATACGGAGGCAAATTTCCGATGGGGAGTCCAAATATATTTCTAAGTGTAACTTATTTGTGTATGTGCACCACAGTAGTCAAAGAGAATATAGGCAGTGTCTTCTCAGAAGTCTTTCCATGAATATCACAGTCACGTTTCAAGAGGAGTTTTAGCTGAAGAACTGACTGCAAACAGAGCTGAAAGTGGACAGCAAGCTGGTTGGTCTTACAATAACTAACTCCTGCCTTGCAAAATTGCCTCTGCTCCAAGCTTCAGCAGAATTAAGAGTCACTTTCCCAGGCAGAATACTCAATCACACACTAAGGAAAAGAAGAGGGAGAGAGGGTCTGATAATTTACACTTTGGAGCTTATTGTTTTGTGGATATTATGGAAGAAATGCAAAACAAAAGCAACTTGCCTTTCATAGTTGACCTTATGGCTAGTAATTAGAACTTGTCTCTTCCCAGAGAAACTGATCTAACCCTTTTCAGTACAGATCAGTCATTCTACTAAGTAGCAAGATCCTAAGTGGCAATCTTTCATTCATGCTCCTTCCTTTCTTCTCTCTGGTAATTGAAATGCTAAGGCTGAGCCAAGACTAGATGAAACTCTTCAAATGTCTATTTGTGGTTTTCAGAGAATTCCCAACATCAACATTCAATGTTTTTGAGGGAGAAAAAAACCCAATAAGTTAGTAGTAAGATGTTCCCTTGGAGGTAGTGGTAGTTTCACCCCCTAAGAGGATGAATTAAACACCGTATAAAGCGATTGAGAACCAGTATGAAGAAATTGTCTATCCTACTCTAAAGCCAGTTCCAAAAACTGGACAGCTCATTAGGCAAGCGCAAGCATCTAGCAAGAGGCCAGTATGGTATGGGGCTTCCCTGTTTGACAAGCAGATTAATCTCCGAGTGTGCCATTTGGGGCTGCCTTTACCATGAAAAGCTTAAGTGCTGAATTCTGTGCATCCATCTCAAACATTTTAACAGCTCCAAAGCTGTGCCTTTAGGCTTGTTCATTCTGGGATGTATGCATCTCTTTTGTGCCCGGCAAGTGGGATAAAGAAATCTTGCAGTGCAAAGAGGGAGGGAGAGAAGCCACGTGTAAGAAGCAGCACACCTAACCCAGACACCTGGGGAAGAGGGGGGCTTCTGCAGATTCTCTAAGACTTTAAAGTAACTAATTAACCTGTCTAATTATAGAATAACTACAGTAACTAAGACCAAAGAGTAGCAATAGCTTTTGTCTCATAGCTAGTAATGCATTTAGCAAGATCCTAAACTTTAGAAGAGCGAGCATGTGCAAACACTTGACTGTAAAGTCAGGGTAGAGTACTACCTTAATATTTTTTTTTCACTGTATCTGTCAAATTAGCAAAGAAATCCTGTTAAGTTTACAGCGATGATTGTACACTTGTGTCTTGTAGGTAATCAGCCATGAATGAATTTGAGTTAATAAATGTATGTGTAATGAGGCTGATCTTCAGTTTTGTCTTAACTGGAGATTTTCAGAGTTTTTTTAAGGTTTGTGCTGAAATGAAAAATACTTTTGTGACCTTAATTTCAAGCTAGCAACGTTTTCATTTTCACCTGGGAATATTACAAAAATCCAGCCACAGCATGGTTATCAAAGCTAGCGTCACGTACATATTTCCAGACAAATCCTTGTTTCTAATTAAAATAAACAATGGATTCCTCAGAGCTATGAGATCTTCAATAAACCAAAGTTAAAAAAAAAAAAAAAAAAGCTAGAGGAGATAATAGTTTAATTAATAGAACCTGGCGCCCTTCCAAAGTATACTATGTCAGTTGAAGTATGTGAGGTGGGGAAACTCAGGGTGGCTGGCATGTGAAAAACATCTCTCATGATGAGTCTTGCAAGAAAATGCCAGTCACGCTTCAGTGAACAACGTCAGGTGTCTGGTCTCTGCCACTGAGCAGGCTTTACCTTCTGTTTACATGCAACGTACTCTATGTCATTCTCTTCCAAATGTAGCAGCGTTTGAAATGAATTCCACTAGATGCTAAGTTGAAGAGTCAAATTAATCTCTTTGATGCTGCCTGACTGGAAGGGAGGGGGAACAAAACTCCTGAGACCAAGTCAGGGGAGCTGAAGGGATTGTGGTGAGCCATCACCGCTGTCACTGGTTAGGGCATGTTGGGCTGAGCACAAAAACAGGAAGGAGATGCAATTGCCAAGAGGCTCAAAGCAAAAGGTGTCAGATCTACTTCCACCTTGCTTAGGTATCAACCGATGATTTCCAATGAAAATATTTTCCCTTTAGACCCCTTTCCAGATTTCCAGAGGCAAGAGAGGTGTGCATTGTGCTAACAGCACCAGTATTACAGGTAGTCAAGATTTTTCCTTGGGAGAAGCAGGCATCAGTCAAGTGTCAAAATACCCAAAATGCTCCGGTCCCCTCTCCTTGCTCTCCTCTCTTTCCTTTGCTCCATATAGATCTAATTCTGTCTGTCGTTTTTCACCACCCATCCTGGTGTAACTGTTGTTGCTTCAAGAGCCTTACAGCCTGCAGACCTATTTTGTTAGAAAACCCTTATTGTTCCTTTCTCCACTGTCCATATCTGGAAGTCAAGTCAGTCCAATTTTGTTTCAGCCAAAGTCATGGCTCAGCTGGGAGCTATAATTGAATTGGTCTGGTTTTCATTTTTGGCCAATAATAGCTGGGTAATGCATTCACATTACAGAACCCTAAATTTAAATGGGAAGGATCACAATGCAAAATTTCAGCCAGGGAGAGGCTGTCGCTCCCACCTCCTGCTTCAGGGCAACACTTGTATTTCCAGCATGGATTGCAAACTCTAGATGTCTGACATACAGGTGGGTCCACCCAAGATGGTGGAAGTTTGAATCATATTGGAAACCAGAAGAACCGTGTCTGCTTCGCCTTACACTACTCTCTGGTTTAAATAAGGTATTTGTGAAGAGGTATTTTGCTGGTCAAGGAAATGTAAATGAGCTTGTGACTTCCCATGCATCTCCCCAGATACCGTTTTATGTGGATGACTGTCACTTGTGCAGTGAAGGGCAATATGACAGGGAGTCAGAGGACAGTGGTTCGTTTTTGTACTGGGGGCTGGGGGTGGAAGGGGTGTGTGGCTTCTGGAGTTAATCATTCTTCAAGGGCACAACAAGGCACTGCAGAGCCAGGTGCGTCTGATTTCCCCAGGGCCTGATTATCTCATGATAACCACATCCTCTGAAGTTGACTTTCTCCCAGGTTTTTGTACAAAGGAATGATTTAGGTAAACTGCATTGACCATAAAATTTACCAAGTGAATTCCACCCCTCCACACACAGTTTTTTAAGAACATCAAGTAGCCAGTCTGCTCAGGGAGAGAGGTTTGCAAAACAAAATAACCCCATTTATATTTTTAATTTTGAACATAGGTGTAATCTCAACTGAAGCTTTATGAACATGCAACTCTGAGGTCAGCCTTGGGCTTGTTGAGATCAAGCAGGGGTTAAGGATTTGGGGAGGGTCATAAAGCAAATGTCAAAGTAAACAAAAAATGCAGCTTTTTTTTGAGCTGCTGACACCTGTTCCACTGATGTGGTTTAAGGTAGCTTGGCATTCCCATCCCCAGCACGCTGCTCACTCTGCAAGCATCAGTATCCCTGCCCCTTCTGTGTACAGAACACTCCAGTGCTGGCTGCCCAGTCATGGTGGTTGGAAGTACCAACGTATGCTTTACCCCACACCCATGCCAGGGGTACTCAGTTACCTAGAAGCTGTCCCTTCATATACAAGGGACACTCCCAACATCTGTAAGATTAGACTTTTCTCACTTCAAAGGTTAAAAATGCGTCAGGTTGGAGGAAGTGGTAGCGGAACCTAAATATCAGATTAAGAAGAAAATTGAATGAATCAAATACACCATGGGGCTCAGCTGTTTATATTCCACCTGCATCCCAAACTGGCATCCTAAAAACCAGTGCTTCTGTGCCTGTGAATGCTCAGGATTCTTGAACTCCACAGGTAGTAGAACTCCCCAGGCACCAGATTTTTGCTGCTGCCCAGACACTGTCTTGTTTGTGCTTAGCAGCTTGGCACTGTGTTCGTACATATGCCTTGTTTGCTATTCAGGATGCAAGCATCCCCCTGCCCCTGTCAGCTTGGTCAGGGAGGTTGCCTAGGGCACAGGGTAGCAATGCTCTGTGTCAAACACTGCAAGAGCCACAGCTTTCCTTCAGAACCCGGCCTGGTTGGGTTGGATCCTGTCCTAAGGGGCTTTTCTGCCCTTGGACGTTATTTAAGGAGTATAATGCAAGCTTCTAGATCTCATGCCAGCAGCCAGACATTTGAGAGTTAGTTGAGCATCACAGCCTTCAGCATTGTAGCATGGGAAGTCCTTCTGAATCTACCCTCAAAAACTCCGGAGTCACATTTCCAGCTCTTCTACTAGCTCATGCAATGAGGCTGGACAAGGCACTTAACTTCTTTGTGTGTTGTTTTTCAACAACAAGAAGAGAGATTACTTAATCTCTAATGGATATGAGAAGAGTTCAGTCTTCTTTAGATCACTGATCTAATTCCAACAAAAATCTCTGTAGACAATTTACATATACTATTATTAGTAGTAACACAGTAGTAACACACTAATAGTCAAGGTACGGATTCCTCAGCTTATGTAGCCAGCCCTCCTTCTTAATTATTAGTTTTACTTCAAAGCAAGTAGAAAAAAGAAGAAAAACCCAACCCTGTTGACAGTCTCAATGCTAACAGGAGAGCCCAGACTCCTGTGTCTTGTAGTAAATGTGACATTTCAGCTAATGTGTCTAAAAATAAAAGGGAAGCGGTGGAGAAAGTGCCTGTTACCTGCAAGTTCAGCCGCACCCTGGTGCATTCTTTGCCTGATGAGATCTTTTTGTGACAGAGCCAAACTCCAGATTTCCAAAAGCCAAAGTGTCAGTCAAAAATGGTAATTTCACCTCCAATTCTTGCTCACTGCCATTAATGTTTCAACTGCAGACAATGGAGCAGTGATAGGAGTTGGATCATTTCCCTTAGAAGGAGTTTGACTCAAAGAAGCATACTAATTTTTTGAGGTTCTAATTCTACCTGTAGAGATGAATTTAGAAACAGGTTATTGCTTCTGTTACCTTGATCCACTTTGGCCACCCTGAGCATCCAGTGGCAGGATCTGCCCCTAGCTGAAAAATTGAGAAGAACCTGTATTTAAATGAGCTCTCAACTCTACAAAGTGGTACCAGTTCCTACCTACATCAGCCATCTCACCTGCTAAGATCCTTCGTAGGAGACAACGTATTTTCTCAACTGGAATAGACCCTGAGGACTGCAGTCAGCTGGTGTTGTCTCTGCCAGGGCTACAAACCTCCACAAATGGACCAGAGGTCTTACTATCCCACTCCATAAATCTCTGCTGATGGTAAACAACAAAGATCCTAATAATTTTAGATGGCATAGTCATACTGGCAGCTCATGGTCCTTATAGTACATGAGGCTTTTTAGTCAAAGTAGCTAGTTCTACAATGAATTGAGAATTTCTGGAGGAAACTTTTTCATCATGATTCATCAAACCACAACTTTTTGCAGGAATGTATCCATTTTGACCAAAGCTTTCCAGATCCAGGATAGCTCCTGGCTTTTGACAGTAGGAGACATCTCTAACAGACAGTGAGAATATTTGAATTGGAATACCCGAGGTCCCAAGTGAGAGCTTTCACCACTGGGCTATTATATGTTCTTGGGTGGGTCTTTTCTCTTTCTCTAAAAAACTTATTCCTAATGCAGAGCAAAGATGTTTTTGAAATCTCAAGCTTTTGTGGGATGGGAAAACTGTCAGGCATCTTTGGATTTTATCCAGAACTTCTTTTTTTCTTTTTTCTTTTTTTTGCAGGAATACTTTTCTGAAACATCACTCTTCTTTTTTTAGATGTATTTTTAGCTAAAACTAAAAGCAGATGGAGGAGATTAGGTTTTATATTTTTCTGAGGGAAATAGTGAAATCATCAGATTTTGCTTAGAATGAAATTTATGGAAATGGCTGCAAGAATTGATAAGAATAAACATTTTTTTACAAAACTGCAAAAGGATAACTTTGCACGTTTTCAGTTTCCTAAAATAAAATTGATGTATGCACCATCAATATTTTGTTTAAAATTTTACTTAGACACCTCAACTTTTTCTTGAATAAAACTTCTTTTCGCTGAAAAATAATTGCAAGGCATTTTTCTTTTACCACTCGCAGTGCAAAAACCTGATTATCTGAAGCAGATTGCCTAATTCGAATTATTTGAAGAAAATAGAAGAAAAAAATCCGTTAAAATTTTGGAACACTTATTTTAAAATCTTAAATGTCTTCCAAAAAATTCATATGATTCTTAGACATTTTCACCATTCTGGGTTTTTTTTTTCTTTTTTTCTTTTGTCTGCCCATTTTTTTCATAGCTTCCAGCCAGGAACAAGACACCATCAACCTCTTCTGTGACTTTGTTCAAACTAAGATGTCTGTTTCTGGTAGTGCCAGATTCTGGGGTTGAAAAATTTGGCTTTCTTTCTGATTAAAACATAATTTCACTTTGTCTAGCAAGGCAGATAATGATATTTTGCTTGCCCACCCTTTGTTTTTCCTATTCAAACAAGAACCTTTTAGTTCAAAGTTGATCTTGCAAGGTGATGCTGTAGAAGTCAGGCAGACATTGTTCATACTGATACTGGACAAGTAAGTGCGAGGGAGAGTTAACAACGTTGCGGAGCCCTTAGCTAACGATGTCAAATGGAAGAGGCTGAGGACAGATATGTGTTTGGGATAAACTTGGAAGCAGGCTTCAGAACCAAAGTTACCCATTGAGCTCAAGGTTTCTGCCATCTCACAAAGGCATTCAGGTCTTTTTCCTGTGGGGCAATGTGCGAAGCTTTATATGGTACCTTGCAGTTTGGTTCTCCTATCTTTAACTTTCGAGCTGCATTATCTTCAAGAGTAGGTTCAGTATTTCAACAGAATGAAGAGTCATTTG
Organism: Astur gentilis; assembly: GCF_929443795.1. Taxonomy (NCBI): domain Eukaryota; kingdom Metazoa; phylum Chordata; class Aves; order Accipitriformes; family Accipitridae; genus Astur; species Astur gentilis. The sequence goes on from NC_064889.1 coordinate 38,937,382, forward strand.
GGTTGGTAACCAAGCCCTGAAGTTTGTGGATCTGATACAGGGCTCGTGTTGTTGATATTTTGAGAATTACAACGTGGGTGTCGAGGCCTTAGGATACCATGTGTCTCACGGTATCCCTCTGCAAGCTCCAGCAAGGGGCCCCTTAGCAACACTGGAAATCCCCACGGTCGCATGAAATGCGCTTTCCTGGCACGCCAGGCACTGAGGTCATGTGGAATGTCTGACTAAAAGGGTTTTCTCTATCTCAAACTGGAAGAAACAGCAGGCAGTTTTATTGTTTTTCCTGAAACCTGCTTCATTGCATGGGTGAGTGCGCTGGCACTCCAAATTTCCCCCCCTTTCAATAAAACCAATTACCTTCTGCTCTGCCTTCAAGGGGCCTATGCAATAGCAGGGGAGGAAGGTCCTTTGTGCTGCCTTCCGTTTCAGTTGAGGTGATACTATTCTACCTTCTCGGAACTCTCCTCAGCGTTTCAGATTGTTACAGCAATCTGATTTTGTCTTTAATAATAATATTAAAGTGCTTCTCCCTGAGGAGCTGTCTTCTGGATAGACACCTCCAAAGTGTAGACCCTGAACCCTGGAAATCCAAATTCTGGACTTGGCCAAACCTGTGTGGCTGCATACCATGGCTGGGAAGGAGTGGAGGGAGATGAAAACCCTGAATGCCCAAAGCAAAAAAAAGGAAAGTTGCAAAAAAAAGAAAGTTGTCTTTTGAAATTACTCTTCTTTTGGCATTCTAGTATACCATCTTTCCTCTCACTGTACACAAGCAAAATAAACATTGAGTGTATATGGATCTCCTCGCACAGGATGCCAACAGATGGCAATATTTTATCATCATTACACAATGCAATCGTTTACTTCTTGCGTTGTGGAAAGTTTGCATTTGCTTCTTTATTGTGACAAAAGGAGGTGATGAAGCTTGTGCTTGTCTAGTCCTAGGAATACCTCTCTACTGTGATTTTTTTTTTTTTTAAATGAATATTGCAACTGTATTTTCTAGTACATGTCACATTGGAGAATTTTACAGAAGTCTCTTTAGAAAGCACTTGCATGTGATGTGGTTCTGATGATGATGTCTAAATAATACCTCCCCTTAGTAGAGTACAGGTTCTTTGCCTAATGCAGATGTGCTCCTAGGCAGTTCTGATTACTTCCATACTCAGGCATTAGCTTTTCTCATTTATCCCCTCTCCTTTTAGATTATACATGTACCCACATGCAACATTTACTGTTGCTCCCCCAGAGTGCCAGAAAAAGTACCACACAGCACTGCAGCAGTGCAAACTGTAGTGTTTGTGCAAACAAAACCACCATTCTTTGGTGGTTTAGCAAAAACTAGCAAATCTAGCAAAGATTTCCTTTCTCCTTTTCAGCCTTCATTTTCTGGGCTTCACACTTTTTACAGTTAGGATACTAAGACAATTTTCTGCCTGAGCTGTTTCTAAAGGTTTGTTGGGTTTGGGAAGGCTGTTTTCACCTCATTAGCCTCTGAATTTTTTTGATGAAAACATACCTTTTCATGGCACACCTGGGTGACCTTTAAATTTGGTTGGTAAGGAAGAAAAAGGGGTTATCTCCTGTCTCCACATCTTCCTGTCTTGTGTCAGACAAATGGTGGAGGGAGATATTGCCAGTGAATGGAGAGACTTTGCGAAGTTCCCATGCTCAGGATTTCTGACTTGTTGAGACACAGCATGCAGTGAGTACTTCATGCACTAACGAAGCGGCCAGAAAACCCGCTCAAGGAATCACAAGAAAACTTTTGTAATAAAATAATTGTCCAACTCAGATGCATCATAGCATGTTTGATTTTCTTCTTGACAGCCTTTCTCCATTAAAGAAGATGAGCTAATGGACACGGTGGTATCGTTTCTTCACCCTCTTCAATTTATGTTTTTCTATTTTAACAGCCACGTCATTTGGTGCCATCTTTTGTAAAGCTTCAGCCGGTTTTCTACTTGTATTTTCAGGTTTCTTTTTTTTTTTTTCCCTGGAAAATTATCCAGGAAGTAAGAAGCAAAATGTCTTTGTGCAATATCAAGTCATGTAGAACATACCGGTGCCCCTTCAGCCCCCATGGCTCAGAAATGTGTTAGTGACAGCAGAGTCCCATGAGACATAGGACAGGAGGACTGCTATTTCAGATAGGTTTTCAGTTGAACATGCCAGTTTGTCTGAAATGAATCTCCTCAGTCCCTGTTGGTCAATTTTTCCTAGTTGTTGTGAGCAAACATTTGGCAGGGAAAGGAAAACAGATGGTCCTTAGCATATTGTCCTGTTTACTTTTTCTCGGTTCACTTTCTGAAGTAAATTGGTCTTTTCTTCTTTCTCTTTGGGCCAGGAATCCACATGTCTTTACAAACCTATAAAAATCTTTTAATGCCTTTTCCCCTCCAATTATTATGACAATAGTTGAAGCAGGTATAAGCCGTGTCTTGCATCCTATAACAATACACATCAGCTTTGACCTCTACAATGAAGGCAGGACTCCGGTGCAAATCCACAGGCAATAAAAATGAGACCACCAGAAAGCCAACTACCATTTATTTCTTTTTAAAAGTGTTTCTTTCTTTCTTTCCCTCAGCAGACTTTCCCTGTGTTGAAAGGGATCCCCTGGTCACAAGTCAGCAGGCGAGGTTGTCGAAAGCTTTGACAGTCAGTGAAGTGGAACATTACAACACATGGTAGCAGCACGCACCAATGGAGAGTCCCTTCACTACATGGACCTCCCTCCAAGACCAACCTCAGATCGTTCTTCATCCAGGCCCCCCTCTAGTCATTCAGATCCCTCACTTCCACTAGTCCCGACATTGCCTGGGTCCCCAGGTTGCCCTTTTCCACAGGTATTGCTAAAGCAAATAACACACAGTATTTACTAGGTGCAACACTTTAAATCATATTAATCTAGCCAATAAAGTATTTATGGCCAATAAAAATTCCACAGTGGCGTAGCTGATTCGTAAGGAGGATGAATGACGGACTCACGCCCTGCCCCAGCCAGACTGTCAGAAGTCCTGGGAGGAACAGGGGAGCAGCAAGAAGAAATGGCACCACAAAGCTCAAATGGCCCACGTGCTGGGGATGGCAGGAGAAGGGGGCACATTAGAGGACTCTGACATCTCTGTTTACAATTTTTGACCTGTGAGCAACAAGCAAAAATGCATCAATCATTACGTTGATGATTTGGCTATGGTGGCATAAAAAAGCGCCATCAAACAAACGAAACATAGGCCTATGTTTACTGTTAGCTAAACCCTTGGTTACCTTCAGTCAGGGAATGCAGATATCCCCAAATGAGCTGGATATTTCTATGGAAAACATCAAGCTATAAGTTCCTATAAATTTAATTGGAAAGGAAATGAAGCTTCTAGCCTTAAAAGAATCACAAAGATTTAGAGATCAGTGTGAAACCTAACAGCAGATCAGAATATGTCTCTGCTGTTAGCAGGGTAAAGTGTATGGAAGGTTTTTGCACCTTTCTTTTGAAGCATCTAGTCCTTGTCACCGTTGGAGAGCTTGTACTGAGCAAGCCTTGGGTGTTCAGCTTTACCTCTAAAGTCTCTGTTATCACTGTTATCACAGTCTCAGCTGATGCCAAAATTATTAAAACTTTTTATCACTTCATATGGCTGATCTAAGGAATGAGAACTATTGACCGTAATAACAAGGGAAATTTTCAAATATCAGGTGAGCTTCCAGGTTCTTACTTGAACAGTGAGAAAGCCAAGTACTGCTTTGGTCTAAGGGAACTTAATTCTGAAGCAGAGCTGTATTAGTCGTGAATTATATAAGTTTTAATCAAAACTCATTCACCTATAAAGCGCATAAACATTATTAGGATCTGTAGAAACTGCTAAATCCTCAGCACAGTGCCAAGAGACTACTGGCTAGAATATACACTGGCTGTGTTTCCATGCTGGAGTCTGTTCTCACTGTATTTTTTGGAGAATGCATCAGCTGCCCAATGATCACTCCTCCTGGCTGTAGAAGGTAGATGAGTTGTAAATAACTTTACTCATATGAGGAAAGGAGATGACTAAGATGACATTGTAAAACTATAACACATCAAAGTGCATCACATAAGCTTCTCAGACTATGACCTTGGCCACGTGGCTGACCAAATCTCGACATCTCCCCTCCAGACTTCTTTTTAGCAGCTCTTCTCCTTGGATTAGATAGGTCCTTGGATTAGATAGGTGACTCCAGGGCGGATTAATCTCTTTTTGTTGGTACTACAGACCCCATATGGCATCTAGTATGATTCTTCATCTATTTTTATTAGTGAATATGTCAGACTAGGTACCACAGCTAGGTCTTAGAGAATAATGGAAAGCCAGATTAAAGACTAATTTGGGTGAGATTCTTACCTTCTCAGGCATAGCATGTTTATGCTTTTGATTTTTTGATAGATGTCTCTATTGAAGTTCTTGTGGTTGTTATATATAAGTGACTGTCTTAAGCCCAAAGGGTATCTGAGTAGCTTATTGGTTCGGGGATCTCACAGACTTTGCAAATTATGGATTGGTCTGATCTTCCTTTTTTGTTGGAAACAAAGATAAAGAATAAGACAGTTCCAGTGGAAATCACCTCCCTTTATACATTAGCTCACTAGAATAGAAAGGAGGAAAATTAGGATACCTAATTGCCTAGGTTGATTGGCATCTGGGAGTCCTGTGAGTCAACGGGTGTTTCTTAGACTTTTTGGAGACAGCTAGACTTCTGGTATTACTGACAGGTATCTGTGTTGCTACTTCCCAGGGATGTGGATAGGCACTTGCTATTTTTAGATGGAACATAGAGGAAGAAAAGAAGGTAAGAGACATGAACTCATGGAACAGTTTATGAATTGTCTCTGACATTATGTTGCCTAGTCAAATCTATTTCTTAACCCATACTAGTTTTGCCAGCATCTTTCCATGTTGCCACCCAAATTAACATTCTCCCTCTTTAGAGGTTAATGACTTAGTGTTGTTGAATGCCATTCTACAACAATGACAGCAGAAATGGGAGGAGAGAGGGACTCTCACTGCAAATACAAATATATGAGGTTTTTTGTTTGCTTACTTCTGGTTTTTTCCGTGCTAATTCTTAGGTGACTTTCCATTTGACATCTTGTGCAGCTCTGAAAGGAGATTGCTCCAGCAGAACTTGTGCCTGTAACACCACCACCCTTTAGAACAACAAACCCATCAGTATGTGTAATTCTAAAAGCCCTGACATGGCATGACATAAAGATGAACAAGGGCAACACCCAAAGTTAGCAAAGGCAGGCTGTCACACTGGGGTTCCTGGTGATCCATCGGTCTGGTCTCTTAGCTGGATAAGCTACATCACTTTATACCAGCAGATAGATCTGGCCCTTGGGAAGCCTCAAATTCTCACGCTCTTCTGTCAGACAGACCATTTCAAACTGCAGAAAAACCAGCTAGATTGATCGGTCAAATTTCCTTTGAAATGAAATTGTTTCAGAGCATACTGGGAATACATACCACCAGCCCTCAAATGGAGTACTATGTCCAGCTTTTGTTCCCATGCTCTTTGGAAGAAAGGAAGCCTGTGGCAAAAAGATGAATTTTCCATTCCTTTCTGAAAGAATTAGGATTTGTTGTGGTCATTCTTAATTACCTTGAGGATTTGTGGTTATCTGACACCTCGTTGGACCTGGTCTACAATAAGATAGAGACCTCTTTTCTGTCAGCTTATGCAACTGGCTTTCAGCCTGATGGTTTTGCAGTTCTGTTTTTTTGTCTTTCCTGTGCTCCACTGAAGAAGTGCTAGCAGCCTATGGCTGAAAGCAAAGAAACAAAACTTTCCATGAACACAAAGTATTCTGTAAGTTGGTGTACGTATATGTAAGTGCGTGCATGCGTATATCAACATCTGCATATATACTTTATTTTTTTTAATCATTTCATATGCAGGCAAAGGATCCTGTACTTCAAATCATATGTTCTTGCATTGTATGATGTGATGGAAATTAACACCTTAATATATATATGAAAAACAGCTCCAATTAGATTTTTTTTTTTTTCTTTTACTGTGTTTCCTGCTCCTTATGACTAAGTGTGGGTAATTATCTTGGCTCACTTTTTCCACTCCACCCATGCTTAGAGAAAACCTGTTGCAAGTTTTCTTGATATTTTGCTTTTTTTTCCCCCTCACTTTTTTTGGTAGTTTTGTTAATTAAAAGGTTTGAAAATTGTTGTATGTGATAATTATTTTTATTCTGGTTTAGCAATGTAAAAGTAGAGCTCTGAAATGCTTTAAAGAAGAAATCTAGGTGTCCAACCTGATTTTTTTTTCTTTTGCTTTATAAATTACAAAAAAATTACTTTTCCAAAAACTTATAAAGAACATCCTCATATAAAAAGGATCAGACCAAATAATAAGAGAAAACTCTGTTGTTCGCTTCTGAAAGAGCTCCTTTCTTGCCACTTACTTTCTTTCAGTTTGGTCCGAATTCTTGTGGACCTTGTAAGGTTTGTTATGATTGAAACATAAGGCCACATCTACAAATCTACATCATTTTCCCAGAACAGCTATGCCAGAGGGGAAAAAATCTCTCACCAGAGATTTTCCATGTCCCCATTGTATAATGCACCCTAACTACCGTCTCTGCGACTCCTTCATGCTTGGGCAGAACTATCCTCAGAAGAAAACTGGCAGGGTATATAAAGAAAATTAATAGTTTTCTTTCTGTACCATCAGGTCAGTGTTTTCCTGAATCTCCTCCCACTTTCCTTGAGGATATGCTGGGAGCAGAAAACATGTTCTTAAGTACTTCAGAGAGACATTGTTTCCTTGGTCACTCTACAGCACAGAAGGCTACATCCCAAGGGGAGACTTCCCAAAGTACCCAGTCTTCATCCTCCCATCTAGCCAAGATGATTAAATTGACTGACATTGCAGCTGAAAGCTGATGAAGTTAGTGTAGAAGGGTGATCGTTGACTGGCATTTGAAGACAGGGCCCTACTTTTCTAAGGTTATTTTACCTTGTTCCACAATGAACATTAATACAGAGGTGGGTTTGCCTTTTTAAAAAATACAAAGCAAGCTTCATTTCTATTTAGTTTCTCTTGGTGTTCTTCCTTCCACAAATGCCATCATTTTTCAAAGCATTGTTGTGATCTTTGCCATTCCTGCTTCCCAAACAGTCCCATCACTAGGGTAAACAAGGAGGGCAGTCAATAGATTGCAGCTTATTAAACACAGAACTGGTATCAAATACATCGTTAGGTCCAACTAGTGGCAAGTTTTGGCCATCACGGAAGGTGTTTTGAAACAGGGTAAACGTCATCCCCACATACCTCCTCAGTCAGAAAAACATGTCTCTGGCATGCTTGCTTTCTTGCTGGCTCACTTCTTTTTTTCCTTTGTTTTCACCCATGAAAATGATCAGCAACTCCCAGGAGGAAATGTGGTCACAAAGCAAAAGCTCTTTCAATTGATTTCAGTGCCATTTTCTTGTCTGTAGATCCAGACCTTTGGAATATACATTTTCCTACCTTTTAGAGAAAATCAGGCAAAATGCAGCAGTAAATTATCAGATAATACCCTTCATTCATATAACATTTCACACATAAATAGCAAAAAATATAAACATTGACCTCCATGGATCAAATGAAATGGGTCTCCCAGGCATTTTCGCCTGACCTCTGAAACATCCATACCTTTTTTTTTCCTCTCTAGTAAATGTATTCTAACTTCTTAAAGGATTTACTGTTTTAGTCTGAAGAGAGGCTTATTCTCTTCTGCTCAATGGCTAAATGGCTCTAATTTTGGCTTCTGGAAGATTTAGAAATTTAAATATTTTTCAAAGGATGACAGTAGTGTTAAATGGAAATCAATTGTTCCATGAATGCTATGTACAGGTGATAGGAGACCCTTAATATTTCTATTTTATGATACAATGTATTGTGTGTTCCACAGCTCCAGAAAAACCCAAATTATTTTAGTTATTCCTTTTTTTCACAATGACAAGATGGTTGCCAGAAGCACCATGGGGGGGGGGGGGGGGGGGGGAAGGACTTGGAAGCCTCTTGAAATGCTACAGAGGGGTCTGTACTGAGGAGCAGAAAGAGAGTAGCTGGAAGAGATAATGCATCATCTTTGCTGGGGAACCTGAGAACAACAGGGGTAGGAAAACCAGGGAAACTCCTGTAATGCTGCAAATTCAGCTAAGCTGGAAATGGAAAGCAAGGATAAGGTGAGCAAAGAGGTGCCTGATGCCTAATAAAGGTTTTGAATGGAGAATGAATCCTAATGCAAACCTAGGGCTTAGGACCAAAGTCAGATGTGCTCTGCTTCTCAGACAGGATGATTGCAGGAGCTCTTTGTCCTCATGGCAGACAAGAATGCATAGGAGCTCTTGTAATGTATATATATGCACATCTAGCCTCATTAAGCATGTAAAGGATTCAAAATTTATAAACTGTATTGTCACTCTCCTAGTAAGAACCATGCAGAGCTGGCTTAGGGAGCTGTCTTCTACCTGTAAGAGAAAACTGGGAGAGCAGAAATACTGTGCTCAAAATTAAATGAGCTAATGAGGAATGACAGAATATTCAACAAGGTTTTGTTTCATGATTCATTTTGGTTCTGGACACCATTATTGAAGAAGCATCTTTATACAATAATTTGTCACTTCCACTGTTTCCAAATGTTTCTTTGAGTTTTCTGTCACAGACATCTCTAGTGTCTACATATGTATGCCTTCCTTTCCCTGTACACTTGCCAGTGACCCTGGGGCACAAGTAGGCAACTTATCGAGGGCCAGAATGAAACACAGCATCATAGCAAAATTATGCATATCTTCACCATGAGTAATTAACAGATGACATTTCTGACAAGTGTAAATGCATAATTTCCAGGAGGAGTAGTCTTACGGTTTTCTGCAATTAATTATCAAGCACAAGTTCTAACAAAACAAAGGGGAAAAATACCATGTCCCAAACACAACTTGGACCTTCATAGAAGGATTTTAGAATTTTTAATATGCAAATAATGAATGACTGAAGAGGAAATCTGGCGTTTACCTTCCTGCTTGTTATAACTGTGTATGCTCCTCCAAAGCATTTCCCTCTCAATGTCTTTCTTTTGCGACCTTGAAATGCTGAGACCTTTCTTCATTAAAAATTAGAACATGCAAATCTGTTACAGGATTAGCCAGAAAGAAGGAGGCAGTCAGTAGAGTATTGAGCTGGGACTCAAGGGGGTTGCTGTTCTTCTCCACAGCTTTGCTACCTGGGTGGAGGGAACCAGTAGGAAGTCCTCAGCACTTCACAGGATCCGACCCTAATATCCGCAGGCTACGGTGCCTGAGTAAGCTTGTGGGTTTTCCTGAATTACGTTTGGCTGTCAGCTTTTCTGCTGCAGTCAGCAGGGACTTGTTTTGTCTTGCCTTCCGCCAAAATAATTCCCACAGACTGAGCAACCAGAAAGGTTCAGGTACAGGTTACAGACTTCCAGTCATCCAGAAAATTGACAATCGCAACAGGAGATGGATTTGACTGTGTCTCTTGTAGAATATTTTTCCTCATGCATGAGATGTTAGGCAGACATCTTTGAGAAAAATATCAGATCCTTTTGTTCTGCCACTTCCCTTGCTTTGTCAGAAGAATCTGACAGATCCAAGCGAGATTTCATCTCCAGTGTGCTTGATGCTGCGCATGTCATATACACACCGGAGTGTCTGCTCTCTAGCAAGTGAGCTTGATGAATCATGTGAGAAAGAAGAAGAAATTGATAGGGAAAATAGAGGCTTAGGAATGGGAGGAAAGTGAAAAAGGATAGATGCTAGTACTGGTGATCACAGACAAAACCCCTGATATTTTTATCCCCTGATTTTCTTTTAACACTTCCTGTCAGTTCCTGACAACAAAAGGTTCCTAGTGGCCATTCGCTGGAGAAACAAAAAGTGGGGGAAACCCAACCTTAGGCTGGACTTTGATTCCATAAAAGAACAGTGATGGCATTTGTTATGCAAAATTGAAGTCCTGTTCAGTTTTAGGTTCCTTCCACTTCATCCAAAGCCCAAAGGAAGAAAAAGCCTTCATCATTCCTTATCATTCATGTCAATGAAAAGTAGTTCTTCTGAAATAGAAATGTCACCTTTGGAGTCCAACCCTTGGTTTTGCTGCCTGTTGTGTACAGTGCCCCAGTCCTGGTAAAAAATGTGTAACATATTCTAGGCTCTGCCATCTATGGCTTGGCATGGCTTATATTGTTTTCCTTCCCCTTAGTCTGCCCCAAGTTTCTCTGCAATGCAAGGAAAAACACTGATTATCATGTGATACAAAAGTGAATCCCAGGCCTATATCTCATTTGACTGTGTTACTGAGAATTTTCCTGGAGCCATAAGGCTCCATCTTTCTCTGCATAAATTCTGGGAACAAGGTTCAGCAAAGAACAGCTTAAAGCACGAGTTGCGCCATAAATAATTGTTCAAGCTTTAGCGCTCTGTTGAATCAGGATGTGAAAAGTCAGCTGATAGAGAATAAAAACCGGCTTTGAAACAAAGGTTTGTTGAGTGAGGTTTATTCATAAAGAGCAAACACAAGTCTTCTTGAGAATGGACTATGATTATTCTAATTCCGATTTTTTTCTAGAATGTCAAAATGAGGAACAATATAACAAATAATGCCTAATCCATGACAGTGGGTTTTTCTAGGCTTCAGGTACAGAATTGACATTACAGATTCCAGTTTGTTGAGCATGTTATTTATACGTTAATCTGTGTTATGTGCAAAATGTAAAATATTTCCTTTTTTGAGCAGCTGGAAGAATCTTCACATTTGCCCTTCAGCAGCAAGAAGGTCAAATGATCCAAGAGAACTGGATAAATATTACCTGTAATTCACATACATAGTATAGGAGTACAGTCAAAAAAATAGTCATAAAGGAAAAGAATTCGGTTCAGAGCCAGTTGTAGTTCCATCAAGTCATCGTCAGCTGATGTGAACAGATTCCATCAAGGAAATATTATAGTAGTCAGCTCTTGTTCTTCAGTTGCTCTCAGTATTGCTTCAAATCAGCTATGGAACAGTTAATATCTTAGTTTCTTAAATGCTTAATAATTTTCTAGAACCACACATCTGATAAAAATTAAACTGCTCAGTGAGAGAGGAACAGCATCCTCTTCTGGCTGGAATGTCACTGTCCCAGCTGAGCGGCCCCATGGTCACAGCTCTTACAGTCATTATCAGATCTTTCTAACACTTTCTTATCTAATTTACCCTAAAGTATCTCAGTCCTAGGACATACATTTGTAATTTCTGAGTCGTTACTGATATTCACCTCTCAATCCCTGTAATTTTTTTTTTTTTTTTTTACTTTGAGTTATGGTACATTTTATAACATTGGATGTTGTTTGCTCTACTTTCACCTTGGCTAGAGGCCTTCTGGGGTAGCATTGAGCAAAATGCTTCTCTTCCCTTGCTTCAGAGGAAGCCTTTATCTCCAAAGTGTGAATATCTTTACTGATCACCTTAGTAAAGTGCTTTGAAAGCTGCTTATGATGCCATATCTGCAAAGTGACGACTGCTAGTAGGATTGCCATGTAAGGAGATTTAAAAATAACAAGCTTTAAACCAATATTGCAGCAATATTATCTAGTGCCATTGCCTGAAATTTCCAGTACAACTTCTACGATGATGCTGGAAAGTCTCAATGCAACACTAAGGTGAATGGGAGTTTTAACCCTTTCCCTCCTACTTGGAAAGAGTAATCTGTTTCTGCCTCTATTCCCAGTCAATTACCACCAGCTAAAGTCCAAAATGAAAAATCATCCCCCTGCTTTTTCGCTTAGCAGCCAAAGAATGTTCTTGCCAAGGGCAGAAAATGCCAATTAGCACTTTTTATAACCTAAGCATTTTATAAGCACAAGGCCTCACCACACCACTGTGAAGTCCTGATCTGCACTTAAAAATATCACTGGCATGGGTTACAATTTTCCCCAGCCCTCCCACAGCTGACCAGATTTCCCGTATGAGTGATACTGCAGCTGCATCAGGGCTGACAATTTAGTTAAAATACCTTCTGGCCAGGACATCTTCTTGTACACAGGGAGTCGGTAATGCTACATGAGACCAACACTGCCGCGCTTATATGCCAATTTTCCCATGGGGAGGGAGCTGGCTGGGGACTGCGCTGGGTTGTATTCATTCCCCAGGCCAATAAGAGGGGCTTAGACCAAGAAATCGGCTTGGCTTAGAGGTTGGGAAATAGAGGAAGGGTGGCAGCAGAGCATGCCAGTGGCACTGTGTGGTTGGTGTAGGCGTACGGTCTTTGTCGCAGGGATTTCTCCCATCTTTTCCACATCTTACTTGGGCCTAATAAAATTTGCCAGCTCTAGCTCAGCATCTGATGCCCTTTGGCCCAAGGGCATCAGGGGAAAGCAAGCTGTGTCGCAACTGCAACAAGGCTGCAGAATTTTCAGACTCAAATTTCACCCAATTAACCACTCCGCTATAAAACAGCTGTTATAATTTTCCTTTTTTTCTATGTCTTTTCTGTCTTTCCTTTTCAGACTGTGCATGTGATTATGAGCACACTTCTAGGCAGCAGCACTTACTATGCCAATGTTCGGAAATTTATTTTTACTGTTCTTCTCAATTCAGGACGTACATACCCTTTTCTCACTACCTCCTACCCCATTTGTTTCTATTTATTCTGTATTTACACTCCAGCTAAGAAGAGGAAAAATGAGCATCTCTAGTGATAAGTCATCCACACAGAGCAACACTGAACATGTGGTCTTCGCTTCCACTTCCAATCTGATCATATAACTCGGAGGAGAGGCCTTATCTACCTGTCTGATCAGTATATAATGCCGCAAGGTAGCAAATGGGGCTCTTTTTCATTCATTCTCCTGTTCAGACGTGCTGCTTTTTGCTCTGTGACATATAATGAATGTCAAGAGAAAATATTTTTCAGGGAAGAGAGTACTTAACCCCAACAATTGATGTTGATGCTGTGAACAGCTCAGAAAGGGATTCACCTTCAAACACGTTGCCGCTCAGTAGGTGGCCAGGTAAAAGTGCAGTTTGCTGTCAGGCAGAAGACCAAAGCTGAGCTCTTGATAAGAAAGAGAGCCAAATGCTGTTCCTGCTTTGGAAGCCCTGACGTGTTGTTTTTCCATCATGAACATGGCATAATAAAGACAACTCGTGCAACGACTAGAGGACTTGTTCAAAAAGGTCAGGACACTGCCAGATGGCATGCACCAAAGCCAGTGTCACCCCAGAGGGCCTTCCTGTAACATATGTTTTATCTCATACACTGTTTTCACCTTTAAATGCTATCCCAGATGAAGGCCAGTCTCCAGAAGAGTCCCTGTGGTTTCCCCTTAGCAATTTCAACTGGCTGGAGCATTTGGCAGTTGCCCAGGTCCCTGTTGAGTGACTGGGATCACATCAGACAGGATACATTGGGGTTACAGTGCCAGGTGACATGGTGAAAAATCAGGATTGCTATTAGGACAAATCACTAAAAGTCAGGTTTGCCTCAATCTGACCAAGATGCCTGGCACTTCGAAGGACAGCATGGAAATGTCATCCCTGAGCCATCAAAAGTACGAAAATTAGATTAGGAGGAACCTAGTAATTCATGACAGTGTAATATCTAAAGTCAATCATGATTAAGAAGCCCTCTTTCTCTGGCAATGGTTGTAATCCTTACCAAGGACTGCATGAGATGCTGTCCTCTGGCCTATGAACTCGAAAGTTAGTCAACAGGAGAGTTATCCAAATTTGTGAGGGCATTAGAAGCTAGTCAACAATAAGGGATAAATAAATAATGCTTCCCTAGCCCTCTACCTAATCTGGACCCGTAACTGACAGCACAGTCTATTTTTAATGTGGGAATCCCAGAGCAGCCGGGTTTGTTTATCCTCGAAAGGATTCAGCAGCACTGCTGTCATTTTGCAAACTTCCATTTTTCTGTACTATACATTTTTTGCGGTCAAAATTCAAAGGAGCAGCAAGGGAAAATCCACTATCCAAATAAAGCCAAAGATGAGCAAAAAGAAATACGTGCAAAGTCTAATGCTGGTTTGTTTGCTTAGAATCCTCACCTTGGGTTTTGCTTCTGCTGAAAAAGCAGAGGGAAAAAGGAAAACAATTACAGTCATGTTGGAAACCTCAGGAATTATTTTAAATGCATCACAACAGTTAGAATGTTGGGTCAATTTTTGATTTGTAGGATGGCAGTATGAAGTATCACAAATCTGTGGAACAAATCTGGGTGCTAGCATGCAAACCACGGTGGCTGTCTCAAAGACTTGCTTGTTATGACATGCTACCTTTATTGCAGCAAATCCTTCATACCTATTTGCAGTCATTAAGCTAATCTGTGGCAGGAGAGAGAAGGGAATAGAGAGAGAACGCAACTGCAGAGAGCGAAGGAAATTACGCAGACACTGTCCACCCCCAGATCTAACTTTTCCCTTCCATGTGGTTTTGGGATACATGTGGGATTTGAGTTGTACTTGGAAAGCGTAATGCATGTACCAACATCTGGAAGTATCATAATGGTTGCTGTAAGAATTATTACAGTAGTTGTGGACGAAATTTAGCGCTTTGCAGCACATGCAGCCTAACAGCAGAGCAGCTTGCTTTAGTTATTGAAAATATTTTAATGTCCTGAACCATATTTAAACAAAAAGGAAGAAGAAAGAAAATATAATCAAGAGAATAGACAAGCAGGATGGACACTGAGCTGTTCTGTCCAGACAGCAGGGGTTCTGGGGGCTGGAGCTAGGTCATGAAAAAAATTGAGAGCCAGAAATCTTAGCTCATGAATCAGTTTTATAATTGGGTTCCCTCTTGAGTCAAGCCACAGAGGCTAAGCTTTTAAACTATTTCCACTAATTGGGAATGCTTTATATTTTGGGTGCCACCACGGGAATCCACTGGTTCTCCTATTCCACTGGAAATTAGGAGGAAAAAATAGGAAAACTTCAGCACTTAAAACTGATGTGTGCTTTGAAATACTTCTCTCTGCCATTTTTGTGTTTTAATTGGCTCATCTGTGAAATGGATACATGACAGTACAACTTTCACAGGGATGTCAGGCTTGTTTGCTGTTTGTACATTGATTTTAAATGCTTAGAAAGGAACTACTGAAATTGTGAAGCCGTTACTTGTTACTTGTTCTATTTCTTGAATTCAGGGAGGGCTGAAGAGTTTCTCATTGACTATACTCTGACCTGCCTGAGTAGCCCTGCTGCTGTTAGTGGCTATTTTCACTCCAGGATAGAGCTTAATTGCTTATGCTTTGAGCCTGATAGGGTGCTTGGCATGGCTGTTGAACTGGTCCTTGGATCAAAGACACACCTTGATGACATACATTAACACTTTTTCACATAAAGCGCTAGGAAGTGTTGCGTATTAGGCATGGATTGCTTGATCTGCCCTGAAAGCACCAACATCTGGACTTAAGCTTTCAGAGGATGGATAGGTTTTGTAATGATGTGATTTGTAAATAAGGAATAACAACATACTTTGATGTGACATTTAAGGATCCAGTTGGCTGTCAGCCCACCTTTGGTTTTTAATTCACGTCTATACACTGTCCTGTGGTGCTCTGAACCTTGTGGACATCTTACCTGCACTGAAAAATTGAGAGTCTGTTGGATTCCTAGTAGGGGAACTGCAACCTCTCTCTGAAGAAAACCAAGCCTTGAATTAAAAGAACCCAAATTAAACCTGTTGACAAAGCTCATTTCTGGCCACATGCCACTTCAAACAGGCTGCAGGCTGGGGAAGGTGGGTGTTGTTTATCAGAGACACATCTCTCTAAGTTTCATAATAACTGCCTTTCAGGAAGAGGTCTAGTTAAAATAATTCCTTGCTGTATCCCATAGTGCCTTCTTGCACCCTGGGCTCTTAAAACCTGATTCTGGGAATCAAAAAATAACAAAAAAAAACCCAAAACAAAAAAAAAAAAACAACCCCCAAAAAACCCTATTCACTTAGGTCAGACTGAGCCAAGAATGGAAAATTGTCCTAGAGGTGCTTTTGGTTCCAGCAATAATAAGACCTGTCATTTGTTACATGTTAATTGCACGTTATTATCTTTTGTAGGTTAAGTCAACCAAAGGTTTCTTGTATAGTTGGAAACAAAATTGTAATCTTTAATATGGTTTGCAATGTCAGGTTACTTTGGTTTTTTTTTTTCTGGTTCTCTTTTGGAATCTTGCACATAGACTGATTCTTTGCAAATATATTAAATACCTGTTTCCCTATGGAAATGTACTGCCATTTAAGCTATCTTCCATAAGATAATCTCAAAACACAGCTTTGCAAACTTGGAGTAAGTGAGCCTTACAGCTTCCCATGGGAAAGGTATATCATAATCCTCATTTTTGAAAGGCTACCAGAGTAAGCCAGTGATGAATCTAGGAAAGGAAACAAGATTTCCAAGTATTGAAGTTGTTCTACCACCGCAGATAATACTGTATGCTCTTACCAAGTACTCTGTAATAGAATTATGACAGTTTTATAAAACTTTGCTTTATTAAAGAAACATTAGCTTTCCTGTTAGCTCCCCCCCGTCTCTGTCTCCCTGACATTTTGTTCCTTACCTTCCCCCAGTCTGAGGATGGTATGTAACTGTCGCTGCCTGCACACAGTGATTTATCAAGATTGGGAATCCCCAGTGCTGATTGACTGTTCCTTGACACGGTTGATCAATCAAATTCTGAGACAAGCAAAGGCAGATACACAGAGACAGAGGGTTTGGCTGGACTGTAAGCTAATTCATTCTTGATGGGCTTCTAAATGTTTATGCCTGAATATTATTTGGCTAAAGATCTGTGTTGATAGATGGAAGAGGATACCCAGGATTTCTTGCATTCAAAGCTAAGGAAAATTGAGCCCAGGGAAATACGTAAAACACATTGTCCATTTTTTCTTCCACTTAGGAAGATCCTGGCAAGCTACATTAGACTGTCTAAATGCACCAGCATTTCTGCAGGTTACTATATCATGTTATACAGAAGTAACACCACAGCAATCATCCTCCAGCCACTGCACTCTCATCCCATATTTTGTCTGTTTCCATCTTTTACTGACTTTTACTGCACAAATAATGGAGAGTCTGAGATTGCTGGCTGCAGATGGAGAGGACAGTTTTAAAAGCTGAGCAGTATTTTTTCCCCATTGCCCCATTAATGCAGTATAAACCTGAAATTGCAGGATTTGCCTTGTTATCACCGTATTTTTTTTCTCTACAGACCAGTCTGGACATGCTTTTCCAGTCAGAGCTTCCACATTCATCTGTTGATTTACTTTCTCCCAGGAAAAAAAAAAAAAAAAAAAAAAAGAAATCCCAATCCTCTTAAAGTCTTCCCCAACCAGTATCCTGCTACCAACCAGAAAAACAAGATACTGAATTTGAGTGTTCCAGGGAGAGATTTTCTCTAAAGAAGGGAAATGTGTAAAGAGAGTGACTGAAGTCATCTTCAGAATTGTTTCTCATTTATTTGCATTTTTTGTAGAGGAATGAAGCACAGGACTCGCTGCTGACTTTAACCATGTAGGTGTCTGACCTGAGCTAGTCTCCTGGGCTCCTTTTACAGTCAAAAGGACGAGAGGCACACGGCCACCAAGAAGGGGTGATTCCTCTTGGCTTCCTTAGCTATCAGTTTTAGACAAACTCTTTGCAAATGCTTCTTTCTCCACATTGACTTGAGAGGGAGTTGGATGTGAAATTTAAATTGGATGATGAAGTTTAGGATAGCTAATGCAAGGAGACATGAATTCTGGCTCTGGTTTCTGGTCTGTACAAGTCAGTTCTAGGTACTGTCTGCCCTTCTCTTTGAGTATCTTCATTTTAAAGGTCATACAACTGACAGTGCGCACAGTGATTTTGTGATCATGTGGAGTTAAAATAAAAACCAGACACTGTGTTACCATTCCTTCTTACCTCACACAAATCTTTTGTATTTTAAAAAGCAATTTAATTAACCCACCTGTCCCCTTATCGCCTATCCTGTTTGTACTCACCTGTTTCACTATCTGTAGTCAATCTGTTTTCATGTGTGTCTACTTATATAATCATTAATCCAATTCCTTTAATTTCAGCTCAAAAAGGAACACAGTTTAGCATGTTTCTCATAATGTGTTATGTTCTGCACCTGGAGCGGTTTGGGGGTATTTTGGGGTTTAGTTGGGGGGGGGGGGGGGGGGGGGAGTTGCTTCGTCTGCATTGCAGTTTGCCTCCAGGCGTTTACAGCGTCTGATTAAAGCCTTCCCCCTCCTGAAGGACAGCAAAAAGCTTTGCAAGAAGGAACAAGTGAGATGCTTTTTCTGGTTGTGGCAGGCTGAGAACAGACCACCTCACTAGAACAAAAGGAAGCAAACCAGAACCAGCAGCTATAATTACACAGTACACAGCTGGGGGTAGGACCCAGCACATCCATGTTTGTACAGTAGATGTACAATTTATTTTTTAACTCTTCCAGACTCTTTTGAAAAAATGAAACAATGGGTTAAATTCAGCACAGTCATTGGGAAGCTTCCTTCACATCCTCCAAACTGGGTGCGGGGCCCCAGCACCAGCATGGATGTGCAGCCACAGCTGCCTGGGCTATCTCCTTCAAGAGAAGCCAGTCTTAGCAGGTGAAATTCATGCTCCCTGTCATTTGGACAATGTCCAAATGTGCTGGAGGTAATCAGAGGGCTGTAATTCAGGAGACGCATTTGGGACAGTGACTGTGTCAGAACCCTCCTTGTTTAGACAATGAGAAGTAGTGGATAGTAATAGCGCAGTTCTATGTCTCTCTTATTTTCCTTTCACATAAAAGCAAAATCCTTCCCTTATACACAGTTTACCACAGGCAGAATCACTTTCAACCCTATCATTAATGTTTCTTGTGCTTCTCATCTGGAAGAACCAACCAGTCCTAACGTGAGCTGCTGTTGCTCCTGCTGGAATGTTCCATTATAGTAAGATTTCCCACAAAAGGAGGAGCTCTAATTAATTGTGATAAATACTTGTGGTTATTTGGTTGTTTTTCTGTTTCATTGATCAATAGGAAGTGTACACAGCATACTCATACTGCCTGTACTTCTATAATAGATCCATTCTCCCTCTTTTTTTCAAAGCCTGTGGCTTAAAAAACCGCTACCACCAAGAGTCCAATCTGGATGAGTCCACAAAGGTGGCCAAAGAGAACACACATGTCGTGTCATGGTATGTGTGGAATCAGATCTGCTTCAGCTGAAGTCTGCATGGGAAACTTCTTTAGTCTCAAAAGGCCCTTGCTTTTCTGTGTTTTTTGCTCCATGCCTAGTGACAAATAAGGGACAGTTGCACAGCTCCGCTTCTATTTCCCTCCTGGGAGGGAAGGAGTGTGGAAATGCACGTTGTGCGTCCCACTGTTTTCAAGCTGTCTCTATGCTATACACTTTAGCTACATGTTGGTGGGCCATTGTGTCTTTGGAGAGTCTTGGGTTCCTCTGGGAGAACCTGAAAGAGCTGCTTGAACAAAAGCTGGCAGGTCTGACCGCTGCCTGATTGGGGAGGTCAGCATGGCAGCCGGGCAGCCGCTGGCTTCTCGTCGCGGTACTAAAAGCAAGCAGGGCATTGGCAATGTCACACAACATTATCTTATCTACAGCATTCCTCTCATCAGGGGGAAAAAACCTGCATTCCAGTACTTTAACCCTAATAATGTAAATAATATTTTACTTGGGGACATCTAGTGGAAGAATAATATACTGCATATGCTACATAGCCCTTATCTGTGCTAGAGCTGGCTGGGAGACAAGAGTCAGCAAGTACGTACAGTTTGTAATGGAAAAATCCCCACTTTCAAAATAATCCCATGAGGGGGAACAGAAAGAAATGCAGTGTAAATCTCCTTAATTTAATTTTAAAAGTAATTCTACAAAATCTCTATTGTTTTGCTGTTTTCAAACTGGTAAAGATTAAAAAAAAACCAAAGTAAAAGTTTTGAGATACCTGTCATTTGGAGGAAAATAATTCTTTTTACAAAATTGGAAGAAATTAATTTAAAAATATAAGCTGGAGAATGTTCTTTCTTTTTTCTTTTCAGCCTCAACTTCAGTGAGATCTCATTTGCAGATTGAAGTGATAATAAAGTAAATAAGGGAAATGATGAAATTGTTTTGGAAACAAGAGCCTACTTTTTGGCTCGCATTTGTGCAGTATTACTAATAGGGGATGCCTGGCATGACTAGGTCTCCTTGGAATCACCAGTAACGATGGGAAAGTATAATTTTTTAAGTCGTGTCTTGTGTTGCTGTGCCCAAGTGCTCACAATGGCTGCAAGTCCCAGAGAAACCTGAGAAACCTGAAGTTCATGCTGTTCTTTAGCAGCAAATTTGTTCAGTTTCCAAATGAGCAAATACATTTCTTGCTCTTTGCCATAAAAGCAAAGTAAGGAGGAATATGTGTATCTGACTAGAGATACGTAAAAGGCAAGAGAAATGGTGGTGGAAGGCAAAGGAATGGTAGAACCGTAGGGTTTGCCCCACACTGCCTGACCTTGCTTCTCCAGCCCACTCAGCCCTGACACAGACAAGGCCATATAGCAAAATTCTTTGCTTGTTTTTCAAAAAAAAAATCTGCAAACGTCAACTGTTCTATTTTACTGTTACCGTCTGGGACGGCCATTCTTGGATAAACCTCTTGGGCAGCTTGACCGTCTCTGTTAAGGTTAGAGAAGGCTTCAAGGAAAAGAAATACAATGATAGCTGAGAAGCTTTTGTTCTTTTTGTGCTCCACTGCTTTGATGTAAGGTGCGTGTGCCAGGTTATCTAACCCCTCCTCAGTCAGTGGTTTTCTATCTGAGGTTATCTGAAGCCTGCCAGAGAACTTGTTTCCTTTAATAGATATATCTATTTACAACTACAAAACAGGTGAAATGGGAGTAATTCCTGTCCACGTTCCTTAATGGGACATTAGCAAGTGCACTTAACTTGGCAAATGAGTTACAAAAGCCCTGCTAGCTCCTTGTAGGTGCTTTCAGGGACAAAATGAAGCTAGAGCAGGGACTGCTGAGGAAGTTGCAGTGAGGCAGAGCTATTCTGTAATCACAGGGAGCTCTGAGGACTGGTTAACCAAAGCTGAGTTTAGCAAAGGTCGGAGATCTCAGCTTGTCGATTGTGGATCCAACAGTTCTTATATTGGCTCTGAGGTAGGAGTAGTTGATCTAATAATTATTATTTTCCATCTTGAGCTTGTAGGAGGCTGACTCCTTCCAACTTTTATTCTTCTCCTTTTGGGATAATGAGGTGGATAAAAAACATGAATGTTCTGTATCAGAATCCTTTTTTGACACTCTCACATGCTCCTAAGTATGTCATCAGTTGCACTCAGAGTATTAAGTCCCCGCTGCCAATACACGAGCGAAGGTTTCGGAAAGAGTTGAATTGGAAAAGAGGTGGGATCAGGCTCGCCCACATAATTTTCTTTTGTGCCAGTGCTAACAGACGTTTCGAGTTAAAGTAAGAAACAGCCAGGAAAAATGTGCAGATGCTTAATTCTCTGCAGGATTTATAATATTATACGGTAAGCGTTTGCACCCTATACAATAAAACCAAGTTGGCTTTACTACATATAAAAGAAAACAAAACAAAAAAATCACAAGTTTGACAGCAATTAGGGTGAATAGACATTTATTTTATCCTTTTACTAGCAGGACCAATTGTGATTTTATGCTCTGAAAAAGCTCATTTTAAAGTTTTATGTCTGAAGTGGCCTTGCCAAATCTAGCTTAATATTGTTACATTAAATGGATGGTAAAATGTGTTCTTAAAACCCTCCATCCTGTAAAGGACCTGGAACCAGGGAACTACTGCTAATGAGAGTCAGGTCCTGAAACACAGCCCTCATGCATGTTTGCTAGCAACCCAACTGAAGGTGTTTGCCAGTCCCTCCCAGTACGCATCGTCCTCACTTTTCAGACTACATATACCATCCAAGCTCCTGCTGATTTCCAGCCACCCAGACCACTGGCCAATCCACAGCCACAGCAGGAAACCCAAACTGCCTGGAACCATGCTGGCACCATGAAAATTTTTAAAGAGATCTTTCACATCTTCAGAAGTGGATCTCTCTCTTCCTACAACCCCAACCCTTCTTTTTCTCAACTCTTCTGGCTATAAGAAACCCTGAAACCATTGGTTGGAACCAGCTTCACAACGGTTAGAGAAGTTCTGGTAGCGTTTTCTTATTTTCTTTCTTTTCTTCACACCCCCAAAATCTTTATTGTTTTGTAAGATGTCTCCAAGTATGGAATATCTTCAAGTATGTGGTGCTTAGGTCACTCCCATCATTGCTGGTCACATTACCCTCACAGAAGACAATATAATCAGGTGGTTCAATCCTCACAGCACCCCGATTTACTTGTGCCTCCAAATATTTTATTTCTCCTCTTTTTGAATGGTGCGTTGGACAAAACACATGGCTATTGTGCACCAGCGACTGTTGTTGGTATTCACACGTGCACGTGCTGTTCACTGTGCCACCAGTACTGCTCTACACTGTCCCACCAGTACAAAGATAGCACAAGAAGCTGTAGAAAGAGCTGAACTGGAAAGGAAGTATCATAATTGGCCCCGTTCTAAGCACGAGGAGCTGAGAGACAGGACTGATTAAGTAATGTGGCTTACTCCAGCTAAAATGCCCCTCCTTGTGCACAGGGCCCCTCAAACTGGTTAAGCAGTTCTCCGGGTTTGTGTGGCGGATGCCAATTACCAGCGCTGCCCTAATACCCTGCAAAGTTCGGCAGGCTCATGAAGGGTGTGGAGAGCTTCCCATGCACACCCAAGCGTGTTCACTTCTCTCCCCAGATGACACCAGGAAATAACAATGCATGAAGCTAAGAGGAGATAATTACAGGGTAAGAACTGTCCAAACTGAAGGTTAGGTATTGCCTGAAGGTAACACGTGAATGCTGCAGATACTGAAAGCTGCCACAGAAAAACTTCCAACTGCCACCGTGCTATTTCCAGTAGAGCAGGTCTCCAGGCAAAGTTCACCATGTTGTTTCTGTACATGAAGCTGGCTCCCTGGAGAACTGGGTTTGGTTCTGGGTATTATTTGTACAAGGCCACTTAACTCCTCCAAGTCTCTAGTCTTACTCAATAAAAGGCTGCAATGTCAAGGTTGTGCAAGGAGGACAAAGCCAAACAAAAGTTATGTAAAACAGGACTGGAGATGTACTGCTTACTGCTATAAGTTGTCCAAGAGCCTGCTCCCGAGTGATACTTTATCAGGAGTTAGCATTGGTTTTGGAAAGATAGCTCACAAATTGATGTTCTGCAGCTAACTAGGCCAGGAACTGATATCATATGATATATTCTGTAA
Organism: Astur gentilis; assembly: GCF_929443795.1. Taxonomy (NCBI): domain Eukaryota; kingdom Metazoa; phylum Chordata; class Aves; order Accipitriformes; family Accipitridae; genus Astur; species Astur gentilis. The sequence continues at coordinate 38,960,726 of NC_064889.1, forward strand.
TCTGGTTTTGCAAATAATAAAGATAGGGCTCCATGCTACGAAAACCCCAGTATAATTTAAATTCTATGGACTTACCCATCAACACAGAGATTTTTACCAATATCCCAGCCTACCTCCTTCCTTTTCATGAAGAAATTAATTATCAAGTTGAAAAGAAGCAAGAGGAGATGTGTGTCTCCCTGCAGTGGCAGGACTGATGTGGCATTTTCCTGTAGCCAACCCTCTTCCTTCGCCGGTTGTTGCTAGAGCTGAGTTAGGCCAAGGTTTGATGAACCTGCCTCGGAGACATGCTGATCCTGAAAACTGAACACATCTATCAAGAGAGGCCTGCATGACTGATAATGTAACACACCAATATATCACTATATTCTGAAACCACTCTGCCATTTTGCTTAGGAGACATTATTCAGCAACACGAAAAGTTTAGTGTCTTAAAATCGCTTTAATTGGAATGCAACCTGTTATTTCTGACCAGTATTGGCTAGCCTTTTCTTTCTTCAGGTTCTTGCTGAAAGCTTTTCTAGCTTTCCTAGGGTGGTGATTTCCATTCTCTTTGTTCAATGGCACTTATTAAACAATTCTTTTTGACAGACTTAAATGCAAACAGCAAGACTGCAGTAACTGGGAAATTAAAAATATATTGCTAATACAATGCCAGAGGCGCTTTTTATTCCCATGAATGGTTTGACAGCGTTTGCTTTTTAAAATGTAACTGAGCTTTAAACAAATCATGTTTAATACTGACTTGTATCATAAACCTCTGGTCAATCATTTAGTGAAAGGTCTTAAATGTGTATTTAAATTCAATATTTATAAAATTTTATGTTAACAAATATTTTTAATATTCCTATTTTGTTTATTGGAAGTTAAAGGCAGTCAATAATGGGGATAGTACCCACATGTTTCATAGATGGAATTAAAGTAGCCCATTAGAAAATGGGACTTCTTTTTTGCTTGATGTTGGTTACTCCAGGAGATAGATAGCTGATGCAGTGCACTGGGGCCCATTCACTGCGTAGATAATTTCTTCCCTGACTGTTTTCTAGAGTATAGGGTGAGCTACATTCCCTCTCACTGCTGAATTTAAGTAGAGCTTGTGCCCAGCAATCAAATAGGATACCTGTTGACAAATTTGCCCTCAAGGCTGCTGCTGATAGCTGCCTAAGCAGAGACCTTGGCTTAAAGTAGCATCCACTTGGTGATGCTGCAAGTCACTCCACAGGAGACACAGTCACACGCTGACCCTGAGACTTTGAAAACTGAAATGAACTCCATGAAAATCAAGTGGGAATGAAGTGCAGTGCATGGTCTGTTTTTACCACTCCACCATGGTCAAACTGTAGATCTCCTTACAATTAATCATCTTTTTTTTTAGTCCATAAGCATGTTTAGCTCTCCCTTTTACCACTGACATGTGTCTTTGTTTTTAAACACAATTTTCTATTTAAAACTTAGCCGTCAACTTTCCCAGGGGAACACAGGATGGTTGGGCAAGAGGCAACGGCCTAGGATGGCAATGCCTTTCTGCCGGCGTAGGTGGCAACGCGGGAAGTAGTGCCTTGGGAGAGTTGTGCAACGGTTGTGTTCCAGGCAGCTCAGCTGGTGCATTGTGGGCATTGGAGCGAGGCCAGTTTTCTAGCCTGCCAACTTCAGGAATAAAATTTCTGACGTGCGGGAAGGAGAAAGCAGCCTGGATGATTCAGTGGTATTTCTAAGGCTAATGAGGGAATCCGCTTTCTGCAGGTACAATTAACAGGAAAGAAAATAAGTATTAGCCAGTCTGCACTGGAATGGCTTTCTTTTTCTCACACCTTTGTGACAATCCTTGAACTAAACACCTGCGTGGTGGTTAGGAGCCAATTTTTAAAGGTCTCCACCCAGAACACTTTTTCTGGAGGAATGGAAGGGCTCATTTGGGGATTACAGTTGTAAGTGGGCATTGAGTTTAGATCTGATGGCTATTTGCAGATGTTATCAGATTGTAATTTATAAATTGACCCTTTCTCTTAATATACATGTAAAATAGAGGTTGCATCTAGAAGAAATCAACAGTAAGAATGCAACTACAATTTCAGCCCATCTTTTAAAATAAAATGTGAAATCTACAGTTTGATTGGGGTGGGTGTGACAATCTCAATGGAGAGTGATCTTTGTTGCCCAATCCTTTTAAAAACAGTTTCAAAAAGATAAGAAGTCATTTTAGCAATACGTGGGGATACCTTCTCAGCTCATGAAAGCATAAACACATGAAGGTAAACATGCCAGACTGTTTCTAAGGGCAGAGATACCAACATGTGTCAGCGTAGAAAGATCTAGCCCTAAATAAATCTGAAAGCCTAGAATTTGGATGTTCATCCTCTCAGCACTGAATATAGAGCTGAGGGTGAATGTGCTTCTAATTTAGGCCATCTCCAGTAGGCGCCTGAAGTTGAGTGGAATGAACATGTGCCAGGTATTATTCTGTGCAGACTTGGTGTCACTGGGAGGAGAAGGTACTTCAAGGGAAGCATTAATTTGGGAGGGGCCTACAATAATTAAATAACTTACTTAATGTCACAGCATTTCAGTTTATACAGGAGGAGAAACTCTGGCAACATGAGTCAGGCCCTCTTCTAAGAATGACTAATATTATAAACAAATGTTAAGATAGTGGCATTAAACTCACTTTTCTAACTGCAGTTCTTAAAGGTCATAAAACCGATTCAGTTTTCCAGTTTCAGCTTTTCCCATCTACTTTGCTGAATAGTAATCAGGTCATTGGGCCATTTCCCTTGGAGACTGACCAATACGTCCTCAGCTTTATTCTAAATTTAGCAGTCCTTTTTTTAGCATTGTTAGTTTTCCCACTTTTTTTCACTTTACTCCTTTAAAGTGAATTTAGTGCAGCAGAAAGGTGCCAGATCGACATCACTGGAAAATGACGTTCCAGGGCTGCTGTTTATCCACAGAGAGCAGCCTGTGTTTATCCACAGCATATTGGCAGTGCAAGCTAACTTTTGCACCACTCCACCAATGTGCCTTAACCTTGACCTGTGGAAACTAGGCTAGTCTTAGTCTCTATGCCTTGCTGTCCAAAACCACCCTGTGTAGGCAGCCAACAAGATTACCAAATCCTCTTGTCCTGGTTGCTTTGGAACTCAGACAGTAGTCGACAAAAGCTGGACTTGCAGTTTTAATGGCATCAGTAACATCCTTCTGCATAGCATTCTTACACAGAAAAACTGGAATTCAGCTTGTCCATCTACAGCTGTCTAAAGATGAGGCATCTACTCCAAGCTGGTGTCTCTGGACACTCTATAATTTCCTGAAGAGGGGAAAGGACCTACGCTAAGAACCCCTCTGTGAGGGTGGTGGCACAACTCCATTGCTAGCGTGGCTTTTCTCTCTTCTGTTGGCTTTGAAGGAGGCTAGAGAAATAGCTTAAACTAGACAGGTGACTTATAGTTGGGTAGAGTTTAGTGAGTTGAATCCCACCCAAAGTGATTGGAGGAAAAACGACATATTGAATAGCCTCGTTCTTCTGCTATGTCAATTGCTATATATTTTCTTAGGCCCCAGTCCTACAACTAGATTCCTGGAGACTCAAGGTTCTGCTGCAGCTGATACCATTCACAGAGCAAAGCTTTATATTGCAGACCCTCCAGGGTGCTGTCTACAGTCAGCTTCACAGAAGTGAAGGTCTTTTGATTCCTTGACATATACAGGTTTGCACAACACCCAAAACAATGGGGGAAATGTGGTCCTGTTGGGAGCCTCTGGTTATGATTGAAACATCAGTTTCTAAGTAAATAGTACTTGAATTAAATTTTAATAACTTTGCACTGCTGTTTATTGTGTTGCCGAGAAGTATTATATATGGTATAATCACTACAATTTGCTCCTGTAATTGCAACTTCATGTTTTGCAAAATGCACGAAGCTTTTCACGTTCAATCCATGAAAAAAATTACAGATCGACCCTGACAGCTCCCAACTTTTCCTTTTTCCCCTGTGTGCTTTCATTTCTCTCGATGATTCTTGGCTTTCTACTTTGGAAGCTGCAGGTCTGTTTGCAGGCCGCAGGGTGTACATATTAAAAGCCAGCATAGCAAGATGACCCCAAATACATTTCTACTCATGATGTTCCACAAATGATATTCCAATGTAGCGGCCATCCAGTCCAAGGAAATAAAACTGTCTTCATGCTCTAATGCTCTTTATGTTCCAAATTCTAGAAGTGATACAACTTGGTTTAAATGATACAGATGCTCCACAGTACAGTAGACTTTAACTGCAACATTATATGTTACACTTTCTCTTACAGTTTAGTCTTTGTTGTTCAATCTAATGTATGTTCTGGCAGAGGGGAGGCTTAAAGAACTGCAGTGAGTTACCTGTTTGGCACAATTTGGTCTGTTGGCTTACTGGGAAATTCAGTGTTTCAGGAAATACTTTCTCCTCATTTCTGAAGTCAATAGAAGATGAAGGTGCTCAGCAAAAAGGAAACCTGCAAGTCTACCAACATCAGTGGTACAGCTGCAAGAAGTCCCTGTGCAAATACACTCACAAAAATTTTACAGTTATGACTGGAGACACTTAACACAAATTTGGCGTGAAAACAGACTAGTAGAATTCTGGTTGGTGGAGGACATTTATGGGCAATGATTAGTTCAGTCTGACAGATAATTGCAACAATCAAAAAAATTTGGATCTAAGGTATGATTTGCCACCTGCACCTCTTTTTCTTTTACCCACTGCCTACAGCTGTACTCACCTGAGCACAACCAATTTGCCTAAGGCAGCAGGAACCTAAGCTCCCTACAAAGCCCATCTGGAAAGGCCCTACAATGTCATCAGTCACACGCTGTGTCCATGCAGCAGAGGGTATACACAGAGACGTGTGTCTGACGTAAAGATCTGGATCATGTCTGCACTCGGTGCGCAAACACTAGAACACACAGCCACATTTGCCCCAAATATACTGGCCTGGGAAACCAGCCTTGAGGACGCTCCAGTTACATGGATTAATACTGCCCTGAGTCCGCTCTCCAGTTCACTGCTTAGCTTCTTGACACCCACAGAAACTGTGGTAATCAGTGATGTCCCATTCCCTTCTTGTGGGAGTAGTTTTGGGTTTTGCCAGCAAAGAACAAATTTTGTTTGATATTGGTTTGGTTATTTCTATCAGAGACTGTTTTAGAAGGCGGCTGACCCTGGATTAGGGAAGCAGTTTTAAGAAGTCTCTGAACCTCTAAATGCTATGGTGTATCACAATCTCCGTTCAGTTCTTTCCTCTGCTAAAGTTTTTTCTGTAAATACTGCATGAATCAAGTAGATGGGTCTCATCGTAGCTAACTCCTGTCATCCAAGTGGACACCCAGGTGAGTCCCCATGGACTCCTGACATGCCACTGGGGAGAACTACATATCTGCAGAAAGGGATTTAGTCCACCTAATTCTTTCTCACCATTGAGGCATCGGGTGTTGTCCTTTAGTTCCCATGGAGAAACAACAGTGATTTCTTCAGCCCTTGGGCCCTTGTCCATTCAGAAACCACATCAGACTCCACATCTCTGCAGAGTGCTCAGCGTGAAGAACGTGCTAGTATTCAGCCATCCTGAGATCCCAACAAACAGTAAAAACAAAACAACACACAGAAAATGTTTCAACTCAGTTCTGTAACCTGTAAGAAGAAGGAGAAAAGACTTTTTTAAACTCTTTTTTGCAATTTATTGTCTCAAAACAAACCCAGCTAGTGGGTCTGCCTTCAGATAGACAGATATTTGTCACTCTATTATTGTTTTACAGTGTCAGTTCCAGACACTTAAGTATTGTTGGAATGCAGTAGGGGGAAAAAAAATCATGTTTTAAATCTCCGATGGGGTAATAAACTGCAGCCAGGAGCTAATTGTCCTGAAACTTGATCCTTTACAATATGTTATTGCTGTAATGGGACTACCCAACTCTACTGCACTGGGGTTTGTTTCACCATTAGTTAGGTAGTACATACACATTCAAAAAAACCCCCAGATCACAGGTTTGCTCCCAGCTGTAGACTTAAGCACAATTCTCAAAGCGATCGATGCATTTTGTACATTAAGCTAGTAAGGGAGGGTATTAATCCTCATCAAGTTTAATGGCTCACTGTGGATTTGCTTCCTACCAACTTTCTTCCACCCAAGAAGTCCTGAGAATATTGTACCCCTCCTGTCAGGAGAAAATGAATCATTACCCAGAGTCTGGAAGGCCAGAGGTGAATTGGAAGCCGCACTATGGAACACTCACACTACAGTATTATTATTTTCTTTTTACACTAGCATTAAATAATATTTGAGCTCAGGGTGGTCAGCCCAATGGGTGGTTTAACATGCTGAATGCAACCAAAGAAAGAGTACATCCATCATGTACTCATTTTAGTTTTTATTCAACAATCTTTTTTGTTTTGTTTTGTCCCAAACTAGGTATTAGCCAACTAGATCTTAAAATGCAAAGTCCAACTTCTAAATGTTAACCCCAAGTTTGGATGGAATTTTGACTGGAAAATCTTTTGAAGATCCAAAAAAATGTGATGTTCTTTCTCAGTTTGTTTCTCATCTGTGTTCTGGGAAAGGCTGATTAAATTGATGTGCCTAGTTACCATGGGAAAAGCTATTCTAAGAATATTTTAGCCAAGTAGAATGAGGTTTATTGAAGCTGGTGCAATTTGGGGTCACATTTTAATGGAAATTCACTGAATTTTTATTTTCAGAATTTTCCAGCTGTAAAATTTAGTGTGAGAATCCGTTCTCCTAAGATTTTCACCCAGTCCTGGGCTCACAGAATCATAGAATATCCTGAGTTGAAAGGGACCCGTGAGGATCACTGAGGGTCACTGAGGATCATCATACTGCCTTAGCTGCAAGCAGTTAAACAACACACCAGCTAGCCGTGCGTAGAGTTCACTGGAGAAGCATGCTTCAAAGGGGTAGAGATAAATTTAGATGCATCAGAAAGAAAACTGGCTTGAAGTCCAAACACAGAATAAACTGTTGTTTTGTCCCAGTTGCCTTCCACTTTTCCTTTCTGATAGTGTCTTTATGTATGTGAGATTTTGTAAAGCACTCTTCCAGTTTGAAGAGTGGTGCAGTGATTCTTGATATGCTTTTGAACCTCTTGAATCTGAATCATTATCCACTGTTCCTCATGAACAGGGATCAGCTGTATGCCTCTGTAAGTCTCCAGCAAATCTACTTGGATTAATAACAGTTGATATGCTTGTGCTATTTTATCATACCTGTGCTTCACATGCAATAATCTCATTCTGAAAGCAGACACTAGATATAACTTAGGTTTGGCAGAGTATGTCTCTATGTCTGTAGAAGATGCCGCATCTGAAATGAAGTTAAGAGTAGTAATTGTCAATGTTGGTACTGGCAGGGGGAAAAATGTTTTTCTCCCTAAAGCTGAGAAATTTATTATTGTTATATATGACTCAGGTAACTGATTAGCCCATTAACACCATGTTGCCATACAGGTAGGTAACAAAGACAGTTGCTTCTTTACATGAGGATCTGACAAGTAGACAAAATAATTGAACAGAGTGTGAAACTTCATACAAAAGTTAAGAGCTTGGTGCTCTCAGTACCCAGGCATTCAGGGAGCACATGTGAAGTGAGGAAGTATTTTACACAATCGTTTGTCAGACCATAACTGCTCATTAAATAATGGTCAGTCTCTCTTTCAAAGTAAATTCACTCCCTCCATCTAAGGAGAGCTGAGATGTACATGTATATACACCCATAAACTCCTATGGTTAAGACACAGCAATTAGAAACTAATTACACTAAAACACTTAATCCCAATACAGGGTGGGGGGGGAAGAACCTGTTGAAATTTGGAGTTGTTAATCCATCATTCTAAGTGAACAAGTGCCAAAGTGAAGGAACAGAGCTGAAGCCAAACCAGCTTGAGGAGGTTTTTCTGTTTACTCTTTCTTTAACCATGAAAGTGCATGTTTTGTCACAGGGGGTCTTACTGTGATTATGTTTATATTGAGCTTTCCAGGAGCATTTCAGAATGGAATAGTTAATTTTTATTCTCAACCCTCTCTGTGCATCTTAATTTAGTTTAGCCAAAGCAAGAATTACAGTTAAACACTGCTTCGGTGTAACAAGAAAAACTCATACTACTAAAAAAGGGAGCCTTTCACTCATGGATACTTCCAAAAGAGATGCTGTAGTTTATTAGTGTTGATTTAATTACTGTGCATTGTATTTAAGAGGATCTGTGACAAACAGTACATCTCTACTTCGTTATGCAGTGCCTCATGTTGTGCAATGCTGATAACCATGAAGTCATACAAAGCATGAAGCAAGCCTGACAATTTCTCTTGGAGTGATAGCTCAACAGCAACAGTATATGGCTATTAGTAAGGCCAGAAAGCAAACGTGATTGTCTCTTAATGGTCCTGAAGTATGGGCAGCAGCAGAAGACTCTATAAAATGTGCTTCCTTTATGCTATTACACACAGAGCTGACATTTGAGTTATCATACATATATCTCAGCTATCTGCCGTTTATACAACTTCTGGACCAAGTGCTCCCAGTGACTTACCACTTAGTTTTACATAGGTATGGTTGAGGAGGATGTAAAATTGCTTCTTCATATTGTGATACAACAAGAACTTTCTAACCAAATCAGGATTCTTTTTCAGTTCTATGTAGAGCTGACCGAAGTCAGGAGTTTCCATTCTGTAAGAAATTCCCCTTGATAAAATCTAACTTGATTTTTTCTTTTGAGATATGTCATTGTACTATAGAGTAAAAGCCAATGAGGAGAAAGCAAAATGTTCTTGCTTCCAGAAACCAGAAATTGTGATAATTTTTGACGAAAGTCAGAAAAATTGATACATATCTTCAAAACATTTGGATTTCGCAGTAGAAAGCTGTTGCACTGGCAAAATATCGATCAGCTCTGCATGAAAGATCATGTTGCATTTGTGGAGGAAAAGTTAGGGAGAGGCCTTTGGGTGATTCATGTTCCTCCTGTTTCTCCCCTGACTTTGTGATGGGCCAAAATAAGCTTCAAGGTCACAATCACATTTTGGGCTGAGTAGTTTGGCAGGTAAAGCGTATTCCACAGACATCAGGGGTACACACAGCTGAGTCGAAGTGGAGCCCATGTTCAGCTCTGCACAAGAGAGGTTGATTGTTTTGGCCTCTTTCCTTTGCTCTAGGGTAAAATAGAGGCACCCTTCTTGGGATATTATTGGTGCGAAATCGTAAGTTACAGTTTTATTACCAGTTGCTGTGTGCGTGTGTGAGGGAGAGAGAGGAGGAGGTGGTGGGTATAGGAGACTATAACCGCTCTTTTGTAACTATGAATCCATTCTTTTTTTTTTTTTTTCTTTGCAAAACACAGGTTTAATTTTAGGGAGAGGAAAATAGAATTTGCTTTCCAAATAGTGTCAAACAGACATATTGTGATGATCTTTTTTTTTTTTAAGTCTGCTTTTCTGCAAACTTGTTGAATTCTTCAGTTTGCATTGCTGAAAAATTAAGAAAAGAAATAGGTGGGCTATATGGATTTATTCTCTCTTCTTGTAATGTCCACATTACATCCTACAAAAAGTTTCGATTGTATGTTGCAGTTTTTACATGCAGCGTTTTCAAGTGCTATGTAAAATCTTGCTGTCAACAGATAAGCTGAACAACATGAAAGTCTTGGTAATACAGATAAAATCTGACTTACTAGCACTTATCATGGAGCCAAATGCTGTATGGGACTTCTGTCCAGCTAAGTGAAGAAGGCCACAAGCAGAAGTGCTACCCGAGGGGAGCAGGAGACAGAATTAGAGGTGATTTTCCTGAGCATAAAAAAGAGAGTTATGAGTCCCATAAACAAGCCATGAATAACGGACTCAACAGTAAAATTTTTGGAGAGGAGAATGACAGAATTTATAATATCCTTCATATACATTGGACATCATATTCAGTGTAGTTTAATGGTGCAATATTCAGTCACAATAGTTTTGGTGACCTGGTGACCCATCTGGATAGTTGTAGATGACAAAGATATTCAGAAATTTAATAAGAATACTTCTACTTTTGAGGCAATGTTAGACCCAGAGAAGGACAGAATGAGGAGCTTTCCCATATGGTCCCTGAAAACACTGGCAAATTATTATAGCCAACCTCACATATTGATCTAGAGCAACCGTGTTTTCCACGTAAAACATCTCCCTGCATTTCATTACTTTGCAGATTTCGAGGACCCACAATCTGTGTTGCGTTGCAAAGTTCTATTCAATTACTTGGTTTGCTTCCAAAAAAACAGGCTGAGAAATTTGGATCTGGAATCAGGGTTGTTGGGGGAAATATATTCCCCCACCCGTTAACTCCAGGATGTTTTCATTGATTATTTTGCATAAGGTACAGATATATTTACTTTTTCCAATGTCAAAAGCCTTGGCTGAGATACTTAGTAGAGTCCAAAACCGACAGGTTTCAGCAGCTGTAAGACTTTTGTGTTCAGCTCAGCACAATTGGGACATTCTTTGGGGCAATATCATGAATAGTTTGTCGCCATGCCCCTCTCTTTAGCAGTGACTGCAGGGATGTTTAGCCATGTTCTGATAACGTGCTTTTTCTGCAGTTCATACTTCAGCCAGCTCCATTCTCCTAACAAACTATGGATGTTTGTCTGAATTTACAATCGGTGGGAGTCAAGTCCATCAAGACATGTCCTGTCCCACTCTATTTCAAGGAGTCATTATCCATTCATATTTTAGTTTATTTGCAAAAGGGATTTAACCACCATTGAAACAATCTGTATGTATTGTTCAAGCATGTTTGGCAAGATATGAGCTCACCTTAAGAACCACAGTGGGATGGTGAGTAAGAATGGTAATTTTTCACTCTTGCATGTTCATGGTCCTCCAGTTGTCTTTCTACCTTAGATGGCATTTGGAAGCAAGAGGTAGGGATGGCAAATGACCTCTGGTGGAGCGGACCTTGTGATGATTTCTGTCACAGGCAGAGTGCAGGGTGACTTCTTTGCTCTTTGAAGACATACTCTATAAAAGCTCTAAATTTAGCAAATATTAAAGTTACTTTGGTATTTTTTTTAAATGATTGTTACAGTATTTTGTAACTTCTGTTCCCCTCTGGCTGGGATTCGAGAAACCTCTCCCTCCCACCCCCTCCTCAACTCCTTGACAGCAATCGCTAGTTGTAAAATAATAGACCATCAGCCAGCAATAATTTGCAATCCAAACAGACTTGACGCTCTCTGACATTTATTGAAACCTCAGACCCTGTTCGCTGGTTTCAGTTTTCCTCCCTTTGCTCTGTTTTTACAGACAGACAAGTGCTTAGATTTGGGTTTAATAATGAGGAGAAATTTCGTCTTGGCCCAGCTTTGCTTGTGTTGGCTGCAGTGGGGACTTGCAGCAGACGGGCGGTTGGAGTTAATTACGCTAAATGGTGAGAACATTATTTGACCCCACTGGTTCGGCACCAGATGTTGTACGTTGCCTCTGAGAAACCAGCACAGACGTAACGCTTTCAAGGCTGGATGGGGAAGGATAACATACTTGCAGCTTAGTCACTTTTTTTGCAGCATTAACTATCCTAGGATAAGCCCGTGACAAACAAAGCAATGCACCTTATTAGGTACAGATGACAACATTCAGCTTTAGCCACTTGGGACAAATTAGGGTTTCATTGTATTTTTGGAATCGAATGCATCAAAAGCCCCCAAAAAAATCATTTTGCTAAATGTACAGTTAACATTCTGCCAGCACAAGGTATCAACTTTGGTAAATCCTTCCTGGAAAGTGAACTTTACATTTATGGGCCAGACATGATGGAATTTAATGTTTGAAAATGATTAAAGGATTTTGTTCTTTCCTAGTAACAACTGCATTTATCAAGGTGGAAGACATGGTGGCCTTAGAAAGAGCTGAAATGTAACTGAACTGCTGAGCTTACACCGGCTTGGGTCTGGGAATCCCTCTGGTCTTTAAGCATTAGGGTTGGGGAATTACATTCATAGATATGGGAGGCAGGGAGTATAAAGTGTTTATTGACCCCAGTCTGTGTTAATAAAGCATTAGAAGTATTACCTGCTTGGGGATTGTCAGGGCAAAGCAAAGTTGTACTGACCTTTATGGAAAACTGAAACTCCTCTTAGTCTTTGAATAAACTGTTTGGACTGTTGAAATGACAACACTTCTGCAGACTTATATATTACAGGAAAGCAAGCTAAAAAGCATTCTTACCACAAAAAATGTATTCCCATTGCCTTTATTTGCTTGCATGGTAGCGATAAAGTTTTTAACATTATAGAATTTGTAGACGAATTTTAGTTTTGTCTCGTTTTCCAACAGAAGACATCACTCACATTTTACTAAACGGTAGCCCTCCTTCACCTCCTTTCCTTCTACATGCGAGGATGCTCTGGATGAAGAGGTATTTGATTCACACACCTTCCAGGTTCAGTTCTGAACAGTATTTAGTTACTTGGTTTGGGGGTGACATTCTCTACTGGAGCAAAACCATTGACCAAAGTCAGCAGAATTCAGAATCATTTGATAATTTTAGTAGTTTGAGGTCTAGTATTATTTTAAAAACATCACCATTTGCCTGTAGCATTATTTCAGGAGCTTAACCATAAAAAATTCTTGGTTCAGCCTTGCTGTTCCTTCCTCATTCTCCCACAGAGGGACTGCAAGGGCTGCACTCCTGAAGACCAGACTACATGATGAAGTGTTTCAAGTACTATATTACTACATCTAGATGAAACACTGTAAGGTGGATCACTCAGAAGATTCTGTTAGAACTCTTTCTTTTTCCTGTTTCACTTTGAGTTTGGCTGCTTTTCAGTGCTTTTCTCGCAACACATATGAGCAGCAGAGAAGCACTGTTGATGTAACAGAAAACCCAACACAGAATGCTGCAATTTGACTATTATTTCCATCGTTTCCTGATTCAGTGAGATATTCTCGCCCATCTTGATCAATCACAGTCCTACAGATATGTCTTTTCATTAAAAAATTAAGAACAAGTCCTCTGGAATAAGTGGAGCTATTCTGTAATTACCACAGTACAAGTCTGAGCAAAATATCCTATCTGGTTTTTGCTGGGTAAAAGCAATACCTCCTCCATACATTAGAGAGCTGCCTCCCATGCTCGTGAACTTTATATAAAGTGCACCACTTTGGGACCCTTCTGCCTGCGCTGTACTTTAGGGCACATCCTCTATGACTGAAGGCTATAAATTATGCTGATATACCATGGTTGGGGACACAGTAAATAGCAAGGAACAAGGCTCAGTTCTGCAGCTCTGAAACCTCCTGGTTTCACTTAACCTTCTAAAGTAGGTGCAGATGCACACAAGCATAATACAGTGGCCAGACCTCCTCTTCTGAGACTGACATTAACTATCAGAAGTAGTATTTTGTACCCATCTGCTGGGACCAGCATTGGTAGGACAGGATAGATGTTACTTGGAGCTTTCTCAGATGTATCTGAACAGCAGAGGAGGGGACACATTCAGTCATGCCAGGGTCTAAGTGCTCTCAGGTAGGCACAGATTATTCCAGCTTTTTTTCTCTCTTTGGGCACTAAATAGGTAACTTTGGATGAACTATATAACTCTTGCTGTATATATTTTATGCAAAATTGTATGCCTAACATGTCCACCTTAAGAGTTCTTTATTAAGCTCACCAGTCAGAGCAATCTTTTCTTGGATGGGGAAAGACTGGTTTTGGTGTACTGGGGTTTTCTAAGAGAGATTTAGATTCACTCACAGACTGCGATGTTGTCTATAATTTACTGTGAACCATGAGAGACATTAGCTGAAATTTTCAGGAGCAGATTAGGTTGAAAAAATTTATGACAGCATTTAGAAACATTAGACTTAAGACTGCATGCCAGAGCATGACAAAATAGCAGGTAATAACAGATCTCATTAGAACTGTTTATTTAAATTGAACATTATCCTGTCAGGGATGTTTTCACTGCTGTATAGGTCTTATTTTCATCCAGATTAACTTCTACCAAATACAAGCACCCAGAGATGTCTTCCTAGGGACCGCTCAGTGCATGTATTCATTCCAATGTACTCACAAAGTTTCATGTTTTCTAGGTTATTTTTTTACTGTAAGGACAGTGCTACTTTCTAGTCTTTATTCACCATCTCCATATTTAATTATCTTTATGTATCAAAATGCAATTAGATTTTCAATAGGATCTAAGCATTTCAGACTCCAATGTCCTATTTCAAAACCATCGATAAATCCAGAAACCCTTTAGCACCTCAATGCCATAGAAAGGTGCTTAAATGACTTTCTGGCTCTTGGCCGTTACCACCTTGAAGCCATAGACTTATGTATCAATAGATGGTACACTGCTGAGCATCTGACCTCCGGCGAAGGAGGATTCAGGAAGTACAGCTCTTCAGAGATTCAGAAAACATTGTGCCATAGGAGAAGTCTTGGCTCATAGGGTTCAATTGCACACTCGAAAGGGTTCGGCAATGTATCAATAGCACCCTAAACCCAGATCAGAAGGCTTAGCTCCCCCTCCCTGAACAAAAATTGCTGTCTCTCTAACATTTAAGTGTTTGCTTTTCTTTTTCTTGGACCATAATCCTTCCACCTCTTAGTTTTCACCTTCTTTCTAGTACTTACTCTCTGTACTTTAAATACAAAATATATGTATGGAAATTATCCAGACCTAATCTTCTCTCCAGATCTTCTAGTCTATGCTTATTAACCTGAAATAATCTTTCAGTATACGGATGTATTCTTTTAGCTTGTCAGACCTTCAATAATACAGGCGTATCAGCTGTCATCCCTTCTAGTGAAGGTGAAGATCTTTCCTGAGTCAAACATTTAGATAACCAGTGTATTGCTGGGTTGTCTTTACCACACAGAGACATCCTGGATGTGTCTGACCTGTTGCATGGTTTATCCACAACAATCAGGTCAACTATCTCCAGACAACAGCTTTCTGCTATATTTTCTTAAGCAACAAACAGAAGTGGTAGCAGTATACTTGTATGTACAAAGATTAGACAAGACTATGACAAATGCAAAAAAACCAAACCAAACCAAACCAAACAACCAATCCTTAGAAAGATACAGTTTCACTTAAGCAATTGAGCTATGTATGACAGAAATTCAGTGCTGGCCATATCTCCAGCAGGCATTAACTGCATAGCTCTTAAAAAAAATCAGTGCAATGATGTCACCGTTGCTCAGCTAAAGTCTGGGCAATTGTGTGGATCTGCATCTGTGGATAGGAAAAGTACTTTTCATGAGTATGGTCAAAATAATGTTAAAATCACTTTCTATCTTTTATTTTATTTCAACAAATCAAACTGTTTCCTTATATGTTAGTTATGAGAATTTGGAAAGGTTCAGTCCTAGAATAGCTTCTTAAGAAAAGGATATTCAGGGGCACAGAAATGGCTGTTTGGGAAAGCAACACTGGAGGAACCAAATATGTTTTCCTGGAGGCTGTTCAACCCTAAGTATCTCCAGGTAAAAAAAGATGTTATCTAAAACATGTTGATAGAGAAAGGGGCTATTCCACCAACTTGAGAGCCTCCCTGATGTCCCACTACCTTTGGTTTCCATTTGCACACCTCTGTGACTTTGATGAAAAGCAGTAAAATGCTATTAACTTCAGTGGAGCCATTTTAACAGGGGCTTTATTATTCATTTCACATGCTTCACATCCACCTTTTCCCTACCCTCAAAGCTCCAGTAATATATATTTTATCCTATCAGGGTTAAAAAGTGTCCTTCTGCCAGAAACCCATCAAATCCATTTACTAATGACGTATATTCAAGACAATATAATGTTTTTGATTCATGTTTTTTGGAAAGCATTTTGAGTTGACTTCCCTGTAAATCTTGCCACTTTATTAATCCCTGTTGAGTAGCTGGCAGTCAGCTCTCTGCTTTATTTGGCTGATGGCACTGGTTTTGAGATAATGCCCAGCCCTGCCATTCTCATTAGGGCAATAAGCAATTTGAAAAATGCCTTTCAACAGCAGGTGAAATATCTGAATAGACTCACCTGCTGGGGTCCCCAGGATCAATCAACACCGATGGCCATGGTGGCATTAAGTACTGAAGTTGCGGGGATGAAGCATACCTGTTGTTTCTTACTGAAGGTACCAGACCTTTTCCAGGGAAAGCCTTTTAGAACAGGATTTCGAGTATGCTTCTGCAAAAATTCTCTTGCTGACAGACCTTTGTTTTACCTGGGACCAACTTCATGGTCATCAACACAAAAAGCGTAGTTTGTGTATGGGGAAGAATTTCTCCTGAATTAAGACGAATGTGCGCTGTTATACAGAAAACCCTCTCACCAAAAATACTATTCAACCCCGTTCTTCTATCACTGAGCTAGCTAACTTCTAGACTCTCCTATTACCAGCCATGTTCTGGTCTCTTTTTGATTGTGCTGGGTGAATAATGTATATGCTGGTCTTTTTTCATTACTTTTCTAGTTTGCCCCAGTTTATGACCTTTTCATGTTTGTTAATATATGGTTCACAGTGTTTTAATAACCTCAAGATTCACATACACAGAGAAGAATCTGGAATACTAGATGTAAGTGAGCATAGAGAGAACTAGATGGACTTGAAATTAAAGAAATTCAGAGGAATTTTTAAACTTTTTAACAGTAGGCAAACAGCCACCAACAGTTTATTAACAGAAGCACTGCACTTCGCTCCTAAAATCTTTAAATCATTCCTGCTTGTGTTTCTAAATGATATTAACTTCAAGCCACTGAGCTCAGTTGTGTCGTTTTTAGGTAATAGAGAAGAAAATTTTCCTTGCTTCAGGAAACACAGGGTATAATTCTGTGGCTGACGTTGTGGTAGTGTTCAGACTGGCTTTTCCTTTCTGGCTAAGCTCTGTGAAATTATAGCGTATTTTAAACTTGAATTCTTAAGCACCTGAAAGAAACAAACCCATTAGGTACCTGTGTCGGTACAGTAAGGGTAGCTCTTTAGCTTCCTGGACAGTAGCAGGAAAGACTTCTCCACGCTTTCCTAACAGACATCCTTCACCCTGCTGTATGTGATTAAGTTTACTGGAGCCCTTCGTTCTTGATGTCTTTGCTGAGCCAGCTAACCAGATGCCATTAGTGCTAGTTGTTGTGGTGGGTGATCTACATTTTAAACCAAACAGAATTAATTCTGTGGTCTTGGTGGGAAGCTCACCCCCAGCATTTTTGCTAGGTTCTCATATTGCAAAGAGCAAAAAAATGCAGTGGATTTCATCCCAGAATGGTAGCGGGCATCAGACGTCTCTGCCTGCCCTGCCCCCATGGAAGGCAAGGATATTGTTTTCACTGAGGACAGCGTGGTACCTCCTGACATAAAGCAAATACTTAGAGATTGTGTCACCTCATAAATTTGCAGTCTTCGGAGCATATGTGCTGATTTATAATAAATGGCTTTTCCTCCCCTGCTCCCACTTGAATCCAAATCATTGCTAACTCCTCAAATGATGATGAGTTGTCTTCTCTGATGTGGCAGGCTCCAAGTGCTGGTGGAACAGACCATGGCAATCCACAGCTCTGGTTAGATCAACATAGTGCCACTGTGCATGCTTGCCAAGGTTTGAAACAGAGTATGAGAAGTGCACATGAAAAGGAAACGTTGGCTTTATGGCGCTGCTTTAATCCAGAGCTGTGCAGTGGAAAATACCACACCAGCAAAGTCAAATTGTGGGTATTTTTCTGGCTAGAACAAATCTTTCTTTTTGGTTTCTGCCGTATCTTGCCTAGGGAGAAGGGGGAAGCATCTGTGTTATTGCTTGCTAAACAACTCCAGTGTGCCCAGCCAAGCCACAGGAGCAAATTTTAAACAGGGGAGAAAATTCACAAAGGTATTCAGGCTCCAAGCCTGGGCTCCACTTCATGCGGCAGTGTGTCGTCCCACCTCCTTTCCCCCACCCCAGCTGTCCTTCACCTACAGACAAAACCATTTACTGTTTTTCTGACTCTACTACAAATTTCAAGGTGCTATGCACCTTACTGATATTTATTCACAAAATCTCTTCATACCATCCATCTCTTCATACCAGTCTGTGCCAATGTCTTGCCTTCCCATTCTGGATAAAAAGAGAATTCACGTGTCAGTCCTGTTAGGTGAATGCTAGGACTGACTGACTGTCCTTCATAGGATTTCAGGGGGTTGTCTGAAAAGCAGGGGCATTTATCTATTTATTGCTTTTTATTTATTAAGTTAGTCAGCCTCAGAGCCAGAGGGTGGAAAAACTGGCATTGGAATGAATCGTGTAAAGCAGGGTGGAGAGGATTGTATTCCTTTTAAAAAACAAAAGTCAGCTGCAAACGTTTTGATAACTGGTATAACTGAAATTGAATAAATTTGCAAAATAACAAAAAACTGCTAAAAAGCAGCTTTTGCCTGCGGTCTTTCATTTTATGCTGTGCACTCTTCAGGAATCATAGTACCTAAAGCAGTGTTTTCAAGCTGCCCATTATGAATTTAAGTGAAACTTTTACAGAAATAACTTCAATATAAACCACTAAATTATTGTCCTCCCATAGCCTGAGCTAAGGCAATAAAGCAACTCATTGTAGAATATGAAAGGTTCAAATCAGCTGTTGACAGAAATAGCTCTGTTACATCGGCTGGCAGAAGATGTTCTCCAAAGTGACCATCTATGGAATTCTTTTATAGCACAGTGATTTCTGCGCAACGAAGTGAAGAGAGGGCTCTTTGAGCATTTTCATCGAGTAATGAGAAACTTCAGCTCAAGTCCTTCTGTGTAAGAGTACAGTCTGATGGTGAATACAATCCTCCAGAGCAGACTGTGATTTCATCTGGTCATAGTACAGCTGGGGCTGGCCCCTCCTAAGCGAAGACGTTGCCAACGGACTAAAATTCTTTGTAAGAAAATCTCAGATGTTCGCTCCTCTTTTAATTAATCAATATTGCAGCAAGCAGAAAAAGTGCCTGGAATAAAATTGCCCAGTTTTTATCTAGTTGGTTTCCTTCTCTTTGCCCCAAAAATTGTTGTCTAGCCAGAACACACCACTTGTTCTTATTAATTAGTTAGAACTGCCGTGTATTTATCCAGATTATGCAATATTGAACATCTCCTTCTACCTATTATTTTATGCTGCTGAAATTCAAGCAGAAGAAAGGGGTTAGAATTAATTATAGTCTTTGGCTAGGAGGATTAGCCACAGATGTTGGATTATTATTATTGTACTGTGTTTGGGAATGACAGGAGGAATGTCTGGAGACTGATGGGATCTGTGAAAAGAAACAGGAATGTTTAAATAATAAACTTTAATTCTCCTTTTTTTTTTACTTTTCAGTAATATCAGCAATAATGATAATAAATAGGCCTGTTTAGAAAATGAAGAATTAAGGTGACAACCTATGCAACCTCCTACTACCTGTGTTCATTGCAAGTCATCTTGGCCATTTAGTAGTGTGGGCCTTTGCTTGAGTGACTTACAGACTAACATACCAACACACTTCACTTTCTTCTACCAGCCAGGTATCTGAGATGGCTCTTAGGTCTCTCAGATGTATCCTAGAGCCTCTCCTTTCTCCCCACCCCTTGCCTTACACCCTGCTATCCCTGGCACAGGTCGCTACCCTTGCACTAACAATCCTCAGTATCTGTGTTGGGCCAGGATCTATAAATTACCATTGCCAGAGCGAACTAAAAACGCTGTGTCTTTCATTTCACTATATCACACATTGAACATACCTTTTGGGAAAACACTTGGCATGCAACAAATGTGAAGGAACTATTTAAAAGCTACTGCAGGCAATATTCACTCCCCAGATTTTCCACAGGCAGAAGGGCTCCCTTAAGCCACAGAATGAATCCACACAAAAATGCACTGCCCTATCCTAGAATGCCTACTTATAGGTGTAAACATAATGTATTTATTTAGAGGGACCAGTATTCAGGCTCGCACTGTCAGCTTATTTTTCTTTTTCTGCACACTGGAGCAAACAAAAGGTGTGCTTTCCTGGTTGTAAAGATTTCCCTGGAATATGCCCATACCAGGTGTGTCTTCCACATGAACTGCATGGCTAACAGCACTCCATGTTTTCTGTATAAAACCAGTCCCCTTAAAGAATTGGTTGTTGGACACTTACAAATCAAAACTGATCTTTGAGAATCTCTACTCAATTAAAAAACATCTTGCCTTGTATGCGCAAATGATCTTTTCTGAAAGCTAACTCCTTTGGTAGTATAAATTGGCATAATAAGCAGGGAGGTTTGTCACAATTAAGGATATGGCCTGTGTGTTACTAAATTGCTCTTCTGCCCATTGTAATTATGATTGGATTTGATCATGTAACCTTGTTCAGCACCTGGGCATAACCCATAGCACTGTGAACTCAAAGATTATTTTTCTGTTGAGTGAGTTCAATTAGTTTTTGCATTTAGCTCTGGTAGTGGTTTGCCATTGTTACAACTAGTAGGGATTAAAAGAAAAGAAAAAAATCCAATGTAGACAAGGCCAATGTGAATAACATCAGAAGCCTGATCATTTGTCACCTATGGTCACTCAAAACCATTATTTCTTTTACACACTGTAATTTCAGATAGACTTGTGTAAACAGTGTAAAGATTTATTTTCTCAAAATATCAGAACCACTTAGCATGAGTCACAAGCTAGATTTCAGGCAGATAATTTTCTTCTAATAGATTTTTGGGTTAACAAGATAAAAATTAACATGAAAATGATTATGTGCTGACTGAAGGAAACCTGGTTTTATTTTGTTCCCTATTTGTTTTACAAGGGAAGTCTTCAAATATCTTGCAGGGGCAAAAATATTTAAAGTGTTTGCACATGTTTCCCATTTCCATTTTATAAGATTCATTCACAGTCAGCCAAATGTATCTCTCTCTCTCTTTTTCTCTTTTTTTTTTTTTCTTTTGATACACTTCTTAATTAGTCTTAAAGGCTCCAAAGGTGCTTTTTTCTGTCTGTCTTTTTATTCCAGACGTAGAGAGTGGCAAGCAATGCTAGCAGTTAAGTCATAGGGCTCTAAAACCAATGCTGGATGCGCCTCAAAGGATTATGGGGTGTCCTATGATTTGCTCTTTCTACTTGGTATAAAGGAGCGAAGTGGAGATCTAAGGCCCATGCGTCATTGTAAACTGAAGTGACTGCACTTGGATAATGTAGATTTGGCTTTTAATGCCAAGTTCTAGCCCCTGTGAAGGTTTTGCCACTGGGATCGGTGTATAGCTCCATCTTCAAAGGGCTGCAGTCTGAGATGAATGCTCTCATCACGACAGACTCCAAGTGTGTGGGGAAGCCAAGGCGGTTTCAGTTTGTCTCCTTCTCCATGGTCAGACCCTGCAAGGTCTCTGTTACGTGATGGGCAAGAGGACGGGCTCTTTCACAGACTTGTTCTGTCCCCAGAGAAGCTGTGTCCAGTTCACTGTGCCACCAGAGGCAGGGGCACAATGGGGTGAGAGACGCTGTGCAAAGCTAGAGAGAGGGCATGTCTCAGCAGGGCTGTTTGCACTTAAAGGCCAGTCTTTAAAAATATTTAGGCATGTGATTTTTTAGGAGTTAGGTTTTTTTTTCTCTTTTTAAAGTCTGATCCAAAATGGCTACACACAAGGGTAATATAGCAGACGAGTGACTGGAAAGTAGTGCACAGAGGAGGGTCTGTCTGTCCTCTGAACCACCCCCAGCACCAGCTCATCCTTGGGCTGTCCACACTGACTGTCCGATGTGAACTTTGTAACCACAAGTGCTCAAGATAGCAAATACAATATAACGTGGCTCAAGGTCTCTTAGCCGATGAATGTGTCTGCGCAGGACTATCAGGGCAGAACTGAACACTTTTAAGGAGAATCTTATCACAGTGATTAAAGTAGCTTTGTATTTTGCAAAGTGATCTCTTTTTCCCATCACCCAAGTTTCAGCACCACAGTGAAGTCTCTCCTCCCATTTTAGCAGCAGGGAGAAAAAGGAAGAATTTAAAGAAATGAGGGACTGAGTAGACTGTTACAACTTCTCCTCTTTGCTCAGCATTATTTTAGCCTCAGAAATGCCTCAGACCATGATGAGTCATTTTTTAATCTATTTAATCCCAAATTAAGTCAATGTCATTTAAGGCTGGTGAATAAGTCTTGACTGATGTTTACCTACATGAAATACGAATAACGAGTACTTCACCAGGACAGAGCAAATATGTATTCTCATCACAAAAAAAGGGAAAGACACTGAGTTAGTTCCAACCAGTGGAAGAAGGAAAAAAAAAAAAAAAAAAAAAGGAAATAAGAGAAAAAGAAAAAGAAAACAGAAAAAAAAAAAAAAAAAGAAAAGAAAAAAAGAAAAAAGAAGAAAAAAGGAAAAGAAAAGAAAGGGAAAAGGGAAGGGAAAGAAAAATGAAATACAGCTGTTTGCAGGAGATCTCTGATGTATTAAAACTGGGACTGGAAAATTGCCCTTCTGCTGGTGTAAATCAGCAGATCTCTTTTATAAGTGGGCAATTTCTGTCCAGAACAAGGGCAGAAGCCCTTATTCGCCTGAAGTCTTATCTGCCTTGAGTCTAGCTCATGATTCGCACAAAGTAGTTCTGCTGAAGTCCTATTTGGGTCAATTCACAAGGGAAATTGGACTCTGTGACCCTCAACAGTGGAATGGATACAAGCTTAGACCTATGATTGTTTGCATTAAAGAATATGAAAGAACACATGGGCATCCTTGTGGTTCCACGTAGCAAAACGTTTCAATAAAAGATCAGCAAAACCAGCAGTACTCCCTGAAGTCGGCAGCAGCCAAACCATGGCAGCCTCCCCAGCCCCGCATCAGCAGAGAGCCCCATTCCTTGGTTTGAACCAGTTTCTTCTTGTCGAGTTTGGAGTCTGCCCTATCAACTCTACAACGACCTTCAGAGGCAACACCTGAATCTTGCTTCTCCTTCTTTCTTCTCTTGGAACATTCTCAGCAGTCACTACAGAGGTTTTGCTAAACATGTCAGATTAAAGGTATAACCAGACGAATAAATGCAGTCCATCTGAGGGCATGTTTCCTCTCACACATTCAGTGGCTGTCAGCATTTTGAATAGGATTCAGAAACATGTCCTTGAAGCTGGCTGGAATGTAGCTTAATATATCAGGGGCAGCATTAGAGAAAGGAGAAAAAAGCATGGGGGAAGCTTTCATGGAAACGTACCCTCCCTCCCCGCCCCCTTTCTTTTCTAATACTGCATTTACTGCAAACCAGAAATAAACAAGCTGTATTGGCAAGAATGGTAACCTCCAGCCATCTCACTCTGCTTGTGAGTTCAGTGGAGCAGTTTGTTGTGCAGTCTCTATATCCTGGGGTTTTTTCACACTCTCTTCAAAGCTTGTTTTCTTTTTTATCAACAATTTATTTGTAGTGAGAGGTGGTTCCTTTAAGCACTTATAACTGCCAGATTTCAGCACTGTACAAAGCTAGTCTTTTGTTAATAATCCTGTTTCAAAAGGTAACTGAGACATGGGATTACAAAGTGACTTCTCTGTCTCATGCTCAGTTCTTCTCACTACTTGCTTTTCTTTGCACGACTCATCTCTCTAGAAATAACTCGTTTTTCCTTGGTCAAGGTCTTGTCCCGATCTCAGTGCAGGGAGCAGTACCAGACCAGCCAGTCTGAACTGGCCCTTGTTCTTCTTATATTTGCATTAAGCTTACAAAGAGCAAGGTTTTCTGCAAAGAAATGATGAGAGTTAGTCCCTTCTTGAGCAAACGGATGCTCTTGGCACACAAGACAGTCCCAGAAGGAAGGTGAACTAAGCACGATACATCAGTAGCAAAGCAGCACCTGCTGGTGTCTGGATGCTCTACCAGAAAACATGCCATAGAATAAGCAGCATTTAACCTCCTCCTAAATTGCACATTATCATCACTATGGAAAAGCAATAATTTCACAAGAGGAGGATCTTTCAAACAGTGGTTTAAACATGCAAATATTAACTGTGCTTTTGATTGCTGCTTTTTTTTTTTTTTTTTTTCTTAAAATGTCTACTTGTTTGTTTACCCTCAAATCTTTCATTTAAGGAAAACAGTTAATCTCAAGGTCTTTTTAAGGCCTTTTATAATTCTAGAGCTGAACACTTTATAGTTACATTGCACCATCCTTCTCTGAAACCCATCTGGGGGTCAGGTGGGTAATACTACAAGTCGACTCAGAGAAGTTTAAGTAAATGAGCTATATGGGATACCTAATGACTTCTGCATTTATCTCTTTTCATCCACGTGCATTTGTAGGAAGACAAAGTGCTGTGTTATGGTGAAAGAAAAACCATACAGGCTCCTGCGCATTGTAGGGTACTTAAAATATCTCCTTAAAATGTAGATTTTGACTTTCTGCCCAGCACTGCCTTGAAAGTTTTGCCATTAAAACCTAATTGCTAAGTAAATGTTCACTCAGTATTTCTCAGTGAAGGACAGAGAGAAAGTGGTTCAGTGCTTAGTTTTAGTATCATTTTTGCTCCTGGTAGTCTGTTCCTTTTATTTTTTATGTGACATTCTTTCGGTTGCAAGCTACTAATCTTCCATCTTGGAATAGACTGCACCTCTTTGAAACCAAGGGGGGAGGGTAAACTGTGTTAGGTTTCCATGAGTTATTTACCGCTTCCCAACCAAAAGATGAATTTCCCTTCTCTAGGGTCGCTGGCACCATCATTTTTCCCTAAATATTCCTGACATGTCACAAATCACTGCTTGGTTACTGACTTGGAAACGGTCTCCTTCGTGCCTCTCCTGAACAGATTGGGAAGCTGGTGGCTCAGATCCAGAAATGAATCCAGCGCTGGGGTAGAAGAAACACTCGGGGCTCGTGGATTTTTGTTTATTTAATAAGATGCGTGGAATTAGTTAAGTTAAGCTTTAATATGATAGTCCTGTTCTGTGACCCTGTGAGTTCCATACCTGGGGAGGGGTGGGGAGGAGGTTAGTGCTGCCAGGCAGAATCCCCAAAAAAAGGATACGGGGCACTAGCTCAAGGCAAGCACAGACATTAACTGCTGAGAGACAGCAGGAGCTCCCTTCTCACTTTTGGGCTGCAGAGCTTCCCTCTGTTGCTGCAGTAGAGAAGCAACAGGTTTCACTTTTCTCTGAGCTGCCTGTTGAGGGGAGTCTCGGGAAAATCTCCATTTTTGAAGGGGAAGGCACGTGCCAGCGTGGGTGCTTCACTGCCTTTCTACTCATTGCCCTGCTAACAGGTATTTGCACATATACCGCATGAGGAGCTTCAAAGTGGGGTCCTGTTTATGCAGAGCTTGCCGAGATGAACAATTCAGCTTCTTTAGACCTTGTTGCCGCTCACAGTTAGGCTGTGAGGGCTGTGAGCTGCAGCGCGCCTTTTTCCCCTCTCCTCTGTCGCACAGCACTTGCTCAGCATGGGGCTCTGGACTGCAGCAGGCATGCAGAAGTTGGACCAACCCACAAATAATAACTATAACATTTCAGGGCATATCATTACTTAAAGCTCCTGAAGTTTGCTCTACAAGGGAACGCTCACGCGTGTTTTGTCTTCCTCCCTCATTCCATAACCAGTGTTGAATCCTTTCCTGCTTACTCCTTGCAAGACTTGTGAGTGAATAGACGTTAGCCTGAGGATGTGAGCTACCAAAAGTACCCAACACCACAAAAGTCCCTAAAGGGAAAAATAATGAATGAAATTTGTCTTCCCTTCTGACTAGTTCACTGTTACAGGGGAAGTCACTAACATCTACCTCCCAAAGGCTAAGGGACAGACCTTCCCCCACCACACAAAGGCTTCTCCCACCTGAGAGATGTTAAGCAACGGAAAGGTTTTTTTTGTAAAAACAAGAAATAAAAAGAGGCTTTAGTTTTATTTCTTGCTTTACCTAGGAAAGGAGCTTGCATCTCCTGTGTCTTGCACAGTTCAGGTAGCTGTGATTTGCAAGCACCAAGTCATCAGTTAAAACTAATAATAACAATGGAGCTCTATTATGTTTCACAGTAGATGCTTATCTGAAATGTATAGTACTCCAAAGCTGCAAGATTTATTATTTGCTATTTATTTGATCTTATGGATAATTGCTTAATTAAAGCAATTAGTAGCTGCTTTCAAAACCCAAAATCATTACTAAGCAAACATCCAATGAGCAGTTGCTCCAACCATAATACCTTCCTTTGCTCTTTCACAGTGCCAGCCCTGTTTATAGGAGCTACACCATAAGGTGCATCTTCACTGCAAGACAACCCATAGCAGTGTAGGACTGGATTCTGGGACGTAAAGTTGATACTGCACTATTTATGGCATCCACATAACTATTGTCACTACAATTACAGTCTGATCTGAGTTTGGCAGGAGGTGGGAAATAGATTTTAAAGGGGAAGACTTAAATATGTAGAACTCTTTCTGGTGTTTGCTAATAAATTCTAGCTTTGAGTGATATTTTGCTTTTTTCCTGAGACGAATTCTTCATGGCCATAGTAAATTCATCTGAGTTATTTCATGCTTCTCTTGAGAAAGTACTAATATATATATACACACACACACACATACATATAGTTAGGCCAGAACCAAGACATAATGCTTTGAAAGGACGTTCTGTGATGGAAACCTATGTCGAGGATCCAGTGGGGATTACAGAAAAATGGCTTAGTCAGTTGAAAAACTTGTCAGCCAGAATGTAAATAAGCAGAGGGTCCATATCCACAGTCCTAAAGGGAGAAAAGGAAATTGAATTCATTTATGGCTTCACTCTTGAACCCTCCCACAGCACAGGAAGCAATAGGCCATGTAAAACCTATAAATAGCTATTGGACTTCAGGTTCCCTCTCAGACAGAGAGTAAAAAAAAATAAAAAAATGGTCCCCAGGGAAAAACATGATCTTTTCTCCATGTTTGAGTTGTCAGTTTTGACAGAAATGATACAAGCTAATTAATTTTTTGTTAATTTATTTTGTCTGATTCAACAACTGCCTGTCACACAAATCGCTCAGTAAGGCAGACTTTTCTTTGCTATAGACTTCCCCGTTCTTTTCCCCTCTGAAGCACCATTAAGTTGATGCAGGCAAAGTGGACCTGTTTAAGTCAAATAAACATGAAGAGCATTAAGTTCACTTCTCCCTCAGTGCTTCAGCTTTGTATGTCTGCTCCAAAAGGAACTCAAACTCATTCCAACTTAAATCTCTAGTATGGAAGAATGACTGCTCTCTTGTGGTCGGGTGGTTATGTTAGAGATAAAATAATGAAGATGCAGTGGGTAAAGGAAAAAATAAAATTCTATTCTGGAACTGGCCTGGCATTTGTGTTAAGTCTGGAGTAGCTGAGCAGTCATAACTTTGGCTGGGTTTTTCCCAACCTGTGAACCATTTTGAGATCCAAGAATTGTCTCATCTCAGATCTGGAAAACACTGAGGTTTGTCAAGTGGGTTATCACAAAGTAAGTGCAGGAGAAGACCGCAATGCCTAATAGCTTGGTAATGGTCAGGACAGCAACCCCTTGATTGCGCAATACTTGCTTTTGAGTCTACCATGCACAAGAGTGCTGTAGTCACTGAACTGTGATACCGGTTTATTTCTGTCTTAGTTAAATATTTATTATTTGGGTAAAGCAGAGTCCCATTTCATTTCTCTTTAGATTTTAAGCTTCTCAGTTGCTTTTGCAGTGCCATGCACACAGACTACTATATGCCTCTGAAATATTCACAGTAAACTTCAATTTCTGTTCAAAATAACACTTCATAACTGTTTTGATAAAATATTAAAGGGTTGTTGTATTTTTTACTTCTGACATGAAACTCAGGATCCAGAGTGTGGTTTTGGACCCAGCATGTGTAGCACGACTGACCCAGAACATACCCCCCACATCAGCGTTAATTAAGGAGACGAAGGTGACTAGCAAAGGGCATTTCCCTGATCAGGCAGCTCAGAAATCACTTTCCTGTCCTGTCATGAGAAAACACCAATGGTTTCTGCACGGAGATCCATTTGGTCAAATGGTTGGCAATGTATTTCTTAATATTACTAATATTATTATTAAATCATGTATTTGTAATTCCCTTGCCCGGGAAGGTGGGGAAATCATGCGCACAGCTCCTCAGCCGTCTGGAGCAGTCGCTGCCTGCTTCGACATGCTACCATTTTCATTTTGCATTCTCCTGTAACTCCGTAAGGGCAAAGCCAGCTCCAAAGAAAGCGCTGTGAAGTCTGATTGTTCTGAGATAATCAGTTGAGGAAGCAGGTAAAAGACAAACCCTGGAGGTATTTATTCTTGTTTTTTTAAATAAATCTGTCTTCTGTAAGGGGTATGCACTTTGCAGGCCTTTCACAGTTCAAAACACTTTTAATAAACATACACAACAGGCAAAGTGTGGATGGGTTTGAAGCCGGAGGTAATCAGATTAGAAAATGAGATAAGCAATTAGCAGAACCACTCAAAGTACCAGCTGAAAGAAAAAAAGTGCGTCTCCTTCACACACCCACAGACATCAGCCGTAACCTACAGATGTTCCCTTGCTCAGATTCAGTCTGTTTACATAAACATCCAACACTCATTCCAACAGGGCTTTGTGTTGTGTTACCTTGTTTAATGGGTAATTTCTGCATTAAGGGATCTGCAGTTTTAAATTAAAGCTCTAATTCTTTTTGGCATTAAAATCCCAATGTACGTGACTTTACACTCATAAAGCACTGGCAGTTCCAAGCCCATTTTTGTCGAACACGAATGCACCCATAGCACATTCTGCACTTTACATCAACTCACAGCGCTGCAGCTGAGGGCATGAAAACCAGCCAGAGATGGCAGGAGTGTTGAGTCACATCAGGGAAGAATGGGTTTCATAATAACCCAGCAAGCTGAATCAAGAGCAATGTTGTTAAAAACTCTCAAGTGTGTACACAGCAATTACCCATTGATGCAAAGCTTTCTTGCACATTTCATAACATTTATATTATAGCAGCAGAAATTAAGGGACAAATTCACTGGAGATCCTTAGGAACCTGTTTCAATTTGTGACTAAACACAAATGTGCATTTATCTGCACTTTTAACATCTAAACACCTATCAAAACATAATCTATGTTTTCTTCCAGAGCTCTCCATTTTATCTTTTTATTTGTTATATTTACTGAAAGCGCTTAAGGGAGAACCAAAATCAGAACTTCTTTCTGCCAGGTGCTGGGAAAACAGAGGAAACTCTTTTCCCATTCTGAAGAGTTTATAACATAAGTAGATGTGTTTAAGTGCCCTCTTTTCAGTGGGAAACAGTAGTGTGCTTTGCTGTCATGTTTTTCAGCCCCATGAAGAGACCTCCTCTTTGGAGAGAGGGGCACTGACTGTGGAGGGAAGGAGGAGATTACTAGCTACCTGTTTCTTCATACAGTATTTTGATCCTGAACAGGATGATGAAGAACATGGGTGGACCTTTGAAGCTGTAAAGTAATGCTAACCTTCTCTTTCAAACATGCTGCAGTGGAAAATTACACATTACTAAGATGTCTTCAATAAACATTTAATCATATAATCTAACATATTAATATTATAGATGCCCTAGAGAGCCAGGTATACATTACAAACATATGTAATAAACATTTATAATCCAACAAGCTTCTAGAGTATTAAAAAATTACCAAAAATAGTAGCAAGGAGGGGGTTTTGTAAAAGAATTTACTTCCAACTTGAAGCAGATACCTTCAAATTACTGGTCCCCTGTATCCTGAGATGACTGTCTCTATGCTGTGAGCAGTAGGGTTTTGATTCTGGCAGTGGTGAGGCGCAGACTCAAATTGGTAGAAATTACACAGAAGACCCTTTGAAGTCTTTTTTCCTCATCTTTTGGATTCCGATTACTGCTTTGACCTTTTGTGCTTTCTAGCATTTAAGTACTGTCTTTTCTCACATGCTACAGAGACTCCCAGTGGTGGTCACACTCCTAACATAATTGATTCAGGTAGACAGATGATAAGTATGCCAAGGAACTAACTGGGCTGGGAGGCTGTTTACAGTAAAGGGTTACTCAAACCTTCAGTGTTTGCCACATGAAAATCAGGGGATGGTGGATGTTCCTCCAGGAAGAAGTATATCAAAAGAGCCAGTGACACTCTGCCCATCTTACGTCTCATATTTTCCCAGAGTTCTCTGTATACTCATACTAGATGATCTGTGCAAAGCACAAAAATGATGTGTTTGAAAATTTAGTTTGAATGTCAGCCTTTAAAATACTAAACCAGTGAGCTGAGCTTCTCCTTGTGTTCATTCAGACGTGGTCCTGGTGCAGGACAAATGTGACTTCTGCTGTTTGCAAAGAGTTGGTGAAGCTGTATGAGCAATGAAGCAATAGTGAGCTGAAAATATTGTTGAACCATTGCTTTGCATCTTTCTGCCAACATTTGAGATGTTGACAAAAGATAATGTTGATGTTTCAAAGCTGGGGAAAAAAAAATCACACAGCATTTTTGTGATGTCAGAGGAAGAAGGAAGCCAGCTTGAAATGAAGGTCTGCTCTCAGGCTCTAATCTTGTAGACACCTACTTAACTTTAAGCCAATTAAATCAATGGACTACTTAACCTTTGCCTACAGGAGAAAGGATTTGCCAGCACAGTTTATATTAGTGCCCCAAACAAAATAAGCAGTCCTCAAAAAAGCACTCTTCTTTCAGCAAAACTGTATCTGCCCTTAGTGTCACGAGTATAAAAATATGGCCATATACTGTTAAAGAAAATCTTTCCTTTAAGTGACACCAGTAAAACAACGGTTTCTGTCAGAGTCAGTCCTATATACTTAAACATGAACAGCAAACAAAGCAGTTGCAAGATGAAGGCTTGATTTTACAGAGCCAGCCAGCTTGCACAGAACCAGTATTTGAGCCCATTTTGCTCATGGCTCATATAAATCCACCGAGATGTTTAATGAGCCAGGTTCCTGGAAGCACAGAGCAATGGGCAAGTCCAGGGCTCTAGGTCTGACCTGGACAGATTCCCGCAAGCCCCTCAGGGCTTCCAGCTTGGCCTCTACCCTGTGGTTGGTGCTCATTTGTGAAATATCTCCCAGGGGTGCCTATTCCCCTGCTAACAGAAAGGCTGAAGTCCCCAGAGAGGGCATATGAGAAAAGGATGGTATGAAAGACACTTCTGGCTATTTGCTTTTATCAGTTTGTTAATACCTAAAAGTGACTTCACATCACTTTGTGTGTATGGAGGTGTTGTTGTTCTGCAGAGCTAGTTAGAAAGAAATGTTGCGTGCTAACTTTAATGAAACCCAGGGCTCCACTGAAACAGCACCAATGGTCTAATAACACGTTACATCATTTGTCACTGGACACATTGAGAGTATGTCACTGGAAAACCTTTAAAAGCCGAGATGTAAGTGGTGTGGAGACAACCATGGCCTCAGCAGGGTAAAAAAGACAGTATCATTTATAAATGTTTTTCTGTATAATATTTACATTTGGAACATTTAAATGTAAAAAGGAAAAAGAAAGCCTACACTTAACATCTTCCCAGATGTTAACAACATCTGTCTAGATGTCAGCCCAAGGATCTGACATTTTACGTGTAAAGGGGAGCATTTCAGTATTTCTTTTTTTATTTTTCGTTTTTTCCCTCACAGATTAATTGTCCTGCATGTTGGTCCCATCACTCTTTGCTCTGGGCCATATGGTCATATGTCATTAACCCTGGAGACCAACAGCCTAAGAAAGTGGAACCATATGTTCTTAGCAAAGATAAATAGTAAATAGGGCTGCATGCAACAGGATCGTTGGTTTCTGAGGACGGGGCTTGTGTGTTGGGGTTTTTTTGTTAAAATTAACACAAATACATTTTGGTGGCAAAGCACATGGACAAGCACGCCCTGGTGTGCAAAACCTAGCAGCTACATCGCCCTCTGGCCAAGCAGCTTCTGCCTCTAAAGGAGGGCTTGTGGGGTCTGTGTCCCAGCTCTGCCTCCTACTTGGAGAAAGGGGGGGAGCAGATGCTCTTTCATTGCCACGTTGAAATGATGCTGAATACTGCAGGCAAAGTTCCCCGTCTTTCATCACAGGGTCACTCTGAGCCACCACCCGCTGCAGTGGCCTCTCTGTCCATCTCTCCCTTGTGCAGCTTGGTCTCTATAAGCTAATTCTTCTAACTATCTTATTTCCTGTTAATTTAATGTGGCAAAAAAAGGTGTGTTTTTCTTCTGTGCCAATTCTTTTTTGGCTGTCATCATTTTGAGCCAAACGAGAGATTTCCTTTTGGTTCAAGGATGCTATGGCAGCTTTTTCAGAGGAGAGTGATTCCACGCGACACAAAGGGGCAGGGAGTCAAGAGTTTGTTCATCTGTCTCTCACCCAACAAAGTCACCCTGACACCTCAGCGTATCTAAGAAAAAATGGGAAAATATGCACAGACTCATGGCTGGCTGACAAGACAGGCTGAATTACTTCTTTCTTGCCAGGTGTCATTCTTATTTTCTGTGTATCCAGCAGTGAAGGCTGAGCTCTCATTTCCAGACAAGGGCAGTGTTATTGCATACTAAAAAGCTGCTGTATTTCAACAGTAGCGCAGAAAACCAGTGAATAATAAGTGGATATATGTGCCAGTGAGATATTTTTGTAACAAAATGTCTATTCGTTTGGATTATTTATCATGAAACAATAATAACAGCAGCACCTGTAGAGAATTATATGGTGATGCAACACTGAAAGGAATTTGAGCTGAGCATCATGCCTTGCAGATTTGCTGTCATCCTTGTGAACCTCACTGCAGACGTGTTACTAAAGTTATCTACTAAAGGAAGAAACTTTGTAGTCCCAAATATTCACCTCCTTTCCATGCACAAGCCCAGGAAAGGCCCAGAGACCTATATTTAGAGCAGGTCAGGAGGGAGAAGGGGGTTGATAAGCTGATGCGTGAAAAAAGGCCATTTCATCCTGCCTGAGATGCATTATATTCCTGAGAGCTTGGCACAAGTATCCCATGGGCAGGCCACCACAGCACCCAGGCTCCCAAATCCTACTTTCTACTTGTTTGTTGACTTTACATAAACCAGATTAGCTTAGTCCAGAACAACACACATTTGCAGTGAATATCTGCAACGTGTTTGTTTGGATGAACAGCCCAGTGAGGAAAAAAATAGCACATGCAGCCACATACGGCACCAAGGATCTACAAAAAGGCACAGCCCATAGAGGTCCCAACCTGGAAAGCTGCTAAGACCAGTTTTGTGCAGTAGCTCGGTATACAACACACACCATCACCTTTTCTAATCCTGTCTGGCCGCTAAAGGTCGGCACTCTGCCCAGGCTTCTGGGTTTGACTGACTCATCCCATCCTGGGTTGCATTGCAGGCAGCCCTGGCTTGTTTTATTGCCATGGGATGTGATCACTCTACTGCATTTCTGATTTGATACAAATAAGAAAGGTCTGCCAACAGATTTGCTATGGAAAAGACGATACACGTGAGAGTAATTCTGATCCAGATGTAACCTCAGGGAAGGTGAAGAGTGCCTTTGTCCTGCCCTGGAAGGGCATCGGAGGTCCCTGTGTCCACTCTTGTCCTGACATCCTGGGGCAGCCTGGCCAGTCTGTAGATGCAGGGCTGTCTGGGCTACAGCCTTGAAATGTCAGTCCTTCCTCCGGCTACTCTGCTTTTTTTGGGAAGTCAATCCACATTTGTTTCTTTGGATGTTTTATGTTGTGGGCAGGCCAGAGAGGTGCGCTCTCATTGTGAACGTGCCTCTCACTAGCCCCAAAATTTTCCTCACCTTTGCTGTTGTCCCCAGCATGGCCAAGGACATGTGCTGTCATGCTTTGATAGAAATACCACATCTGGGAAACAGTGGCGATGTGGGCTTATCAAGTTTCTCTGGGCATTCTGGGATATCCTCTGTAGACTTTGCTGGTCTGCTAGTTGCTTCTCATAACACAGCTAATTTGATCATATTTAGCATGCATTCTTCACACATGATCTTATTACAGTTCCAGCGCTCTTGTTTTTGCTTATTCAGGCTGACCTTAGGCATCTCCTGCCATCCTCTGCCATGGTCAAGACCTCCCAGCTTGTTGCCTGGTGGCCCCCAAAGGAAGGTGTGAAGATTAACAGCCTAGAGGATGTATTTAATGAATGGCAACAAGGGATTAGTGACACAGTGTCACCTTTCATGGCCTCTTTAAGCAGGCGAGCTGACACCCGTTTATTTTTGTTTGCACTGTTGAGTAAACTCTGGAAACGGACTGGATTTACAGTCTCTGCTCCCCCAGTGAGGAGCCTCCTTCTGTCCACCAGCCTTTGCTTGGGGTAATGATAAAACTAGCAAGCTCTCTCCCACCTTTCTCCCAGGGGAATCCTGGGCCTTAAAGTTTCATGGCCTTCTCCTCACTGCTAGAGATGCAGGGGGAAAGGGTCGTGCTGGGGGAGAGATGTTTCAAGGCTTTGGAAGGTCTGATTGACAGCTTAGGTTTCCAGCTCTCCGTGTCCATCAAAAGCCAGCACCATATTCCCCGCTCCTGCCACCTGCAAAACGCCTCCTCTGTCTGGCCAAGGCTTAGGTGCTAGGGAGTACTGGGGCAGCTTACCTGCTGCCCTCCTGCCATAACTCACAGTCTCCTGCTTCAAAATTATTTTGGAAAGGAAAATTTTGGCAATGAAATCTAAGGCTACGGGACGTAAATGCAGAAGGCTTTCTTACTACAGAAGTAACTGCACTGCATTGGACAGGGAGGTTGTCTGACCACAGGGAGTTTTATTTATGTAGTTGCTTATCCTTGTTCCACTAATTGACATCTAGAGCCAAAATTCCCTAGAGAGCAGTGGGCTTTGATGAAGCCTTCAGGGACCAACCTGATGACCTTGCTCCAGCAATGTGTTCATACACCTGCTTTATTTCAAGCGTTTCCACAAGACCGATCAGCTTTGCTGGGATTCTGGTTGTGCTTCAAGCTTCGTACATGTGCTGTGCTCAGTGTAGGGCTGGTCTGGGACATGTGGTCCTCATAGCATGATGTTGGGTAAGGTGATCCCACAATTGGCCTTGCAGTAAATTCTGAGTGACATCTACTGTCTCTGCTTTCAAATTATTCTTTATGCTACATAAATCCTAGTGCTCACAAAATTTTTTTCTTGGTGGTTGCCTTAAGTTCTACTTTTCTTCATTTCATTTCATTCTGACCAATCCTCTCACCCTTTGCGGATCTCTTGAAGAAGTCCACAGAGCAAATTTGACTGTGCCACCCTTAGATTACATCTCAGTGCAACTGCTAGGGATCCAGAAGAAAATATACAAAGCAAAGGAAAAGGGTCAGTTGAGCAGAAAGCCCAGCTGCACAGATGGTGGGGTAAAGGGAAAGCCCCAGCTGGAGGTGGGAGGTCAAAGCTGGAGAGAATGTTTTGGACTCTGTGTACAGGGGTAATCTTTGCTGCTGACAATAAGTAAATACATTTTGTAGTGGTGGGGAAACTGTGAAGTTTATCTTTTCCAAGCAGCTTTCCATGGCAAATGTTGCAATTGTATCTGAAATGCAATGCAGAAATTAGTGTCTCCAAACAAGAGCCCAATCAAATGGCTTTGATTTCTCTCTGGTTCAGGGAGTCTCCTGAGATGCTATCTCCCCTCATGTCAAGGACAAAGGCTGATATGTTTCCTTTTCATAAAGAAAACAAACAGTGTAAAATCCTGACTGAGCAGTATTTCAGAGAAATGGTGGTCTGATTTAGCAGTGCTGGCTTTGATGCTTTTTAAAATGTGTTTAGATTGTGCTCCTGAGCTTAGCTGATTATTTGTCTGCTGGAATAAATTTTAATGAATAGTTTGTTGTACAGTGGAGGCCTGAAAGAAAAACAAACAAACAAGAATGCTCATAAAGATGTTTATTCTCTTTTTATTTGTTTTATGAAAAATGCGTCATAGATGGAGAGATTAAAATCCTGACTGACAGCTTCTATTAATGGAAATCACTGACAGAGGAAGCTGTGCATAGTTCAGGACTGAACCACGTTAGCAATGCCGTGTCAGTCTGAAACAACAGGTCCAGGCTGAAGATGCATCAGCCTGTCATCAAGTGGTCCGTAATCAGAGCAAGGGTGGGAGCTGCAGGTTAAGACTGAGGTTTGTCAGCAGAGATGTGTAGGTTCAGTTGGGAGATACACATCAGGCCAAATGCAAAGCAGGGGAGGTGGAGAAAGCTACTCCAGGACTCACTTTGCCTAGCTCAAGGCAATGCAATCTGCTCCATTGTGTTACAAATTAATTTCCCCTTCACTTCACAACTTTTTATCTTTTCTTTTTTTTTTTTTTAATCATGATTGCTATTATTTTTAAAGCAATTAAAACATAGAAACAAGACCCAAGGAAACACCCACTGCATTCCTGGGATGATCTGTCTGTGCTCCCTGCATTCCACCCCAGGCACAGTGGTGGGAGGCAGCTGTGTGCCAACACCACCACACTCAATTCCCACAAGGGAAAAAACCATGGATAAAGTAGGATGATACAACCGAATTGCTTCCAATGAATACAAGGTCTGGGAAGAAGTCCCCCAGGGCCTTTTTCCAAGTGCTGCTTCAAGAAGAGTGCACAAAATGCCTTCCACTAACCAGGACAAACCTATCTTTAAAAAAAAAAAAAAAAAAAAAAGCAAGCTAATTAACATTGCACAGTCTCCGCACCCAGATTCCTGCCGGTTGGCATTTCTGTACCTTGGATGCTGTGTCTTTGCAGCTGGATTCCTGAGGCTTAACACCTTAATTCCTGAAATGAGCCCCAGTCCTAATTCCTGAATTTAGGAAAACAACATTCCTCCCATTGAATGAAAACATTTGTACACAGTTCATAAACCATCTTCCTGAGGGGTGGGAGGGGAGGGGGGCTGGAAGAGGAAGGCCTCCAAATGCATGGCAGTGTAGCATAGAAGTGCATTGTCTGTAGGTCTCTGACGCTGCTGGCTATAGGAGCCAGCTGCTGTTTGGGTAAGTGCTCTGTTCAAATATTCAAATCCCCCGCTGGACAGGGCTATGACCAAAACACTACGCAAATACTAATAAACACGTTGCGTAGAAGTCTCTGGATCAGGTCTTTCATTTCTCTCCACCAATAACAGACCCAGATTCAAATTCAGCAGCCCAACTCCCCTCGGCATCGCCATCGTTTGAGTGGGAGAGTGTGCCCCAGTTTTCTGACCGACCCTGTCCTAGCACAGCTGAGACAGCTCCAGATCTCAGGTCAAACAACTCTTTTCCAAAAAAAGAGTAGAGCAAACAAAAGCTCGTTCCCCATCTGCTGTGCCGGAAGGATATACAAGTGGATATAGGTGCTCTATAGTTGCCATGTTGCTTATATTCTTTCTTCCATCCATGATGGCTTGTGGCTTAGAGGAGCCCGTGATGGGATCCAGCACAGTCGCTTTTATATCTTGCGGTCT
Source organism: Astur gentilis (assembly GCF_929443795.1). Taxonomy (NCBI): domain Eukaryota; kingdom Metazoa; phylum Chordata; class Aves; order Accipitriformes; family Accipitridae; genus Astur; species Astur gentilis. The sequence continues at coordinate 38,998,091 of NC_064889.1, forward strand.
GTCTGCTTTGTGAGCCTGTATTAGCCAAGCTAAAACCAGTGTTTTCTCTCACCGAGAACAGGGTCTCTCTCAATTACTGTTTTCGTAATATCCATAGGAGCCACCACTCCTCTGAAAGATCAGGTTCAAAGTGGCTAATGAGTCCAAAAAGTCAGATTTTTTAAAGAGTGATGTGGACACATGCACGCACATGTCTACCATAGTCACACTGAGGAATGGCAGGGCTTGTCTTGGAGCTGCAGTTTGGATGGTTTTAGGGAAGGGGAGGAAATCTGTCAAAAACGTTGAGGTAAATTATCATATTGGCAGCCTTTGGGTACCATAGCAAAGTTGCCAGCCCTCTGTTACCTCCTGGCTCAGTCACAGACTGTATTATGATTTTATTAGGTGATTTTTTTCATGGAGCTTCTGGATATGGTGGCTCTGAAAACCAATTCATTATATGTGCTTATGAAATGGTCATACAAGATGAAATACAATTGGGGGGGGGGGGGGGGGAGGAAAAGGGGAAAATAACCCAAATAAAAGATCCAGACAGCTAATTTTGTATTGATTCTCATCTCAAATGTCAGAGAAAACTTTTTCTTGCCCCTTAGAAAGTGCAGTGACATGATAGCTGAGACGGTTGATAAAATACACTGAACGATGGCTCATCCTTGCCTCGAGGTATCTCTGCAGTGCACTAGGTGCTGTCATCATCACCACTCTATTTCTTTTTTGTTTGTTTTATTCACTGGAGAAGAGTAGAAGAGAAGGTCATATTCAACATTTTAATGTGCAAGTGCATCACGCCTGAGAGAGAGAGCCACAAAAGAACTAGGGGTTAGCTTCATTTCTTCTTGGCCTGCATGAGTGCTGGCCAGGGGGATGCAAAGCTGGAAGCTGACTGCAGAAGGAGGAGGCAAAACCATTTCTTACTGATTCTTGCTCAGAGAAACACACAGGCATTCATCCCACCTGAGCTAGGAGCCTAGTTGCCATCATCTCCAGGAGGTTCACTGGGAGCAGTCTATCATGACGCATTCATTTTGAAAGGTGAAGAGGAGTAATGGCGGCACATTAATTGGCACTAGTTGGCACTAGTTAATTTAACTAGGAAGATGGTGGAAGCTCCAACACATGGTGTTCTTACTGCAGGATTTGGTCTGCTTTTAAAAGATTTCTCAAACAGAAATTCTTGGGTGAAATCCTTCGGCCTGTATTCTGCAGGAGGTTTGCCTAGAGGGTTTGGATGGTTCCTCTTGCCTTTTATATCTCTATTCTAGGAAAATGTAGGTGAGAAGCAAGAGCGATACTGTTCCTACCTGCTTATAGCTCAGAGTTGTGCTCTGCTTCCTTGCTAGAGCTCAGCATGTTAATGCACCTTGTCTCTCATGCCTGGAAGCTCATAATCCACTCAACATCCTGCCAAGAACCTCATCCCAGTCATTCTGTCATAACAAACAGACCTCTTCCCCGATGGGCTGTGTAAGAGCAGCAAGAGTTGACAGGGAAGCTGACAAAAAGCAAGCAGAGGAGACAAAGTGAGCTCCAGTGGGTTCTAAGATATATATTTTTTTTCTAGCAGACATTGCCTGTCAAATTGCAGGATCCAGTCAATACAGTGAAATTACAGTCCTGGGGAAAAAAAAAAAAAAAAAAAAAAAAAAGAGGAGAGAGAGGGAAAAATTTGATTCCGAATTGGAGGGATTAATGGTCAAAAGAATGTTCTTCTGGGAGTAATCTAAGTGTTATATTTACATTTGGCTTGGAATTATTTGCAGTGAGGAATTTCAAATGCAAATATTTTAAAAGCGTAACATGTAGAGAGACACTGTGGGCACTTCTGTTTTCTCTAAAAAAAAAAAGAAGAAAAAAAAGGTTTTCTTGACTATTTTTTATTGGAATCTTAATGAGACCATAATTACAGCAGGAAAAAAAGGAAAAAATGTAGCTCTTAAAGGTTTGCTGTTACTGTACATACGGGCCTTGGATTTAAAAAAGAAAAAAAAAACCTAAATTTTTTAAAACTATTTATTTTCCAAAGTGGTGCATGGGAGGGAAAAAAATGACTTAGCTAAGTAACTCTTGTCCATTTATGTGCTTAGTCTGTATTTTCTTTTTCTAAAAAAATATATATGAATAAATGTTGAAAGTAGGCATGTTCTGTTTGTCTTGGCTCTCTCCTTTATCTTGTTTTATTGTGTTACCCTTAGAAGGGGTGCTTCAGGAACAGCAGATTTTTCTGGGTTTCTTCTGAGTCGACACCAAAGCGAGCAGTCAGTGTCTTCAGGTTATTCTCTGTGTTTGTAGCTGCTCGTCTGTGAAACTCACAGTGGCTGAAGGACGACAAGAGGACTTACACGTCTTATTCTTCAATTTGCCCTCCCGCTCTGGGAGCAGCCCCACACGCTGACATTTTGCAGACTTCGCTCTTCTGGGACTTGCCTGAGTTCTCTCTCCTACCTGAGCAGTCTGAGGAGAGCAGACCCGAGCCTGGCAGCTGACATCAGCAGCAGGATCACCACAGGCACAAACGTTTCATATCACAGAGATCCTTTTGAGGTCACCTCCACTCTCCATGTTCTTCTATATTCCCCAAACTCATCTGCAGCTCACTGAGCTGAGGGGTTTCCTTTCCTTCACGGGATGGTCACAATTTTAAATCTCTTCTCATCAGCAGGGTTTGATGTCTGTAGTTCTTCCATGGGATGTTTCAAGATCTCCAACTATTTTCCCCTCTTTTTATTCGCATTTTTTAACCCTTTATTCATTTTCTTTGACTTTAATTTTTCTCAAGTTTTCCGCATCTTTCTTTCACTTCTTTCCACCTTTATTTCTCTTGCTCCCCTCTCACAGATGCCACTTTAAGTGAGGAGCAAACATGTTGAAATAAAGTCCCTTTTTTTCCCAAGAAAGAAAGTGTCCCTTTAATATCCTATATGCCCATCAAAGCTGATGGAGAGGCAAAGCACGACAGGCGTATTCTGTGATTCAAACCTTCTGGGTATTGGCAGGAGAATAACTCTTGTGTCTGACATAAGAGGACATCAGGAACCAGGGAAACTAACCTGAAGCTTTTGGAAAGGGTCCACTTATCTGTCAGTCAGAAGGAGATAAACTTTACATGAAATAGGACCTTCTAAAGTCATTAGTTATCCACTTCTGCCAGAACCGCTGACGCGCAGCTCTGGAGGAAAGCAATGAGAGGCAGCCAAAGAGAACAGAAAACAAACGTGAATGGCAATATGTCTCTTAAGAAAGTGCCTAGTACAAATGTGGGAACGCTTCCTGATCTAAGTAAAACAGGTCTCAAAAAGACTCACATACAAATAGTATTGATCCATAGGAAAACTTCGTTGCCTGGAAGTCCTGAAAACAAGGAGATTAGATCATCTCCAGGCAGATGGATGTAGCTCTAAGCAAAGAGAAAACACAGCGAGTACCAGTTGTTCAATACTCTGTTTAACCGACTCCAGGAAGATCTGTTGCTTAAGGGAAAAAGGAAAAAGCAGTGGGGGGGACTGTGGGGAAAGGACGTGGAGCGGTGATATTGCTATGTCAGGCATACATTTGGTATACATTAAATAAACTACCACCGCCTCCCTCCTCCTGCTACTCTGCTCATACAAAATGTTCTTTAAAACCCAGTCCTTAAACCTTGCTGCCCTGGAAGATGCTCAGCTGGCTCCGCACACTGGACACCAGACAGCAGTTTGCGTGTGGAATCCGTCCACCACAAAGTTGTCATTCTTTCGGCGGGGAGAGACACCCTCCCGTGGACCGTGCTCCTCACCCAGGTTTCGGGGAGCCGGTCCCCCGCCCTGCAGAGGGGATGTGAAATGCAAGGCTGACAGGATGCTGGTGCAGAAAATAACAGCCTGGGTGAGCAGGGCTGCTTGTTTAACTCTTGCAGATAGCAGGGGAAGGCGAGGGAAGTTACGCTGATTTACACCAGGTTCTGGCCCCACATATTTTCCTTTGTTATAAATAACAAGCAGTAGTTAAAAGGTGACACAAAGGGCTCCTTAATCCTCACAGCATTCTTCCCATCCTGCCTGGATTCATTTGCTCCTGCGTTTCTCGTGATAACCACTCCAGGCAAAAGGCTTTATAATGCAGTCTATAAACTTCCACCCAGTGGAGCTCTGCCAGTGCCAACCAATGACCCAGCAGGCAGCAAGCATGTGTGTCTGTGCTGACTCAGTGATCCAAGTCTGCTTTTAATTTCCTTTCTCTAGTTTTCCTTCATCCTGCAAGAAATAACTGTGAAGTAAATCAAATGGCCTATCTCCGCAGGCTGCCCCTTGGCTTGGCACAGGACAAACAGGGGGAAGAGGCTGCCAACCCTGTGGCTGCCTGACAAAGTGGGTTCTGTTAGCACAGCGTAACTTACTGCAATAACAATCCGCTCTGAAAGCCAGCAGGTCTTTGCCTGCTATCATTTCCACAAAGGCAGTGAGCGCAGCCTCACATTCCTGCTCCTCGGTGGAGCCAAAATCAGGAATCATTGAGACTTGTGGAAATTTCAGGGGTGGTGGGGGGGGGGAAATAAAGAGCTTGGGGTGGTAGGGGAGGGCTACTTCTGTGTTTGGAGAAGCTTTTTATTTTATCTTCGGCCTCGGGCTGAGAGCCTGGCCAGGGTAGGGGAAGGAGAAGGGAGCAATGCCACGGAGAAGCACTCTCAGCAGATTGCATGTGGGCAGAAGGTGAGGGGGATTTGCCAGGTAGTTCTCTGAGTTAACACCCAGGTTGAGGATTAGGGCATCGTGTTGCTGGAGGTGGACGTGAAACAGGAGCCCTGCGCATCTGTGCCTGCCGAAGAGCAGCGTCGTCTGGCTAAATTCCAGCTTTGGCCTAAATTACCTAAACCTCCCCTCAACGTTATGAGCTAAATCTGGTTATTACCGATATCTCCTTCCAAAACGTTATTTAATGTTCCTGTGCGCTGCTGAACTGCCATTGCGCTCCATCTCAGAGGTAATTCACCTGCACTAGCAAAGAGCTCCCTAGATATGCCTTATAGGAGACTCAGTGGGCCAAACCCTGTGGTCCACATTCAGCCAAAGGCCCAGCTATTGTTAATGTAACTAACACAAGATTTGACTTACTGTTTGGAAGGGATTTGAAATTTTCCAATGAAAGGCGGTACAAAAAATGCAAAACATCATATAAGTGAACAGGCTGAGCAAATGCAATGGCCATAAAATGAAAGACAGCTCGCTGCTGATTGATACCATCAGAGCAGCCTCAAATATTTGTGATTTCTTTTCCCTTTTGCTCTGAATCCCTTTGGCTGAAATCTGTTTCCCCATCGAAATTGCTACCCTAACTGTTGAAGAGACTTCAGGAAATGGCAAAGCCAGATCCTGAACCTGCCCTTGTGTCTAATGTCATCAAGGGAAGTTCGATTATTACCTCTAATACAACACATGTGTTTAATAGGCACTTCAGCCGTCTATTCGTGACACGTGTCCTGGCAGAACAATACCCTGCCAACTGCGTTGTAATACTATCCTCAATTGTAGAACTGGAAAATCCTCTCCAGTACGACAACGGCCGGTACCTCAGGTTTACGAACTCCCTTGAGGATCCTAAGGACCCTTGGGTTGTTGCTTGTTTCAGTTCGCGTTACGTATTTGAATTACGTACTCAAATGAGGGTAAGCTATCTTGTCAAAACCAATGTGGAGCCATTGGAAGGATGGGAGTTTGTTAAAGATTTAGCTCATGCTGCTGAGCATTTCTAACCCGCTGACTTTCTGTTGGGTTGGCTTTTCCCTGTCCTTTTTATCACAGCATTTGCAAGTAAAAATACATCAGCAGGGAGATGTATGTAGGACATCTGTGGGCACACCTGTGGCCTATGAACTTTTATCTCTACTGTTACATTTCAACAGATGTTTTATGCTTTGTTTTCAACAGCTCTTGCCCTGAATTTGTTATTGCCCCGAGTAAGTTCATTTTTAACAGCTGCCTGACAGGACAGGCTTTTCCTCTTGACTAGCTTTATTGCTTCTTATAGAAATACTCAGGAAAGCTCATCCTGAAGGGAGAATAAGAGGGAAAGAGCCAGGTAGAAATGGAAAAGCTTGGCATATATCAAGCTTTAAGATATATTTACAGAAAGTTGAATTTACACTATTAGCAGAGGCTAAGCTCGCATCCTAATAGCACTCCAGTGTGTCCTGTGTCTGTTATAACTTATAGACAAGGTGCTATAGAGGTGATGCTCAGCATCATTCTTTGGTTTGCCAGCACTGTGCTGTATGGGTACACTCTGACTGTCTCTGTAAGCCCAATTGTTCACCCAAAATGAACAATACCAGCAGAAAACAGCAAGGCAGAAATATGAATGCTGAAAATTTAAATTGGCTTTAATGATGGATCATGTTTTAGCATAAAGTAAAGTTTCCAGGAAAACTCTGGGTCCAGTGCCGCTCCCAACCCCAAGTCTCTCTTTAAGAAATTAGTAAAGATATAAAAATATATCTTCCTTTTCTGTATCTGTGTCTTTCCATGTGATTTCATTTGCTGCTGAAAACTAGTGTCTGTCTTTCGTGGTGTTCTCCTGTAGAGAGGATGCACTGATGATCTCAAGTGGAAAGAAGATGATGACGAACTGTTTGAATGATCCCCAGGGTTATGAGAAAGATGATTGGAGCAGGGGGCTGCTTAGCCTCTGCTCTGATAGGGTTTGCTCTGTTTACAATGTGATCCTCAAAATAAGCTCTCATGGTGTAATATCTCCCCAAGCCATAATATCATTCTAATAATTTAATTTATAGCCCTGTTTGTTTTCATTTATGGTTTAACAGACCAGCTGGCAATTAGGCCCAAATTATGCTGTTATGCAAAGTAGCTCCATTTATTTTTATAACATCGGCTGCAGCATAAGCTGTATTTGTTTTTAATCGTGAAATCAACCATGGCAACATACCATAATGATCCATGTGTCACAGCTGGGAATGCTGCTCAGCTTGGCCGAGGAAGGTGCAAAAGAGCTGGATAGGTTACAGCACTCGGATTCCCCGCGCATCCGGGCAGAGGAGTCTAACATGAATGCTTAGTATTTGCCCTGGATCCAGCACCAGTCTCTTGGTATTGCTACTTGTCCTCCTTTTCCCTTTCTAATTTCTCACCAGAAGAAACCAAACCTTGTACATTCTACGACAGTACAAGGCTTTACCAATTCCCTCGCGTTTCTGGCAAGCCGTGCGGCTTGCTGGTCTCACAGGGGTGTGCCGTTAACAGCTTGTTGAAGTAAACATTTGGGCATGTGCATAAGGAAACCTTCAAAAGGGCTGGAGATCAGCAGACACATCCTGCAAGTCATCTCTGGCTTTCACACCACCAGGTATTCAGTCCTAAACTAGCGTACTACTGGAGGAAATTAATGCAGCCATATAGACACCTGGAGTAACTGGGTGCTGGCCCTCATACAGAAGGCTTTGCAGAGCACAGGAATAGCTAACTGTTCCTGCAGTAGAAGGATGCACAAGACAGCTCAGACGATCTCCTTCCTTCATCCTCCATCAGTCACATCTCTTGGGATTTCACTTTTCCAGTTACCTTCAGTCCTAATTTCTCTCCTCTATTAGCTTTAATTTTGCTCTGCTTTTTTGCCACATTCATATGATTTAAAGGTTTTTTTGCCCTTGTTTCCAGAAACCAAGTTTGAGAATTCCCTCGGGTCTCCAGCTGTAGGTGGTTGTTGTCTTGCAGCTCTCCGTTTGCCAAAAGCACGCACACACACATGCATGTAAGAAGACAGCCTAGGCTTTGTGATCACAAATGTTTCAGAAATAGGGTGTGACTTGCATATGGCTCCAAATGTTTAAATCTGTATTGGCCAGAAGACATTGGGTCTGCAAAACAAGAATCATAATAAATCACAAGACTAAGGGGGTTGCAAATAACAGACGAAACTACAAATGCCTTGCTTTTACATAGCTGTCTTCACCCATTGGACTTTTCACAGAACGACTTGTCTTATCTTACTAGACAGGGACCAAACGGACATGAGTTCAGCTTTTGGCATGGCCACAGACCTCTTGAATGATCTCAGACAAGTTACTGAGCAGGCTGCTCTTGAAATCTGCTCCTACAAAGTAGGGATATGGTCTCTCCTTCCCTTCTCTATCCTATCTGCTCGAATTATGCTTTCTTTGTAAAAACGTGGTGTCTTGCAAGTGTCCGCGCATCTGGTGCCTCTGAGCAGTATCTGATTTTAGCCGTAAGTTGGTGCTTGCAGTTTCCTGGGATTTTAGGCAGTGGGGTATCTTCCCCTGCTCCAAAGTAGGTAGTAATTAAATCAGGTCATCTAATGTACTGGCTCAAAATGCAGCTACTGCTGAGGCCTCTTTTGTCTCTTCCCGAGGCACGTATTCCAATCAACAATACCACGATAAATTACTCCAGGATTGTTATTTTTATCTAATGCATTGGGAAACTGATATGCAAAGGTTGACTTGTTCCCTCCAACTGAGCACATGGTTGCACAGTTCAGGATGGAAACTTGGTGTCCTGCCTCCTCCCCACCACTCTATCTGCTCAACAAAAAATGACAGCGGAAGAAAAAGGAGCTTCCAACCCGAGAGTGCAGAAGCAAATGAAAATAACTGTTTTATGGAAAAATGGGTAAATATTTTTTTCAGAATTTGTTTTTAAAACAAAACCAAAAAGAAATCAAACCCTTTCGAGTTTAGTTTTAATGCTGGTTGCATGTCCTAGTGCTTTATTTTTGTTTGTTTGTTCAGAGCCAGCCTGTCAATCCCTAATGGAAATAACTGGAGACGTGTGTGAATTAACACACACGCACACAAAAATGCAGACAGCAAGAAGAAGTCATTCCACAGTCTAGCCTTGTTAAAGAATACAGTCAGTTTCCAGCAGCAAACCTTCCCCCCTCAGTCTCTCTAGCCAGAGGAATTTCTTTCACCTCCTCAGAAGCTGCTTATTAAAGCTGGGCTGGTGCTGGTTCCCAGGTAATAGAACAGCAGCAAAGCTTAACTAATCTATATTTTTACTGCAGTAATTAAACTGTGCACTTGCTAATAAAAAGGTAACACTTTAAATTAAGGCCCCATTTCTAAATGCTGTATTAATATTTATGAAATGATTACTGCATACAGCCACATTCTTTAAGGACTTATTAGAACGCATGTTATAAAACTCAATTGTAATAAACCCTTAATGGTTATGCTCTGGCGAGCTGCAATTTTTTCAACCCTACAAGTGGCGTCTTCTTAAAATGGGAGGAAAATGCTCTTCCCACCCCTAAAGCCCCCCAAAAGTTTTGTCTCTCTGTGACTGTTGGTCCTGGCCCAAGTACTTCTGCTCAACCGTCTATAAGATGGGGTGGGATTTCCTTGCTGGGGTATCTCTCATGCTCTCCAGCCACTTTGGAAAGGTCTGGAATCTCCTGTAAAATCACAGGGATCATATGACCTCCCAAATCATATCTGCCATCCCACACACATATCTGGCTTACTGCAAAGCTCTCAAAGAGCAATGGACATCTATGTTTCGGCAACAGAATCCTGCCCTCAGCATCCAAAGTTGGGTGACTAGGCTCCTTCCACAGTCAATAGAAAGAGATAGGACTGCTGATGATAATTTTTCCCCTCTTTCCAAGGCATTTTGACGTCTGTTTGGAAACTCCATGTGATCTGGAACTTCACTGAGTTTGTAGCTTCAGGGGGCGCTTGCAGAGAGAACAGGTTGAGGTCGCTCACAAAAAAACTCTGACTCTCATCACCATGGTCACTTCATGGGCCAGTAGATACAGAAGAGAAAGACCAGTGTTCTGTGCGCAACAGGGAAAATATTAAAATAGATTATTTTCTTCACAAGGAATATATCATAGCGCCAAGGTACTTTTGATGCTCATTTTTAGGCTTCATTTCAATAAGCTAGAGATCCAACTCTTCAACAGTTTCACCCTGAGCTATTATTTTCAACTTGCAACTTTTGCACTGGAGTAAGTAGTCTTTCAATATTTCATCAAAATGCATTTTGTGAGGGGCTATACTTACAGCGATAATTTGCAGCAAAACTTTTTTCTTTTGTTGCTCTTTTTCTTTTTTCTTTTCTACAGTTGTAGGAGTTTGTGATGCAGTTTGCCTGATCATGGTATTCCACCTCCTGCCTTTCCTTTTTCTTCAGCTTCCTAGAAGGGCACACTTGAGGTCCCAAACTTGCAAAGACTGGATGTCTATAAAATATTTTGCATCATGAGTAGCTCAGTGTAAGCCAGTGGGACTTCTCATGCAGAACTGTTTGACATGCAGAAGTGTTTGACAGTTTGAAGCATTAGTGATTAACCTCTTTTAATTAAAGCTTGCAAAAAATTTCAGCACAGCTCACAGACAGCATAAAAACTGGGATAAACTCAGGGAGAGAAAAGCCATTTCTGTGAAGTAGCCCCTCGAAACAAAGGCAACCTCCACCCCAAACATACAACGTCTTTAAGGGCCAAAATGCAAAGAGTTTGTGCTCAAACTGACTTAAGCTAAAGCTTAGACTTTAGAGTCTAGTAACATAGCAACATTTGTTATGTGTAATAACAGCATCCAAAATGACACAATAAAAAAAGAATTATCTGTGATTAGAACTAAACTATTGAAATGTCTCCAGCTGGAGCCAAAATTTGGAAGGGAGGGGGAAAGAGGAGTTTATTATTTCAGTAGCTGCAGTGAAAATCCCCTCTGGGTGCTCTGCAAACCACCCTCTGCTCTTTGAAACCATCCCCCTCATTGACATGGTAATGGTCTTTGTTGAATTCAAAGACGATTACATCAGAAATGTGTGGCCTCTTGTGGGTTTTCCAAGGCTTATAAAGCACACAAATTATATGAAAATATTGGGTTGAAAAATTAGTAAGCCATAGCAGTTTGTGTTGTTTTAGCCATGCTTTACTGCAGGGAAGGAAAACTGTGGCTCCTCCAGACCTTTGCCTAGTCTTTCAAAGCTACTTTCTTTATTATTTTTCTTTTCTGGTGGGCTCACTTCGGATATACAGCCTGTATTTTTAAAGGACTTTCATACTGGAGCAAACTTTTCAACATGCAATGTATAAAGACCAGAGACCGATTCTCCTCTGAATTGCTCCAGTTCAGCCTTACTGTTTCTACAGTATAACCAAGAAGAAAGTTCTGTCCCACAACATTTTGTCAAATGAACCCTCCAAAGAGATTGCCCTCTTTATGGATTCTTTTATCCAGATGACAACTGTGCATATGAAATGGGAAATGGTGGTTGGAAATGATTTTTTAAATATCTTTAAGAAATACTACGTTCGTAGACTTAGTAGCACCACCTCAAGGGTACAACATACCCAAGATGGCAAAAGCACAGGTTCCTTCCAGCCCCTATAAATCAAAACTAAATCACAACTCACCCCATATCAGCTTAGCTTTTCAGGACATCACCTTATGAAGGCTAGAGCCCAGATTTGATTCGCTCATGTTTTATGCCTGCAAAAGCTAACTGCTCATATAAGTTGTGCTGCCAAAGACACTGAGTTCTGGTTCATGTCTGAGAAGCGATCAGAGGATATGAAGAGGAGGCTCAGGCATGCAAGGTTTATGCAGCCCAACATCTCACCTTAGGTACTTAGATCTGCTTAGTGATACAAAGCTTAGCATTGCTGGAACAGTGATTTCACATAGTCGTACACTGTGGTATCATGAGGGCAGAGCAGTGGCTTCAACAGCGGGACTAAGCAGAGAACAAAATCAGCTGTGAGAACAAAAAATCAGACAGACAGCTGTCTATCTTCTGGAGAGGGATTTTGTCTAATGGCTGGTATTGGGGATGTGGATTCAGGTCTCCTGGGTTCTCTTTTCTTACTGTTAAGGTACTGACATACTCTCAGTAGTGTTATTAATGATCAAGTTCACTGCTCCGAGCTTTTCTTTCTTCTTCATCTTCCTGTGACTCGTGGCGAGAGGGGAAAAGCTCGTTCTGCCATACCCATATTGTTGTCAGACTTGGATCTGCTCAGAATGCAGCTGACTCTACCCTGTCCTGGGTGGCATTTGTTTTTTAATTGCCATCTGAGGGCCAAATTTAAAACTCCCCAAAAGGAGTAAACAGAAGACACAGGGGGTGGTTCCCATCACCAGTTATAACATATTTGGAGATTGTACAATGAAAGACCCATTGTAACTGCTAGGAAATGCCTTTTTCACTCGCCAGTTCTACTTCCATTGGGCTTTCTCCAGTACAAGCTCCCCTTTCTAAGACCTCTGCCTGCCTGAACATTCACTGCTAATTATGTAATACTCCAAAATGCTAGAATGCTGCTCTGAAGGTCAGCTTCCAGGAATGGTTGATACAAGAGTGTTGATCTAGGTTATTGTCATAGTTTATCAGGAGCTAATGAATGAGCTACAGCATGCATTCTCCTTCTTTCAAAGAGGTTACCATGTAAGCAGGAAAATTGTCCACACCACAGAAGCTAATAAACAAGGCTTGTGAAAAGGAAGGGCTGTGAGTAAAATGTATTTGACCTTGTCTGTTTGGAGTTTTGGGAGAGTTCAAGGTTGTGTATGTGCTGGTTCCAGTCTGAAAGACCACAGTTGTCCACTTGGAGAAGGGAGGCTTGTTGATATCTCCAGCAAGATGTTGAGATTTTGGAGGATGTGTGAAAGGGGAAGACCGTAGGAGGGCAAACACTTTCCCCTTCTACCTAAGAACATAAAGAGCATAGACATGATGCACAGAAATAATAATGGCATTCAAGAGGCAGGAAGAGACCAAGCCAGAATGCTCTTCAAAATGAAAAAAAGGATGGCCTAGAGATCATGTTGTTAAGATCTGGAGGACCCCAAACAGGTTAATTGCTTTCTCTGCTACAGCTTCCCACCACCCAGCCAGGGAAGAGGGTTGGCTTTCAGCTCGACCAGCCTACAGACCTGGCCACGGTCCTGTGAGTGGCTGAGCTGGTAGGAGGCAGTGGGACTTCACAGCTGGAGACAGAAGGCAGGGCAGGATCTTCCCTTTCAGCAGCAGTATACTTAGATCAGCTTAAGCCCAACCGTGAAATCATATCCTATGACTGAACAGATGTACCTGTGGCAAGGACATATTCCCAAAAGGCACAAGTAACATTTCCAAAGTACACAAGGTGGCTTAGGAGCTCAAGTTTCACCATCTTCCAGAGTAGCTGGAGTCACCGGGCACCAAAATCATTGGGACCTTTGCACTTTGCGGGGACGGACAAGCTCCAGTGAGTTCATCTAGAGCTGCTGACACAGGGGCTGTCCCCCAGGCAACTGCAGCTGAAGGAGTATTTGCCTTCTCCTCACTTCCCAGTGTGGCACGTTCAGGAGGACACTGATTTTGTCTTGCAAGCCTTGCTACGAAGCAGTGACCTACAGCCAAAACAACACTGTTTTGATTTTCATTCTGGTTTAGAGAGAGAGAGGGAGGCTGGACAGCACAAGGCCACTGCAAAGTCCTCTAAGGCTGCGCTTTCCTTGCAGAAAGGGTTCAATGGCCAGATCAGCTTGACAAATCCCTGCCACCTCTCTGCACGCCATGGTGTCCGATCCCTCCTCCCCTCTTGTCAGCTCCCTTACTTGGAGGTTGACCCGTGAGTCGGATCAGGAAACAGATCCAGGGTTAGGAAGAAAGACTACCAAAAACAAACAGGCAAAAAGTTGCTTGGGCTTTTTAGACAGATCTGAGTTCCCTGTTCCAGGGCAGGGACAGCCCCATTACAGCAGGCAGCAGAAGCAGCATGGGAGGCCAGCCTCACTGCTGAGCACTTTGCATCATGAAACCACGGCCTTCGTCTCCTCGATGTTGCCAGGTTGCTGTTAAGGAAAGCAGCAGTGCCAGGAATTAGCTATTCATATATGGTTTATGTATAAACACTGCATGTTCACCAGAGCACCCGCTACCGCAGACCTAATGGGACCTTTAGCTCTGCCTGTGTGTAAGGGGCAGATAAATTTAGAAGTGAGATAGTCTGTTTTGACTACCAATTAGGTGGGTCTGAAGACAGGAGGAGACGTAGGGGAGATGATTTTTCCCTCAGTGGCTGCTTGGCAGTGTTACACTAGCCTACGCACGCATGATTAATTGCCCCATCATTCAAGTAGCTCTTTTTATTCTAGCCACTCACAATATTATTATTATGAGCTACTGTTTTTCCAAAGCCAATTATTGTAGGATTAAAACACAGCATCTGCCCTTGTATGTGTGTAAATGCATAAATAAGGAACCAGTAATCAATAAAAGAAATACATTTATTTTTTTTCTTTCCCTTTTTTTTCCCCCCTCTCTCCTTCCAGCCTTTCACATTCATATATAAAAGCCCTTGAAGGAAAAAGCTTGGATTTGAAAAAGCAATGGGAGAAAAATTTGTAAGGGGAAAAATCAGTGGGACCCCGTAGAACAAACATGTGTAAAGGCTTTGTTTCAAAGTGGATGAATGCAAAAGCCTATTGGGGATAATTTTTAGGCTTTGCCTATTTTTAAAGGGTTGAGGAGCAGGAGTAAAGTGAGAAAACAATTCTCCGTAGGAAGCTGTAGCAGACTAAATGGAGCTTGTTGTTATTGGCAGAGGCATTGATGCTGAGGGCAGCAGCATCGTTACTGAAGCTGGAGGCAGTGGAGGTTTAAATAAATAAGGAGCGATCCATGAACCAAGATAAAATGTGATCTAGCTGTGCAGGGTCCTCCCGTTCTCTAAAGCAAGGAGGTTTGGCAGGGTGTGAGTAAAGGGAGATGAATGAGGGTTATCAGATAGGAGACTCGGGAGAAAGTAGAGAATTATTTATCCTGGTTGGGGCATTATGAATTAGTCACAGTCTTCACGAGGAATAAGGATTTTATCTGTTCATCTCTCTTGCATGGAGGCACATATACACATTGCCCCCAAAGACAGAATTAAAGAATGTCAAAATCAGGAAGCTCTTGGGCTCTGCTCAGTACCCAAATCTGAAGCTCCCCTTCGTGAGGGAAGTCTTTCCATTTGGTTTCAGTGACTTAGGCTCAGGGAGAAAACCCAAAGCTTCCCACTCACTTTTTCTCTGGCCTTACTTAGTAGCAAGCTCACATAAAATTGATGGGGATTATTGCTGGCTAAGGCCAGCATTAACACAGGATTTGGCCCAACATCTCACATGCAGCTAAGTAATATTAGTAACAATAAAAAGCCCCATTAAATACTTGCAAAACCAGTAGCCTGCAAGACTGTGCACAAAATCAAGTCTTGCCTGGCAATCTGTCCAGGAAGGATTTGAAAGAACGTATTCCCTAATTCTAACCCTGACCCAAGCAGGGGTTGGAGATGTCAAGGCCAGGTGATAAGAGCTCACCCTGCCTGCATAATGCAGCAAGATCATAACCAAACCTTGCAAAGAAACATTTTTGCAGAGCGCCGCTTGCTGGACCGTCCTCCCACTCTCAGGCAAAACTCACGGGAGGGCTGCTAGGGACAAAATTCCCAGCATAAAGGACAGCAAAGCAAGAAAGCAAGGGTGGGAACAATCTGTAGGGAAGGATTTTATGGAACTTACTGATGTTTTCATCACTTACTGTTCTGCCTCAACTTCTCTTAGCAGCTTTATCTTAGCTTTTCTTCTGGGCTTGGCTAGCTCAGCTAAGAATCAGAAAATCTTGATGTTATTCTGGTTCTAGTATTCAATCACAGACTGACCTTGAGCAATGCTGTTAGAGATGCCTCTGTGATTGGAGACCCCAGCAAGGCTGAGCAGTCAGGCCTCACACCCCAACTGCACTGCTCCCTACTCCTGCGCTGGGATGAAAACTCTGCAACGGTTCAGTTGAAATATGTCCAGGCAAACATGGAGAAAATTTCCTTGTGATCACAATTTTCCCTTAAGAAAAATACTGGGTCTTGATTAAGTGTCTGGTTTGTAGAGGCAGAGGTTAAGCAGAAAATAATTGTTTTGATGCATGAACTGTGAATTTCATTTTGCTGAGGTATTTGCATTCGTCTTGGGATTTAGAAATTTCAAAAGATGCCTCTGCATTTTCAGATTGGGGAACATTTCTTAAATTCCCTTTTCTTGGAGTAAAGTTTAGGGAAAAAAATGGAAGGAGTTAAGAAAATAATTCTTCTTATCCTGGTTTCCTCCTCCAGTCTTTGACACTGAAAATACATTTTGAAACAGTAAAAAGTAGAGATAAAATAGCAAAGAATGGCAGTCCCCTCTCCTTTTTCTTTTCCATTTTGGAGGTAGTTTTTTGCTTTGTTTTGTTTTAAGTTTTCCAGCAATATTTCAAGTGGAAACCAAAATTAATTTTTTAAGAGTTCTGTAGAAAAGTGAAAGCATCTGCTCAGCTCTTTCTGAAGGGTACTTTTTCTCATGGCTCTCTTTCCCAGGGCTCCCTTTGCTGCTCTACTGACAGCTTGTGATGATCCAGTCGTACCAATGCTGTAGCAGAAACAAAGTACTCACATCAGTGCACAGCCTCCTCTAGAGCCTATTAACCATTCCACTTCTCCTAGCTGCACAACACATTTAATGAACAGCGAAGCCTGCCTTCCTTTTAATGCTGCATTGTGCCTGCAGGATATCTCAGCTGCCAGTAAACCATTGAGTACTGTCATTCGGTGCTCAATGTAGGGGTTAGAGCAGTGCCTATGTTAAATAAACCAGTTACAGGTGAAATGCATTGCAAAAAACCTAGTTTGCCTCCCAGATCCGCCAAGAACCAGGCACAGTTCTGCAACTGAAGGCCAACAGGAACAGATCCATTTTTGGATGCCAAAAAAAGTGAACAATGTTCAGTGTCCTGAGAGCACTGGAGTAGGAGAGGGACAGAGGGCTTTTCTCCTTCCCAAGGTTTTATGCCCAAATAGGCGCTGTGACTGTTAAACTCGGAGCTCTTTGCACCATAATAAGGGCAAAACCCACTACCACGCACCTGATTCCTGTAGCCAGAATCAGCAGAAGCCCGGGGCTGTTTGAATACACAGGATCAAAGAATCAAGAGCCTGTTTGTAATTTCTCTATGTAAATAAGAGCAGCATTTGTGCACTCGGAGGCTGTATAAAGAAGCCTTGGTTTAGCAGTAAAGGAGAACTATTTTTACAGAAGCCAGTGAGAGAGGCTGGAGCCACCGATTTAGGATGATTACAATGAACAAAAAAAGTCAAGCCTGGAACTGTTTATTTTAATTTAGGGCTTTTGGGGGCATGGTGAGCTGGTGGGGTGGGAAGATATTATTTTTATGGATTTAATCAGATGGACGGGATTTGTGGGCATTGCTAATTGAATGGAGAAAACTGAGAAAGCTGTCTACTTTGCCTTGAAGCTCTCCGTTTCTTTTCTCTTTGTGTTTGGGAGTCAGAAGAAAAGCAATTATATCGCCTCACATAGGCTAGGGAGGGCTAACAGGCCTTGAGAGACATATACAAATAAAAAGCAAAATGGTGCTTCATTTTGGAGGGGAGTCTTCAGTCTGTCCTGGATTGAGCTGCCCATCTGAATCAGTTCTGCATCTGTTTCCCCTGCCCCGTGGTAGATAAGGGCTAGCAATGGCCTGGTGGTAGAAGCTGTTCAGTACTTCCAGAATGATGCTCAGCGCATCTCGGGGCCTGGGGCAGTCCTTCAAAAGTGTGTCCTGAGAGGGGAGGGGAACCGTTTAGTAATTCCCAGGACTTGGCCTTTCCATTTGAAACTCCTTCTGAATGGGGGATAATGAATCCCGAAATCCTAAACCCTCTAACACAGGACACCTATTTTTTTCCTCTTGCACTGACAGACAACTAAGGATTACATATATGGTCCAAGACATAGGAAAATGCAGCAGCAAAGTCACCAAAATCGTACACCCAAGCTTCACATTCAGCAAGATGTAAACTTTACTTAAAGATGGCCACTCCAGGTAGCCATGCATACTTTTTCTCTGGTGATTTTCACCATTGACTACCCCACACACCAAAAAAACAGAAACCAGGACACTATTAAAAAAAAGTTGCACGTGGGTGAGCTGAGGATTTTTAGGGGTGTTTCTTTCCTTGGTAGTTTGTTTTGTTTGTGGCAGAGGGAATTCCAAACAAACCGGGTGATGAAGAACAGCCCTGAAGCTGCAACTTCTTGAGTCTGCTCAATGATGTCACTGAAAAAGCCATCAGGGTGTAAATATCCCACTCTGCACACCCCGCAGTCCCCATTAGGGCAAATGTGTCAGGCTCACGTAGGAGGCAGGACTGAACAGCACATTAGTTACGGTCCAAAAACATGATCTACAAATATTTTCTATATCATAATTATACAAAATGAGTGGAAATTTCTCCCCCCTTCCCCAAGTCCCAAAAACATAGCCCATTATGAACACAGAACCATGCTGCCAACTCTACAGGAACATAAATATCATTTAAGTCTTTTTGTACTGTGTAGTAGCTGGAAAGTGGAAAAATGATTGAGGGACAAGTGGTTTTTAAAATCCCCCTGAGGCTTGTAACTTACCTGTTTATTTCAAGAAGAGCTGCAACTGCCAAAAGGAAAGGAGTTACTTGAGTTGCTATCATGTTATGTTTCCAGAGATTATTTCAAAATAAACACAGATTGAATCTTTGCTTTGCTGTTTCGTTCAACATTAATATACACGGTGACTACATGACTAAGGGCATGGGGTACTGCAGCACAGGCTCTCATCTGAATTCAGACATGGGCACAAGGAAGCTCTGGGTCGCAGGCACATCACTACCAGAGCTTGCAGCAAGGTGGAGTCTTCAGTGCCACGAACAACCAGGGTGTTTTTTCCTTTGGCCTCAGGAGACGCTCAAAAATGAGAGTATTTGGTGATGAGAGAAAGGCTGTGTTCAGAAACGCAGTGGGTAACGACCACAGCATAAGTCAAGCTGTAGAAGACAGGACAAGGCAGATAACCCCACACAGCATGACTTCGGCTCCTAGGTGTAAATTAAAATGATCCTCTTTTTTGCTACATGAAACACCCCCATTGAAAGTGAAATTCTCAGGTCATTCATAATCGCCTTTCAAAAATGGAAGGAAAAACCTATAAAGTCATCAGGGTAGATAATAACTTACCTCACACAGATAAAAGAAAAGTGACATTGGAAAGTGTATTGTAATTCTTTGATAGTCTCTGGGCAAGAAAGAGAAGTGAAATAGCTTAATCTTCATGTTTCACGTTAATCTTCATAGAGGCATGAATTCAGTGTTGCATGGTGAGAAATTTACACCAGGTTAAAAGAGGACAGGGCTACCAGTTATTTAACAGCCAATTCCTTTTCCTTTATTGGTGTGAGTGATCCTGATGGAGTTGTGCAACAACGCACAGTGACATCTATCAGAAATAATGGTTAACGAGACAGAAGGTTACAGACTAGGGATTGTGGGAAGTATGTCTGAGACCTGATACCGAATCTGGCATCAAGCCAACAGTTAACGCTCAACTTCAAAGAAAAGATACGGATTTATCACTGATCTATACTACCCATACCAGTCTCATAACTCTCAGAAGACTCCCTGTATGCTGACTCGGCATCTCCTTTCTGTCTATTTGCATTTAGATGCCACTCAGTGCTGTGTTATTGAGCTATTTTTCTGTGCTGTTGCCCAACATATGAAGGGCAGACATTTAACAGGGTAACGACCTCCTGAGTACATTGCCATAGTCTGTGACAGCCATGCAAAGTCTGAACGCACCAATAAGACGTATAACCCGGCTGTGATGAGGATTTTGCGTGGAACTTGCTGCAGCAAGGTAGACACAAAAGAATGAGGAAAAAAAGAGAGTCGACTGCTTGCACAGAACATGGTGAATTATTGTAATGATGCTTAATCTCAAATCACAGATGGGCAAGGAATTGCCAAATCGAATACCACATGCCTACTGTGAGGATAAAAGGCTCAGCAATGCTATAAATAGCCTTAGGGAATGGCTCCCTGAAAACTCCCTTTGCCCAGAAAATCCGTGGGTAACTGCGATCTCCTTGCTTATTGCAGATGTCCTGCCTTCCATGTGCAAAGACTTTTTCCCACGCTGCTCTCCTGCCCTTGACTCCCCAGTTCTGCCACGCCAGTTTGAGGACAGATCTCAAAGTGTAAAGGCAGAGGAGGAATTATCCATTGTTTTTGTACATGGCTTTGCTAAAAGCATAATGGAGATGCGGTTTCTTTAAAGCAAAGGAAACCCAACTACACTAAAGTATGTCTATACACACTAGAGCTGCTATAAAGAGATAAAAATCCTGAAACTCTTGGGCAGTTCTGACTCACACAACACAACCATTCTGCATAGACTGGCAGTTCTCTCTGAGCAGCACTGTCCATGCAGACCTTATTCTCACCAGGTAGCCATGATGCATCGCATGCAGCAGGTTTAGTGGTTGCCCACAGAAAGCTGATGATAATATAGGTAGAAAAAAGATTTTAAAATGGCAAGGAAAGAAAGGTAAACTTTTGGTACCCCTCTTCTTCCAGGAAGGGAGGTTACTGGTGCAGGAAGGGCAGCAGCACTGGACATGGTAGATCTGAATTCCATCCTCTGCTCAGTTTCTGTGTGACTTAAGTGACTAAATCTCTCTGTTTCTTAGTTAATCCTCTCTACAGTACAGGCAAAGCAGTTCCCTTCATCACAGAGTTAACATGTGGAGAAATGCTTTAAACATTGCAAGGTTTTGTTTCAACATTTTTTCATAAAAACAAATATGTATTTTAGAACAGAGTTGTTTGTAGCCACTGTACGACTGGTATCCATCACAGAATAAATTTCTGTGAGTATTTGAGCAAATATAAAATGACATTTTTCAAATATAGTCCAGGTGCCAGGCATGAATTACGAAATCTAGGTAATATGGATAATGATGACTGACACTGTAATTGCAGAAGATCCCTAGTTGTGAAAGAGATATTTGAGTTTTAACAAAGGAAAAACGATACCAGGAAAACAAAACAGAAAAACATTAAAATTTAGCCACCTTCTTTCTGAAATTACAGAACAAGGTGTCCCAGATAAGCTGCCACAATATTTAGAAAGCAAAGACCTAACTGGACGTTTGAAGTGTAATCATGTTTTCTTCTAGCCACACTTAACTCTATTGCCATTATAAACCATCACCTGCAAATCTCTAGTGCATCCAAGTAACTTTCATCTGGCATCAACGGAAGCTGTAAAACAAGTTCATGCATAATTTGCACAGCCCAGGTGTCTGCAATTTCCATTTACTGATCCACTCAAAACCCCCAGCCGGTTTCAACTGACTTGCTTCATACCTGCAGAGATGGCGGTAATGATATTCTGTTTAATAATCTCAACATCTTTGTACCAATTGAGTTAAAGACTCACCAGTTTCTCATCTAATGAACAAAACTAATGAATGATAAAAGAACATTAAGAAAACAGAGGGACCAAGGAGGGGAACGTAGAGCCAGCTGAAGGCTTCTCAACAGCTCAAGGAGATTTAAAATTTGCTCCCCCAGAAACAAGCCCAGATTGTCCCAGCCTTCAAAAGGAAAAGGATAAGTGGGAGAAAAGAATCAGGACAATGAACTGGGGAGAGTTCCAAAAACTCAAGCTTCTTACTGCCAAAAGAATGAGAGAGATGGGGACAGTGATAGTCTCTTTCCCCACTATCGTTTCCTTCAACCCATCTGTTCATAGCAGCTGTCTGGGCTTTCGAGGACTACTGGAAGGGTAAAACGGAGAGTGGAGCCATGGGTAATTTTCTTTCCAAGTAGTCTGCTGTCCTAGGCATTTGCTCACCTTGTCTGTGCCGAGAGCTGGTGATGGAGCGTGATGGAGCCCGCGGCACTCCTCACAGCACTGGCAAAGGAACAGGAAAACTGGCCGGATTTGCGGCAGTCCAGGAGCAACACACCACTGCTGATCCCGTCACAGTCCTATTTCTGCACTAGCCTCAATATTCTTCAGTTTTGATGGGCAGCAACTGTCAGAAAACAAACTTTTCCGTTTGCAGAGGACAGTTCACATGCTGACTCTGAAAACAGCCCAAAGAATGGGGTAGTCTTGGGTAAACGTTGAATGAACAAAAGGAGAAATTAATAATATTCTCAGCCAGGACAGAGACTTCTTCATCTTCTTATATTGTAAACTCTCTTCATCTCAGCAGGGATTTGGGCTTTTGGGGGGCCATAGAATCTGTTGCCATGTGTAGGAGACTGGGATGAGGAAGTTACACAGATGTTGCTGCCAGCTGATTGCCCCCAGTTCTGTTTTAATTATCCCCAGCCTCATCAGCAGAAGTCATGACAGACTATTGGTGCTTTCACACAAGTTGTAGAAGTCTTACTTAGCAGTTTTCTCACACGCCAGCTGCTGTAGTCAATTACATACAGAAGGGTCCAACCATTCACTGAAAATAAAATAGGAGGTGTTTCAAAGTATTTTCGAGTGAACTTTGAAAGGCTGAAGAGAAAGTGTTATCCCAGAGACAGATAAGTCAGGCACCATATAAAAAGAAATAAAAGATTCTCATTATTTAAGTTAGATCATGTCATGACTCTTGTGGCTGGTTTGCAACTCCTCAGTGCCCAAGGTTATCAATATTGCTGAAAATTCCCCTAAAGATTACTCTGTTAGGTTCAGTCTGGTTCCTTTTGGGATTCACAGAATCATCCCTTTTGTTTATCAGCAATCCCCATCAGTCTATACTGCCAATCTCAGCAAAGTCTAGTTCTAAACCTGTTGCAGAAACTAGCTGATCCTTCAACTTCTGGGTAAAACCTGCTATTGTACATGCTACGGGAAAACTTGCACTGTCATTTAACTTTGGTCCTAACATTCGCTACAAAAAGGTTGAAAGGTCCACATCTGTCTATCTCATGTGTAGGCAAATTGCAGATGTTCATGGCAGTCAACCTGGTATAGAGGTCAGATAGGTGACATAGCCTTGTGAGCTCCATCTACCTTGCCTGCATCCAGAAGACACTGGAAGCCTGAAGCCTCTTTTTTATGGATAAAAATAAGATTTTGTCCTCCAGATTCTTCTACGAGCACATTATTCTCTCTCGGGTTCTTCTGGATGTGCCACTGACTTGGAGCTTGCATTCCTGCTCAGCGTGGCTCTGTGTTTTTCAAAGGCAGTGGAAATTTTGTTTTGGAAACACTGCCGGGAGTGCAAACAGGAAGCAGGAAGGACTTTTTCAGAAATGCAAGGATCTGAAGGGAGTGCAGTTTCCATTTTTTTTTGATCCAACCCATGAATTAGTTTTGCAACAACAGCAAGATATGAGTGGTGAGGTCAAGAGAAAAGCAAACATGTAGCAGCCACAGAGAGTGACTTTCAAAATCGCCAGTTGGAACTCTGAGTCATTTAATGTGCTACACGCAGCCAGGATGCCTAGAAAAATAAAGAAAGATGCTGAACAGTCCCTGCAGTGCAGCTGTGTTATTGACAGATGGGATTAAGTGGTAGGAGTGCTCGAAGTGGAATATTTTTTTTATAAGCATATTGCCTTTGTTTATTGTAATTTTGATTTTTAGTTATTTCTGTTAAGGCATTTGGGGACCTCTTACCCCAGAGCATACAAATGAATGTTTGTTATTGTTTCTTTTATTGCTGTTATTTGATTTGGGCATGTTTTTGTGATTCAGCGGTACCCTTATGAGATTGCAATGTGACGTGCTGCAACCCAGCTTGGTTGATCAGCAGACCATAAGGGTAAGAAGCAGCAAAAGAGGATGATTTTTGTCCCTTTGCAAGGCTACAGGTTTGCAGCAGGAATAGTAACATCAAGGCCCTCATCGTGGCAGCAATGGACTCAAAGGGTCTCGAGCCTGCAGGATTATGTCCTGATTTCTGAAGCACTTTCTCAGCTGGATAGCAGTAGTAACAGTGCACTGGAAGGGCTCAAAAGGATTCTACCCCCTTACCCTACAGTTCTCCCAGCCCACCCGTCAGTCTGCTCCCTTGATATGGTGTGTATTCCCCAAGAAGCGCTGTAGCTTTTCTCCTGTTTCAGTAGCTCCAGATGTAGCTGGTTGTCGGGCACTAACCAGAGTGGGTGCGCAGACAAGCAGAGAGAGAGTGATGCTGGGCTGTGTTGAAATTGCTGGTGCTACTACCTGAATGTTTTATTTCTCAGGGAAAACCTGACTCTGCAGAGCTCTCCACTGAAAAAAAATTGACCAGCTCGTGTGTGTGTGTGCATGTGTGTGCTTGTGCATGTACTCTGTTATCCCTGCACTTAGTTCTAGGCTCTCTGATTTGATATTCAGCAATGCAACGGGGGGACTTTAACAGACAAAAGAAATGTCTTTCCTCAGACTGGACTTGGAGTTAAAGAAGCTTTGCGGGAAAAAGAAGCTAAACAAGAAACTTCCCCATCTCTTCCAATCTTGTTTATCTTCTTACTCAACAGCTGTGCCAAAACATTCCCTTGACCAGGTTTTTATAGCCGATAGATTAGAATTTTATCACACACAGTTTAGCGAGATTGCTTAACTTTCAGAGGTGTAGCTGAGCCTTTGGCCCGCTGATTGGCTCAGGGGCATCTTGCCATCGCCAGCCGCCCATCAGTCATCACCAGCCACCAGTATTTGCCTTTCAGGGATGCCGGAAGAATGGCAGGGAGATTAACAGAGGCACTCCTTGGTTTTTCAGAATCAGTCAAATCCTTTCCCTTTCTGCCGGTCCTTTGTGATTGGAAAATTACAGTATGAACTTATCAAACATTGATATACAATAGAGGACTTCCGCACTTGGGAAAAAATAAAATAACAGGATTAGACAGGCCATTGCATTCCGGGGCTGTTTTTATTCTTTACAGTGAAGATAGGTCTATATACCTTAAGGGATTTCTCCAGTAGAATTGAGTGAGTGAACTCAGGAGTGCGGTTGATGGAGCAGATCTGTAAGGGAATGTACTTAATAGAAACCGTCACTTTGATCTGCTGTCCAGGGAAGCCCACCGCCATGGTGTCCTCATGCTGTGACATGATGCAGAAGCCTGTGTACTGCATTGCAGCCAGCAGCAGTATAGGCAGGAAGGAAAGGGCTTTTTCATCCTTCTATTCCATGAACTGATTGAAATCAAGATTTTTTTCCAGCACTGGCACTTTACCAAGGCTTCTGAAAAGATGCAGTAATGTTTTTTTATCCCGTTCATAACAAACCTTGAGATGGGCTCATTTTTTAATCCTGACAAGGTTTCTCTGTAGAATTCCCAGGCTCCATTTACTCTGGGGTCAGTCAAACCTTTCCTCTAGAGAAGATGAGGACTTGAGGTTGCTCCAGTGACATTAGAGCAGGACTGAAGTTTATACCCTTAGAAGACCTGTCTCTTTGCATAGATAGTGAAGATTTTAATTTTCTTTGCTTTCCAGTGGGATGTTAAATATGAAGGGTTTTATCTACCTGCTTGACATTCCGTGATAAGCAGCAAGATGTAGATCTGTTGCTGTCCAGACTAGAAGTAGGTAAATTCTGCTTGCCTGAATGTACCAATCACTGTACCCTGCGCACCTTAGTCTGCATCATCATTCACTTGCAGAAGTAGCAGTTCCTCTCTCAATCCCCAGCTCTTTTGCTCTGCTCCTCGACGTGAGGCTCTGCTCTCAGACTGTGGCCTCCATTGGTCTTGTTGCTGCAGCAGCGAGGGAGTTTCTTGAACATTTCTTAGTGTATTTCAAACTGTGAAGACAGTTCTTGGCTTCTGCCTTCTCTCCTAGGCCCAAACAAAATGTTTCTCAATGGTAAGCTGTCATTAGAGTTCAGAGAAGCAGAGAAAGCAGATCTGGTTTCATATCTAATTTGCTGTAAAATGAGAGGCAGGGAAGAGAGGAGTCTGTTTTAATTAGAAAAAGGGTTGCTGAGATACTTTAGCCAGCGCAGTGTTTCTCTCCAGTGCAAGAGCTTTCATGCGTATAACCCAGCCCTTGCTGTTCCAAAGAATGAAACATTATAAATATTGCTCTCTGGTCTGTCTTTATCCCTATTTCTCTTCCGAGTACTTTGGATCCCTGCCGTCCTCCTGATCACCTGTCAAGTGAACGCTGAAGGGAAAGAGGAACAGAGGGCCAAAGCCTCTCCTTCTGTCAGGTGCCAGTTACTGGAGGATATAGAGAGAAGACAGAGGGACTGTTAGTTCCCACTAACATCTTTTGCAGCATGTGTTCCTGTGTCATACAACAAGCCTTTTAAAGCATGGGCTCTTTTTTCCCCAAATCAGCTTGAGACCATGTCTGCCTCTTGTAAAATTTTGACGAAGCAAAGCAGCAGCCCATGGTCATTTCTAAGCATGGAAGGGCAAAATTTTAAAAGGCAAAAAAAAAGTCCAACATAGCAGAGAATGTTCTTTAGGGATTGACACAGGCTTGCGCGACTCTCTCATCGGGACAGTGAACGCCCAGTTTAGGTATCTGAGGCACATCCTATCCCATCTATCACTGAAGAGCATTCATAGGCAGAAAAAAGCAACCCGGTTGCCAGGGCCAGAGGTCTCTGCAGGCCATTTTCCTGTGCAAACACTGAAATTTTGCAGGCAGACTAACCACCCTCCTTCAGAGCAAGGCCAGCCTTCGTCGGTGCCAGAGCAGGCAAACTGTGGGCACCTGGATCTTGTGTTGTGACATCAGTGTATCTTCAACTAAGTCTGCACTTAAGGGTCTGTCCATGGAAAAACAAACTAATAAAATGTAGATTTGCAAGAAATTATCGCTATTAAACCAGGCTACTTTTTCCTCCCACAAAACTGGGTCTCAATTAATGGAAATATTTATTTGGGTGACTTGCAGATTATGTCTCCGGCCAATTAGCTCCATCTCAATGTTCTATTTCTTGCCTTTGAATCAATAAACAGTTCAAGATTTCCTGGAGTCAGAAAATGAACGTCAGTGCCAAGAACTGTGGGTGTATTAAAACCATACCTACAACAATAGCCTCAACAAGGGAGCTCTGCTAATCACTCCCTTGTTTGGCTGGGTGTCTGACAGAGGAGCTAGAAAGCTGAAAGTATATAACACCCCCAATAGAGGAAACCACAGCTTACAGAACCCATGAAAAACATTTACTAACCTCCAGGTACCCTTTGTTCTCTATCCCTCCTGACAAGCACTTTTCTTCGGCACTACATACCTTAGATGCCTTTGCAATAAGATTTGATCGTGGGGCTTATAAGGTGGATCGAGATGAGTGAGCCATTATCTGCCATTTATCTTTCATTTAATGAAAGGCAAAAAAATCACAAGAAAACAGGACGTGGTGTTCCCGTCTATAATTTGGCCAAATTATTCCAGGTTGCTTTCAAAACTGAACAAATCGGACCAAAACTCATGTGTGTCCATGTGTGCCTGTGCACACGAGCACATGCGGGACTTTGTATGTGTTGTGCATGGGAGGAAGGAATTAAAACCACCCGACATCGAACAGTTTGTGCTGGAGAGTGCTACAAGAGCAGCACCTTTGCCCCATGCTAAGGGGCATACCTAAGCTGGGAGGTCTTCTCCCTCAGCTGAAACTGGATTCAAAAATGAAGAACAGCAACAAAAAAGAGGTCTACCTCTCTCCGTGCTGACAGGGCCGGGCTCTCAGCAGTCCTACCCGTGAAGCTGTTCCAATCTGGAAGCTTTATGGCCATGTTAACATGGCGTCTCTCCATGGGTCTTATTAGTTTGGGCGAGGTGCCACGTTAATGCAGCTAGAAGGCTGCTCGTCTGGAGCTGGCTCCTATCCGGCCAGCTTGGAGAGCATGTAGGCATGCCCTTTCACTCCGACATTGTTAGATCTATTACCACCCAGGCTGATAAAGTCTGAGGCTTACTTACACCGTGCAATATTATACACCTAATTTAGACAGCTCGATTAGGAGACTAGTCACTGCAGGTCAGTGGGCTGTCGGGAACAAACACAGCAGGGTGATCCAAAAACGAGGTGGGAGACTGCATTCTCCTTTATCTTTTCACGTGGTCCTCTAAAAAGCCCTATACTGACATGCTTTGTCAAGGCATCTCGTTTTTGCAGGTCTGCTTAAGTGAAAGCCAGCAACAGCCAGCGGTGGGCGAGCTCAGAGGGTTGGTGCTAATGGCATCTTGGGTTGGGATATGAAGCCTGCCACAGATCAGAAGTCCAAGATCTCAGCACACCAGACTGAGAGTGAGCAAAACCACTGTAGGTTAAGGTACATACATTAGCCAAGCTGTGCAGATCTTTGCATTGCAAAAGGAGAGAGCTTCTGCAAGTCAGGGATAGGTGCATTAGTGAGATCTAGTTGAGACCCAAAATATGAAATAAGGAGTTTTCTTACTAGGATGGACTAAGTGAAACCCAGGTGACCCCAGAAACATAGCAGCAGGGGAACGTTAGAGTTTGGCAACAGAGGGGTTAAGATGTACCAGAACATGTCTACCATATCACTGACTTGCGGCAGTCCTGCTTTATCATGCCTAGGAAAACAATGCCCTTTAAAAAAAAAAAACCTCACAGCAGAAAAGTCAGTGTTGCATGGTCCTTCCACCCACAAGCGTGTGCTTGCTGGCTCTTGGCCTCTTCACAGGCATTTCCTCAGGCAGTAAGGTCAGCATGTGTCATTTTCTACGTACCACCGCCTCTAGCACCTCACCTTCACTCCATGGCCTGAGCTGAGCTATGTCCATGGCCAGTTCAATCACTTGCTGTTGCCAAGCATGTCCAGCATCCATCTTTGCCATGATACTGTGTTGCAGCCACGCTACGAGCCGCCAAAAGGAGAAACCCAAGATGGAGAAGAGGAAGGTGATAGATGCGTTGGGACCCGGCGCGCCAGTGGTATGCTGACTTGGTGGTGCTGTGATTGTAGCGGTCAGGGTAGCCGTGGCTCTGATTTTAGCCGGGCCAGGTGCCTTTTTCAAGACGTAAATCACTGCTGTGTGCCCTGTAGAAATTGCTGTCAGTCAGAGGAGATTTTGCAATTCTCAGAATTACTACATGTTAAATTCTTTTGGGGTTTTGTTTTGGTTTTTTTCACTGGGAGTTGAAACGGAACTCAGTTCTGTAAACGAAGCTGGTTTTTATTTCTTCCCCTATGACAGCTATACAGCCTCAGGTCATGATCACATCAAATCATCCAAGCTAAGCAATATATGAGTTGGTCAGTGCTTGGGTGGGTGGCCTCCAGCTAGAATCCAGATGGTGGTAAGGATGAAATCATCCCTGTGAAACACCACCGAATTCGTGTCCTCTTTTGGCCTGATGGGACTGACATTTGCTTGCAGCCTTCAGACATGATAGTCCGCTCATGCTCTGATTGCTCCCAGCCCTGGGGAATCCCGTGACGCTTCTCACAAGCCCAGGCATCCCAGTGTGGGTCCGGTTGTGAGCTGAAGCATTTTGCACCCGTTCAACACCAGTGTGAGGGATGAGCCCAAGTACAGAACAATATAGGGTCAGGCCTATCGTTTTTAGTTAGGAGCTGGCAGATCAGCGGAGGTGGCTGAGTCTGGCAAATGCAATTTGGATGGCTTCTTGAATTTTTTATTCCTTTTCCTCGCATAGCCTCTGTCTCCTGTACAGAGACACACATCCTAGACGTTGTTGTCCATTAACTCCTAGCAGTTTTGTCCAAATCCCAAAAATCAGGAGGGCCCCTTCGTGTGGAAGTGCGAGGAGGAGGAGGGCTAGGGGAGCACTCGCACATGCATCAAAACGCAGTTTTGTCCTCTTCCCTACTGAAGCAAATGGATGAAAACCGGGCAGGCTGGAGCAGCCCGTCCAAGTTTCGGAGCATCAGCGCAGAAAGCCGAGCCAAGAAAGAACACATGGTGGTTGTGTGGTGCAGTGACACTTCAAGAAAAATCGCTTTGAGTCGTGAGCCTGATCACTTAACTGCAGCGGGCACCCTCCCAGATTTCCTGAGTCAAATGTAAATTGCCTGAGGAAACGTCCCCCTCCTGCCCCTCACCCCGGCACCGTTCCCCCATCGCACACACACTCCCTCTGACTGCACACCCTATGTCTCAAAGCTATTTTACTGTGTTTACGAATTATGAAAATTCTGGTCAGTTAATTATGAAAATATTGGTAAGTCTGTAAGGCTGGCTCCTGGATGGAGCCGAAGCAGAAAGCAGGCTGGAAAGCCCTTGAAAAATGAGCCGCTTTCTCTCTGCTCTTATTGCCAATGGATTTTGTTGTTCTAGGGTATGACTCTGCTAGTCTGCAAAAGCCTCTTTACAAGCTGCAGCTCCGGAGGCTGGGCCTGCGGCGTGATTTACTCCGCAGAGCTGTCCTGTGTTAGCGGGAGGGAGACGGACAAACAGAAGGGTGGCGGGAAGGATGAAGTCTGCTTTCTGTTAGCCCGGTATAAATCTCCGCACATGGGCCAAGGGCCAAATCTCTAGCTGCAGAATTCAATGGAAGTACCTCGACTCACACCGGTTTAGTCACTGATCCCGAATTAACTTCAGGCTCATCTAAATCTGGAGTGTTTGTACGAAATGCAGAGGGCTGACTCTGATCACACCGTGAGGGGTTTTTTACTCTGGTCCAGTTCTCTCGACTTCGGCAGGATAAATCTTGCCACGTGCGTTGATATGAGCATCAGGGGGATTGAGTCGGGTTTTGTCTGTGTAGTAACTGCAGGTTTTACCTTTGAGAGGAAGAGGGGCAGGTCCTGCAGAGCCAACTTCTGAAGCCAATGAAGTTATCTCAGCAGAAAAATTGACCCGTTGCTCTGAGCTAATTTTCTGTATTTACCTGGTATAATTGAGAGAAAAAGATATTTGCATTCTCGGCCCGTTTTTGATACAACAGCATTTTTTTTATCAGCTGAGTAGCCGGAGGTTGGTTTCAAAAGAATTACATCAGGGGACAAAACTTAGAGAAAGGATAATTTTCCTGCTTTACCTCTTTCCTTATCTCCTCCAAAGAAAACAGGATTTTAATTTTTTTTCAATATTAGTAGAGGGGAAAGAATATATGTAAATTTTTGATACCCTTTCTTTACATATACAGGTAAATAAAAGAGGATAATATATGTAAAGTGCAGCATATTCACAGTATGACAAAACTGATCAATTTTCGTTGCATTTGAATTACATGTGATGATGATACATTCAAATATAATGTGTAGTGCCACGGATTGTGAACAGTATGAAAATTGATCAATTTTCTAATATGTAACACATGGTTTAGACACTTTTGAATATGTTAGAAGTACACACGCCGTGTTCTTTGCTAAGAAAAGAAAGATTTTGGCTACAAATTTAGAAGGTATGTTACATTTTTCCTGGAACTATAGGTATTCTACTTGATTTTATCACTTATTTCACTAAGGTGATATTTACATGTTAAATAAATAGCAGTTCACTAAGAGCGTTTGGATTTAGCAATAATAAACATGTATCTCAGCACATCTGACATTCAGTATTATTCTTTAGGAAAGGCAGGGGTTGTGCTTCTGCCCACTGAAATCCTACTGAAGGCAGCTCACTGCCGTTGGTGCTCTGCAAAAATCAGTATAGTTATTCTGCTTGCAGTGGCAGCTCCAATAGCAGGTTACTGTTTAAAAAAAAAAGCAGAATTTAGGATCAGGTGATCCAAATGGAGCTATATTTAAATTTTGAAATAAAATAATTTTTCATCAAGTAATACAAATGTCCATTCAAAGAGACAATAGTCCTATTAAAAGATATTTTAAGGTCTAGAGACTTTCATAGAGAATTAAATTACCTATCAAAAAGAACAATCATCTAATACGATCAGAACAGCTGACATTAACCTTTTCTAAGGAGAACAAACTTAAAGATTAAAAAAGTCATTTGACTACAGTCATTTAGTTTACACAGAAGTGCGTTTGGAACTAGGGCTATGGTTTAGGAGACAACTTCCTTATCTAACTGAGCAGTGACTTCTTGTGCTGAAAGATGATGCTTGGGAGCAAATATTGTAATTCCAAGAAAAGCAGTGTATACACCACCCAAGAATTCATTGTCATTAGATAATATAAGAACTTTTTCAAGTCAGTACATAGTGCAGTTAACTGAAACATTTCATTTAGATTGCTTTAGAAACATTTTGTTCAGAGTTTCACCTTCATGTACTATTGTTTGGGGGTTTTTTCCAAATGAAAACTTATTTTGGACTTTGAAAGAAAAGTAAAATTGAAATTTTCAATACTTTCTCTCTTTTCACAATGAGAAATGTTTTTAGCTGATGTTTCCCATGAACACGTTCAACCAATGTTAGACTGAAAAGTTTCTGAACCAGTTAGTCCTTAAATAACCATGACACCATAAGTGACCTATGAACGTTTCTGCCGAAGACTCGTGGATCACATTATGATAGCTAAAATGTTAAACCACTGGCAATCTTTAAGCCTGGTAGAGTTAAAAGTAGAGTTCTGGCCTTCTTCTGTTCTTGTCAACAGCTCTGGAAAGCTCTTTCCATCAGTATTTTATAGAAAGCATAAGCGATGTCTTCCTGCAAAAATTCCATCCTCATAATTTGTGAGGCTTGCTGGGTTGTGTGTATACTATTTGCTGGCAGAATTGGTTATTAGTGGTTGGGGGGGGGTGGGATTGTAATATATGTTTTTGCTGTGTTTTTGTAAAAGTGTCCAGGTATTTTGTGGGTTGTTATTATTATTATAAATTATTACACTTGGGTGCATAATGTTCATTCCATTCCATGCACAGTTATCAATTTGCAATTTGTGTGGGATTAAGGGGAATTCTGCCTGCAAAGTCAGTTTAGCAGTGAATAAATCGACCTGGTGCTGTAATTGATGGCCAAACACTACATGCTCCTGAAAGTGAATTGCAGTGGAGAACACCTCTCGTGAAAGTACTATTTGGATACAGTGTCAGAAATACCAGCTTGGCCCCAGTATTCTAAAGCTAAATTGATCCATATGATTGGAGTATTGCCCAGATTTTTTTTTTTTCAAACAATCATTTTGAAATTACAATTATCAATACACTAATGCATGTTGAAGGCTTGTTGGGTCTGACATAGGAAGTGATGTAATAAGGGAACCCTTAATACTCACAGCCCTCAAACAGGAAACATTTTCCTCGAGGAATAGTATACTTGAAAACTGCAGATTACAATTTAATATTAACCAGATTTCTACATTAAACATGATTTCCGAGAACAATTTGATTTTTCTTTTTTTTCCCCCTTTTTTTCCTGCTTCTTCTCTAAATGATCAAAACTGCATCCAACCACAAGCGGCTCCTGGAATGAGCCCATGGCTGCCTGCAATTTAAATGTCAGCCTCAGCAATTGCAGAGGTACATTGGATCTCTCTTCCAGCCCTTGCCACTCACTACTTCCCTGTCAATCTCAATCTGCCTCGGATACCCGCACGTGTCAGTAAGCCTCATTTTGTCCGCCTTGCCTGGTTAGGTACATTTTGCTTCAGGGGTGTATGAAGGTGTCCCCCGGGGTTTTGGTGGTATTGCCAGTTAATACATAGCCAGTACCAGCTGATGGAGTAATGATAACACAGCGGCAATGAAATCCAGTTGTATTTTTGGAGACAAATGGGAAATTGCATAATCTCCAGTGCAGCGTGAGGGACAGAATGAGGAGAATTAACAACTGCACAAATATTTCATTTTCTGGACTGACCGGCTACTTGATTCTTCAACTGACCACTACTATTTGTGCATGTTTATGGTCCAGGAGTCCTGTTCATGAGCAGTCGTGATGCCAGGCCGTTAACAAACACAGCAAACAAAAAAAGTTGTCCCTGTCTCAAAGAGCTCCCAACACGAGCGCCATCCTGCACAACACCCAGTACCAACAAATGTGACTAACATCACCTTTCCTGCAGTGTTTGGGTGTCTGCGTGCTCCCTGGGGGAGGTATCCTTACTGCTCCCTGCAAAGGTCACTGCCAGGAAGCTCTCCAGGCAGAGCCAAACACAACTCATTTCACCATCTCCTTCAAAAGTCAAGTCAGACCACACCACTGGTAGCAAGACATGTTTACCAGGTCTGCAAAAATGATGGGTCTAAATATAGCACCTGTCGAAACGGTCCTTAAAGAGGAGAAGGAAAAGGGATGGCATGGCTGGGAAGAAAGGTAATGCGGAAGCTCCCAGGCACAAACCTTCTGACCTAATGCAGTTTTTCCTCTGGAATTATCTAATTGCTTTCCAGAGGCCTGCTTCTACAAAATAAAACACTTCAAAGAGCCAAAGGTTTCAAAACTAAGGAAATCTCTGCAATACAGCCAGCTCTCCTGCATGTAAAGGTTATTTATGGAAGCAAAGGCAAAGAACAACAAGGAGAACATGGCTGCTGCAAGCTGCTGGTATGATTGGTAGCACCACTTCTGCTGGGCAACTGCTTCTTAAAACTGACCTACTGAAAAAACCGCTTGTTTCCAAAAAGGTCTTCAAAGGTCAGAAACCACCAGGTGGCATTCTGCACTTTGCCTCTGTAATCTGCTGCTCTACAGCCTGAGGAACATGGCGGTGGAGTGGGAGAGGAGAGGCACGCTTTTCTCCATGTGGACAAGAAAGGTCAATCTCAAAGGTGAACTCCCACACTTTGCATTAGGGGTCCTTGAAAGGGGTTCAACAAAAGATACATAGCAAAAAGCATTCCCTGAGCTGCAAAGGATAGAGAGGATCCACTAGAAATAGTCTCCCCCATGCTTTGAAATGCAAGTGCTTTGTTCCTCGCCTGGTTTGAAATGGTCTACCCTGTTCTCACATGGAAGAAGCAAGAATATTGTTTGCCAGCCAGAACGAAAATGTAAACCAGGATCCCCAAAGAGCAGTGTGACAATGTAACACTAATCCATCCCACTTCTGCTGATACGATGCACATGGAGAAGGTTAAC
This sequence comes from Astur gentilis, assembly GCF_929443795.1. NCBI lineage: Eukaryota > Metazoa > Chordata > Aves > Accipitriformes > Accipitridae > Astur > Astur gentilis. The sequence goes on from NC_064889.1 coordinate 39,032,810, forward strand.
CACACTGGTGCCTCCTGCAGTGGGCAATCACTGTAATGTAAATTGTGACCTTCACACAATTGCTCCTTGGAAACGTTTACATGGAGACTAAATCCCTCCCAGGTTGCATGATAGCACAGGCTTTGTTTTCTTAGGCTGTTGTTCCCCATTTGGCACGCAGTACAAAGCCATCCAGGGGCTCTGAAATCCATGAAGCACAAGCTTGGACTACCCGTGTGCTGCCAGCAGAATTGACAAGCATGCAAGAAAAAGGCTCCTTGGGCTGCCAAGTCATGTAGCTTTTGAATGAACTAGCCTCCCCATGAAAGATCCTTGCTTTCTTGATCAGCGAAATCCTGATCTGCCGTGAAATTCTCTCACCTACATTGGTCTTCGGAAAAGGAGCCCACACTGAGGCTCTGGCCCAGGACAACTGTTGTTCTGTGCCAAACGAAATCCATCCTGTAGCTCTTCTGCAGTGTATGACACTGTAGGCACAGACAGCTGGTAGAGGGCAGTGAGAAACCGGAGATTGAAAGTTGCGTTGGAAAAGGAAGCCCAAATACAGGTGGTATTTGGTACCACAGAAAGGTAGTGGTCACTCTTTGCTGGATTCTGGCCACAAAACGTTGTCAAGTACCTCTGAGGCAAGTGACTCCATCCCAAGCCACTGATGCCAATGCAGTTGGCTGTCCTACTAGAAATGTACAGGAATGTAGGAATAAACTAAAGAAGAAAGAAAAGGGCCGCTTTGAATGTTATGTTTTAAATCCTAGCCCTAGTGATCAAGAAAGTATACCGAGCTTGAGACAATACGGTCAGAGCATCAGCTGAGATTCAGCTATGGTTTGGGGTTTACCAGTGACAGGATAAATTTGCTTCAGCCAATTAGAATTCAATATTTATTTTTAAATTCTGGCTGAAATCTGTATTCTAATCCCAAATGATATATGGGTGTGCTCCCTGCCCTCCCCTCTCCAATTTAGTCCTAAATCTGAAGGCTGAGTGCATGTTTTGATCCATCTATCCACAGATTTGATGCTCTTCTGTAGATGCAAGAATGAAACCTGAAATTCGTAGAAGGAAATGAGAGTTTTCATGGCTCCAAGGGACCTACTGAGAATACCTCCCATATTTTGGGACAGACAACAGACTCCCAAGAGAGCTTGAAAAAGTGGCTGACATCCTTGGTTTTTTCTCTAAACTGGATGCAATTTCATAATCCCAGTCTGTTCTGTTCTAGTTTTAGGTTTGTGGCTTTGGATAACCACCTATATGTGCCTATTTTCCCTCATTAGGTGTCAGGTAACAAGCTGTTCTGAAACAGTGTGTACCAGCATGGGAACAGCAGGGTTAGAAATCAGTGCCAAAAAGTTAGGACAAATTTCTTTATCCTTATCCTTGCTCTGGCGACAACATATTTGTTAAATTCAGCTAATTAGAGAAGGTTGATAGAACAAGTCCGTAAGTGTTGCAGTCTGGCTCAGTCGACACTGTGCATGTGTACTTTCTAGATTCAAAAGAGCTTGGGGAGTTTCTGTGTGTATGATATGAGTCTCTCTTTATATTAAGCATTTCTTGAACAAACATAAACCTCATGAGGGAAGTGCTTTTTTTATTTTTCCTGTCCCAGGAACCTCAAGATAAAATTAAAAATGCCAGGACATAAAATATCACATTTGGCTCTATATTACCTAGTTACCAACAAAAATACTGGTATCGGTTCCTCAGTTGGCATGAATTGGCACCATTTCAACAACATCCTTTGAACCATGCCAGTCCACCGAATGACAATCTGGTTCCACATATATTTTTAGCCAAAATACTCTGTGGCATGTGTTACCGTCTTTCTGGAACCATTTATAGTTTCTCCAGTATCATTTACTACCATTTTCTCTAAACGTGTTTCCAAGAGAGCTGTAAATGTACACTTTTGCTTCAGGCACTGAGCATAAAATAGGAAAGAATGAAGGGAGGAAGGTCAGACCAATAGATGAGTCACTATGCAGCAAAAAAGTCAGATCTCCGGGCAATTCCAGAGCTTTCAACATTGGCTGTATTTGGCAACACAGAGCTTAGGCATCCTAACTTATTGTGGAGTAAGAAATTACTGCACATCTCATGCAGAGTGACAATCTGTACATGGGTTTGCTCCCATGTGCCATATTCCTTCATGGTGTCTTGCTCATGTGCTTCAGTTCTTGAGTCCTGAAGATGGTACAAAACACAGATGGGGAACCTGGTATTTCCCACTGCTATGCTACAATAACTCTGCCAAGGTCCATGGAGAGGATTAATTAATATACTATACGGAAATGATCAAATCACCTCTCTCATGACATTTTCTGGTTTTTTGCACTGCATCTTGTCATCTTCCTGATTTAAAGACGGGTCTCAAAAGCCTGCTAAAAGAGAGCAGTACAATTTTGTAACCACTCTGAACTCCCTTTCTATTGGTATAAATGACTGTGCAAGGGAAGGAGTAATGGAGAACCAACCTCATGAACTCTTTTCAGGGTAACTTATTCTGTGGTTACTTAAATATGGATTTTAGTACACCTTTGTGAGCATATAGTTTTTCACTGGATAACATGATCACAAAGTCCCAAACAATCAGGCTTATGGTTGTAATTATCAGAAACACATTTAAGTTATGCAGTAGAGAAAAGTTTAATCTTACGGTCTTAAATCTATGTATGACTCTAAATTCATCAAGAAAACACACTATAAGAGGGGGGAAAAGATATTCCCTCCTCCCTTTTTAAAATCCCTGAAGAAAAAGAAAGCAAATTTGTGAGAGAAACCTCAGCCCTAACACAACTTCCAAGTGATGGGAAATCCACGTCTACAAAATCTGTAGAGAGTCAGGGGGACTTGCAGTTGTATGTGGTGTTCTGATTAGCTCGTGTACTCAGAGGAAAAGCACAGTTTCTCAATACCGAACTTCATTACGATGAACATAATTAGCTTATTTTCAGCAGATTAGTTGGTTGTCGCCATTGGAAAGTGCTGAAATACTGATACCCCCAACACTCCTGTCCAGAATGGAGCTGCTAAATCTAATTTCTCAGTCTGGGATTGCTCATTTTGCAAGTGATGCCAGCAGGAATTATCCAGACATATTTTATTTATTTTTTTATCCTGCCTAGGTATAACATGCTACTTTCTGGTCATGACTGAAGATCCAAGAAATTGTCATTGCTTGCAGAGGGGAAAAAAGAAAAAAAAAGGAAAGACTTCCTAATTCTAACAGCACTCTAGTGTCAATAACCCAACCCTATCCCAACTGGTAGTGAATGAAAGATACTGTGATTGCCAACAGCTGTATTACTCTGGGCTGGGTCCTCCTGCCAGGTGTTTGAAACTAAACAGAGTTTGCAGGAAATTAAATGGGCCAAGGTAGGCAAATGGTGCAGTGCTAAAAGTCAGGCTCCAAACAGCAGCAGCACCCCAGGGATGAGTTTGGGTGGTGGAGGGGGACGGTTCTCCCTGGAACTCTCCAGTTTGTGCTAGAGGCAGAAGGTAAGAGGCTCTGTGTGCTGTTCTGTCTTCCCATCGCAGCTCCATCTCTCTGATAGAGACCCGTTATTATCTGTACTGCTTGGAGATGCTAACACAGAGATGGTTTTTCAGTTTTGGCATGTGTTGGCTCACAGCCATGGATGTTAACAGACGCTTTGAGATGTGTGATGTGATCCTGGCCATTCCTTCCAGCTTGCTTAGAGCCCTTCTACAAACTCATCTCAATCTGAGTAAAAATAACCACTTTGGCTGTTTCAGAGTAACCTGTTTGGTGTGAATGCTCTTTTTTTTTTTTTTTTTTTTGAGGTGTCTTTATTCCAGGAGCTACTTAAAGCTTCCCATGTGAAGATCCCCTCCATCTGGATTGAACAGACAATATTGTAGAAGTGGGGAGGTGGGGAAGTGACTATGCAAGAAAAGCTAAAATTTCCCTAGCTGATTTCTAGGATCCAGCAGGGCAAAGATGAGTTTACTGATACCTGCAGTAAATTATTTCTGAACCTGACTTCTTGGTAAAATGTTTTGAGGACACTGAGGGGAGAGTCACTGCCTCAGTATAAACATTATTTTCATTGGAGCCAGCTGATAATTATTAATTGAGAAGTCAGGGGATGTCATCCTGAATAGCAGTGTAACATTGTGACAAAAAATGATATGCCATCTGACACCTGGTCTTTCCCATTATGGTCAGATGCAATATTTATGTTCTTTAGTTCCTTGACTCTTATTTTTTCCAAAAATTAGTATCTACATCTATGCCTGGTCTGGAAAATTCTCATTTTGTTGAAAACAGCCTTGGATGGTAAAGGATCATTCTGTCGTTGCTTTTTGCAGAAGGGGAGTGTTACTCTTAGGGAACTCAGGGTTATTGCCTTTAATTCGCACTATGGGGGAAACATGAATTTTAAGAGGAGATTTCCCTGGGAGCTCACCCGTAGGCAGTGCTGCCAATTGTACATGAAGCGCTACTTTGGTACTGTTTTGAAAAGGTTGCTTGTGCCATCTTGCATTAATGGCTAGGTTTTTACAGTTTTATTGCATTTTCTCATTGTGCTGTTGCTTGCAAAAGCAGATGGGTGACAGATTGGTCTAGGTGACCTTACCAAAAGGCATCATTTATTATTCCAAAGTTTCATATGGTTTGCAAAAACATTTCTCAACTACCTATGACAAAGACAAAACTCTTACACTCCTACGGCTGCTTCCCTCTGGGCTTCGTACAGTAAATCCCATCTACCACATAGCTCAGCAAATGCTTGTTTTTTGAGACGGTCTCTAACAGGTCATTCACTGATGGAGAACTGTAATATAATGGGTTTCAGAGATGCAGATTACAACTTGTTCTTGCTTCTTGTGTTTGCTTAGGCTACTTTTCCACTATTTCGCTATTGATACATGAATCATCTGGTATTTTGCAGCATATTTTACCATTTGCCAACACTTATGAGGGAAGAAATAATTTCTTCTGAAAGTAGAATAACCGAAATTATTCTTATTGTTTTATTGGCAAATAAAAATATAATTTATTAGCCAGTCAAGAGCAATAACCCTTAAGTGTACTACTTCAGAATAGCCCATTAAGATTTTTTTTTTAATACTAATTTTGTCTGGACTTATGTTAGTTAATTTAAACAGAAAAAAAACATTGGACCTGGCTTTTCAAAAGTATTTAGGTGTCTAACCCCAAGTTATTTCAATAGAAATTAGGCAATTCAGTCCCTTTGAGGATCTGGGCCTCAGCCCAAATTCTCATAAGCGTGTGCAGCTGCGTTGCTCTTGGTGAAGTTTGATCCTTTTACTTGAGCATGTGATCAGAGTCATGGATGGAGCTGATGATTCCATTTATAGATGCTTTCTTGAAGGAAAAGGATGGGTTTGGGTTCTAACATACCCAGATTTGTACAAGGCTGCGGAATTCCCTCTGTAATGAAGCATGTTTGCGTGGCAAGTGGGTGACGGGGAGGCAAGAGAGAGAGGGCAAAGGGTGTAGGGAATTGTTTGTTCATGTGGTCTAGTTAAACCTCTGGTAGTAGCTGACAGCTGTGTAAGGGCAATTAATAAGGAATCTCCAATTCATTTGATTCTGTAGTTAAAATAGCCCCTTTTTTTGTGTTTAACATGTGGACCAGTTCTTAGCAGGCCATGCACAGTTCAGTGGAATGATCTCTGTTTATACCTGCTGCAAATCAAACTCTTAATTTCTAAATAAACAGGCTGCCATCACCCTTTGTCCTCATCTTTAAGGCACCCAGGCTTGTTGTATCAATAAAATGGACTATGAGAGTGTGTTGGGTGGGAACAAACCCTGGTCCAAGAGTTTTGAGCCAAGGAGGAAAACAGCCATTTGTGTGTCAAGGGTTAAAAAGAAGAGTGCTGTGGGAAAGCTGGGACTTTGGTGGCAATACATCATGATGCATTGCAGGAGGTGCAAGAGCTAAGAAATCCTGGAGGAAAAAAAAAGAGAGGGTTCAGCCTTTAAAGGAGTAACCATGTAGGAGTAACCTAGGTGTGAACACAAACAGGTGCTGTTATTTAAATGAGATGTCCCACTGTAATGGATCTCAAGACTTAATACAACAGAGATTTTTCAATTTCAGGTCTATTAGTGTAAATCCAGGTAGTCATGTGGAAAGGCAATGGCTCCGTCTGATTCTTTGCAAGTGGAGATTAAGCAAGCTTTCCTTTTCTGAAAGGGAGAAATGGAACAGTCAGATGCTTTTCATCCCTATTAACTTCCAACCCTGCATCAGTCTGATCAAACCCAGGGGAACCTGAGCAAATATTTAAGCTTATGTTTCATCTGCTGAATAAGGGCAGTTGGCTGCACTGGGACCCTGGAGGATCATGAACTGCAACTTTTGGTCAGGAAAAAGCTTGTGGGGCAGAATACAAGTAGGAATATGGCCCTTGGATTCAGAGTGAGAGACAGAAGATGCGAGCTGTGCTGCAGAGAAGATGTAAGGACTCATCTAACCAGCCACTGGAATTATTCCTACTGCTCCTGTTTAACTCTCAGGCTGGTGCTGGCCAGTTCATTTGTTTGAATTCAACAGATTCTGGGAATGTTTGCTTTCTGTTTCAGCTGAGGGGCATACAGCAATTGAACATAGGCCAGAAGGGATTCTTTTTTTCTTTTTGCTTTCTGTCTGTCTTGGTTGCCCTAAAAGTAAGAAAACAGTGAAAATAGTAAAACAAACAAGAAGAAATGATCTGCTGGGGTGGAGTTCTTCCTTTTTCCATCACAGAAATTTTTTAGCAAAACACCCTGAAAATGTTTGACATCCATTTGTGGAATCTCTATAATTAGAATTAATAAAAGGACATGTCAAGTACACCTACCTTGCAAACCACAAATGCTTTTTTTTCTCCCCTTCTCAATGGCTTTAACTTGTTCTTCTGATTGGCATCTGCAGAGAAATTATAATTAGCCTGTGATATGCATTTGGTGTGCATAATGCCTGGGTTTTTCTATAGGTATGCATATATTCCCACACAACTCCTAGGAGGATTCCTTTAACTAAACCGCTCAAGGTATCCAGGATAGCAAAAACATTAAAATAAAAATATCTCTGCGAATTGAGTTGGTGGTCTCCAGCACATTCCCAGTGGATGAGTGCCCACATCAGCAAAATGCTGTCTGCCGTAACTGGTGCTAATTAGCACCCCTGCTGGCAATCTCAACTGAATGACCCAGAGCTGAATGGACTACAGAGACAGTTGGCATTAAAAGTGCTCCCAGCAGGTCTGGGTTGAGGAGTGGGCAGTGTGGAGGGAGCTTTACTTGCCCAGTGGAATGTTCTGTCCTCCCAAGTTTGGAGAGAACCTGTCTCTTCTGAAGCTAAAAAAGTCTCATTCATGGTTGCAATAATTTACTGGGGTTTTTCTCTCCCCGTTTTTGCCCCTACAATTCTCTAATTCTAGCCAGAAACAGATCATTTGTCGGAAGTTTTCTTGTGTTATTTTTATGAAGAGGTTTGCCTAGGTCTATGCTGGTGGTTGTTCTTTTTAAATTGAAACTTCAGTGAGAAATGGGGGAAAAATATCTGCAATTCTTTTTTTAATTCCTTTTTGGCTGAGTCTGAAGACTTTACTTTCCTGGAAACTGGGTGTGACTCACCGTTATGTTTTTGTCTTACGATCTCAAGAAGATTAAAAGGACAGCCTGCATTCCACTAGCTTTGCTTAAGCCTTAGGTGTTTAGCTTGCCTTCTGTAAACGCACCTTCCTTCTCCAGCTGGAGAAGAGGGAAAAGAAAGTGTGCACGTGTGTGCAAACCTGTGTCCTTAGGGACATCCAGCCAAGGACCGGTGTGGTATTGTCCGCCCGGCTGCCTCCAGTCAGATGGAGGTGAGAAACTGGACATGCGTTTCACTGTGGAGTTGTCTGGCTGTAATGATACCGTGTGCTGTTGCATGGGTAACGGGAGTGTAATAACTTCAACGTTGCACCTTCCGTCCTAAACCAGGCTACGAACTCCTTGCGGTGTTGCGTGTTGTTGTTTGTGTGTCTCAACCGCTTCACCCACTGCTGGAAGGTGGCCGGGGTGGAGGCAGATAGGTGATGGCCACCACGGCTGGGTGGGATGCGGAGTGCTGTGGGTCAGTGGGAAGAGGGATCCCTGCCTGTATGAAGTTGGGAAGGGTTTGGATAGGAGGTAGCATCCTTCGTAATAAGGTCATTCGGAAAGGGATGAGAAAAATGAAAAAAGTTTGGGGTCGGTCAACCCTTCTTCAGGTTGATTTAGTGGCTGGCTGATTTTATTGTTTATCAGTAGGTACAAAGTTCCTGGGTGGTGGGAATCTGTGTGGTAAGCGCACTGCGATGCTCAAGCAGATTAGATCTCTTTTATGGGGGAGTATTTTTTCCATCTGAGATAAGCAGTTCTGTCACACTATGGGATATTTATGATGTTCAAATTAAACAGGTGTTATGTGCTTAATCTCAATCCCATTAAAATTGAAGAGCTTTTTTCACTGGTATCCATGTGCTTTGTGACAGCTCAACAGATTCGGAGAGTAAGGTGTGTTTGACTTTCCCATCAAAATGTCATGTCAGAAGTGGTTCATAAAAGCTTTACATTCACAGGCAGCCTAAAAGAACCATGATAAGGGCAAAAGCTACTGTCAAAAGCAACTTGGAGCAGTCCCCCTGTGGTAAATAAGAGAACTACAGGGAGAGAAAAGGAAATGTAAATGAATAGATGAAAAAAATAAAATAACTCCCAATTTAAATATTTCAGTCTATACGAACTTCGCAGGATTCTTGAGCTGCGTTCTCCCCAGTCACGTTTTCCCTTCGTGTCAACACAGGAGGCTGCCATACCAGATTTTTGTATGAAAAAAACATTGTTATAACCTAAGTTTCGCCTCAAAAATGGGCTATTCTTTATGTAGTGATTTGTTGGGGAGGATGGCGAAGCAACACAGGGACAAATCCATCCTTTTTTGTGTGTGCACGCACAGGCAGGGCATGTTCCTCTTGCTGCAACGCTGCTTGCTCAGAACAGTGAACTGGAATTCTTGCCACTTCCGAACCCAGGGATTCCTCCAGACTTTTTCTGAAACCTGACAAGCAACTGCCTTGGTACCCAGAGCACAGGTTTGCAACCCCAATGCGTGATAAATTAGACCTTTCACTCGAAGTTTTTCCTGGCAGGAGTACTAGAACAACCCTCTGAATAGCTACTACTGCTGAATTTTAAAATCTCTCTGGCTCTTTGCTCAGCCAAAACTTAAAGTTACAGTCAACTGGAGTTTGGCAAAGTGCAATGTTCTGTAACCTTATCTTTTTATAACAATCATGTTTATTAGTATTATACAGTGCATTATAGGGCCTCTCTATAGAGCCAAGGTGCTGTGTCTGTTGCAGCAGGATGTATAGTTTAGGTAATCATAACAGAGGTTTCAAACAGCTGTAAAACCAACCCAGGCGGTGTGGTCCGGGGGCTGGAGACCCTGCTGCTCGGGAGAGTGTTGCTGCTCTCCCCAGTCTGCTGCTGAGTGACTGCGAGCAGGTTCAGCCTGCCTCGGTCCCCTCTTGGTCACTGTCTGTAAAGATAACCACGCGCTCCTTAAAGGACCTCAAAGGGAGCCCAGATTGTTTTCTTTAATAAAAAAAGAAAATGGGAGTAAACCACCAAAGTTTAGCATTGGCTTAACTCCTTGGATCATCCCGAGTCCATGCTTTTTACCACCCAAATCCAGTTCCGTTTGGCTGAATTTGGCCTGATGTGTAGAATAAAAACTTAAACACAAATGTGCTTTAAAGTGAGCATTTCAAATGATTTTTCCACTTGTTCTACCAGCAGATGCTGAGTTCAAGCCTCTGAGTTTCCACAAAAATGGCTAACAAGACTCCAGATATCTAAAGGTGCTTGCAATGATGTAAGAGTTAATAGCCCTCTTATCAGCTTTACAGGAATAAAGCAGGGGTCAGACTTTGCATCCTGGCAGTAGAAGTTAGCAAAATCTTGTCCTTTACCATCGCTCAAGTCTGTAAAGGTCTATTTCCCCTAACCAGTTGATAGAAGACCTGCAAAGCTAGCAGAACAGGGACTATTTCTCGAGACTCTTGGCTTTGCAACCTTGAACACCTGCAAACACTTTTAATCTGTTAGTTGAGAACAATTTTGTAGGTGCTCCATAGGAGGAAGGAGATACTCCTGTTGACCATGGATGGGTCCAAATTCTGCTATTAGGCTATATAAGTCTCTCTAAAAAACACTCTGCAGTGGTTCTTGCGTTAGGAAGAGGGGTTGTTTCTGTTAAACTTTGTAATAGTCAGGCTTAGGAAAGCAAGCTTGGGTTGATTTTGCTGGGTAGCTGCTAAAAGAGGGCTACTGTCTTTATTAGCATTGTAGTAGAGCATCCAGGTGTGGCATCTATTTTTCTTTAAATGAAAATTACTATTTTTGGTTCTGGGTTTGGACATGGGAAACCTTCTGTTTTCTGGCCTTTACCTCTATTTCTTTCAACTATTTCTGCATCAAGCCACCAGTTTGGACTGAAGTATTTCCAAATCCAAGTGTCAGCTTAAATGATGGGACTCGGTGAATTACTGTCTTCCTTACTACAATTGTCAAATTTTCTTCACTCTAAGAGCGCAAGGGCATATATCCTCATAGGAGGAATGAGGGAGCCCTTAGGTTTTGTGGAGACTCTTGTCTTGAAAGTGCATCAAGGTATTAGTATCTTCTGAGTCACTGAAGGTAAGCAAAAGCTGACACTTTGGCTTACCAAGTGAGTTACTTCAGTTTCTTCTTCTTAGAAACTGATACGTCATCACTTCAATGATATTATTTATGAGGGTTTTTTCCTTATTTTTCAAGCATAGAAAAAAAATGTCTTGCCATGTTTTAGGAACAAAATGAGTATTTTACACACATACCAATAGCTCTCTGGAAAGCACTTAAATTTACAAGCTGTTCGTAAATTTACTGACAGTTGGCAACACTGCATCCAACACACAGGAACCCTTTTGGAAAATAGATCTATTGTAAATAATATATATTGCAGCTTAATCTGAGCATGCTTTAGCTCAAAGTAGTTTTAACAAATGTGTTACCTAATATATTTTTTAAAAAGCTATTTGACCTGGAAAGATGATTTCAGTATCTGAAAAGCTATATTTAAAAAAATAAAATATTAGCCACCTCCTCTGAATGCTCTTCAACAGAACTCTTTTGAGGATACCTTTTTCTGGTGTTAGAGCGGTTTGAATATTTTATGTATCTTCTGCTGTAGTAACATGTAACTCAAATATATAATCTAGTGCTAGTGTCCCATATAGATGGAGAATCTTGATTTTTCTTTTTATAAAGTCAGTGGTAGTTATTTGCATTTCAACCAGGAGCTGGTTTATATAAAAAGAAATCACTTGTGCATATGTGACTACTTAGCTGTGTGCGTTATTACATGCAGTTTGGATTTGAGGTAGCTTAGGTTTATGTACATGCTGAGGTGACACTTTATCAAGATAGTAAAAATTTATTTCTATTATATCTGATAAAGGGTTGTAATACTTGAATTATAGTGAACCTGATATAGAAAACCCATTGCTGTTATCCTATATTCCACACTTCTGTGACAACTGGTATTTAGTAGCTGCAAAACTCTTTTAAAAATCACCTAGATGTTAAGATTTTGTAGCAGAAACAGCTGGGACAGGGTCTTTCCGTGCAAACTGCCTTTTTGATTCCATCCACCTATCTGGTGGGGATCACAAGATGCTTTTCAAAAAGTGCAGTGAAGGTGTTTGTCATTGCTGCCTCAGTGCTTACTGTTGTTTGTAACAATTCCTTGTCAAGCTCTAAATGCAGCATGATTATTTTTTTTTGATCATCAGGCACATCCACATATTTGTTGTTCTGGAAATACTGTATTGTTCATTTTGAAGCAGGGGGGGAATGGCATTTTGATTATTATCCTAAGCAAATTATGGGCAGCACAACAAAGCAACAGCATGAACAGCTGCTAAACTGTAGAGAATTACTTCAAAAGTCTTTAACAGCTACAAATGTGTTTAATTTCATCATTATCCAAATGCTTCACACTGCCCTAGTACCGATACTGATTTCGGTTTGACACTATTGCTGCGTGGCAGTCCACACAAGGATCGAGCACAGAGTTGCCAACCCAAGCTGAGGGCTCTGCTGGGGTCAGCCCCAACGTGCTTGCTTTGTTGTTTTGGGTTTTTTTTTGACAAATCAATCTGATATGATCCACAGCCTATACAGTTCAGAAACTTTGTGGCTTATCCAACGTTGTCCAGGGCTTGAAGTCAATGGGAGACTTTCCATGGATTTCATCAGGAGTTGGATCCATCCAACAGTGAATTAAAAACAGAACCAAACCTCATAGCTCCCAGGCGTTTGCCTTGCAAACAGAATTCGCTTCTCGAGCAGGACCGGAGGTGACTGAAGCACCAGCCGTATTACACGATGGACAAAGCACTTGAGCAGCTGGTTACAGCAGCAGTTTTTGATCCCGTTTCACTTGTGTGGTCAAAGGCTGCAAGCTTTGAGCTCAGCTCAGCCTCTGTTCCCGGCTCCCACGCTGCTGCCTGAACTTGTCTTGTCCGCTGTCTTGCAGGAGAAGCGCAGCCCCCCCATCCACGGAGCAGAGTCAGGGGAGATGGATGCTCCGCAAGCAAAACGCAGCCCCGTGCAGGAAAGCAAAAAGGCTGTGTGTGGAAAGGGCTAGGAAACATTATATTGCTTTTGTCTAGCTGTAATGAAAACAAATGAGGGCTTCAATTTAAAGTAGTTACTAAAAATTTGTTCTTTCCTCTGCCCTAATTCCAAAACTGACTTGCAGCTAATTAGACTGAGTCAAGCACGCTCTTGCTGTGCTGTGCTAGTGTAAACAACAGCCATCTGAGTTTCATTACAATAAGGAAATAAAATAAACACAGGGTCAGAAAACAGTAGTTTGGGCATGGCTCATTACAGCACAATGCAGTTAAATTTTTTTGTAGAGGCAGCAGAATCGGACAGGGTGCGAAGGGGACTCTCCATGTTTCTATCCTGAACTTTTTCCTCCCCAGTGTATCACAGGGAAAAGCAAAGCCCCTGCTGCTCGGCTCATGGCTTAAAAACACCCCCGAAGCCTGCAAACAGTGCTTCACTGCAAAGCTGCCTTTATCGCCCTGCTGCTAGGGTTTCTTGTGTTGGCTGGACAAGCTCAGGAGAAATATGGCTTTTGGAATAGGAGGGTGAGACCTCAGGTCTAGAAGCGCATTACAAGGCTGCACTCCATCAGGCTGCTCCCATGTGCCACTCTCTGGATCAGCCAAATGGGCCAAAGACAAATCACAGCTTTCTTTTTCCTCACCTTTCTCTTTTTAATAACAAGGCTGCAGTCAGTGAAGGGGAACCTCCTACGTGCTTCTCGCGTGAAATCTCCTGTGTACAGTAACTCCCATCTTCTGCGTTTTGCTGCTTGGAGTCCCTGAGCGCAACAGGCCAAGGAGACTTTTCCAAGGCAGCATCTTCACCCACTTCTGAAGTGCCTGAGGGCCAAAATTTCTGAGCTCCTGGAGACTTCAGGCTGTGGTCCAAGCTCTCGACTCTCCCATCCCATAGCCCTTCAGCTGGAGGGGAGGAGGAGGGAGCTCCAGGAGGGAAGCCTTAGTGCTTTTTCCTCTGCTAGATCTCTCCCACAAGCATTTTCCTTCCAGAAGGACTGGAAATCCTCTCTGCTCCTGTGCATGTATCGACAGGGAACTGAACTGGAAAGCCACAGGCCAGACAGCTAATTTTGTCCAAAGTGTTATCCTCCCTTGCATACATGATCTGTAAGGTATTCTCATTCTCACTGGGTTCTGAGTCATGTTTCCTGAGCTCATCTGTGCTCAAGCTGTATCGATCTGGCTTTTCCTGGATTAGCCCATCATTAAATACAGATTGAAAAGAGACCGCTAAGCCAGATTTTCCAAGGCAAAAAGCACTGCTGCTTTTGGATGAATTAAGTCCTTTCCTTATCTGGCACCACAGCAGGATTTTCTGCTGGTGCTCTGCTCTTGCCTATCTGTTTGCAGGTGCTCTGTCTCCTGTGGGCTTCTGGTTATCGCTAGATGCAGTTCTGTAACTCATGAGAAACTTTTCTTACTGCCAAGGCTACAGAGTGGGAGAAACATTCTGCTTTAAGATACTTTCAGTTAAAAAAAAAAAGTGGATAACTTTAGCATGGGGGAAAGACCTGCCATGACAGATGCAGCCTTGGACATAAGGATGAGCCAACAAGAAATTCATGCTGGTACAGCTCCTGTTAGCTTAACAGAAGGCAAAGGCTGGGAGCAGTGCCTGCGACCGTGTTGCTGAAATTATACAGGCTGAAAGACAAGGGTTGTCTAACTCATGCCCATGGAGTCTTCCTGTACATGGACACACATAAAACACCAGCATTTCTTTTTGTCCAGCATGTCAAATAGGCATATGAAAAATACGTCACAAACCATTTTATTTGCCTTTTTTCAGTCTGCTCCCATGGTATTAATCCTGCCTCGAGACTCTGATTTGTTATAACCCTATTCAGGAAAAAAGAGAGTCCTGATATTTTTTCAAAACTTTTATGAAAGTTTTTCTTCATAATTCTACTTTTGAGTGAAGGTTTTTCAGTAGATTCTATGTAGACTGCAAGAAACCATTACTTGAACATTGAATATTAGAGTGGATTTAATTGTATAAAATAAGACTAAATATTTTACTGGTTTGGGAATATAATTGGAACACATGATATCCCTTGAGTCATAAATTCAAATCCCTGTTAGGGTAACCTGTGTTTTTTATTTGTCAGGGATACAAAACTATTGAACTCTGTTTATGATGACTTGTGTGCCTTCTAAACAAGTTTTGAAACAAAATTCAGCCTCTGATCCTCTCAAGGGCCAAGTTCTCCCAGTTCCCGCTGATTCCAAAAGGCTCTGTGTCCTACAGGATTCAGATCTTAAGTAAACACTGTGCTTTTAAACAATTCCTAAGAGAAATTATAACCTGGGTGGCTGTGAAGTCAACACAGGAAGAAAAATAAAAACTCGACTGAAAACCTCTGAAAGTCCAGAGATATTATGAGACTAGCTTAAAAAACATTTTATAGCCTAAAATCTTATTTGCACCTTTGAATCAACTGGTCTGTTACATAGAAATAAAAATAAACCTCTCTTAAAGCAATGGGGTGGGTTATTTGAAAAGGTGGTAAAAACCCATTGCAGCAATCGGTGAGGCTGAAAAGCGATTGAGGAAAAAGCATTTGAGAATGACAAATCTGAGACAAGCAAAACAAAACTAAATGCAACATTGAAACATGTGTCCTGGAATCGACATTAAAATTAATCTATGGAAGCAGTCACCCATCCATAGAAGAAAGAAAAGTGGCTTTTTTTCTGCTGTGGAGGCTTATAAAAGATGAGTGTGTTTTTAAACAAATGTCTGAATACTATACTGCTGAATGCTGCCCTCCTTGTGTAAGCAGGCACCAGTTTATAACTTTGAAGCCTTTTTTTGAAGAATGTTGTGCACATAATGAAGAAAATAATTTTTAAAAAAAAAGCAGCGGGATTTGGGAAGGCTGTGTACTGGTCTTTGTGGGAGTATTTTTAAACCCAGTTTGTAAAATGGGGTTAGATTAAAAAAAGAAATTAACAGTGCCTCTATTTTCCCCCATCTAGTGAGAGCGGGAATTTCTCCTTGGTGACAACCCAATACCTTGGATGCCTTAAGTTTAAATTTTCAGTAGCAGCAGAACGGGATAAAAGGCCTTTAGGGCAGATGGGAGAGGACGTGCACCAGTATCCCACAGCCCTGGAGTGAGAGCATCCCGCTCGGAGAGCGGGCTCAAACTGCACAGTGATAAAACCAAGCAGAGCGCTGGCTCCCCAGTGTTCATATGCTTTTCCTCTTCAACAAACTTTAGGAATTTCCCAGACTTGATGGTCACAGCACGATTGTATTCCCAGCTGACGTCTGGGAGATCTGTGCCGGACACCAGCCCGAAGCCCTGAGGGAAGAAGCTCTAAGCTCTTCCCAGCCTCAGCTCCATCCAACACCCACCACGTGTACGCGTGTGCCCTGCGGGGTGGCTGCAGAAAACCGCGAGCCCTGCCGGCGTGAAAAATCACCCTTTCCGCAGCAATTCGCTTGCCACCAGGAATGCCTTCAGCTCCCCGCGCAGCGCCGACGCGTGCCCCCGCCTGCAGCCGTTCAGCCGGCGCTCCGAAACCGGGGCTGGCACCGAGACCTGGCCCCGGCTCAGGGCGACGCGTGGAGGGGCCAGTTGGCAGCTGATGTGCACCGGGAAGGTGAGAGCCAAATCTCCCTCTGATTCTCCCCTGCCTAAATCCAAAGTCACGCCCTGGCACGGACCCCACGGCGGGGGCCCTCCGGATTGACACCGGCTGATCGGGGCAGGGATTGGCGTGGGAGAAGCGGGTGGGAAAGGTGCTGCGGGGCGGCAGGGAAGTGTCTCCCGGCGATGCGTCTCTGCAGTTTCCAGCTTCCCAAAGCGAGGAGGAGATCGTACGGGAGTCCTCCAGCAGGGAACGGGATGGAGAAGTTCTTCCTGGCAGGACAGGGCTGTGAAAGTGTTAATAGCTGTTGTTGTGAGCTGCTGTTTTATTTTCCTGTGCATTATTATTAATAAGGAGTACCTTGAAACAACAGCTCCAATTTATCCTCATCTTTCACCCCCTTTTCCAAAAAAGAAAAAAATTGGAGCGTTTTTACCACTGTTTGCTTTTCCAGTTTCTTTAATTTGGGTAATTGCTTAGTCAATTCTCAAAAATATATTTTCTGTCTTAAAAAAACAGCAGAAAATGACAGATCACCTTCCTTTCCATCCCAGCTTTGGCATGCAGGTCCCAGATTGTGCATTCTCTCTGCGGCGCCACACCAGCCTCCCATACTTAATTAATTTCCCTTCGTTTGTGCAGCCTTGCACTTAAAGAGACAGTGTCCCATTTTGATGCTTTGGCGAGATTTCAAAAGTGTCACTTCTTAAATCTTTTTTCTTTTTCTTTTTTTTTTTTAAAATGTCCTAGTGTGCTGTATGGCAAAGAGTTGGCATTTTTAAATTCCCACCACTCCCACTCTTTCCCCCCTTCCCTGTCTCCCTGTTCTGTTTAGCACTCAAGATCCAGATGAGGAAGGAGGAGGATGCATGGGACCTCATTTCTTGACTGTGCTTGTGAAAGGGCAGCATGGTTTGGTCTAATCATGCTCTCAAGTGCTTGAATGTCCAAGAGCTACAGAAGCCTGCCGAAGCTGGCTCTTCACGTGACAGTGCAGCTGGTCAAAGGCTGTTTTCCCTTTATGTCAGCACAGTTATACCAGGCTCCTGTATTCGTGACCTCTGCCATCATCAATGATAGCAAAGGCTTTGATCCAAATACCCCAAAGCATAAGCATGTTTGACTCTTGGAGCAAGTCTCATGCTTGGATTGGCCAGGGTGTTCAGGTTTAAAACCCGTTATTTTGGTTTTGTATGAAGGTGATGTTATTCTAGCTCATATCTTTCATTCCCAATTCAGGATTAAGACGTTTCCTCCCCTTTGTTCCATTTCAATCCATGTAACTGAAATGAAAGAACATGCCAGAAGGACTTGTTTTTAAATGAGGGGGTTTTTTAAATCGGATTTCTTATAAGTTTCCATTCATTGTCCCATTTTTCTAAGCTCATTGGGTGCCCTGGGTCTTTGTCAATCGAAGGCAGGGCTGCTACTGTTAAGCAGCATCCCACAAAGGCGCTTTTCCTATTTGTCAACAACCTTCAAGCTCAGCCCTAAATCAGTCTCATTCTTTTGGTCTTCCCTCCCTCGTGAATCTTGCAGTGCCTCCCAGCTCCTGCCCTGTCCCGATGTGGGTGCACAACTCGGTCCACCTTTGCTCTCCCTCCCTTCGGCAGCGCTGCCAAATGCTGGTGGGGGGTTGTGCATTTAAAAGCTAAACAGGGAGCTGAATGTACTAAGATAGTAAATACCACCAGGAATCGAGAAGACTGGCTGCAAGCTTTTCCATATGTCTTGCAAACCTTAGTAAAATGGACATTACAACGGCTTCAAGTTATTTTGCACCTGTCCTGCCCAATCGAAACTTTTACGTACTGTAGAAGGGGATAAAGACCCTGTGGTGCACCTAAAAAATGTGCTAGAAAACAGTCTGGGTTATTCCTGCCTCAGGCAAAGGCAAACCCATTTGTGGGATTGCTTTTGCTCGAGAACCTGAGTGCACTTGGCGGGTAATGGGAGAGGACAGGGAAGTCTGTGTGCCTCAAGGGGATTTGATTTGGGGTGAGAATGGCCAATGAATTAAATTATACGATATAAATTGCTATATAACACTGTATATCATCACTTCTGTGGTGGCTGTATGCCATATCAAGGGTATTACAGTAAAAATCACCCAGATTTATGAAGAATGGACTTTGATGAAACTGAGCAAAGTGCAGCAGTGGTAGAACTGGACAAGCGCAGCGGTGCTGGAACCAGAACTGGCTTCAGCATGCAACAATCCAATACCACACACCATCTTTCCTGCTCTGAATGACAGAGCCTAAAGTCAAGGACTAAATGAACTCAATGGACATTTTATAGGGATGGCCCATAACCTAAGGGATTGATATCTGTGTGTATATATCAACAGACAGGAAAGGTGGTGGTGATTAATTGGGATGTATTGGAAAGCGTGGGATCTGGGAGTGATATAAATGGTATAGAAAAAGGGGTGGATATTGTCCTGGTCTTGGCTGGCATAGAGTTCACTTTCTTCCCAGTAGCTGGTACAGAGCTGTGTTTTGGATTTAGCGTGAGAATAATGTTGATAACACACTGAGATTTTAGTTGTTGCTAAGCTGTGCTTATCCCAAGTCAAGGACTTTTTGGTTTCCCATGCTCTGCCAGTGAGAAGGGGCACAAGAAGCTGGGAGGGAGCATGGCCAGGACAGCTGACCTGAACCAGCCGAAGGGATATTCCATACCATAGAACATCATGCTCAGTATGTAAATGGGGGAGGAGTTGGCCGGGCGGGGAGGGTGATGAGCAACTGCATTGTGCATCCCTTGTCTTTCTTGGGCTTTATTTTTATCTCTTTTTGTTATCTTCCTTTTCATTATAATTTATTAGTATTATTATTTTATTTTATTATTTTATTTTATTTCAATTATTAAACTGTTTTTATCTCAACCCACAAATTTTACTTTTTTTTTCCAATTCTCCTCCCCATGCCACCAGAGTGGGGCAGGGGGGGAAGGAGCGAGCAAGCAGTTCTGTGGTGCCTAGTTGCTGGCTGGGGTTAAACCATGACAGCACCCTGTATGAAGCTTTGAGTAAAGACTCCCCCCAACTTTGGACTCTAAATCCATCCAGTAGTCTGCTTGTTTGCTGCAATTGGAAGCAAAAGTGCCAAAGTATATCAGATTTTGCTGCTCCTGTGCTTTTTCTCTCTGGAGGCACTGGATGGCCTGATCTCATAAGATGTATATAGTTGAGTTTTCAGACCTCCGAGGTTTTTACCATTTGGATAAGCATCAAACTTATCTGAAGTGAACTGAAACGCCTTGTGGCTTGAAGAGGACTCTTTAAGAATGAGCTGAAGTTTCTTTTTTCAGGCTCAATAAAGAGAACCTGCTGAGACCAAAAACCTTTTCTATTCTCCGTTCATGGAGCCTCAAGAATTCAGAGATGTTTTCCAGCAGCACCATATCCAGCTGTCTTTCCTGCCTAGGAAGCCCAGGGATGAAGGCTTCCCTGGATGAATGGACATTACAGCTCCACTGCGTGGGTTCTTGGAGTCCCATGGAGACCAGGGACAAGTGTCTGGAAACCCCCACCTCCCATTTTCAGCAGAATAGACGGTCCACTTAAAAAAGCAAAAGTTGGCAGGGGTCAAGCCTGGTGCCCAAGGCTCAAGCTCACTAAATTCAATCAAGCAAAATAGTCTCTAGTCAGAACTTATCTCCTCCCGAAATAAAACATACAGTAGAAGAAGAAACAAATTGCTTGACACCTCATTAGCAATTGTAAGCAGACTCCACTTTCACTCCAGGGTCTCATTGGAGTGATTTGTGAGGCAGCTTTTCCCTACCTCTGCCTATCCCCTTAATGGCCCGCGTTTTGAAGGAGTTGGAGGCAACACAAGAACAACAGTGATTATTTGTGTTCTTCTGGGACACCCGTCCTGCTGTCTGCTGCTGGAGTGCTCCTCTACCTGGTGTTGTTTCTGGAACCTGAAGCCCGTTTCAGGTTGCTTCTGTGCATGTGTGTGGCTGATTGTTAAGAGGACACAGTTGGCCTGGAACAAGATAACCAAAGCTCATATGTCCTCTCAGAGCTAAAATGTGGATTAAAGTTAACCAGCTGACTGGAAGCTTGAATGGAGGGAGATGTACTACTAAGCACAAATGTGTGGGTGTTGGGTGACTGTTGTTGCTTCAGGGCTTGAGAAATGTTATTGGCTGAGTGTGTTCTCATGCTCCAGAAGAGCACAGCCCAAAAAGATGAAAGAAAAGGAATAAAAACCCCTCCTAGAATGATCAATTTGTTCGTTCTTAATTAAATGTCCAGCCTCATCACAGTTTGATCCCACCCCACTTCCTCCACAGTTTTGCCTTCTCATCTTGGCTTGAGAAGCAATTTAATTTCAATTTCAAGACCTTTTTGTTCTTGTTTTTCTCTTCCAAATCCACTATCCACCCACCCACCACAGCAGGACATGTCTCTCAGGAAACCGGTTCCACGGTCAGTAATAATTTTTTAAGTGTAAGCACATCAAAAAGGACTTTGACAAACACAGTAAGACTTTTGAGGGAAGCATTTGTTGTTGTGTTGGGATTTTTTTTTCAGTCTGCATGCCCATTTTTCAAATCCACACACACAAGCAGATAACTTATCTTGGGTAACAGCAGCAATGAGCCCTCAGAAAAGAGCTGAAGGGGAGTGATTTGGAAGCCCAGCCCCGAGGGAACATTCCTGCTATAAGGAAGCAGTCTAGGAGAGAGATTGCAGTTGTTTCTGGGACTTAACATCTTTCTCAATTGCCAGGTAGCTGTCCTGCCAGGGAAAAGAAATAAGTTACTGTGTACTTTTGTCTTGATTTGACTTAGAAGTGGTATGGAATAAACCAGGACTAAAAAAAAGAGGAAAAAAATCTCATTTGTCTTCTAGTCTTGTATTCTTCCTTCACTGAAGTCTCATTTTAAATTTTACATACGATCATTAAAAAAAAAAAAGTTGTCTGCTTCCTACATCAGAAAATAAAAAAGGTGTTTTTCTTATTAGAGTAGATGCTGACAATCTGTTAGTTAAACAATACTTTAGTTCTTCCAACAAAAATGTAACATTGAAATCAGCGTTTGTGACAACAGGTCATCAGTCTAATGGAGCCATCAGCTTGTAATGCTCAAACCATGATCTCATTGCTCTTCAGCAACCTCTTTAGTTGTTTATAGGTTTCTTTTTCAGCAGTGCATCCTGAGACTCTTCCCTGATTTTTTTCATTTCATTATACTGGATTTAATTCTTCCTCTCGTCAAAATATTCAAATGTTAGGCAGTTTAACCTTGCAAATAGGAATGATTTTTCATTGTTAAAAAACCAAACCAACCTCGAAAAAACCAGATAAACACCTATCTGTTTGAATTCCTTTTCCCTCATTCCTTTCATGTAACAGTATTTCATCTTGGCTGACTTCAGCCATTTAACACAGACAGGCTGAGCCACTCTCCGGAGATCCTTCCCTCTCCCCACTGACTATGGAACAACCATAGATAACTGGTTTAGACTAGACTCCTAACTTTTAGCAAGCTGAAAATAAGATGGAGCCTGTACCACCTGTGCAAGGAAGTCTGAAGTTAAAATGATATCTGATGAAATTCTGTTCAAGAGGGAAAAAAAAAAAAATAATGCTGTCAATTTTCTCTAAGGTTTTTTTTAATGGAAAAGAGAGTGCAATTGGTTCTGATACAAGGGATGTTGTATGACTAACAGGCTAAGAGAGGGCAGCTTCGAGCTGAATGAACAGCTACTCAAAGGCTAGTACAGTAGCAAAATCAGCAGTGGCCTGAATATATTATCCAGGGATCTAAGGCAAATGCGTGTTGTATTGGATACACACTGTTGAATGTAAATCCATAGTGCTGAAATACTGTATATTTATTATGCAAGCCAAAGCTGAAGACAGTTTCTGTTTGATGGACTCCCAGTGATGAATGGATTGTTTCATTCGAGTAAATGAACTGTCAGAAACAATGGCTACACAGTACAATTTCTCTCCCTGTCCCCAAAGGGCAGGAAAGCTCTGCAGCCAAAATAAAGTTGTATTTTTTTGTTAAGTCTAGTGAGATGGCAGGCTTGGGTAGGAAATTCAGAGGAATGGATATGGAGAGTTTGACCTTAAAAAAGCCCACCTCTCTTAGCTAAAAGCATCTATGCTTTGGGCAGATTTGTTTCAAATTGAAGTGAGATAAAGATAAGTATCTGTCTGGGCAAGATACTAGAAGTCCTCGCTCCGCTTAGGGTCAGAAGTAGGTGCTTGGGAGAGTCCCACTGCCAGAAATTGTCTTTAACTATTCTTCCTTTGCAGCTCTGCACTTAATGGTGGTTTTATACCCAGACATTCAAGACACTGCTCAGATGTAAGTTCCTTTACATTTCGGATGCTCTTTCTTTTTTTTGGCTGACTTCTTTCTGGATCCCAGGGGCCATCTCAGCTGGCTTTCTTTAGGGCTAGAGACCCCAGCACTGCCCAGGCTCTTGGGAGACCTCGGCCATCACTGCCACGAGACATCGAGTATTCTCAGGAATACTGACTGATGAGGACACAGCAGTAATTAGTCATTGACAGTAGCAGGTCTTGCTGCACCAAGTTACCCAGATCTCTGAGCAGGAAAAAGTGAGCTAGACAAATATACTACATAACTGACCACAACGTTACATCAGTGACTATGATAAATGATAAGAAAATGAGGGTTGGATTTAATTTCATTCCAATTTTTTGCAGATTCATAAGCAGAAACATGCTGTGAAGTCAGTCCTGAATGAAATCTTCTCAGCTGAAATATTTTCAGAGGCAAAGTGCTTTCTCAAGAAGCAGTGAGGCAGAGAAACCCTGAGTTGTGGGGATGTGTATACGATGAGCATTTGTATTAAACAAAGCCTTTGAAAGGAAATAGAAAGTATATTGCAAACTGCAGGTGGTTTGAGATAGCAGCGAAAGAGCAATGTCCTTGGAAGCAGCTTTTTGCAGCTCAGGATATAAGAGGCTGCACTGTTTAATTTCCCAAATATTTTTATTATTTAATAGTGCCTTTCTGAAATAATTTCCTGGACATATCTTTATCTAAGACGAAAAATAAAATCTAAGAGCAATTTGGGGTTTTCCTTTCAAAGAACTAGTTTCTGAACATGGTGTACTAAGAAGAGGGCTCTTTCAAACAGATTCCTTCTCTTCTTAAAGGGCTGGTCTTATATCTGCTGTAAGACAGACAGCAAACACCTTACCAGGTAGTAAATTTCCATATCTTGTGCAGAGCTTCCACTGGTGCTTATTGTAACAAGGGAGGTTTTATAATTATACTAACAAATTGCCAGTACATTTAGAAAATAATGTCAGGTTAAATCCTGTTGTAGTTTCTTAGTAAAATAGCTTGTTTACACCATTTGTCCAGAAAGCCTGGACGTTTAATTTATGACCTGGGATCCTCCCTGTGTCAAGATAAAACAACATGCAGGAATGGCAGCAGGAATAATGATAGGTTTTCCTATTTCTGCCCCGTGTCCCTCAGCCAGATTTTGTCTTCTGCAAAATCAACACAGGCAAAAATCAGTCTGTGAAAGTATACAGAAAAAAAGCCTGGTTTGGGTAGTCCTAGGTCATGGAGTTTAACACACTGTCAGTTGTCACGTTCAGAGAGGTTTTACTGGCTCCGGCTGCTTCCGCACCATCTCTGCTTCGGGCTATCACACATGGACAATTATCTGGGATCAGCGAGTTTTCTCTTTCCCCCTCATGAAGTAAACTGTGTACAACTCTTGCCTTTCCGCTCAGCTTTTAGGAAGGAGAATTTCTATTTGTTGAAAAGTGACAGCCCTGTTTTCTCCCTAGGTGTGCTGCTGAGTAATGGGTTTCTGCACATCTGGGCAGGCCAGTTGTGTTGTGTCTGTATATGCTATAGGCTTGCCGTGATTCAGGGGAGGTGGAGGGGAGCCTGGAGTGCCCGTAAAACATGGACTGAAAGCAAGCAGCCGATAACTAATTTTAGAGGAAAAACATGACCTCAATACATTACACATCTGTTCATGATGCAAGTTTCAGTGGCAAAAATCAGTTTGGGGGTTAAAAAAACCCCACACCTCTTGGTTCTGTATAGTTTAAAAGCAGTCTAAAGGCTGTATGAGTCACTGTTATTAGATGCCAATTAGCATTAACTTGATGTTACTCAACAGAGTCTATCTATTGGTGAGTAATTTTGGCATCGCCTGACGGATTCATTTGCAAAATTGATATCAGGCCGTGCTGTCCTGCAGCCCAGAGAACATGCCCTGCAGCGTGAATGTATCCTCCTGGCTACGTCAGGCAAACGGGCTCACGCAAACTCCCTCCAGCTCCAGGACGAGCCTAAACATGATCCTCAGCCCTGACATCGCTGCTCCTGGACCTGCGTGTGAACTCACAGCATCGGGGTGTTCATGCAAGAGACCGCAAAGGGCCTGTTCGCTCGAGGGAAGGGGACCCGAGCCACCGGTTGTTTCCCAAGGTAACTTCATCGGAGAGAGTCCAGTGCTGTAAATCAAGGCTGTCTGACCTTAAGCATGGGCAGGTACAAGCAGAGTGCTCTGTAGATTGGAAAATATGCTCATCGCTGGGAATGCTTTTTGCTGCCAGCAGCTGGAGTTTCCTGTTTGTGTCAGTCGAGCACCCAGGCTGAGGTGGGACTTTTCAAGCTGCTCCTTTAAATCAAACATCGGGAAAGAGGGATCGAGAAGACAAACGAAGAAAGCAAACAAAGAAGGGCAGTTTCTAAGAAACCCTGGAGATTTATGGCCTCTCCACCTGATCCCGTGCCAAGTTTATTTGATCTTCATCCACAGCTGCCGAAGGGGAGCGTCCGGATGGACCACACTCCCACCTGACGTCTGCCCTGCTTGTTTTTTCCAAGCACGGCTGAATCAGACCAGCTCTTCGGGTCACACATGAGCTGGTGCTGCCTGTAAACAAGCTGCTTCGCTAGTGTTTTTCTGAGCATTAGGCTTCACCCTGTCTGCTGTAGGAAAAGAAAAGACAAAAAAGCTGTAACGTGTAGCAGGAGATGAAGCGGATGCCTCTGGAATAGGTGTGGAGGATCACGGTGCTTTCAGCCTGTACCTTCAGAAATGAAGTGGCCCAGCTGGGGATACACCACGTAGAAATGGATTGCTGCATAAGCAAACGTCCCATCACTGAGCCAAGACAGACCCAGGACCTCCTGGAGACGGCTCTCCTTTGGTGACACGCAATGCAAAGCGTAGATCAAGTCATTTCAAACCAAAGTACAGTTGTACGACTTATCGTCTCCAAAGTAGACTGGTTTTGCACAGTTACAGGCCCACAAACATTTCACCTTCTCCTCCATATCCCAGAGGAGACACTTCTACTGACTGGCTGGGGCAGCTGAAGCTGCGTGCTGCATTTCCAGCAGTGACATGAAAACATCTGCTGGGAGTGCAGAGACCTGGCAAGGGAACAGGCTCTGTAGCAATCCCAGAACCATTGTATTCTTGATCAGGACAAGCTGTGTATGTGTTACCAAAACCCCCAAATCTTGATGACAAACTGTTTATGTTGTTTGAGTAAAGGATAGGGGCAAGTCCTACCTCTATTTTGACTCTTGTTTTAGTTCTCAACAGCCTGCAGTTCTTGACTGCTCATTTGGCTGAAGTTAGGGCTGACTGTATCAGCCAATATTTGTACTGAGTCTAAGAATGTCGCTGCTTGGCTCTCAGCAGTAATAATCCCATTTTTTCATTTGTTTTGTGCCTATAACATTTGCAGAGCAAGAACTATTACAGGAGACTTTGTCTCAATTACAGTCATCACTTCAATAAGATACTGACATGACAACAGCACCCTTCAGGACCCTTCAGACTTCATAGAGGTTTTAAAAAAAAAATGGAGAAAAGTCTTGCTCTTAAGACTAGAAGAGAAGACCATTACAGTTGTGTTGGCTGAGTTTTTGCATAACTAAAATGGTGACATGGGAATTTTTAGGGGAGACAGAAAATAAGGAAGCCCTGGAAGACCTACACCCAGAAGTAGGCTGGAAATGTTTGCACAATACAGCACCCGCTTTCCTTTCTGTAGCCAGAAGCCAGCAGAGTCTTTTATATAATGATTCTTCAATTCAGAGCTGCTGTTTTCTGCCCAGGGCTTGATTAAATATTGTATCCCTGTGTGAAAGACCTGAGAGAATGCCCGTTTGTGTGCACTGGTGTCTAAATATTTGCTTGTGATCTGCTCGATGATCCAGTCCCCCAGGGAACTGAGGGGAGCTGCCAAGTCAGCATACTCCAACCCTTTGCAAAAAGCCACACAACCGTTTGCCAGCGTGGGACAAGCGCGCAGCCTGCAGTGACAAGGGCTGGAGGTAAAGCTGCTGCCTCCGGAATGGAGGTAGCAGTCACAGGTAGGGCTTGTCTCTCTTCTTGCTTCCAGAGATGGTTCCTCCTCCCATGATGGAAAGCAAATCCCTTGTGCAAGCAGTGCTAAAAGTGAAGCGAACCATGGAGCACCCGTCTAGCTCCCTGTGGACACAACAGCGGCTGCAATTTTCTTCATAGCACTTCCAGAGCTTAGGGGTAGCAGTGGCATTTCACCAGTGGGAAGAAGAGCCCAGCCAGGCAGACCCTGTCCTGTTCCACACTCACCATCCTGCCTTTGCAGGACATTATGTCCCAACTCCGGAGTTCCTCTCCCATTCCTCTTATCCTCCTTGATAAGAAGGGCTCCTCCTTGCTGCAAGCTTGAGATTTCTGCCACAGACGCAGCTGGGTGACTCGCCGGCTCGTGGGAGCGAGGAGGCAGATCCAGCCCTTGCCAGCACTCAGCTGTGCACGTCTGCCGTGCACACACGTGAGTGCACTGCGGATGCTTTCTCAGGGTGTTTATTTGTTTGTTTTCCCAGGGGAGGCTGAGCGGGGAGCTGCACTGGTGCTTTGCTTCCCAGAAAAGAAAGAGCAAAGCTCCAGTGAGCGAGGAGGAGACGGGAGGCAGCACCCTGTGATGGCTTGGAAGGCTCTGCGCTCTGGAGAGACCCTCAAACCTCTCGCCTCCAAGACATAAAGCCAAGAGAGGTCTCTTACTGTTGGAGGGGACATCAGAGCCCACGGGCACCCCCTTTGTTTCCCCTCCTGCTGCTGGTTCCCTGGCCCAAACCCGCCCCGTGGTGGGAGATGCCAGGAGGAGGAGGGCTTTCTCGTAAGGGTTAAATCCCAGCGGACGTGGTGCATATCTGGCGGGGAAGCAGGCTTTCGGGCTGCCACAGTGACAGCCCGAGCTGACCCAAGGTGGAGACGCCGCATGGCTTTCACCCTCGCTCCCCACTCTCTCACACGTGCGCAGAAAAAACGCAGTCTCTATCTCTCTTCCTTTTCTTATTCTCTTGCTTTCTACCCAGAGGGCCGCCGTCCCTCTTCACTGGGACGCTTTCCAGCCCCCATTCATCTCCTCTCCTCCGACTCTCTCAGCTCCTGGTAGCTCCAAGGCGACTGCCATCCCGGTTGCGCTCAGCTCGGCACGGAGCTGCAGAGCACCGGTGGGGTTGGGACGTGCACTGAGCCCCCCTCGAGGGCTGTTCCGAGTGGTGCTGAGTCCCACGGGGCTGTAACCTGGCTCCGCAGTCACCCGGCGGCAGAGCGAGCAGCCTTGGTGCCGGCACCCTGGCAGCCGGTGGGAAAGGGCGGAGGAATCGGTGGAAACTGAAGCCCTTTTTAAACCAGCCCTCCTGACATATAGCTAGTGGAAATATCCCTTCATCTGACCCTGAAGGACCACCCAGGGGTTACTTAATCCTACAGTCCATCTTCTGAAAACCCACTGTAACAAGGTGTGTTAACCTCTGAGGTAGATTTGCAATTGCGGCCAGGGCTAATGACTGCAAACTCATCTCCCTTGTGACCTTCCTCCTCACACATGGAGGCTTTCATCAGGCTCCTAATATATATATTGCAGTTAAATGTCACTGGCATAAAGAGGAGGGACACCACCTCTCTAAAACAAAATAAATAGATTGCATTGGCATCATTTAGGTTTTTCCCCAGCCATTTTAAAATAAAATGTTTTTTTGGAAAGCCTCTGCCAGGATAATTCATGTCTTCATCAACAGAGCAAATTTGTCTTTAAGAAAGAGAGCACAGTGAGCAAGAAAAATATTGTGGTCCAGCAAATGACATACGGGTTTGCAGGGTAATTACAGCACCTCTGGTCCTTTGGCTATTTGAGCGGAAAGGGGGATGCTTGTTGGAGTTCATCAGAACTTAAGGTAGTTCCACTGAAATGCTTTTCCCTCGGTCTCCTTTCCTTGCTGGGGCTGTACTGTAATTTGCCTTTTCCCTTCTCCCCTCTCCTGTCTTGGAAGAAGCATCCTGAAATGAAGCAAATATCTGATCTTTGCAAATTGTAGCACTTTGATTAAGAAAGAATCAAAAACGGTTCCTGGCGGTGCATCAAAAGGTCTTCTTGGCTGGATATTTCAGCCACATTTTTACCTGCATCGAATTCAGCTCAGACCTATATAGATATAATTTGTCTGATATGAAATCAGTCATCTCTTGTCTCTCTGGACCAAAATTTCAGCGCCTTGGATGAATATTTAAGTCAGGGAAGATGTATGTCTAAAATCTTATCTCACTGCTGATAGCAGGATTATGCCCCATGTGAAATATCACATACTTCCCACAAACTTTTCAAATTTTTTTCAAGGCCTGTATTATTTTATCTTTACAATATCTAAAATGTGCTTGTCCCTAAGCCTCTGGGCACATGCACAAATATTACTTCAAGAGCAGTATATTCAGCTGTGTTCGCTCGTTTACACTTTCATTGAAGTCTAGGCTCAGTAACATAAACTGTAATTGGGGAGGAATAAGAGCAACAACTTCAACAGACACTGGCGAGGCCAATAGCGTGTTGTATCTCTATTTCAGCTGTGCCACAGAGCTCTTTTGGTGCAGATCAAGCCAGCAAAATACGGGTTTAAGCTCCTATACAAGTGTGTGCGTGTGTGTGTGTGCGCGTCCCGTAGTTAATTACACAAGTTTAAAGGCATAGCTGGAGTTATGTGAATGCAACGTTGTCTGCAGAACATGCCTAAGATTTCAGAAGCCACACTATGTGGGATTTTATAGATCCACATAAACACCTGAACACCAACTGGAAACCCATGCAGTACTGGGATAATAGGAAGAATATGTTCTTTACCGTGGGCAGCTTTAAAGGAATAAGTGTCTTCCTCTGTTAGCTGGAGGATCTCAGCAGCCTCTATAGTGAACATGTTCCAGTAATTAAACCTTAGCAGGACAAATACCTGGAGGGAGGAGGTGTTCTCTTTCATATTTCTGGCCAAATTCCAGTGGCCAAGGAGGTGTCTCTACCCACCGCCTCCAGATACAACTCCAGGATGCACGTGTGGTACAAAAGCAAACTGAGAACACCCCTTCCCTTGCTCCAACATGCAACAAATACAAATAAGTCTCCCATCCCCTGGGGTGATGCATCTCCTGCGGTCGGCGGGGCAGGTTTGCCCTGGGTGCTGTTGTTCCCATCTTATAAATGAGGAAAGTGGTGCAGAAAAGGCATCTGCCTCCTGCCTCAGCCAGTGGCTGGAGCTCAATAAGACCCTAAATGTTTATGACCCTAATTAGCTCATATAAACCTCCCAAGGAGGAGACCTTGCTGCTGCAACACACAGCCCATTATTTTGGAGCTAAAATCCTCACACATAAACGGCATCTTCTCTGCTGTAGCAGAGACTGACACCCTGCCCTTCCTACAGTGGTTGGGGATAACGAGTGAACACTCACCCCTTCCCACTGCCTTAGACGCCAGCTGGGAAGCTGGAAACGCCCATTTGCAAGAAGCAGACTTGATCACGCTTCCTTTATTTTATTTTGGCACATCACCAGTCCCTATGAGGTGACCTTCAGGCATTCTCCTTGACACCAAAACCTTAAGCCTAACCCTCCACCCCCTGATACCCACTGCAATCATTTACAGTAACATCAGTAATCTTTAATACACAGCTGTTCTCAGCTGGAAATATTTTGCACAGGTATCTATGACAAAGGTTCGGTGGCAGAGGTGGATCAGGCCCGTTCTCTTTACCAGTGTTATTAGACTTTTAAGAACTGACCTGCTGCTAAATCTCGTGGAAGGAATGCAGTGGAGGTAGGTTACCACGAACTGTAGAGTCATCTTCTACTTATGCACAGTATGTGTCCAAGTATGAAAAGCGTTTCTAAGCCTGCTGCCAGCGGTGGCCCTTTGCTAAATATCCAACCACATTTATGACACCTCTGGCCTGTGGGAATTGCCTGTCTGAGACCTTAAAGTCAATTTTCATCCAGCTATGATGCAAGTTTAATGCCTGCCAGAAGAAGAAATAATATTTGGAAATTAAGGATCGAGGGAGGGAATCTTCAGCTGATATAAACCTTATTGACTTCAAGGGAACCACACTGGTCTACACCAGCTCTGCTGGTGGCCCAGGGTTTAAATAAACTGCAAAGGGTAGCTTAAATTCATTTTTAAGGAGGCGAGGGCAATGTCGTGCTCTTATTTACATCAGTTTTACACTGCTTTGGGGGTTCTGTCCCATCCTTTTGCTTCAAAAACTGAGGACCAGCAATGTTGCATTGTAGGGAATAGGAGCTCCCCAGCATTTCTGTGCAATCCAAAAAAAATGGTGAGAACCGCTGTCTTTCCACACCCTCACCCGAGCGCAGTCAGCCTGTTGTGGTTACTGCCACTTTCCCTGAGCTTTATTCCTATTCTCTTTGGTAATATGAGGTTGGACCACAAGAAGCCATCATCTGGAAGCAGAATAATCAGGGGGAGGGGAACTTCTCTGCATTCTGTAACGTGGCCTCAGCATTTGCGGTGGACCATCATGCGTGGTCACCCATGCTTGCTTAGTCAACCCTCGCAAACGTTTGTGAGCAACTTTGAGAAATATGTGTTGAGTTGCCAGCAAATGCACTGGCTGGCTGATGAATCCGTGGCAATGCTTGATGTGAAGCTGTCTGGTTTGTTGCCTTGCACTAATGCTGAGGACCAGCAGATCCTATGGACTTCACGTCAGCAGCCGATCTGGAAAGAAGAATGCAAATACTGTCATTCCACTTGCTTGCTTTAACCTGCTTATTCCTGAAATTTATGTTAAACCTTGCTGGAGCAAAATGGAAGGGCAGATTTACACAAAACTCTAGCAAAGCAATTGCAAAGAGCTCCCCAGCAGTAGCTGCCCGCTCCCTTCCCCCAAAGAAAAAGCGTTTTACTCTGGATTATGCTAGATGCACAGCAAAATGCAGATGTCAAACCTCCTTAAGTTTCACTGGCTCCAAAGAAGGGTTTAATCAGTGAAATAAAGTGAGGAGTTGTGAGTTCCTTGCCGTAAACAAGTTAAACGTTATTAAACACACACGTGTCTCTTTAAGGAGATGAATTGATTGTGTGTGTTTATTTTTACAGCATTATTTAACTGAGTAAGAAAAAAAGACTCAGAGTTGATGCCAAGATGATATAGCTGAAACAAAGCCCAAGAAAAGATTTTTCCACTGTGCTCATTTTTTTTCCTAATAACTGTCTCCCATATCTGCCAATCTTAGGTCAACAAACACAGCTTGATTGACAAGTTAAAATGTTTAGCTTAGCCTGCAACTCATATAAACCAATTTAAAATTTCTAGTGCAGGAGGGAGATGTAAGAGAAACAAACAATATCCCTTCCTTCCTAGCCTCTCCCTTGAGTGTAATCTAGAAATGTTTCTGTCACGGGCCTTGGCCGATAGCAGGGGACATCCCCTTGTTCCCAGTTGTGCAGGTGGGAGCTCCTCATCCCTCTTTGCTCCACAAAGCAAGGTGATGCAGGTCCTCGTGGGACTGCAAAGCACTCACAGGCACAGGAGCTCAGCATGGAGCAGGATGGTTTGCATATGATGTATTTCCATCCTCAGCAGGAGTTGCGCTTCTAAGAGAAGCGTTGTCTGCCATAATGTGATCCGATAACAACAGCTTTGGCAATCATCTCCTAAATAATAGAACTGATATGGTTTTGTATTGACAATGCTCCTTCCACCCTAATGGTCTTGCGATACTTTCACGGGATGATTAAGTCTTTAAACAGTATTTTACAAGTGAGGAAATTCCAAGAGGAGGGAATTGTGTTGCTCAAAAGCAAAAGTGTTTGGAAGGGTGATAACTCCCAGTCTCCCATTATGAAGCAATGGGAAGAAGGTATGAACCGAAGCCAACTACTGGAAACTCCTACGTTTTAGACATCCCTCTAAAATGAAGAACCAAACTTTCCTGAAGAAATTATTTCTTCAATCTCAAATGCAACCACAGTGAAAGGAAACCTTCTTCATCCTGTCCCTTACCCGAAATAACATGGATCTTGGTGGCTGAGGAGGTGACCTGGGACAGGGGACATGTCCTCCAGCAGGTCTCTGAATCACCCCGCTGCTTTCAGAAGACGACAGCATGGCCTTAATCTCCCATTATCAGTTTTTACCTCAGGGAATCATAAATAAATCTAAGAAAATTGGACCTGGCCCAGCAGTGATGGGACATAGAGAACCCAGTAAGGATAGGGAAATAGGGGTGGGATTTGTTTGGGGTTTTTTTCCCCCTCCACTGAGCACTCACTA
The DNA here is from genome assembly GCF_929443795.1 of Astur gentilis. NCBI lineage: Eukaryota > Metazoa > Chordata > Aves > Accipitriformes > Accipitridae > Astur > Astur gentilis. Next base: position 39,065,696 of record NC_064889.1, read on the forward strand.
AAACTGCTTTCCCATCTTTCAGCATCCCCTCCAGCCTGTGGCCTATTGGCTGCTCAGTGTAAAAGAACTTACTTTCTCTCTCTCCATTTTATTCTCCAAGGCTATTGATTTGAAATCCCACAGCAGCACTTAAGCAAACGGCATCCCAGACGAGAAGTCTTTAAAAGCTGTGGCACGACCTGCAATGGAAGCAACCCCCGGATCCAAGCCCCTGAAGAAAGCGTTGTTGCAGAACAGATACCATCTCATTCTAGAGACAGATAGCGGGAGTTCAGCACACTGATTTTTAAATGGCTATCTTAAAGATTTCTTGCTGTCTTATAGCGGTCACTTGAGCTGTCTGCCAGCGGTGCAGCAGCCACGGGTCCCTCTCGAGCCCCAGCTGTGGTGGGCTGCTCTGCTCAGGTCGCATTCCCCCAGGTCCAGCCGCACAATCGGCCCGTCTGAACCGATCCTCTGAGCTTTTCTGACCACCTGGATGGCAAAAGCAACAGCCTCGTGTTTTGAAATAGCAGAGCGGTGAATTCCCACTGCCACCTCCACGTCTCAGCCCACCGCTGAGGAGTGTGCTTGAGTTTAGCTTCTTTCCCTGTGGCAGCAGTGCTTTAAAAGCAGATTCTAATCTCTGAATCAACTTTGTTACCGGAGAGTTATTCCTCTGGAATCAGAGCATCTCCCTGTGCAGTTACAGTACTGAAGGGACCCATCTCTGCTTTTTTTTAACTTATGTATGCACCTGCAATTTTCTTGTACTCCAACACAGGGATGTTAACTGACTCCACCTCCCTCACCAGAAGCAGTTGTATATTCTGGGCCTGTTTTCTTATCTTCGGTAAATATTTAGCAGCAAAGTTGTGGGATTCTCAAGATGTTTGAAAGACAAATCTACGTCATAGTAGCCCTGTCTCACACTACATTTGCTTAAATTATATAGTAAAACAAATAACCCTTCCAACTTCGCTGGATGGAAAACAATTGCTTGGCTTTGATGGTGTGAGTACAAATGCCTCTGCAGTTGACACCTTTGGTGATTGATGTTTTTTGATGCTATAGGTTTGTTTTGCTCCCTCACTGTTTGTTTTCCCACTGGGCTGACTTGGACGGGGAATGCCGTTCCTCCGCATGGAAGTGCATATTTGGGCAGCCATGGACTTTGGGATCAAAGAAGCAAAACATGCAAACACAGCAGTTCGTCTGAGAGGTCGAATGCCCTAGAACTAGCCAGGGAAGGCAGATGGAGGTCTCTCCTCCTTACAAATGTTGGTAAGGAGGTCTCAGAGTTGAAAGCATTTTGCATCAAAGAACTCTGATGAGAAAACTAATCAGTTAAGTTGGCCTGGGTTTTTTTTTATTTTTATCTGTTAGTAAACCTCGGTACTTACCTCCTAATGACTGGCACAGTCAGCATTGGAAACACCAAATTAAGCCAGAGACACTTTTCCTGTTAGACTTCCGTGCTGCTCTCACCGATATGAAAGGTGCAAACTGTGGGACTTTGTGCCCTCAATAATTGTCTTCTCTGAGATGTTCTTGCAGTAACCCATTGTTAATCTCATGTTACCTGTCCTTCAGCTGGAGAAAAGCAGTTACATATCTGTGGAAGGGGGGGGGGGGGTCTTATGTTCTTTAGCTCCTCAGAACCTTTTCTTGTGGGTCTGGGTAAGCTGTGCAAGTGCCTCCGGACAGATGCTCTGCTTGCTCCATGCTGTCATCTAACGTCTGAGCTCCCCATAGTGGAAGCTGTTCTGACAGCCTGGATTTTGGATGGCTTTGAAGCAAGGGAATAGGGAACTACAGAACTGGAATTAACCAGCTGATACTCAGCCAACCACCCAAGGAACCGGTCACGTCTCTGGTGCTTGTGTCAGTAAAGTTTCCAGACCCGATGTAGATTTTTCCTATCTTGTTTTTTTTTCTAAAAGGACATTGTTCATTTGCTCTAGAGGAGTCTGCCCTGCTACAGGGGCCCCTAAAAAAGGTCCAAAAGGGGGAAGATGTGGGGGCATATGTGGGAAGAAGGATTTACCGAGGTTTTTTGCCTCTCCTGTAGGCGTATTGGGTAAGGCAGGCATTGTGGTTTCTTCAGCCAAGCCAACGCAAGCAAGCGGTATACCATGGGTCACTTCATGGTATGCAATGAATCAGGCTTGCAGCGGACTGAGGCATGGCTTGGACAGGTCAGAGCCTACACGTACTGCCCGCTCCGCTCTCCGGCACTTCGGAGACCTCCGCACACACGCACACCCTTGCACCACACACACTGACAACCTTGTTTCTCTTGCCACAGTCTGGTCAGGATGTACAAGTAATTGTTAAGATGTCACAGCAAACTGGTTTAAACTGAGATGTAGCTGCAGCTGTGTTAGACACGCCGCTAAACAAAAGTGGACTGTCTCCTTCTGGGTGGATTTCCAGAGAAGGGCTTGCTTTTCATTTCCTTTGGATCTAACTTTTAGAGCTAACTTCTCCTTAACAAAGACCAGCTTTAAAATAGAGATGGGTTACTATAGTATGGATGTTAAAACAAGACTAAAAATTGCTGAACATATTGACAGCTAGATTTTGATATTTTTATTAAGATCTGTCTCTGCAGTAAAAATGATCATTGTTGCTTGTGCCACAGTCGTAAAAAGTCTTTCAAGAACTGCCCCAGGTAGACTTCTTTTATATGATTTTTGTGTGTCTATAAATCAAAGATATTATTTGAGTAAAAGCTGCATAAAGCAGATCTGGCTGGTAAGGATGAAATATCTTTAAGGGGAGGGGGGGGCTAAGCATCAAGGATGAAGATGTCTGCACACCACCGTTTTTTGAGTTGTAGGACACCAAAAAGGAAATGAATTAGCAGCCGAAGAGTTACTGGTTGATGTTCAGTATAGGTTTAATATCCTTAAGAGCGCTGTTAAATTGTTTCACTGTGCATGACACTGCTGCTGAGCTGGAAACCAGTGCTTTCCTTGCCTTTCCGTGCCCAGTTGCTCACTGTGAGCAGAGGGGAATGCCTTAGCAGCGTGGCAGCAGCATTGTCGTCGCTGTTTAATTCATTCGGTTTGAGGTTTACATCCTGCGTAACAAACATCTTGTTTGTGGCCTGACAACAAGAGTTGTTTAAAGCCATTTTCCTCTGCCAGCTGCTTTGTGGTCAGCTGGAGGGAACCCAGCCAGACAGCTACCCTGTAATCAGATCGCTTTCCAGTTAGGGCAACGAAGAAGATAGTGGCGGGCAGATCCCTTAAGCCGGTGTGTTTCAGAAAGCTCTTTGTTAAACAACTGGCTTCTGCCTTCATTCCAAGACAGCTCCATCGCTGTTCATTTCCTCTCCCTATTAAGTGCTTATCTGTGGCTAGACACGAGCAGCTGGATAGAGACTGAGCGAAAAACTGGAAAAGCTGGAGGCATCGCTCTTGTCTGAGGAAGCAGCAGCCAAGAGCCATTTGCCTGCAGAGCTGGAGAGTGGCCGGGGCTGCTCCGTGCAGGTGCGTGTTCCCCTCCTTGCAGCTGGGTGATGAACGGGATGGTCAAACAGACTGTTTATCCTCTGGCACGGGAGGGACTGACTCGCATGAAAATTAACACTCAGCCTACAGCTTTCACTCAAAGCCCCCAACTGCGGGCTGCCAGCGGGCAACCTCAGGCTTCGAGTGAAAAATGGAAGAGGAAATGGTCTTGTTTTTCTAACATTCAACATCAGCAAAAAATTAGGAGGATCATCAGCTACCGATGACTTCGCTTTGTTTTGTTCCAAGTTCTTTCACTAACCTACATTATGGAAATACCCACTCTCTGCCCTAAAGAGCATACCATCTAAATAAGCAAGAGATAAGGAGTACTCCAAGGAGCAATGTTTTTATTAGAGCAACACAGGAGACGAGTTTCCTGAATCACACAAGCTGTTTTTATCTTTACCTTGAGTCTCTTGTCTATGAATGAGAGTCTGCAAAAGGCAAACTCTCACACCATCATGCTCTTCAGGACTCACCTTGATTTTCCAGTTTTTAGGCATATGGGAAACCCATGAGGTGCATGCGGAAAATTCAGCCATTTCTTGATCTCACCCAGGAGTTTCAAATTGGATTAATCCCCTTATCTGATCCGCACACTTTTTCTTGTGCTGGTAACGGAGCCGCAGGGGCTCTCAGCTTTGGAGCTGCCAAACTTTTTTATGAAATAAAAGTGCTATTTTTAATATTTTGTTACTTTCTAAGTGGGTTGAATGAGATTAAACAAAATTAGCACCTTCCAGTTGTGAACTACAATTTCACTGCAATAATTGCTAGTCCCCTTTAGATTCGTTCCTTTCCCGGGTCAAGAGTGCACGGTAGCACTCTGGAAGCAATGGATTAAAGTGCTGATAGGAGATATTTCTCCTTTTACCTTCTCAAGAATCTGTCTGGTGACTATTTTGGCCTGTTTAAATATTGGCTTGTTTCCTTAGCACAGAGGTTGTCCTGAATGTCACACGCTTATTCTGTTGAGTTTAATGGCATCAGTTGCTTGTGAATTGTTAAAAGCTTGCAAATATTTTTAGCCGTGTCTTCGCTTCTCCTTAACTGCATTGAGGTGAATTTCTGAGAATGCCAGTACTGATTAGAAGCTATGCAATGCAAGTACTTAGGATTCCAGACTTCTATGAAACTTTAGTCTTGAAGCTACAGGATAAACAACCGTCACTGATACTGGCTATGCAATACTGAAAGCACAAAGTGATTAAGCAGCGCTTGAAAATAACCAAACCTCTGCAAGAGAATTGCATGGTGGTTGAAACTTCTGTTTTCAAATACAAAATAAAAACAGAGCTTGGGAAAGTATTGGGTGATTTCCTTTCCCTGCCACCGATTGAGACAAAGATGGGGTACTTTGTTCCCATTGGGACAGAAAATAATATTCACCGGTATTTTTGTTCAAAGAATGCTACTCTCAGCATTTTCAGAAATCAAATGCAATCCATCAGCTTAAAGGGAGACGGTGGCATTATTTTGAATGTTTCATTATCAATTTGCACTGAAGGAAGTAGCCCCATGCTGTTATCTGCCCCTGTTTTCTTTTGATTCAAGGAGCCTGTTTGTGGATTATGTCGTGTTGCATTTTTGGCTTGCCAGGATACTACCATGGCTTCAGAAAGGTTTTCTCATAAAAACTGCCCAGTCTCTATTATTCATGTTTGGTGCAAGGCCAGTGGTTGTTAGACATCTGCCTGCTTAGGCTGCTCGGGGGGACAAGGTCAGGGCAGCTCAAGGAAGCTCGAGGGTGCCCAAACAGAGCTACGGATCAGCTGGAGCCATTTGTACGGCTTGAGTACAGCTCGAGTAGCCTGTCCAGTTAATTATCATTCAAACTGGGACAGCCGTTGTGTATAAATGATGGGAATTATACTCCTTGCAAAGGCAGAGACAAAACATTGACAACAGTGAGCAAACCCAGCATTATTTCACCTACAGCACTGGGATCTACCCCTCCCCTCCTTCCCTCCCTTAGGCATGCCTGAAAACCGGAGATCTCTGTTCTGCAGTTATGCTGAGCAAGGACTTGTGTCCCCCTGAACGTGGACGCAATCAACCCCAGGCCCTTTGCTAAAGGAACAGCACGTAGCTGGGGAGTTTTAGTTTCACTCAGTCCATCACTAGAGAAAAACAAGCCACATACACTAACGTTACTGTGTTGAACATAAGGAAAGTCAGACTTTTTCCAGACACTGGAAAAGATTAAGCATATGTATGGTCCAGCATTTGTCACACAGCAGTCTAAATTGAGAATATGATAGAATATTAGCCTTGTAACTAGGGCTGATCCATTGAATGCAAGAAATAACCTGGAATAATCCAAACTTACAATCGAGCTCATTAAAAACTGGTTTTCAGAGACTACAGTTTCTGAGAGACATTATCCATCGGTAATCAGAGTAGCATCTAAGCAACTAGTGGCCTCTGGTCTTCAATTCCAGCTTTTGTTTAATCCACCCAGCATTTACGGCTGAGTCTGTTCACGGTCAAACCACGCTGAAACCCACTAAAGCTGATGGAGTAACTCGGGATTAGTTCCCTTCCAGTTGAGATCAGATCCTGAACAAAAAACTATGCCTACCCTCAGCCTTTGCTCTCTGCAGCTCTCTTCCAAGTGGTTTTATCCACACAGTGCAGGTCTTTCCATTTTCTCCAGTTTTCTTCACAATTTGTCTTTTCACTTAACCATATTTAATTTAGCCAGGAGCTTTCCCCACTGATCTGCCTCTTTCTGCTGCTATGAAGAGCACAACATAAAATTATTTTGTTTGAGTCAATGCATTGGTTTTGGCAACAAGCATCCAACTGGCATGTTCAACGTCAAGGGAGAGAACTTAGGCAAGGAACTTTGATCAACAGGTAATGCAAAAGAACTAGTAAATACAAGAATTTGTTCTATCGCTATCAGAAGTATAAAGTTCATGCCAGCTGCATGATTCTCTTTCCATCCACCTGGCAAGGAACATTAAAGTTTCCCTCTAGGGCTGGCAAGGGACTCTTTTTCCATAGCATCGTTTGACCATGGAACAGTTGGCAAGGGGAATTTGAAGAGTGATGTGGCTGTATCCTCTCTTTCAGACAGTTAAACATGTCTTCTCCAGTGGCAACCTTGGCAGTGAGTCCCTAAAGATGGGAAGCTGCATGAGTGGCCTACCACAGTGCTAAATCTCAGGCTTCTTCAGGAAAGCAACAAATTCAGGGAATTCCTCTTTATAAACTTCACATGCATACAAATTTGTTCCTTTTTGATATACGTTTCAGTTTGCAGACGGCAAGATCTTGAACAAAATCGCTGCAGGCTGGCATTGGCAACCTCAGCTAATGGAATCGTAAACAGTAGAGTAGAAAAAGGTCCCGTGGGCCATCCCGTCTGAGCTCTGCGCTTTCCAGAGCGACTCAGTAATGCTCTGTGTAATCACTTTTTGCTGGATCTCTGCAGTGATGAATTCTTGTGCGTACCCAGGGGGACATTATCCTGTTACCCCAAACTGCTCTTACTATGAGCGTATGTTCTGTAATTCCCAGCCTTGGCCTGACTCTCTTTTTTGCTCTTTCCTGTCTCACCATCATCTCAGATGACAAATGATTTGCTGTAGCTATTACTATCCTGTAATTTATTTGTAGGAGTTAATGCTCTCTTCGTCAGCCATCTTTTCTTAAACGATGCAAAATCACTGGCTCCAAAATCTTTGTATCCTGCCATATGTTAAATAAAACTTCAGTAAGAGTTAAGAAGATTGTTATACTCAGATGGCAAACCAGGTGTGAATTTGGTTGCTTACAACATAATTTACACGACCCGACTAATGAAGACAACAATGACTATGCTGACTAACACCACAATCGCCTGTTGCAAGTACTTCTTTTAATCACGAAAATATTCTGAGACCCGCAACATATAGGATTATTCAAATGCAAGAGTCAGATTTCTATTGTGCCCATTATTCAGCTGTGGTGAAATCCACCTCCGTGACTCACCGCTTACCGCTGACGTTTGCCATTTGTCCAGTGAAAACAGCCGTGTAGCCAGCAGAGCGGAGAAAGTCACCGTGCAAGGGGTTAACTACAAACTGATTAATGGAAAGGGCTGAACCTAAAAGGCAAACTAAATTAGACAAACGGTGAAATGGCAAAGTCAGGGTAAGGTGACAACACACTCAGTAACCACATTGTCTTATTTTCCTTTTCTTTCCCCTCCTAGCCGTTATTTCCTTATTACACTAAGAATTTTTGCCTTTATTTGGGTCTTTTGCGAGGGCCATAAACGCGTTTCAAAGACATATGAAAACAATAATAACAAAATTTTGTTCCAAGTAGTATTAACCATCCAAACCAGAAGCAGAAATAGTGCCCTGTGAATCAGGTGATCACCACACACTGAGAACAGGAAGCAGCAAATGATCAAATCGTACAGATTGCATGCAATCTGGAACTGTTTCTTCCAGTTTCTCAGTCAAACATCTATTAAAAAATGACTATTCTAACAAAACCAGAGTCAGTTATGAACAATTCGCAGACACTAAAATAAAAAGAGCCTGAATTGTGAACAAATATTAACAGCAACAAATAAATCAACAAGCACCTAATTATTTATGTCTTCTCACTATAACAGCACATTAATCTGCCATGAAATAGTCATGGATGAATCACAGAATATTCAACTTTCCAAATGCATGTTGGATTTTTTATAACTGGACCACAGATATGAAGAAGAAAAAAAAAAAAAAAAAGATATTACTGGAAATGGTGAAATAAATTGTCTCGTGGTAGTTTGTTTGCGCATAATATTTTCAATAGCTCTAACGGAGCAAGGGAAGGGCAGGACAGAGCTGCTGTTACGTAAACTAAAGAGCCAAGAGCAGTATCGTGTTGGGCTCACACACCAGCCCATAGAGGAAGACCAGCTTCTCCAGAGGGTCAAATAGCAGGAGTTTGGAGACAGCAACTTCACCTTTAGCCCAAGCATGGATGTGATTGTGCTCCCCCTTCCCCTCCAAATGGCTTAAACATCTTGCTACCCTCTTGAATTGGCAGTAGGAGGGTATTTTGGTTCGAACACAAGGCTCATTCTTAGGACTTCTGGCTCTGCCACTGATTTACTGGGTACTCAGGCAAACCACTGCCTCTCTCTCTGCCTTCAGTCAGGCATGTAAAATGCAAATAATCACAGCACTTTTGTCCTGTCCTGTGTCATCCTTGGTCAGAATGAAAATCCACCAGGAAGGGGTTGAGTTCATGGGGGTTAGCACCTAGCGTCGGATGGCCCCATCAGAAACAGTTGGTGCGAGTCTTGTTGAAGCTAAGCAGCAATAACCGTTCTGATGTTTCCTATCCTAGAAAGCACAAGACTAGTCCAGAGCTATGCAAAAGGCAGGAAGTAACTGGAGATGAGGGGGAAATATAATGGCAAAACTTTTCTAATACGATCTAGGACTTCTCAAAATCCCTAAAGATGTGGTTGGAGTTTTACGCAAATGTTGTGAGATGCTTTTATTTTCTTTGAAAAGGAGTTTGCCAGCCCTCCGCAAGAGCCGCTCGTGATGGAGACAACGACACATGAGGCAAAACGGGAGTGCAAACGCCTCCGTTGCCCTCGGGTTTGTTACTTTCTCTTCCACCCGTCTGTTCCCACCTCGGGGAAGATGAACATCTGCGTTCACAGCGATCGCAGGACACTGCTGCTTTGCTGACTGGCAGGAAGTGCCAATGTGAAGCGGGTGTAACCTTCTTCTCCAGTTTGCCCCCCGAAAGCACATGAAACACTTCGGCCCTTGTTGCTTCCATAAGCTGAAAGGAGTTTGTGATTCCAAGTCTACTCCGCTCACAGCACGACATGCCCTGGGTCAGCCCCAGCAATAATGTTTTTAAACAATATTAGGTTATTCTTGGCAATCGATGATGACATTTTCTACCAATCGGAATATGAGAAAAACTTCTAATAATAAGAAGTGATAGAATAACAGAACTGGAGACCAAAATATTCTCAAACGCAGGGGCTGGTTACACTGTGGGGGCAGAGGGAAGCTGAGACAAGTCCCGGCTATGATTTGTCTTAAGAGTTTAAGACAAACACTCTGTTAATTCCACACCTGGGGAGGCCAAGTCTAATTACTCTGTGCTCGAGATCCTCACAGTAGTAGGCAAGGCAAATGCTGCGTTTGTATTTTTCTCTGCTCCTATGTGTGATCAAACAATTAGGTACTTAATATAGAAATAGAATAATTTGCAAATCTGACTCATGAATAACTTACCAAATTCTAAGTCTGGGTTACTTTTCTGTACCTATGCCTCCGCATGGACTAGACTCACTTGTTGTGGTGGGCCTAACATAAGTTTCGAAGCGTGTGCTAACACAGAAATTCTTTTTTTCCCCCTCCTTCATACGCTGTTGGAGGTGCTTTGTGCAGTGCACGCAAGAAGCCTGGTGATGGTGGCGATTCTCTTTTATGCATATAGTGATAATATAACCCCAAGAATGCACTCAGCAAAATTGAGGAGAGATCAAAAGAAGTACTACCAGGAGTCAGTGATTGCCAGGATGTGCTAGTTCAGGGTTTGATGGACGCTTGCAAAGTGCATATATCCCCAGTGGGTTTACAAAGCTTAAGCAAGGCACTGCTACCGTTCCCTGTGCAAGCTCACTGACACTCCTGTAGAGAGACACACATGTGCTACCCTTTATTTTTCTCAGCTTAAAAGAGACACAACAGGAGAAAGTGGATAGAGATGCCCGGGAGGCAGAAGCAACAGAAATCAGAGGGACCGTTCCAAATTTGAAGGGCATCATGCAAAGAAGTATAAAAAATACACAGTGGAGGTCAATATAGGGAACATACAGGAAGGTAGGACTTACAGGGAAAGACCTTCAATAGAAAGCAAAAAGGCCAAAAACGACGAAAGAAACAGGGATGGTTGTATGTATAAAGAGCTTCCAAACTAGGTCAGCCCTTAGGGCTAGCTAGTCGAGTAACTTGGCCACAGCTCTGTGATGGTGAAAAAATACTGAACCTGAATGAATCTGACATCATGAAGCACCCTGGCTTTCTCCCTCAGCCGCAGATGTCTTTCAACGTCAGGTTGCTATTGCCATCATCTAGAGGAGTTAAAGGCAAAATGCAATAAGGCACTTTAACCTGAAGGTCTTTCAGAGGCACTGATGCCTTTGCCCTGATAATACAGGACTCTTCTTTGCATTATGATTTCAATGGCTTTGTCTCATTCAGATTGAACAATAAGCTGTTCCTAAGGCACATCTTCAAAGAATAATTTCAGCAGCTCCTAGACAAATAACAAGACAAACTGGGACTGGGAAAAGGAACTATCTCAACATTTCCTGCTGTTACTGCTCTACCAGCTCGCATGGTTCAGTTCCACTACAGTGCTTTCAGGATTATTTTTTATGATGCAAACAGTACCCGACCCTCCCAAGGAAAGCATCATCTGGTTCTTCAGAACCATTTCCAACGGACTTGTTTTTCTAGGGTTTCACTTTTTTTGGTATTCATAAATATAGCATATTCCATATCCCATCCTACTGAAATTATAACCCAATTCTATTCAACTGTCCTCCGTGAGTCCTTACTGGATGGGGTCTTAGTGTTGTATTCAAGCCCTTCTTCACACACATGGTATGGAAGTCTCTGTGGGAATAAGAGCATCATACAGCAGGAGCATGTTACCAGAACCAGCTTCTCTGCTAATACAAGAGATTAACTGAACAGTACCATGAGGATGAAATCCAGTTTAGCAATTGTTTCTGCTCTGCTCTTGCCCTCAGACACTCAGACTCTTTTATTTCACTCCGATGCATACCAAGCTAGGCCTTTTCTTCTCTGACGCTTCCCCGAGTGGTTTACACACTTCCAGAGGCTGTCTTCTTCAGAGAGTCTCCTTCAGGCCCTTCCGCTACAGCTGGGCTGACAGCTCTCGAACACTCGCTATTTGTAGCATCACATTATGCTTGGTGCTACTGGAAAGGCTGAGGAAGATGTTGGCAAGCCGGGAAGTCCTGCCCTGCCGGGCAGCTCCAGGACGCCCCAAGCAGTTCAGCAATGAGCCATGCAAACCAGTCGGGCAGTCTCCAACCTCCGCATCTCACTGCGGTTATGGACACAAGACAACACCGTTCCCTAAACTCCTCTTCTTCCATCCCTCAGGACTCAATATGGTTTTTTCCAGCCTTCTCCCCACCCTGGGCCCAACTGATTGATAGTAGCAGTTGATCTTCATGCTGTCTCTCCCCCTCAGATGGGCGAGCAGCTGTCATTTCCAGGGAGCGAGCAAATGAACTCCTCCTTTATTTTTTCTCCCTGTCCGTCAGCTCAAAAGTAATGCTGAGAGCAAATGGAGTCTCCCAGCTGGTTTGATTTATTTGGTTTAATGTTCCACCATGACCCCTTGGCTTGGCCTGGCCTTTCATCCAAGCACTGAAGGGGCCTAAGGCTACTTAACTTCCGTGATTAGATGAGTTCAGTGTATTCCGTCCTGTTTGGCCAAAATCCAAGCAATTCACTTAACTACTGTCTCCATTTTGAAGAGGTTGAAATGAGACACAGGAAGAGACATCCCAAGAAATTCTGCGCAGCCCAAAAGCACGTGGGGAGTCTGATGGAACCGCTTCATTCCTGAGTTTGCAGAGATTTATGCTAAGTTGCCCTTCATCCTCTCCCAGAAAGACAAAGCCCTTCCGCAGTGCCAGCCATTCTCAATTTGCCACCCATGGAAGAGCAGAGCAGGCAGGTCTCCTTCATCTTCCCACCTCTCATGGCCTTTTCATTGCAGTGGCTCTCAAGTGTTTATTCAAAGAGAAATTCCTCTTCTTTTCCATAATGGCTGACACGGTGGTTGACATGCAACAGGTCAGGCAGAGAAAAACTAGCCCCAGAAACAATAAAAAATGATCCAGATTTTCAGATGGGTTGGCTTTCTTGCTCTGTGGCTCTTCTCCCTTTCTACTCTCAACCTCTCTCTTGAGCAGAGACCGAGATCAACCAACAAACTGAGAGTGAGATGCTTTCCTCTGATGAAAGGACTGCTCAGGGCCAACTGCTCTGGCTCTGCCTTTCCATGTCAGAAATATCTGTTGACCCAGGTAAATTGACCAGTTTTTTCCCTGCTGCTTGGGATCTGACAAGGACCTGACTGAACGAAGTGTTTTAATTCGCTTACAACAGTGGCCAAAAGTGGCATATGAAAGTATTAGGAAGTGGCACATGTAGCTCTGGTCTACACACAGTATCTTTTGTACTGGTGTAATTATGTTGGCTAAGGCTGTGATATTTTACCCATACAGTTATAGCAGCATATCCTGTAGTGTGGACAGCATAAGGGTGCCTTATACCATCTAAGCTCATTCCCTTTTCTAGTAGAGGAATAAGCCTTATGAATATAAGTGTTTTTATATTAGTGGAGCTTCACCCACATCAGGGAAATTATACAATTTTAGCCATCCAAAGAAAAAGAAACTTTTACATAGAAAATCCTTAAAGAGGTAGGTAGTGATAACCAAAATACTTCTTGAGTGCCCAGGCTGACACAGCCAGATGGAGCTTAAAGACATTGAAGGAAGAGGTTTCCTAAAAAGTCCAGAAATTGCCTGTGTATTTGGCATCCCAAAACAGCCAAGTCTGCCCTCTTTATGTCTAGGCCAGTGTTAAAGGATAAATCGAGGCCCAGATTTGATACCTCAGGTTTACAATAGGTTCTGACTGTGCTTTCTGGTTTCAATCTATCAGGTGGTCCAAAAGAAATATGAAAGCTTAAAAATAACCAGTATGGATAGAAACACATCGTTCCACTCTTTCTTCCCAGTAGCTCAGCATGGTAAGAGCTCTCTGAAGGACCTCTAAGGCTTTGCAGAGCACACTGAGCTGTCCTACAGGTGTCATCTACGAGCAATGACCATTTCCAGCCCCTGTCACCTATGTGCTTGTGAAGATTTTTGCACCTTCACTGGAAAAAATTAATAAAAGGCTTTAGGAGATCATCTTTTAGACCACATAGATCAGCACCTTCTTCCAGAAAAAGGAAATAGGGTGCAGCAAGTTACAGAGATGATCTGAACCCATAAACGTGGCACTATAGCTTTTCCTATGCATGGGCATATTTCTCTTACTTCCACTTCGGTGTATTTCCACGGTCAAAGTTAAGCATGTGTGTGAGTGTTTGGATAATGAGAGCCACATGGGGTGTGATTTAAATACCAGGAAAGAACATCAATAGGCTATTCAATATTTAATTACACCTACTCCATTTCACACTCCGGTGCAGATTTTGTTGGTCTTGAAAGTAAATGATATTCTGTGTTTTAGACTTTCTGGATCCTCAGAGAATGCAGTTTGTCCTTCTAAATACTATCTGAAGCCTTTTCTATTAAGAAGCATGAGTTTTGCCTGTGTCTTTAGAACACTTCCAGACCCTATGGTAAAATATGATCTATCTGCAATGACTCCCTGAGATATTTAGCACAGTCACAATATAATTAATAAAGGCAAATAAAATAACGTATTCAAAGATATCTAATGAAACCAATGCAGAGCTTTTCAGGGGGAATACCACCTTCCACAAAGCAAGGCCAGGTTAAAAAAGCTCAGAAACATCGCTACGGATGTTAGGAGGGACCTGGAAGGGCTGTTTCTCATGCATATCCCTCTATTTTGTTTTTTATCAGCTCATTTTTAAAACACCTTCCCTGTACAGAAACCCTCAGCCCATGTGAGTTGGTTGTTTGGTCAGTCAGAAAACCGACCATGGTGGTTTGTCGTGGTGATGTGTTTGACTAATGGAGGTTACATTTCTCTACGTCTCCGCATCTTTGTCTTAGACAAGAAGGGGGAAAAAAAAGTTCTGACTTCCAGACAGCCATGAAAACTAAATAAACATGCATGTAAATGAGAGGTTATTTGGAAGAGGGATTGTGGATGTTGGCAAGAAGAACAGCACAACTTATGACTTTTCTTTTTTTTCTTCTCCTCTCCCTCTCTCAATTTTTTTCCTCTTTTTTCCCCTCTCTCTCTTTTTTTTTAAGGCAAGAGTTTATTTTTAGACCACATTGTTATGGCAAAATGGGGAAATGACCTTTTCATTTAGTCAGGAGGCGTCATGTGATTGGCAAGCGAAAAGATATGGGACATGATCCGTCCATGTCTTAGGTCTTGCAGGGAGGTTTCTTGTCCCCATTGTCTTTGGTAATCTTCTAGATGGAGAACCTACCCCCTCCAAGACTTTAAGGCTTGATCTATAGACAGAATTAACACCCGTTCTTTTCTTTCACCATCCAACAGCTTTTGTAAAGGGAAACCGTGAGCCAAATGTTGACATCAGGCAAAGGCTCAATCTGTAGCAATTTACAACTGAGAGTGGGATTAGAGCCTTCATTACCAGGGTCAGGAGCCCTTGAAAATGCTTGTTCCAGCTGAACTGCTTGTTTCACAGGTGAAATTAATGTTGTAGAATTTTCTCCTCAAGGGGATAAAGGTGGCAGTCATTTACTTGATACCTAAATCCAGGTAAGCCAGTGCCTTGCAGGAAATGCTATTGTGTCTAAATAAAGCCATGCGTAGCAGCTGTGGGTTTACAGAGGCTTTTGGAGAGAAATGTTGACTTGCTGTGCTCCTGAGGAACTGGGGCTATGGGCCCATCCAGCTCACTTCAAATACCTACCATGTATCTACTTGAACTAGAAGTCGTCCTTAGCATTAGACCGCAGTTGGTAAGTGGGGAGGAGGTTTTTTGTGTGTGTGTGTGTGTTTCTGTTCTTTTACCCGTAATAATCATTTGCCCTTAATCAGACTCTTTTGCACTTGGTCTTTCAAATAACATCTGCAAGGATTTGAAAATGGAGTTATTCTCCTGCGAGGGCTGTAGCTGCTGCTTCTGAACTGTTTATTTTCTTTTAATTTTGTACTTTGACCAACTTTAACTGGCTTTTCTTTCTCATTTTAACATCTGTGTACTTTCTGAATGTAATCTCCAGAAGGTTGAATTCTAGCTTTTCTTATAAATATACATATCCATATACTATCTGGCTCCTGCCCTGTCCCAACTTTCACACAATTTGAGCACGGTGGGTGCAATAGCCCGCTGCCTCCGGAGCTTCTGTGGTCTGGAAGAGATCCCTGGATCCCTCTGGCAGGTGACCCATCTCATTTCATATTGAGTGCCTCTCTTCTCCCTTGTCTATAACTCTTAACTTGCATTTTCCCCCTGCTGTTGAGCACGACTAGTATTTCATCCCTGGAAAGCCTCTCAGGATGTTGAGCCAAACGTTTTTAAAAGTGTGTGTTTGTGCATCTGTGTGTGTACATGCATGTGCGTAAGTCCCAGAATAGGTATACATCTATCATTTCCAAAGGCGGTAAAAAGATACTTGTCAGAAGAACTGATTTATGGCAACATTTAATGAGTTTCTTGTCAGAACCTGGTTTACTGGTGTAAATGCAAATGTCAGGTCAGTATAAATCACAGGGGTAGGGGACAGAGAAAGAAGTACTCCACTTCACCCTAAGAGATAAACCAGCTCCATGGTTAAAGCGGTCTCCTTCTTGATCTGCCATTTGAGATAAGCTAATATACAGCACCATTTAGTGCCCTTTCCAGCATTAATTGCTGATTAACTGGAAGGGCAGGGCCTGGCTTGTGCAGATGCAAGAGGTTTCATCCCCCCAGGATGTGACAACTTCCAAACCCAGGACCCTCACCCTGCTGTGAACTCCTTTTACTCCCCCATAGCCAATATCCCTGCTATTCTCCTTTCTTGCTTGCAGCCTCTGAATTTAGGGGATGTCTATACGTGGGTTTGCAGGCAGATGCCGAGCGGCTCTGAAACAGAAGCTGCTGTGAGCGTTGCGCAGCTCTGCAGCGAGGAAATCCTCTTTGCTACGACTGCTGGGCTCACGGCGTGGGCAAAGTCATCTCTGCAAGCAGCTCAGTTTCTTATGCGTTATGTCAAATGGTGAGATTCCCTCGTGTCCAGCACGGACAGGCTCTGGCCGAGGACTTTCCCTCTGCTCCCAGGGTGGAGTCAGCCACTGGGAAAAAGCATGGAACTGCTTGGGGATGCAGTCAGCAAACAGGAGTGAAGTTGCAGTTCTGCATCTCAAAGGTCTGCCCTGTTGTGCTTCCTTTGACTGACTGCTGGAGGTGGAAGCAGTCTTCCCATTTACACCTTGCCTTGCGCCCTCCTACTAAACCCTCGCTTGCCTGACAGCAGAAAAAGCAGCAAATCTCAGCAGCTGCTCCCCCTCCACTCCCTCCCTCCTAGAAGAAATGGGGAGAAGGGAGCCCTGTCTGCTTCCCCAGGGCTGTTCCCCAGGAGGACCCTGCAGAACTGCAGCTACTTTCCTGAGCTTCTGGAAAAAGCTTTGCCCAGAGGGTCTCAGCCCAGGCTGGCTTTTCCCCATGCCCGGCTTGCTGTCTTGAAAGAGTGTGGATTCCTCCTTCCCTCCCAAACCTCAGGGCTGTCCTGGCTGGGCTGTTCGGCCGCTTGTCTGCATCGCCTGCCAGGCTCCTGCTTGCTTTTCCTTTCCAGGAGGGCTGGGGAGAGGGTCAGGGAAGGCCAGATGGTACTCCACTGCTTTTTCTGCCTTAAAGCATGCAGCTTTTTTTTTTCCAAAATCAGTAGCATAGGCAGCTAGTAAAATCTATTAAAGATGCTGTTGGATGTAAAAGCTGGCTCTTTTTTGTCCAGAGTCATAAAAGCTCTTAAAGAGATCCAAACCGGAAAAGACAGGCACCTAATAGTGCAAACAAGGAAGGGGGAATAAAACTGGCATAAGGATCCTGAATTTTTCCATGACTGATTGGAGCATTGCAAGCCACTGGCACGGAAAAGCAACACCCGCAGCACCACAATAGCAATAAATAAAACAAGAAGAGGAGAGCCTCGGCTCCGCTGTGGTCCGGCAGCCCCAGTGCCGAGGCCGGCCCCAGTATCGGGCGTCCTGGCACTGCCTCTGTAGCAACCAGAACAACCAGCACAACAATCGAGCCGGGATTGGGAACGGAGAGCAGTAGTTAATTAAGCCTGCATCTTTTATTCTCTGGAGGCAATTCAGCCTGGTTTGAATAAGCTGGAGTGCCAGGTCCTGGTGGGAATGTCTCTCCCAGTGCAGGAGAATCCAGTCTCATGGGCTGCTTTATTAGCATAACAATATTGCCCAGGATGCACTTGGCGTGATGTAATGCCAAGAGTGAGCGAGCGGAGATGAAAGTTTTTTCCGTGCAGGAGCGGGGAGCGTTTGCCACTGACTGGGGCTGTGTCGGCGCATGAAACTTCTTTTCTTTCTTCCTCTCGCTCTCTCTCCTTATGGGATGTTTGCTAATTGAAGCACTTCTGGAAAACAAGAAGTTGTTCGAGCCCCCTCCCCCACCTTCTCTTTTAAATTCAGGTTATTCTGACTTACTGGCAAAGCAGGAGCCTTTTCTGCTCCTTAGAAAGTGGCCTCTGATTATTTGCATTTCCATGTGGGACCAATGGAGAAGGGGAACACAATTTGTTGGGATGGGCAGGTGGGAGGAGAGGGGACCTCTGCTGTCCCTGTCTTTTATAACAGATATTTTTGACAGCTGGGGCATTTGCATGAGGAATAATAATAAAAAATAATCTCATTTCTCAGGTGGAAGCATCTGTCCTGGGGTGGTTCTGCCTTCAGTGCTGTTCTCTCCAACGGTGGACATCCAATTCTTTTTAGCGTCAAAGGCCTCATCGGGGGAAATCCAAGTGTCTGGGGACTCCTGTATAACCAAAGTAAGGATTTCTCTTGCCTCGTGTGTTAGTAGATAATGACAAACGTGCTGTTTTAGTGGGGTTTTGCGTATACCGTCCCTGCACATGCTGTTTGGTTGCAAGTACTTTTGGTCGTTGATTGATCCAGTGAGCTGCACAGATCACCCATGCAGGAATGGAGCACAGCTGGCTTGTGTTGGCATGTACGTTTAATGGTGGAGTTATAGTGTTCTGTGTGTCATATGATTTATTTTCTGTGCAAGTACTGAAAAAGCACCTATCTATGATTTTTTTTTTTCTTTTTTTTCTGGGTAAGCCATCTATTTTAGCAAAGCAATGAGTTTCAATCAGGGTCCTGCTGACAGTGCTGTGTCTCTCAGCCCCCCCCCCCACACCCCATCCTGCTTGTCCTGGTTATTTCAGCATGGCTCTAGAACAGGAGTGTGTCTGCCTGTGTGGGGGTGCTGGCCTAGTTCTTGTAGCTTCTGGACACTAGAGGCCTCTAGACACTCTGGTATGATTAATGCTAGTTGTGGCAGTCCTGTGTAATTAACATTCACTTGGAGCAAAGGAGCAGAACTGATGGCGTTCAGCTGATTATTTTTTTTCTCTCTCTTCTCCAAATACTGTCCATTACAGACAGTGCAATTTCTAATACGGTACCCGGTGAGCAGGCAGGTTACAGGAGAATATGGGCTGGGGGAAGCTGGCTCAGCAGAGATTAGGATTAATCTCTCTCAACCGTCCATGCAAGTACAAACACACACAGGCAGCAGGCTTCATCTGGGGGGTTGCTATGTATTTGGACACAAATCAAAAATGTGCTTTAAGAAAAAGTTATGAAACATGAAAATGAGCATTTTATATCTGTGCTATAGCAAAAAATTAAAACCTGGACTGGCCCACCCAGTGTTGTATTTCTGTCCTCTAACTCCACAAGCCCACACATCTTGAAGGCAAAGGACTTCAAGGACGGTGCTGCCTAGAGCAGACTGGGGTAGATCCCCCACCACTGGCTTTGCTTTCCATCCCAGCATTTCTTCTGGAGGCTTCAGGCTGAATTCCCTTATAGACAGGAAAAGATTTCTCTCCTTTGAACTCCCAGCTGTATTTTTTAGGAAGCCCTTCACGCTGCTGCCTGGCTGGACTGGGGGATCTGCTCCAAAGGGAAGTTTGCTGTCCCAGCGTTGTCCGCTCCCTGATTTTCTTCTAGATTTTTCTTGTCCCTCCCTCAGCATATGAGCAGTCTGGCATGGACGTGCAGGAAGCTTGCTTATGGAGTGTTTCTCCAAGGGCTGAGGTTGCTGCTGGGAGCAAACTGCCTGTTAACCTTGATCAATCCAGATTGCCTGGCAATGAATCCTGTATTACCCAGCTTGCAAGAGGCAACATGTTTTACAAAAGCGCTGTCCTACCGAGATCCCAAACTTACGTAGGAACTACCTGGGTAGTGTTTGTGCAGCCGCAATTCTAGTCACAGATGGATGTTTAAGCTTCCGTTTAGGGTGCTGTCCCAGACAAACCTATTCTTGCTGCTTTGTTACACAACTGGTGACAAAGACTGGGGCAATGTGGGAAGCCTCGGGGAACTTCAGACTGCCCCGGTTAAACGTGCCGTGTCAGCGATACGCCAGCAAACCCAGCCCCTGAGTTGTAGTAAGCAGCCGAGTCCAAGGGGAACCAGCCTGGTAAACCGAGGCACTGATGGAGTACAAGAATTAAGCGGTTTTTAGGTGTCTGAAGATGCATCCGAAGAGCATCCCTTAGCCCAGGCAGCGCAAGAACCCGTGGGGAGGGGTGAGCCCGTCTCGAGCAAAGCCTCTGCGCAAGGTGGGAGGCAAAGGGCAGCACGAACCCCCCCCTGACAGCCCTGATCGAAACCACATTGCTGTCGCCTTCGGCCCCCGTGTCCAGAGAGGCTGTAAATGCTGGTTGCTGATAATCGCTGCAATTAGTGTGCAACGTGCTCCTGCTAAAGGGGTGTTTCAAGTTGCTGGTGGCTTTAGCAGATGTTGGGGGGGAGATTTGGCTCCTGGCACCCTGAGGAGGATGAGGTGTAGCACCAAGGCTCTGAGCTGTTCCTAAAGACGCTGCCCTGTTCCTTTAAGTAGTAGCCAGAAGCTTTCCAAATATTATCATCTTACCAAAAGAAGAGGGGGGGGGGGGGAAGTGTTTTGGCATGAGAACAATTTCTCCATTACCTCAATTAGTTCAAATGATCTGGAAAGGTTCTCTCTGGAGAAATCAAGCTAAATCTCAGCCAGCGAAGGGGCTGGTGGCTGGTTGGTTGCTGTAGGTGTTGATATGAGCATTAGTCAGCAATGTAGATTGCAGTGAAGTCAGTCAATATTGCTGTCGCTGCTGTCTGGCTACAGTCATAAATTAATTAATTATATCACTGCAGTAATTGAAGGCCTTATTCTCTCTAGGACTCTGACTCTGGCACCTCCCTGCTTGTTTCTGAGGCTGTCCATCAATTCAGTGAGGTCTGGGTTTTACTGAGATCATTATTTCCTGAAATACTGTAAAGTTTCTCCATAAAAAGGAAAGCTTTTTTTACTCATCTTCATCCTTTCCCCTATTGCCTGCAGAGGGGAGAGAGCAGCAAGTTCAGGAAAGAAGCAGAAGAATAAGGATGGGATTTCCAGTTCCAGCATTTTGGTGTTGTCCCTTTGCAAAGAGGAATCGAAAGTATCCTCAGAGTCCCTGAAATGGTGACAGAGTCCTATGGAGAGGCAGATTAATCGCTCTCAATGCTCCAAACCAGCTCTGTTTCTACAGTAGGGTTGAAACAAACCCAAACACTATGATGGAGTAAGATTGAGATAACCAAATAGGCTGAGAAAATTCATGGGCTGGCTCCTGCACTGGTGTAAATCAGTGTCCCTGCGCTGGCTCTGGTGGAGCAATGCCAAATTCCACCAGCTGAGGGTCTGGATTGCATATTCTACCTATAAAAATGGTGTTTAGGATATCTTGGCAAAAGCCGGTATTTTTGCAACCCACTTCTAACTGGGCAGTTCTGTGTAGGGATGAAATCCAGTTACACTGGTGAAAAAAACCACCACCCTAATCAGGCTAAAAAAATTACATGGTGAGCCTGTGGAGCAGGGCTTTTTTGTAAGACTACTTTGTTACGAGGTACCTGCTAAAAGCTGTTAGACACAGGGATTCACATTGAACTACAGTGAGGAGGGAGGAGCGCCCTTATTTCCAGCACTTGTTACTGATTGTGAGCTTCCCAGCATGTGATGTTATGATTGGAAGTCTCTGCTCTGAAGGTAAGCAATAGTGGAAAGATTTTTGGCTTTCCCCATGAAAATAAGACTTATTTCTGGTCTTCATGGTTATTCATAATGGTCCCAAAATCTGAAATCCAGGTCCAAGGCTCACAAAGGTGCAGACTACCAAAGAGCATCAGGTGTGCTATCTCGGGATTCATTGCTCTGTTGTGGAAAAAAAATTAAATAAAAATAAATAATAAAAAAAAACAAACCACCCCAAAAACAGAACAAAACACACTGCATTTGTTTTCTCATAAAAGTTGGCATTTTTCAGCTTGCCTCCAAATGTGTCCTCAAGGCTGACATTACCAATGAATATAGCTGGCCACTTCTGACGGTTGGGGTTTTTTAGGGGAGGGGAGCAAGCTACTGTTTGAAGTCAGTAGTCGTGTGTAGAGGAATATGGCACATGTGCAGATGTTCAAGGGAGCCTCATTTGGGGGACACTCAGGACTGAGCACATCTGGGGCTCAAAGTGAAGGCTTGCATCATGTCTGGTAGAGAAGTACAAAAAACTTTGCTGGATCCCCTCAAGGCAAAGCCCCATTCAGTCATGGGTGAGTTCATCTGGGAGAGGAGACCTGTCCTCTTCCCTTGCTTCCGCACCCCAATCCCCGTTTTGCAGTGAGTCACAGCATGATTCAATGTTTTCAGAAAATAGACCTTCAAGGTGTGCAACACTATAGGAAGCCCTAGCAGCTATGGAATATTTTCTGTATGCCTATAAACCTCTCAATATAGAGTTGTAAAGGAGGAAAACGCTCTTATTCTGGACATTGCCCAAGGTGTAATGCACTTCTGCCATTGCAACAAGAAACACTTTTAGTATTGGACTAATGCTAAACTAATGCCAACTCCTTTAGGAGGCAAAGGAAGGGAAGGCACAGGGTTCCGTACCTGAACTCCAGTAAATTGTAACCAGCCATTTCTGTAGAATATTTCCTACAGAAAGGAGCGGAAGAGGGTTGTTTTGTTGTTTGGGTTTTTTTCTTCCATAAGATTCAGCAAAACCTCACAAAACGCTTCAGGATAGCAACTGTATATTATTGACCTGGAGAGAAAGGAGAGGGAGGATAGACACAAGCTTTTGCACGGTGATCTGGAAGGTGGTTTTAGGGGCTGTGTGAATAAGTGGGAGCTGGTCCCACCAGACCCCAAATGGGGACAGCGGGAAAGCCACCTTCCCAGCTCCTTCCTGCACGTGCAGCATCGCTCGCCTGTGTGTGTTTTCGGAACGGCGGGGCTTTGCAAACCCCTGCGCCCTGGCAGGCATCACAGCTCCTGCACGGATGGACCTATGCTGGGGGGATCGGTGGCCTCATTTAGTGCTCTTATTAAACTCTAGGTAATTGAGTAGGGCTTTCTGGCTGTGCCCGGATGGATGGTTTCAGGCACAGCAAGCAGAAGGGAGCATCCCACTGGCACCAACCTTTTGAAGTCCCTCTGCCTCCCCTGGGATCCCTGCTCCTCTGCCTGCCCATGGCTTCAGGCCTTTCCCCCAGCTGTTTTTCAGCTTGTTTTAACTGCTGGGTGAAGCAGGAGGGAGGCAGAGCCAGCAAGGATGACTCCAGGGCATAAGACACATTCTTCCAGGTCACCCAGCGTTTCCAGGCCTTTCAGTGAAAAGCCTCAATTAACCAATAATCAGCCAAGCATGGCAAACCTAGAAGCAATAAGTTCTGCTTCTGGCTCCAGGGCCAAAGGCTAAAATCTGCTCAAGGAGCTAAATTAGTCATCTAATTGGGATTTCTGTCCATCCTTATCCTGCTCTGGATGCTCACAAGAATGAGATCAGTGACAAATTTCCAGTTCTTCCCCCACCATCACCTTTCCTTAACAACCCTGTCTAATTAGCGTTGTAATGTAGAAGGACCAAAGTCTGACCCTGGGAGCAAGAGTGGAATGTAGGCTTAAACTGTCTTCTCATCCAGACTGCTGCAGTCCCATGAATTTGACCAGATTGCACTGATTTACAGCAAGGAAAAGTTGATCTCTTCCCATCCTACTCCAGGTGGGATATACTAAGGGCAGCCCACCACAAAATCCCCCCATATTTCCTCCCTTTCAGCACATGGAAAAGGAGGGTGGCACCGAGAGGCTGTGAAAATTTGCCGTGGACAATGTCTCGTGGCAGAGTGTGTGGGACCAAGCAAACGGGGAGAGCAAGTAATGTCACGGGAGGAAACCTTCAGTGCAGAACAGACATCTGCTCAACACATGCGGAAAGGTTTCGGTAACCTCCAGTCTTGGTTGTCCTCAGCCCACCTTTCACTGCTCAACAGAAAAAGAGAAACTGCTTTCCTTGGGTTTATTTTGCTTTGAAGACAAAAATGGAAACAAAGAGTCCCAGCACCTAACCCCCTCAAAAAAAAAAAAAAAAAAAAAAAAGGTAATTCTGCAAATGTCGGAGGTTGTATTTCCCTGCCCTGTGCAGCAGGCAGCCAGGAGGAGAGGATGCAGGGAGGGCTGCAGGGGCCAGAGCTAAAATCCTCCACCCCCGTGGAGGCAGGAAAAATCCTGAACTGTAGGATGAGGAGTGACCCTCAGAGGTCATCCGGCCCATTTCCCTTGCCCCAAGGTAAAATCAGTGATAACGAAGCCATTCCTGATTAATTCTTGTCCAAAATGTCACGCGTGTTGCTTGTGGGATTGAACCAAAAGACTTGCAGCACATCAGCTGTGCTGAGGATGGCACATCCTCCTGCTGCCAGCACAGCTGGGCTCTCTCTTTTGAGAGACCTTTACCAGGACAGTCAGAGCATCCCTTGGGTTTTAATGTTGAAACTGCATCAAAAGGAATTGAATTCAGGCAGAGGTTTTTTTAAAGAGGCTTTGGTATCTTTAAGTTTTTGGAAAAGTGACCGCTGTATCTCTGTGTGAGCTGATCAGAAAGAATGTCATTGTCCTTGCTGACTGTTTTTAGTTCTAAAAAAAAAAAAAATAAATTGTTTTAACATTTCATTTGGATTTTCAGCTATCAAAATATGTTGTCCAAAAGCCGAGAGGGTTGAAGAAATCTGGAAGAAAAAAATACGACATATTTTCTAGGAAAGAAAAGATGTAGTAAAACCATTAATGCTATCAAACACCTCTCTTTCCATTTAAAGATTAAATTAATGGGTCAGATTGGAAATAGCAATTCCCTACTTGCTATGCAAAAATACATGACACGCTTTCACTCTAAAAGCATCTAAAATTCTATATTTAAACATATAGAAGTATAAGTAAATATAAAACAGTAAAAAGCAGAGTTGCAGGGAGCAGTGGAAGTGCAATGCCTTTCCTTTAAGAGACTATAGTCATTCTGGGAGTAAAATAACAGCCAAACACTGGAGATGGGGGAGTTATTCACACTTCATGCTACGTCCGCTAGAAAAGCGTTACAATTTCCCTGCTACGTAGATCAGTGTGAGTTCGGCCCAGAGGAGCAGCAGGATCAGGGCAGAAAGAGCATCGCACCCTGCCAGGATGGGGCTCTCGGCATCCGCCCTGCCCCGGAGCCCGGGGACAAATTCCTCCCCACTGATATTTGTTAATGGGATTACAAAAGTTTCCGTCTGTACCAGGCACTGGATTTGGGGCCGATCCCCATCTCTGACGCCGTGCGAGTGTGCGCAAAAGCCGTCTGTCCGTATGAGCTTTGTAACCGCAGATACTGGCTTTCACCACGCCTTGCGTGATGGATTCTAAATCCTCCTGTCAGGCTAACAATTATCACAGAAATAGTATTGGGCTCAAGGGCAGAGGAGACGAACTCGATCTGAGGTGCTTCTCAGAGACCTAGATCGTGTGCGATGGTATGGTTTGAAAAACCAAAAGTTGTCCCCGATGTCAGCAGCGTTCATCTCTTTGGCGGAGCCAGATGCGGCTCTCCCGTGCGTCTCGCTAATCTCAGCAAAGACCAGTTTCCTCCTCCTCTGAAATCAGCCGCTTTGCCTGAAAGTCCTCCTCAAGGTGAGGTCTTTTCCCGCATCCCGCAGGCTACCTCCCCCCCAGGTCCCTTCTCCCCATCCCAGAACCGACCAGTCCCGGTGCCGCGGCCGCTGCCGGGAGCTACCGGCCTTCCCCGGGGCAGCTCCGCCAGCACGGCTTCTGAAGGGGGCTTTCTTAGTAGTATTATTTTGTGGTCAAAAGGTTGCATACGCTATTTTTTTCTGATGCAGAGGCTTAGAAAGAGTGGAAAGCAAAATATTTTGATAATTATTCAGGCCAGCGGGTTACATAAAAGGTTCCATAGCCCTCTGCATCAAACCTTAACAGTTCAAACCACAAATTCTGTTTTTGCAGCCATAAAACATTCAGGGGGGAAAAAAAAAAAGAAAAAAAAAAAGATATAAAAAAAATAAAATAAAATAATAAAATCCATTTTCCATTCGCTTGAAACTTATAAAATTTTATGTGGTGAAAAATGACAGTTTACTCCCAGAAGGAAACTGCCCAGAGAGGCTTGTTTCATAGGCACAGTAGGATCAAGAAATAGGCCCGGACTTGTGTCCTTAGTCACATCAAGTAAATGTTGAAAGATGTCAGAGCAGCAGGCAAAGCTGCCGCAGCGTGGGTCGTCCCAGTCTTGCTGGGAAGGGTTCCTGCTGGTGTGGAGACGGAGGGGATGGCACACGGGGGTGTTGTGTGCCCCACGGCTCGCGTGGTGCTCTCGGCTGTGATAAAATGACCCAGCGGTCTGAAAACAAGGGATGAAATCCTGTAGAGTGTTCAGGATCTTCAGCTTCCTCAGCCCCTTGGATCTCACAGGCTGCCATACAGCACTTACCGGGCTAAAGATGCGCACGTGGGATGCTCGGCGAGACAAGCCATAGGAACGAGGGCATTGCCGTAAGCATCCGAGTCTGCGTGCTGATGCAAGCAAGGGCTGGCATCAGTGCTTAGAAAGAGCATCCCTGGCTCGCAGGGTTGTCTCTAGCTCACATTGCCATGATTTAATTCTCTTCTCACAGCAGTGCCCGAAGCAGAAACCTCAATGGAGTTATTGAGGTTTTCCTGGGCTTTGCTGGGTTAAGAGTAAGCAGAATCAGACCCAAACATCACAGCTCAGGATGAGACGCTGCAGTGTTGATGGAAAGCACCGGCACAAGAGCTCCGAAGCTCTAGGAATTCAGTCTGAATTCCTGGTTGCACAAAGTCAAACTCGTGTGGTCTGGGAGTCAAGTTCTCAAAGCATAGAGCAGATCTCGCTCTCTACCCCCAGCTAGCTCCAAATCTCAGAGCAGCGCAGCTCTGGGCATGATCTAATGAGCTTTTGCCCTTCGGTCACGACTAAAGCTGGCATTGCTATTATGGCACAGCCGGGCACCAAATGCCCTGAGCGGAGCAGCCAGGTCAGTGGTAGGGTCCCCGCGGTGTGCAGTTGTGTCTTTTGGCTGCCTACCGCCTGCTGTAGTTGAAATCTACCTTGCACATCACCTTTACCAAAAAGAACCTGCCTCAGGCTATGCCCTGAGATATTCTTTAATTCACTGGTTATTTTCCAGCTCTGTATGAAGGTGCAGGGATGGATATGGTCTGAGTTTCCTTTGCTGGGAAGGTTCAGCTGGGCAGTCATGAAACCTCCTCAACCTCCAGCAAAGCCAATGGTCTTCCTAAATAACCCAACACTGTATATAGTCCAAAAATCATAGAAAATAGCAGGTGCAGTGCGTGGGGCAGCCTCCGAGCCAGTCTGCCGTGGGGCTGCTCTGGCCCCTCGCACACCTGGAAGTCCCAGGCATTGACCGCACCACTGAAATCCTAAGCACAGTATGCAAGTAGTTGCATTCCTTAGAAAAACCTGTACCATCAGGTTTCTGGTTGTTAACTGAACGTAAAGATATATATACAAACAGTCCCAATTATGTGATGACTTTTGCTTTCTAAGTAAAAGATATCCTCAAAATTATTGAGAAAAAGATGCACTTTCTTTATGGGTTTTCTACCCTGGAACATTAAAATGTCATCTCATCTCCTGAAAATACAGGATGAAGAAATATGTTAAAAATTTCCCAATAGTCAGCCACAAAAACACAGACTATTACCAGCTAAAAAACAACATTATTCCCCCTGCGTGTTAGAATTTGACACTTCTGGGTACTGGCAACATTTTTCAAAAGAAAATTAAAAAATAGCTGCGTATAAATGAAAAAGGTCTCTTTACTTTTCCTTTTCCATTCGCAAAGGGGAAAAAAAACAAAAACAAAAAAACTCACTTTATGTTCTTTTTACGTGGGAAACATTAAAAAGTCATCTAATCTCCTGAAACTAGCACTAATTAATGAGCAAACATGAGATCTGGGAAGAGAAATAAAACCGTAACCCGGGCTTTCTGTAGCGCAATTCAAAGTCATGACACATTTTAAAGCCATAAATGCATTTTGCTTGATTCTGTAGGATTCATAATTAGCAACTTGAGAGGAAATCTATGCAGCAGTGAAACACGGGCCACCTTTTTTTTTTTAAATACTTCAGCATTAGTGGTTTTCTTGGTGATGGGGATGCGTTAAACTGCATCTGGAAGCTCAAGCCCACCGTGTAAAGCCATACCACAATCTGCCTCTGTGGTCATTTCTGAAATATCCAGTCACTCCTGTACCAAAGCTTCTCAACCATTTCTTTTTGAGATTTTGCAACCCAGTGAGCCTCCAGCATTTTTGAATACCAACTTTGTACCTGGGAGATTAACTATTGGCATGACAGCATACCTTCTGAGACAAGCGGGCTTTAGTAAAGCCCCATCTAGCAGATAAGTAGCCAGCGAGCCAGGTTGGTTAGTCTGGTCTATTCTTATTGCCGCACAGCAGAAACCGTTCTAAGCCTCAGACACGCTGAGAGCTATTACCGTGCTCAGAGCTATGTCCTTTTTTACATTTAGACACCTATGGAGCCTGGAGGTCTCCCAGGACCGTGCTGAGCTTTGCGACAAATAATATCCACCTTGTTGCTGGTTCTCCTCTCCCCTTGCCAAGGGGACGTGTGTGGTGCAGCAGAGATTTCAGCATTGAGCTCTGCAAGGTTGCTTAAGCTTATGGGCATTTCAGACACCCTCTTACTGGGAAATGCTTCGCAGGTGGGGACCGATGTCCTCAAAGAGGCTTTGCGTCTCATGGGGAAGTCACAGAAGTTATCATCTGGTGCCTCCCAACAGCTGAAAAATGCATGTTTTGCACCAACGGGAGCTCTGTACGTGCTAACGGCAGCATCCCCAGGCATATTTATTGCTGTAGTCTCACAGAGCAGGCCTATAATGTGAGAAATTGCATCCAGAGCGTTGTCTGCCGGGCTGGGATGGAGCTTCCTAGCTGAGCAAAGACAGTTGTTCTCAGAAACTGTCCGGTGTGAGTTTGAAGTCAGAAGGGAGTCCAGGAGAATGTCTACGCCGTGGACTGAATTGACCGATTGTGGTTGGTTGTGTAGCCTCAGCTGAAGGAGTTATTATTTTCACGTCTGGTAATAAATAGAAAAATGGACAAAAAGCCTAACTCCCTGCATGAAGTCTGAGTAAATGAGCTTGGTACAGCGGTTCACTGCAGGATTTGTGGTTTGGGACCTTCTTCCAAGCTGTGAATCAACACGCAAAACAGATCCAGGGCCACTCGCGTGGCTGCGAGGACTCACGGGTATCCCTGGGTTCTCTGTTCTGGCTCCACAAAATACCCTCCGCTCTCTCCCAGATGCCCGTAGGGTGGTCGTTACCACAGGGTGGTCATCACCTCCACCTCCTCCTCCTCCCTAAGTGAGAACATGCACAACACGCGAGAGCTGGACTCTACCACCAGCTCATCCCTCTGGATTTTATTGTCATCTGATGAAGCCTCTCTGTTCTCTGTTTGGTTTAAACCCTTGTTGGAAAAACCGCTTTAATAGTAACTCAGCCTCTTGACAACGAGCACTTAGAAGAGCTCTCCTCCCAGTTTAGAGCTGTCAGCCATAAGTCAGTGGCGGTACCATTAACATAATCCAGGTGTCTTCGCTCTCGTTTCCAGACACTAACTGCTGGGCAGCAGTTCTCCCTGCAGACAAGCTGCAAGACAAAGTAACTGCTTAAAGCAGCGTGATGGTACTTCTTAAAAAAGAATCTTCCTTTGCAACATATCGAAAGTAAAAGCATTCCTCTGGTATTCCTGACCAGATTCTTCTTCAGTCTTAAGACTCTACTGGCATTCTTCTAGATATGATATGTGATTGATATAAAATAATATAATTAATATCATATAATATAATAGTATAAATGTTACTGATGCTCTGTAATATTACTGTTACACTGAGGGATATTAACAGAGAATTTGAACCCTTTCCCTGTGTCGTAGCTTCTCTGAAAATATAGTGCTCTTTTTGGTGGTGGTTTTTAATTCTCTCTGCCTTCAATGTGTAGTTTGTCCCCCAAGAAACCAAGGTCTTCTGAGCCAGCCTACATCAAGCACAGATGTTGCTTCTCCAACACCATTAGTACCAGTACAGGGCACTCTGGTTAACTCCCAGCTTAGGGCAAGATTTTCAGAGGCACCAGCTGAATTCAGGCGGGTCAAGCTCACGTGGAGCCCAGCTTGTACCACACTAGTGGGCTCAGGCTTTCGGGGATTTACACATGCAGTTGCTCAAGATCAGTGGGTAATTTCTGGAGTCTGAGACAGCAAAGCCCCCAGGGGTAGCTCAGGAAGCCACACCTGGAACAGGGAAATACGGGTGAGCCCTGCTCACTTGTGCTTCTTTACCAAATTCTTTTCTAGGAGCTAATAAAGAGTGGTGTCCACGTGTCCTGCACGTGATTCAGGTACCCATTTAACTGTGTTTTCAGCATCTTTTCCTTTTTATTCCCCCCTTTTTTTTTTAATGCTAGGAGCACTTAGGGCTCTGGTGGTTGCTTCTTCCGACATGGTTTTTTTTCCCCTTGGAAAAACACATGTGTTGTTTCCGCAGAAGAGAGCTGGGCTGAGCACTGCCTTCCCCAGCTACTCCTATTCCTCCAGTCCCAGCCTCTGGCTGCTTTCAGTGCCACAAGACAGGGAGGACTTCAAGGTTTGATGAGTAAGTTTCAGTGGAAAACTTTGATTTGTTTCATTTGTTTATTTAATCATTCCCTTTCAAAGGTGGTTAGGTTTGGGGTTGGGGTTTTTTTTTTTGGAAGGGGAGCAAGCTGCTTGCTTTGAGTGATCAGCTCTATTATATTTAGTTATTACACTTATCTCTAAATTACCAATACATGTGCATACTAAATGAGATTGCCAACCTAATGAGCTTCTGAAATTTAATTGAGTGCTATAGATATTACTAAATCTTTCTGCAGAAATCAGACCAAACTAAGATTGAAACAGAGATCATGAGATCATGCAGAAAATCTGTCCCTTCTCATTAACCACTGTAGGTTTTTTCCATTAGATGTTACATGGGCTTCAAAATCATCTGCTTCATTATTGATGAGATAATTGAATTATTTTAATCTGTGTATTATTTTAAGGCTTTGACAGGCAGTCAAACCACCATGTTAATCCCTAATCCCTGGATAATCATCACCCAACAATTTTATAATGTGGTCTCAGAGAATTATAGGAGGAGCCAGGAATAAAGCAATCAGAGTGTGTACACCAGAGGGCTTTCAGTACTATTAGCATTACTAGCATTATTATTATTATTATTTAAAGTACACCTCTGGCATGTCTCACAAAAACCTCTTCCCCATCTGCTCTGCATAAAAAGTTTCAGGAAAGAGGCAAAGTCAATCACCCAAAGCAGAACAATGTTGAGGGTGAGTTTAATAAAATAAAAATAATTCTTCCTTTAAAAAAATCACATCGTTTGCCACACATTTTAAAGCACAGAAAGTATTGCATAACTCCTAACCGCCGAGCAAGCTAGGAATACTGTATCCCTTTATTCTCTGAGTTTAATAGTTATAATTAGAACCTTTCCTATACGGTTTCTATATCTACATGTAATTCTAAAAAAATCCCTCTTGTCTTTCCCAATAAACTGAAGCATTGTTACACAGACTGAGGTGAAACAATTAAAGTGAGAAATGGAGATGCTGGTTTTGAAGAGGGTGGGGGTTTTTTCTTTTCTTTCTTTTTTTTTTTTTTTTGAGGCAGAAAAATTCTCCAGCTTGAAATGCCCTCACTTGGCATCAGTTTTGTCTTCACAGCATTGCTGTCCACACTTGGGTAGCCTCTGGAGGCAGAGCGTGACTACAAAGCAGGCGAGATGGAGCTAGTTATAGAGAGCAGCAAACACATGGAGTACACACACGCACAGCAAAGCCTTGGTAAATTGTCATGTGCAATGAAAAAAAGCAGAGAAATGGCAAAATAAGACCTGATTTGAGGGGGGGTGGGGGGAAATGCCCAGCAGCCGAAGGGAAAACTCAGTCTCATGACAGTCAGGCTATTGGAAAAGATCAGGAGAAAGAGACCCATGGCCTCTCATGGCCATGAGACGCCACAGCAGCAGACGTAGGTAATGCAGCTTGATTTTGCATCTCCCAAAGGAAGAGTTGCCCTGATAGGAGAGGTCTGTTTAGCTCTGCTTAAAATAGCTTTAGCAGTATCAAGTCTCCCTGGGATGACGCATCTCACCTTTCTGTCCCTAAAAAGGAAACCTCTCTCCTTGCTTAAAATCATGGAGGATGGTTAAGGAAAAAATTATTTCTTGGGCCTCTTCCTAAGCCAGAGAAACTCTTGTTATTAATGCCAATGTACAAGAGCGTGTTCTTCATTTCAGTTGTAACTGCAGTGTTGCCATATGGTTATAAACGCTCCTGTACACGTTAATATTGCAGAATTCTTTCTTTTCAATTCTTTTTCTTTTTTTTAATTGCAGCTTATTTTTCTTCCCTCCTGCTCTGCATGTCAAAAGATGATTGATAAGTGTAGAAGTGGGCCTTAAAAACACAAGTCATTGCCCGAGGTTCTTCCTATAATCAAAGCACATGCCCACCCAGAGCTAATTAGACATTAGCCTAATGTCAACTGATTGATTTAGAGCAGTCCTACCACCCACCCGAAAAAGAGCACGGGGCCTTTGACAGTGGCAACTGAGGGAAAGTGGCACCTGAAGGAGAGGAGGTTTTGCCTTTAAAAGCTTGTGACGTAAACCCTATTTGTGTATATTTGTGTAAAGAAGATGCAAAGCAGTTTTTCCTCTTTAGTGTTTGTGTTAAACAAAAGGAACTGGTTAGCAGGGAAAAAAAAGTTAAGGTCCATTCCAGACAAATTTAGGAGGTTTACGCTGTTGAAAAGTTAAGTGTAGTGGAGTATGTCATCATGAAAAAGCAATGGTCTTGCCTCACCCCCAAGCACTGAGATGAGACCTGGCTGTTTTGCTGAGTCTAGTCTTGCACTTTGTCATAAGCTAGGAAAATACATTTGGCTACGATTTAGATACAATTTTTCAAAATCCTTTGCATTTTTTTCTTTTCCTTTATTTTCTCCCCCTTCTCTTCCCTCCCACCCAAACCCCACCACCCTCCCCACTCTGGATTTATGGGTCAGGAACTCTCAAACTTGTCCTGATGGATTAAGCAGAGACAAGTTGTATCGAGTAAATTAAAAATGAAATAGTTACAGCTGTTGGAACAGTCTCAGGGCCAGAAGAGGTAAAAGACTTTCTACCCTCAAGGGACCTGAAAGTAATCTGTGAAGCACCAACTGCTTAAATAAAGACGGCTTGAGCGAGGGCTGGTGTCCCGAAGGATGGAGAGAGCATCCAACGCCCTTGGGCTTGAGCATGGCTTAAGGGAAACCAAGGGAGCAGCTACCCTCCAAACCCTGCTTGCTCCAAGTGTCCCCAGACCCCCGGGTCCCAGAGCCGGGAGGGGAGAGCAGGGAGGACAGTGAAGAGGGCATTTTGGGACAAGGGAGTTCAGGGATTTCGTTGCTGTTATTGTGAATCTCTGCCATATGTCACCAACCCATGGGGATTAAAGCTAGAAGTTGTCTCGTGGTTTCCCACGCACAAAGCAACACCGTGAACGCTACAGAGCTGAAGGCACGCAGACTCAGGAGTAAGAAACCTACCCTTCATCCTACCTACCATCTCGTGAAGATACCCGAGTTCTCTGTTGTGTTCAGCCACATCTTCTTCCTCTCGTTTGGCAAATGCTTTGCTCTTCAGATGCCCTTTCCCTCCCCAGCGCTCTGCTTTTTATATTCTCTTTACATGCTGTCTATGCTACTGTCTTGCTCTGGTTTTTGTGGGTTGCTTTTTTTTTTTTTAGAGTAGCATCGAGCCGAACAGGGCAATTCAATGAACCAGGGGCTGTAGCAGCTGCAGTATCACAAGTACCCAGAGCTAAATACTATGGCACAGGGAAGGCAGCGTCTCATCCGAGGGCCTGGTCCTGTTTGATTCAGCTACCCGCAAAAGCACAGTCTCTCGCTATTGATAATAAATCAAACACAAACACATTCATAATTCACCTTTTGTGAATTCCAAAGTTGTACAGAATGACCCTTTTTAGTCAAATAAAAGCACTCCAGAGTGCCTCGCTGCAGCAGGCGCTGGCGAGCTTTCCCCTGGACACACACGTACCTACTAAGGATGTTTGGGCCAGTCCCAGAGTTAATGGAGCAGAAACGACAGGGACAGCTGGGAATAACACATAGAGGAATTTTTCATCCCGACTCATCTTCAAACAGTGCCCATGAGGTGTCTCTGCCTTGCACGCAGCGATGAACCGCTCTCTGCTCCCAGCACCAGCAACAAGTTCTGCCTCTGAATTACTGCCTTCAAACAACGTTTAAGGTGGAATTTGTCTCCGCAGATGAGAGGAGCAGCTGAACGTGGTCCACGATGCAACACTCCCCTTAACTCAGCAGCATCTGCGGGAGGAAGCGGAGGAGGACGCATCTCCAACAGCAGAATCTGTGCAACTTAACGTTTCTCGGCTATAAACCTTTCAATAGCTGGAAGTAAATCCTTCAGCTTTCTACAAGAGCTCAGCTTCTGCAGCTGCACATTTATTCGGCAGGCAGAGAATTGGGCCAAAAGAAGTAAATATGAGCAATGTGACTGATAGTGCTAGAATATTACACAAGCTCCCACGCAGCTGTAGTGGAGGGCAATTCCCTGGCTGCTAATTCCCAGCTGGAGATCTCCTACCAGAAGCTGGAGCCATCCTCCCCAGGATGCTGGGCAAAGGAGGGGGACATGGTGACAGGAGAGAAAAGATGTTTCTGGAGCGGGGGGGTCTGCAGAGCTCAGCGCTGGAGTGGCAGTTTTAGGCTACGAGGAGAGCTGCAAGCAGGAATGATGCCCTTCTCCATTTTGTTTGTCATGCCACACACCACATTGTCTTACGTGTATAAGTACTATAAGGCTATTTATTTGGGACTACTGGAGGTTTAGCTTTTAGTGGTGGTCAAGCTCTCGTCGGCACATGGCACTGGCAACACCGCAGAGGTCCTATTAATGGTGAGACTGTCGGAGCGAAGAGACTTAAAAGCATAAAGACCTCACCGCATAGGAGATGAGCATTTTGCCACATGCATTACCCCATAACCGTCCCCAATTAACGCACAGTGCGTTAAGCAACCACCCCGGGGCGAGTCTCGCATTTTCGCCGTGCTCGGGCAGTTCTGCCGCGGCGCCCAAATCCGCGGAGGGAAGCAGACAACGGGGATGCGGGTTTGCCCAGAGGGATTTGGCAGCAGCCGCAGGTGCAAAGGGTGGGGAGTAATCCCAGGTCACACATGCCAACATGGAAAATCACAGGGGTTGCCCGGGTTAGGAGGCAGAGCTCTTAATCTCTCTTTCCTGGGCTCTCTTTGCACAGCAGCCGCTGCTGCCCCAACACGCGGCGCAGCATCTCGGGCTGTACATTAAGGGGCTATACACGAGGAGGAGAACCCCCCTGTGAACCCATTTCAAAGGCTGGGTGGAAACATGTATTTATTTTGCCTTTCCATGCAAAAGCCAGCGAGCTGATCTTTTTAATGCTGCTCTCCAGGACGTCTGCTGTGGGACGGAAGGTCCTTCAGCAGCATGAGGGGGCTGCTCTCTAGCTCTGCTCACAGGCATCTCTGCCCAGAAACCAAACCAGCCACAATAAGGGTGTTTTTAGGAACTGTCAGAAGTTGCTGCCACTTTTAGTACTCAACGCCTCAGAAAGCAAATCCCCCCCTCCCAGCCTCCTGGTTCACCTCGCTGCTCCACCCTGCATTGGCGACTGGTTTCCATTAACACTGGAAAGCTAATAAGTCTCCTGAAATCGGAGTGACCTGGATCATGCTGAGAGAGTG
This sequence comes from Astur gentilis, assembly GCF_929443795.1. Taxonomy (NCBI): domain Eukaryota; kingdom Metazoa; phylum Chordata; class Aves; order Accipitriformes; family Accipitridae; genus Astur; species Astur gentilis. The sequence goes on from NC_064889.1 coordinate 39,101,424, forward strand.
TGTGTGTGTGTGTGTGTGCGCGCGCTGCTCGCTAGTGAAGACAAAATGTTAGGTTGGGCTGTTGTGCACACAGACACACTTAAAAGGGGAGAATATTTCTTCCTTTAACCCTTAGGATGCCCTGCTCTCAAACTTTACCAAGCTGCAGCTATCTGAAGCCAGGAGGGGCTCTTTCTCTTTAGTACTTCTTATTTTTTCTATGAATTGATGGGGTATCTTTTTATCACAGCCTTCATCTCAAGAGGAAAAGGATAGACACCTATCCTACAGCACCGTATAGGAGAGAAGGGACTGGTTGACTAGTTGCAGCATTTCAGTAAAGCAATATTATTTCTATATGCCAAACTGCCATGACGTAAGCTGGGGCAGAGGGAAGTTCATTGTCTTCTTTTGTAAAACTCCGGGTTTGGAGTCATGTGAATCTCAAATTTCACTTAAACCCATGCTGCTTCTAATGCTCTTGTTACACAGACAGCAGAAACTATGATCTGAAATACCCTCTAAAGTTTTAAAAACCAGACATGAAGGATCCTTATTTTCAAATAAACCTTTATTATTTTCATTCATTTAGCCAATGTCTTTCTTCTGGAAAAACAATTTCTTGAAAGACTGTGCTGGTAATATTGAAGGTGCTGCACTGGTCCTCGACCCAAAGAAATACAAGAGCTTTTGTAGGGACCGGCTGTTCCCTCCCAGAGCTGTGCCAGCTCAGGCTCCAGAAAGTGCAATACAGCCACGTCGTATTGTGCTACCGTTGCCTTTCTGCTTTATTGTATTCATCCATGCAGTCACACGTTATAGCTGCCCAGGTAAAAATCAATATGGTCTGGTAGTCCAGTGGTGTGTGCGCTGAGCTGGGTGAGGTGGATGCCAATATTTCTACTGGTGTTATTGCTGTTGTTGTTGCTATTATTACAGTTCCTATTGAATTAACACCTAGGTCCCCTGTCATAGTGTGAGAGCCCTCAGCGCTAACACTTACAGATGTGAAATAAAATTGTGAGGACTGGCCCAAAGCATCTATAATCTGACTAATACTTTTCCTCCCCCTTACAAATTTATGTTGCTTAATACTTTTGGAATCTCGCAGCATTTCAGCCATGTGAGATTTTTATAGCCTTTTTTGTACAGGGACCTTTTGGACTTGGAGGGGGGTTGTTTGGTTTTGTTTTGGCTTTACTTTGATTTTGTAATTTAAAGGAATTCCTTGCCACTGTATTGTAAAGGGGTTCCATCAACTTGCAAGCACATTGATAACACACAGCATCTAGCTTTCTCATTAGAAAAGGACACTTCATTTGGTTGGGGTCTTTTCTGCTAATTTTCAATGCAGCAAAGCTAGCTTTTGACCCAGAAATATCTCCAACATGTAGTCACTTCTTCAGAAAAAGAATGGGGGAGTGGCACCTATTCCGAATGCTGAGGCACCGAGATAATGCTGGGCTTCAGAACAAGCTTGCACGGGTCTGCCTTTTTCGGGAATACCAGTGTGGAGCATCTAGATCTGGACTTGAGTTATTTACGGAGTCTATGGCACCGCCATCACCCCGGGAGGCAATGCCCCTGGAAGGGGACAGTCCCCAGAACTGATGGAGTGTGGCGGTCCCTTGGCAAAACACGGGCTGTCCCTCTCCCAGCAAACGCCCAGATTACGGCTGCAGCACAATAACTTGTTTTTTGCAGTAGGACGCCCAGCGATGCCACAGACGTTACTCACGGCTGCATCCTGGAGCCCAGACGAGAACATTCATTTCACACTGCAAACTTATTTTTTTCCCCCTCCGACACTTTCTTTTATCGAGTTTCAATATAATAAACAAAGGGGATGATATTATTTCACTGGCAAAGACTCCAACTAATGCACAAACAGTTTTCAATACTGGCACACGGAGGGACTTTTTCACCATATACTGGCCAGTCAGACCCATATCAGTCCTAATGGCAGAGGGAAATGGAAATTCAGATCTTTCACCTTGAAGAATAGCTGCAATTCATACACTGCTTGTACTCCACTCTCCCCTTTTTTTTCTTTTATTGCTAGCGCAGCAAAACAAATCATCATAGTGGTATCAAAGGAAACTTTTCCAAGCTGTTGACAACAGCAAAGGGACAGTTTCATATAACTCAGCATTTAATTGTCTCAGACCGTGGCACTCTGCTTTGTACGCACGCTTCGGTTCTCACAATGACTTTGGGCACGTTGCTTCACTCCTCTGGGCTTCTGCTGCCCTTTTAGATGGTCCATTTGGATATAAATTCTTCCATCCAAAAATCATGAATTTAAGCCTTATTCTTGGCTTGTGCCAAAGCCATTCCCAATAGACTACATCAAAATTGGTACCTAATTAATTGGGTGAGAGGCAGCCGAGTCCAGCTCCATCACTTTTTCTGTCCCATTGGCTTTTGCTACAGGTGCCCTTAACTGTGCTGGCTCCTGGGCTCCAACAGCCCTTTGACTAGTTACGAATACAAGCCATATTTCATGTATTATTTGATAAGCTTATTCTATAACTCCAGCTATTGTTAATCTAACGATAAAGCACCAGCGGTGGTTAAAGCAGACAAGCACTTTATTTATTATTTTTTTCAGAGTTGGCTTTTGAGCATTCCTTTTTGGAGCTGAAAATATACTGAAGTTGTTAAAGACAGCCTCTGTATGAGTCTTTTATAAAAGCAGAGGTTTTGCAGGCAACCCCACAGTATGAGATCCAGAAGTACCTGCCAACTTTCATGGCAACGACAAACTGGAGTCCCCATCCCACCAGTACATCCGCAGGGTAGCACTGGGAGAGCACACTGACGGAGGGAAGTGCAGGCACTGATAACCAAGAAAACTCGGGGGAAAAAACAAACCTAGTGCAATGCATCTGGGTAACTCCATCAGGTAAACTTCTCTACCCAGAAGAAGCCAAGATTCATTTCTGGCCAAAATTCCTGCACTAACACTAACCCCCGCTTGATTAAGTGATTTTTCCTGAGATGATGATGCAAGTCATTGTCAGAGGAAGGGGCTTATGGAAGGCTGCTGCAGACCCTGCTGAACGCTTGAGCCATGCAATGGCCCAAGCCACCGCACAACCCGTCAGGCCTGTTACCTGCAGTCAGCTCCCCCATTGGAAAAACATGCAATTTTCCAAAGGTAAGGGAGTCTTGGGTTACTACGAACACAAATCATTATGAGTAAAACTGCATTCCCAATTTATTGTATTTGTTTTATTTATAATTTTATTACTTACTCCACATTTTCCATATTTTCCATGTGTTTCACGTCATTCTTGTCCATTCAGGCCTTTACGTGGAAACTTGGGCTCTTCTCCACTGCCTAATGTGTTAAAGGCTTTATAAACAGCCTTGTTTCATTGTTTGCTCTGCATGTTTCCTTCCAAGAGCATGCGACTAACGTTGTGCCTGGTGCAAGTCTGAATGTTCTCTCACTGGGGAACAAGATGGGGCAAGAAATGAAGAAAAGCAACTATTAATGTGATAAGCTGGTGAAAATAAAGACCATCAACTTGGTCAACTGGAGTTCTAACAAAGAACAATTTGAGACTCCTCTGATTTGAGTTGGTTTTTTTCACGTTAGGGATTTAAGTTGTCAAAGACAGAGATTTTTTCCATGCACCGCAGTCAAGGCTGAAGACTGATCAACGTTGCATGTGCACACCCAGATTTCCCACCAAACCAAAAACCACAGTTCACTGAATGACAAGGAAACTCCTCCCAATGCTGGCAGGTTCCTTCTCAGCTCTACGCTTCTGGAAGGTAATATCATGCATTTGTGCGCACAGTTAATTCACTATTTTCCCCTCTCCTGGATGCGTAGGCAAGTATTTTCTTTCATGCTCACTTCTGACCGCAATCTGTGAGCGAATCAGGAGTGTTCAGCAATGCCGCTTTTAGCTGCGCTTTCAAGGTTTTGTGTCAACAGGAACATTAGGTCAATTTGCAAGCAGCCTTGGAAAATCTGGTGCAGCATCTCTAATGCTATTGACAGGGCCTGCTTAAATTCGGCATTGCCGGGCTAACAGTTGTCATTCAGCTCTTGAGCATATTTACACCATCTCATCTATTTTTCATCAGTCTTGCACCCTTCATGACACCCTTATCAATTCATGAGCGCGTTCCTTCTGATTCAGTGCAATCCCACGAGTCCCGAGTCACACGTGAACCTGAATAATCTCTCGGATAGCGAAAGGATGCTCAGTTCCTGCAAAAAAAATGCAACAAGTTTATTCTAGATTCTATAGTTAAGGTGACTTTTTCATATCAGGGACTCAAAAAACAGCGTAGTATTTGACAGCAGAGGAGGGGCAAGGAGATTGGATTAAAACATCTGGCGGGGTAATTAGATTCACTAAAAAGTTTACACTCCAAACTGCCCCTACATAATTGATGGGACTATTGTGATGTGTCACTTCCACTTACTGGCGTTCAGCAGCCGCTCTCGCCTTGCTGCGCCCTGCGCTAACCTTCGCGGCTGACCTGCTGCGGTCCCCCTATTAAAGCCGCAATTACGGGGTGACTCTTAATAGCGAGGTCTTGCTTCAGAGTGGGGAAAAATGTTTCTGTAGCTCACATGCGACAATTAAAGATAATTTAAAATGTAAGTAATTGCGCCGGGTTTCTGGAAACTACTGTAGAGGTCTTGTCCCAGGCATCTGACAGGCATGGTGGTGTATTTTGACAAGTTTTGTGCAGATTTCCATTAAATACCAACTAGCAGCTCTATTTTCTTTGGAGTCATTGGTCAGGAAATGGAGATTGTGAAAGGTCAGGCCTGGAAGATTTGGGAGGGGATGGAGGTGTTATTCATGTTCTGATCCATGGGGATCTAGTTCCAACGTAAATCCTCCAGTCGTTTGATTCTTGTTTTCTGCGTAGTCTTTGAGCAGGAGAAAGGTAAGGACCGATCCACGGAGAAGAGCTTCTGTTGAGTTACTTTCACTCCTGCAGAGATGCCAGGCAAGGTGGGACCCACAAAATGTCCATCTGGTCTCTGGAAACCTATAGAAACCTGGTGAGTCTGCCTTGAGAGACCTGGCAAACACCAAAATGTTTGGTGGGATCTCCATCCCACCGCAAGCACTTCACTAAACCTCTTAGTTTGCAAAACTAGATTTGAAACTGCAACTTCTCCGAGGCTTCTGCGAGGTCAGCGAAGTGTGAACATCATGCAGAATGCACCCAGATACTTTCAGAGATTCAGCAGTCCCTGAAAGAGTTTTGTATCATGAAAACAGACTGTCAGAAGAGTTTGGATTCTGCCACATGGTCCTAGTGATAATAAGCCATCTGTGTGCATCGTGCTGCACCCGACCTTTCCTCTCTCAATTTTGTCTCCGCTTTTCTTCCAAGCCCTCTCTGATTTGACCTACATTTAAGTAACCCAACAAATGCCAGCAGTGCACAGAGCAGAGTTAAATATGCGCTCGGTTACCAACATGCTAATGAAGAGTGAGTCCATCTACATCAGAGTGAAAATAAACATGTGAAAATAGGATGATCCATAAAATGGAAAAGGCCCCATCAGGAATATAATCACCTTCTGCCACATTTGACTGATTTAGGCTCCTGTCTCTGATAGTGGGACTTTTGCTTCTAAATCACTCGGGGTAGGGTTTTAAAAGATGTTTGGTAACACAAAATGCAGAGAGGAAACTTGTACGACATTGAAAATTGCACTTTTATTTGCTTTTCCGTAGCTGGATTTCTAAATTATGTTCAAAAGCTAGAGCTTACATCTCTGCATTATAGATGTATTCAACTTGTGCCACTGCATAATAAAATTAAATATGTTTATAAGCAGTTGCAGGATCAGGATGTCTGAAAGCTTTATCCTTTGTATAACTTTATATAGGACAAAATACATATAGGAAATAAAAGCTAGGACAGACTTGCCTTCATTATTGCTTTCAAGTGGCTGTCTTTCTGCCTGTAATATTTCAGATGCATCGGTAACACCATGGCAGCTGACCACAAAAAAAACCATTGCGGGACTTCATAAAAACCAGAAAATGAAATTAAATATAAAAAAAGAAAGAAATGAAACATGTCTCTGAGGCAAACGCAGTGAAATGCAAACTTAAACTGCACGACCACAAAAGAAATTGCATCAAACTTTAAAATTATTTTTCTTCCTTTCTAAAAACGAAATGATCCCAAATAAGAATATGCCTGAGCCCCTGGTCTTTATACTTATTCCAGTGTGGTGTTTTTAATGAGGGACTGAAAGAGAAATTACCCTTGAATGTAAAGAGAGTTTCAGTTCTTATTTTATCGTGACTCAAGTATCACTTATGCCATGGCCAGATCCTTATGGATGAGCCAGAATGACAGGAACTGGTTTAGGGGTTGGTTTTTGTAACCCAGAATCGCTTCCTTTTTTTTTCTTTTTTAAATTAAAAAGTCATCAATGTGCTCAGACACAACACAACACATGTAACCGTGACCCAGACAGAGGGAAAAGGGTCCGAGCCCTCCGGAGAGCCGCGGCTGAGTGCGCCTGACAAATGCCACCGCGTGGCACCGAGCAGAGACAGGCGCTGCAAAAAGCATTCCGGGGGAGATTTCCTGGTGCCTCTCCAAGCTGACAGAGGAGGTTTATATTAACATCACATGGCTGTCTTCAGCTGCGTTTGTTAGCACAGCCCATTTGGAGATCTTGCCATGTTGGGCTGCATGGGGAACAGGACAGGGGGGGAAAAAAGGGGGGGAAAAAAAAATTAAAAAAAAAAGGCAAGCAAAACATTTTGGTTTTGAACGCCAGCATCTTCATTGGTACCATTATCAAACGCAGGGTCCTCTGGCCTTGTCCATGCAAAACCTTTGTACAACACTTGGAGGGCAGCTTTTAAAAATGTTTTTGAACATATAACACATAGGAAAATAACACATTATAGAAACTTGGCAATGAGTTTGCCTCAAGTAGCCAAGCTGGGCATGGAAAAAAAAATTAGACAATAAAAGGTCATTTCTAGCCAAGTTTTAAGTGAGTATACAATACATACCTTTTTTTTTCCCTGCTCTTTGCCTTAGTTATTGGCCAACTTGGCTAGGAGCTTATGGAAAACACTGAAGTGGAATTATTGTAATTGGGGTGTTTTTTTCTCTTTTTGACCAAGCAAAAGTTCTTATAAGCAATAATTTAATTACGGCAAAAGAGTAACACAGACACGGTTTTTAAGGATGCATCATCAAAAAAACCCTCTTTTCTACACCATACTTTAAACTAAGGCTAGTTCATGAGAGCCAGTGATCTAATACTACTGCTATTTATGATTTTTTAAATTATTTATTATAAAGTATGTCATAAAGTGGAAAATTACTGGTGCCGATCACATTTCCAAGCAGGCTAATTTAGAACCGAGTGCCGTAAGTCAATTAGGATAATAAACCTGCTGGAGTGAGGAGGGGGGACTTCTCTTGGAATTAACGTTTTCATCCTGCTCCTGGCGTGCTGTTACGTGGGGATCAAACAGGAGACGTTTAACAAGTGGCTTCTGAAGGCGAAGGCACCCTTCCGCCTCGCCGTTTGTGTGGCAGCTCTCCTCCGAGATGGCTTCAGTCTGTTGCAACATGTTCCCACAGCCTCCTTCCTTGCCCCCAGGTATTTCAGGTGGATGGCTGATTACGAGCAAGCTCCTTGCTGACGTAGGTTGCCTATTTAACATCCTGCTCTGCTTCATACCTACATGTGCCTTGGGTATTATTTTATTTTTTTGGAAGGGCAGAGTTTGAAAAAATCAATTAAAAGGAAATATGGGATTTTTTTCCCCCTCTGATAGCTTAACTGGAGGCATCCTCCTCACTTTTTGAAGACTGTGGGCTTTTTGTCTGGAGAGATCTTCTGAGATGTTTGACCTAGAAACATGGGTAATTCAAGCTTGCATCAGCCCAGGCATCTGTGTGGCCTGGACGAGATGATACTTCAGAGAAAGTTGCATAAACAGCTCATAGACAGCAGCCTCTCTGCGCTGAAATATCCTAATGATGCTGGGCTATTTTGATGCAAGGACGCTGACTCTGGATGTAAGATGACATAAGATCAGTTTTGAAAAGCTGACCTCCTACATGAGAGGGAAAGGGAGTCAGGCATGACAGTAAAAGGGAAAAAAAAAAAAAAAAAAACAGATTTGAAGATGAAAACCAAAAAGAAACAGGGACCACAAGCCTGAGACCAACAGAAGTTTATACACTGCAGGTTTGGGCCATGTTTAAATAAGAACAACGGTTTCCTCTCTGTCACTTGTCAATGGAAGAAGGCAATTCCTTTTCAAACACAGCTGATTTTACATTTTCTCATATTCTCTTGGAAATGTCCTTCCAAGCTGGATTACTTTTTTTTTTTAGTAAGTGAAAGTTTTGCCAGATGCATTTACCTCTTTGAGGTTTTTTTTTTTGTCTTTTCACAAAATAAGAATCTAAAGTTTAAAAAAAAAAAAAAATTCCATTTCCATTTATGCTACTGGAAAATGGGAGGAAGCTGCAGCAATGGAAAAAGCAAAATACCTTCAGTTTGGAGAGACTGATTTTTTAACAGAAAATATTCATGGCCAAACTAATTGTGCAAGGAGAAGGGTATTATTTCTCCCACCCCCAGTAATATTTCACAGCAGAGCGCTACAAGTCACCTCCAAGCCCATGTTGGTTGCAACATGTAAGCAGCAAGCAAATGGGAATGGGTTGCGAGCACAGAGCATCGCCCAGCTGGCTGTCACGACTGTTTTGTGCAAACCCACAGGCAGGCGTCTCCAGCCCATGAATTTGGCACCGGGCGCCGCGCCACAGCGATGGAACAGCCAGCCCTCCGGGCAGACTTCATTGCAAGCTGTTTACTTGTGCTACTGGGGGGTTCACAGCCCAACAAGCCTTGTCAAGCTCAACATGTGTAAGGCGGGTGTGGCGATCTCTAATTATACCCCTTGGGAAGGACTTACATGACCTAACATATCTAGCACATAAGAAGTCCATTCCACACTGTTTAGATGGCATTCGTTAGCTGGCACGACTGGTTCTGCGCTGCAGCAGCAGGGAGTTGGGTGGAAAGTAAACATGGTGAGTAACGCCAGAGTCACGCTGGATGTGGCAGGTAACAACTTGATTTGTGACAAACGTGGTGGAGAGACTGGCTGATGCGACTGGCTGCCTCAAGGAATTGTCTCTGGTGATGTTCTGCTGGTGCTTCGCATTCACGAGTTCATATGCAGAAACGCCTGCAGGTGAGACTACCAGCCATAGTGGTTCAAGAGCACTGGATGGACCTCCTTGAAGAGAACCGGTGGGAAGGGTATGGGGCTACGCTGCTCCTCACTGCCTGCCTTGGCCCCATCTCATCAGGCTGCACGTTTTTTGGCGAGGGGACTCTCCTTTACTCGGCGTTTGTGCAGTGCCTCTTTTGCGTCTTTCTCTTTGGCTCACCATGCTCCAGCAGAGCTACTGAGAACTTCAACCACCCAACAGACGCGTGTGCATCACTGTACTTCTCTCATCGCTGGGGAATCTGCCCAGTGCTATCGTAGACAACTGGGGAGGGGACATGGCAGCCTGCCACCCTTTCCTCGGTGACAGGACTGTGTGTTCCTGCACTGGTGTCTGCAGAAGTGCCATAAAATAGAATTTTTTTAAAAAAAAGGTCTGTGCAGAAATGATGAATAGAGGAATATGCCTTTTGCTTGCAAAATCCAGAACTCATCCCGCTGCTATACCATCAGTTCTATACCTGGTCTCTGCGATCGCCTTGTCTCTTTTCCTCAGCCTTGCCCAGACACAACCCACTCACTCATCCTTTGTGTTGATGGGATGCAAAGTCTCACTCAAGTGGGAGACCCTCAAAGCATCAGCAGGAGATCCTGCCTGGCCAAAGAATCTGGAGGTTTCTATCTTTTACAAGTCATTGTCATCATCTTAAGCAACATTAGAAGGAAATTGCTTTAGGGCACTGTCATTACTGTTTGAAAGTATTTGTTGACAGTGCAATGACTGTGCCATTTTTATGAACCTCAGGCTGGGTTAGATTTGAATGCAAGTTCACCAGCTTTAGCACCTATACATCAGCCAGCTGAGCTGAAAAATGAAGGTCTCAGCATCACCAGGAACTGGCAGTTGCTTAAAAGTTACTACACATCCTTGTGCACAGTCTTTGCCAGCAACAAATGAAAAATGATGGACCTAGCTTAGTTGAGGACAAAATATAATTAAATGCCTGCATACCAATGTAATTACAAAGAGGTAGGTGATTAAATACCATTACCGAGCTGGACCAAAACCTGTTAGCAGGAAACAATAGATTCCAAATAGTTACACACTTTTGCTAATGAGTTACACAATCTTACACTCCTACAGCTACCAAGAATCTGCACGTTTCCAGGTCTGGCTGGTGCTCACATGGTCTGATGGCATCACCAGGAGGGTGCTCATTTATTCCAGACAGTGAAAGTAGCACAGACTGGATGTTTCCCATGCAGGAATTAGACTGACCCACGCATCATCCAAAAGCCCTCTTCCACATACATCATTGTAAGACATGTCACTAAATTTAGTGCTTAGGAATGAACCTGCAAGTAGACATCACAGGTTTTACTAAAAATTAGGTGTGCGTTAGCAAGGCTGCTAATCACTGGGCCGTTTTCTCCCAGCTTTTCCTCCTTCACAGCTCACAAAATCCTAAGTCTCCACCTTCTTCACCCCAGAGATGACCCTGGATTCAGTGTGAGAAAATGAAGATTAAGCAAGAACAGAAGTTCCCTTTTCCTTCTCCTCGACAAATCCCACCACCAGTGATTTAGAACTAGCACCTTTCATGTCAAGAATGAGATGCCAACATGACCTTCTGCAATAGCTTTTTGCCCTGGACGCTGAAGTTATCTGGTGTATACAAAAATGGAAAGTCTATGATGCCAAGTGATCAGCACAGGGTGAGATTTGTACAGAGGTAACTATTTGTAAGTATTTGACAACCCCAGCCTCCAGCATCCCAGTCATTAGGCAGATGGTGGCAAGGTCCATGGCGAGTCTAAAGTCTGGATGGAGAGAAGAGGCAAAGGGACGGACAGACAGACAGAGAGATGTCATTATCGTAATGAAAGTTAGCTCTCCCGTCCTTTTCCAGTTGGAGGCTGTCTCATGCTGGTGAAAGGTAGGGATGGTGGCCTTTTCAGGATCAAGCCATCAACCTCATAGAGGAGCCAGGGCACTTAACAAGCAACGAGAACATGCCTGCGTGGAAGGTGTCCTGCTGGAGAGAGGTTCCCCAGTGCAGGCAGAGATGAGGCGGACAGCACAGGGCTCCCCTCCGAGGGTGTTTCCCATTCCTTGCCTTGCAGGCAGCTCCACCGCTCCAGGCTATTGACTCACCGCGACAGCTCAGGATGCGTAACCTCATCATCCTCTTAGCAGAAAGCTATTTCTGTCTCCCAAACAAACATAGGAGAAGCTCTGGGGAGGCAGAATGAAAAATTGCTGCGTGGGTTCCCTAAAGGACGCGAACGCAAGGAGGTGATCGTCAGCCATCTCTTACCATCTGATGGGGCTTAAACCCAATATTGTCCAAAATCTGTGGACAAATAGCAGTGCTCTAACCACAGGATAACACACTCAGAAAGGCTGGCTGAGATCCTAGTGTAGCTGAAAGCAACTTGAGACCTGGCCAGCCCAAGCAGAGTATTTTGTTGTTGTTTTTTAAAAATGATATTCATTAAGACCAGGAGTCGGGCAAGGTTCCTCTCTTTTCGTCAGGCCAATGTGCTCTTCTGCAACTGCTAATATTGAAAGAAGGAGATGGGGGAAAAAGAAACCTCGGAAAATAAAACTTATTTGGCACTGCTGATTAAAACCAGTTTGTGTTTCATTGTGAAAGGCTGTGTTTGCTCAAGGTTTATTCAGTTCTGGTCTCTTCCATCCACATAAGGTTTGTTTTAATGACCGTGGAGTTATATGAATCTATTAATTTTTTTTCCTGAAGGTTTCATAATAACAATGCCTGTTTTTTCATATAGCACTTTACAGCCACGCGTCTGGAAATGCATTGCAAATGGGCAATTAGTGTCAGCCCTATTTTGAAGATGGAGAAACTCACACAGAGTCCAAGCAAGACAATTCCTACAATAGCAATGCCAAAATCAGGCCTTTAGCTTGATCTTGAAAAAATTGGAGCCAGAGCCTGAAAAAACTCGCAAAGACAGTTCAGCAAAGACAAACGCAAAGCATTTCGTTCAGCAAGGAATAACAGAGTGCACACGCACAGAAAGGGGAATGACTGACACGGACAATGACTGTCAATCACTGGGCAAGCCTGGCACAGCTCATGTTGTAGTCAAGCAGGAGTCACCAGTCATCTGCCCTCACGAGGAAGGCAACCACTCGACCAGAAGGTATAAATAGGATTATGGCATGCAAAGGCCTTAAGAGATGCACTTTCCTGCCACCAACCCTGGGATGCTCGCTCCAGCTCATGGCACCCATCGTCTTGTAGGAGTGCAGTGGCCCAGGATAGACAGACAAGGGGACGGTAACAAGGACGGATTGACCCACGTGGGTGCCTTAACCTGAAGAAGAGAAGGAGGAAGAGGACTGTTTCAGTAATGACAGACTTCAAAGAGGCCGCTGCAACCACTTACATCCCAAATCCAGTGCTGGAGGAAGCCACTCTAATGAAGGTTTAGAGGTTCCTATTTTTTGACAAGGTCTTGTTTCTTTTTTTCCCTCCAGGTGTTTTAATGGGAAAATCTGGAAAGGTTAAAGCTCAGAGGAGAAAAACACCGAGATAATATTGAGGCAAATCTCTAACCCTTTACTTGGGCTACGTGGGAGGCGAGAGAAGTGTTATAAACAGGGGAATATTAAATTATTAATATTATGTCTAGGTTGAGATTAATCAGATTCCAGAGATATAATAACCACCTGCTGCCTCCTCAGCTACGGATGTGTGGAGGTGTGCATTTAATGAGCAGACTCACACGAGGAGGACCACAGCCTGCAGGGAAACAGGTCCTGGGGCAAGACACGCTGCCTCGCACCGCAGGTCCGAATCCAGCCCACCAGGGAAAAAGAGCAGTTGTGCAAGAGCTGCTTGTGCAGCGAGCCGAACAAGCACCTGCAGTCCCACCAGGAGTCAGGGGGAGCGGGAGGGGGCCGAGCCAGGCTGCCCTCCCAGCCTCCTGTGTGGACGGTGCAACCGCAAGCTTGTCTTCCTTTCTTTTCTCCTCCAGGATAAATGGATGGTGGGGAGACTTGCTACCAAATCTGGGCACCACCAGAGATGCTGACACCAAACCCTTCCCCGACGCACTTGGCTGGATAGGCTTCTGCAAACTAGAGGTTGTGGGTGTGCCAGGGCACAGCTGCTCATTTGCTCCCAGAAATATCGTGGAAATACATTCAGCCCTTGTCAGAGCTGCTGGGTGAAACTCCACAACCCCCGCAAAAACTCAAAACAGCCTTACCCCGGGGCGCCGCGCAGCCTCCTGACCTCTCCATCGGGTCCAGCCCGCGCCGGGCTGCAGCATCCCGGGATGCCTGGTCCTGGCTGGTGTTCCTGAGCCGCTCTTCACGGATGGGCCACTCCAGAGGAGCACCCACGAGTCACAGAGAAGTAATTGAGGTGGTACAGGGCGCGTGGGCTGGCGGACAGCTGGGACGAACTGCCGGCAGGTTGGGGACATGGGAGTGGGGCGAGATTAGAGCCAGCCGGAGAGCCGCCGTCATATTTCATTTTTCTGCTGATCCCCAGAAACCTGTCCATAGATCATCCTGCAGGAGCAACACGTGGATCTAATTCTCTAATGCCAGGCCTCACTGCGCCGTTATCCACATAAATCCTGAAGCCCTGACACCAGCCTTTTCATCATTTAACTGGAGTTTGTAAGGAAAAGGGAGAGGAGGGAGCGTAGGCTTGGAGGGAGAGATGGGTCTCAGCAGCAGGCATGGCTCCTCTTTCCTTGTGGCCTTTATCCTCCTTAATAATCCTCTCTCTATTTCATATATCAGCTGATAACATGTGGGTCCTATTTCCCCCCACCCTCCCCACATCTGAACGAGATGGCAGATAAAGCCGTCCTGCGATCTGAGGCATGTTTGCAACTGCTCTTGATTAAAAAAGAAAAAAAAACCTCTGGATGCGATGAATGCAAGGCTCAGAAGGGCTCCCCACGCCATCACTAAGTGCCCTGGGTGACTTCGGTTTCAGGCTTCATGGTGCATATGCTTTGAGCTGAACCTCTCCTGCCTTTGAGGTTACAGGCCAGTTTCTCACCTGAGGTTCACTGGCACAGGGAGAACCCTGCCTTTTAATTACTCTCCCAGCTCACTTTATCTACTTTAATATTAAAAGCATTAAATAATTTCAGTGGCATGAGGAATAAATGCATGCATTTGGGGGTAGATTTTGAGAGTGTTTCATCCAAAATGTTTTTCAGTGTGAAAAATCAGGAGTTTTTTGTTTAAAAGAATAGAAAATAAAGCCAGAAAATCTGCAATTTTAAAATCAGAAGGGGAGGGGGGAAGGAGGATTAATGAAGGCAAAAATTCTCCCTCTTTTTTGGGGGGGGTTGGAATTAATAGAAGTAATTTGGGGCAGGGGGGTGGGATGCAGTAGAAAGAAAAATTGCCTGATCAAGTGAAGTAACAGAGAAAGTATCAACCAAACTGGGGACATTTTCAGCAGTTGCTGCAAGTCCTTGAAGTTTCTCCTTCCCAAAAATCAGAGAAAGATTAATAATTCAGCGCAGAGCTCAGGACCAGTTTTGTCCTGAGATCATTTCCCAGCACCATCAATAGCGTTTTGCTTCACATTTATCTATCAATTCACTTGAGCAGATGATGGTCTAAATTTCCAACTTTCCTTTTGCATTGCCACCCGTCGGCTGTAAATCAGGCCCTCCGTGGGTTTTCTGTGGTTTTGCTGCCAACCCAGCTGTGGGCTTGAATCGAGGGGGGAGGGTGCTGCCACCCAGCCCCGTGCCAGGGCTCTGGGGCTCATCCCGGCACTTGGGTACGTGCCCATGCTCCATCTGGAGGAGTAGCCCTTGCTAAGCCCTATGGTTTGGAACAAACCTGCACCAGGCTGGTAAATCTCCGTTAATTCCATTAGAGAGCAGGTCCTGTTCTTTGAAGGTGCCACACACCGGAGCTTATGAGAAGTGAAGAGTGAAGAAAAATCTAGAAAAATACAAAAGAAGAAAAGATACTGAGAGGAAAGGAGATGGTGAATGGCAAGAAGGGAGTTAATGAGAGCCAGAAATGCAAGTTGGAAAAATGTTGATTTTATTTAGCATTAATTGCAGGAAAGAGCCTATAAAGTGCGGTAAAAAAATTATTAAGTACCACTATGCAATGCCAGCTTTGTGCCAGCCATCCCTACGAAACAGGTGTATTATTCCTAGTTCCCTAGGTATAAATAAATAATTGCTTTCCCACATCTTTTTTATGATGGCATTTCATTATTTTTTACTGCCGTATTGTTACGGCTCCAACTCCTCCAGAACAGATTTGGAGATCTGCCGGCGAGGGAATGCGTGTGCGTGTACAGATGCACACGTGGGTTGGCACGTGTGAGGTGGGTGAGCGGTGAGGTGTCTCAGCTCACAGCCTCCCAAGGGACCATGCAAAGCCTGATCCCCCTGCCCACAGGTTGAAACAAGGTCTCCCCTGTGGTCCAAGCTCTGCCAACAATATCCAGACGAATACAGAAAGGAAAATTGTGGCCACAGGTACAAGACAATGTGCATCACGTCAGGGAACCACTCAGCAATGCAGAGGGAACAGCTGTAATAAACAGGTCAGGCAAGTCACCTTTCCCAGAGAGGGATTACCCTGGGACAGGACATTTTGGAGGACATCACCCTCGTTCAAACACTGGTATCACATCAGCCCGTTTATCTTGATGTCAGGGACACAGAGCTGGGGTTTTCCTGAGATATTCCATCCATCTATGAACCCCATTTGCAGGTTCTGAAATTACAAAAGGAAAATAAAACCTGTATTCCACTCTGCTTTTAATTTTCTGCTCATGATCCGCCCATATGCTCTTCCCAGCATCGTTACATGCAGACTCTGATATTGCCTGAGTGAAGAACAACGAGGGCAGATCACATTTTTCCTGAGCAATGTTTATATCAGCATTTTGGGGCTTGTTTTAGCGAGTCTCTCACTTCTCAGAAGGAGGCTCAGCAGGGAGATAAGCGCTGAATGCGTTTTCCTAGCCATGTCTCTTGCTTCAGATGAGGCCACCAAAGACGTTCAGGGAAGCAATGATTCCCTGGTAATGCCTCAGTCCAAGCTCTGACCTGGAACCGTGGGCTCTGCAAATACGCATAAATCTTCAGCTCACGTCCAAATCGCTGCAAGGTTCAGTGAAAATAGCAAAACTGCCAGTGAATCTAACCTAAGCTTTAATCCAGCTCCGGCATGATTTATGACCTCAGGTGGAAACCATGAAACACGATGGCTTCAGCCCCAAACTGGAGGGCGGTTGGCTACCCCAGCCCAGACTTGGCTGTGTTCAGTGCTGAAGAATTGGGGACAGCCAGCAGCACAGATGAAATTAAGCAGCACAAACACATCCCAACAAAGTCTTCAAACCCTGTTCGTCGTGTGTTGGGTAAACGTAGCTGACACACAAATCAAACCAGTGTCCTGCTCAAGTCAGAGACAGGAAATTAAACAAATCAAAGAATAATAAGGGCGAGCAAGCAATGAAGTTATTTTTTCTGGTTAAAAAAATAGCAATTCACCAGCTTCACCATTCGTGAATGGCGCTTCCCTAAATGCAGAACTCTGCAATAGTGCTATGGTATTTTGGGACATTTATAATGGCTTTTTAATATTTATTCCCCTATCAAAATATTATCATAGACAGTAGGAGACACAATTATTTTTTCCTACCTAAAAAAAAGAGGAAAGAGAGAGGGCTTCAGTCTCAGTGACCCAATTTGCTAGGGGAGAATGGGTGTCACATCAGCAGGGAAAGATGCTTCTGTTGTTCTCTGCTGGCAAAGTTCCCTCCAGACAGAAGCAGGAATGATTATCTCTACAGAGCATTAACGAGGCCATTTCCTCTCCTTTCTCTGACCCTCGTTATCTATCCACATATTAGCTTGGAAAAACTAACCACGATAACAATTAGCATAAGATCCCAGGTGACATGACCAAGAAGACTTTTGACCAGTCTAGATATCAACACTGCATCTCACTAGTAACCTCCAAATAATCATTCTCATTCAGCCCTTGAATTTTGAGTCTCTTTAATAGTTTAGCTGAGAAATTGCTGGGTGGGAAGGGGAAGGATGGGTGAGGGAAGGGATTTCTGCATCATTACCCTATTGAAAGGCAGCCACGAATTGCTGCTCGGCTCCGAGCCTGCAGTTTACAGCCCATGTTGACGTGGGCTCACGGCTGTAACATCTGTATCCCGTCCTGGTGCCAAGTTCGTCTTTTTTCCAATACTCGGCATCCCCCCACCACCACCACCACCATGTGCATGTAAAGGGAAACACTGCATCATGGATTTTGACCAAAAAGGTAATCCCGGGAGGTACGTTATAGCAACACCTGCAACGCACTGTGGCTTTTCCAGCCCAGACTACCGTTATTGTGGCACAGGGCTTCCACCACCAACCACCCCCCGGGATCCACAGACGGCCGTGAGCTAATAAGCCGCAACGCAGATGGTTTACAACACCCCACAGGCTTTTGGGTCATGAGGCGATGAGAAACGGGTCACCCGGCCAGCGATTTCGGGGGCTCAGGGAAGGCGATGCCGTGGGTGCAACAGCCCGGACCAGGCTCGGCGTGACAGGGGGCTGGTGGAAAAGGCACGTGCCGTGTCAAGACAGAGATGCCAAGAGCAATCAGGGTGCCAGGGAATGGGACAAACTGAATTTCTGCTTCCTGGCGGAACAGCACCCAGAATCGCTAACTCTCTCTCAGTGCTACTTCCAAGCATTTCAGTTACTGTTTTCTTCCATTTCTTTACGCTGAAGGTGAGCGACCGCTGTTGCGACAGCGAAGCTGAAAAACCAAGTCCTTGCGGCTTTTCCCAATTCTTCCCCAACTCTGCTGGGTGCTGTGCAAAGGAGGCTGGAGGTGAACGGCCCTTTCTAACGGCAGCGCTGTGGAAGTGGCGATTCCCTGATTGTGGGAATATTACCGATGTACCTCGTCCGTTCTGCACCCCTCGGCACTCTGCAGCCTCCAAGAGTATTTACCAGGCTCCTAACACCCGTGACACAGCCGCTCCTGCCTTCAGAGGGGTTAGAGTAGCTGGAGGTGCTCAGGAAAACATCTCTGATGCTGAATGGGTTTAATTCACTGCAGAAGCAAGAAATGAATCACTTTACCTTTATACCACATCCATTTCTTCAGGCAGCCTCCTGATTTTTCATAGCTATTTCTCATCCCTGAGGTAGCAAGTGTGATGTGGACATAGATGTCACAAAGAAGCCGCCTGACCCCAGCTCTCTCTGTAAAAGCCTAACATGTCTGGCCTGGTCTGATCAAGCTTTTTCTTGAGGTGGATGTTGGCAAAAACATAATCCAGAGGGCTTATTCGCTCCTTCTCTTTCAGTGCAAAGCCAGAGAGATTCCCAGCTCTCCTCATAGGAAAAAGTAAGCTTGCACTGAAAGGGTTTCTGCAGGACCTACCTTGTAAATGAAATGAGATTAGTAACAAAGTTTTTGCCTTTTTTTTTTTATATTTCAAGTGAAAGAAAGAGTGTGACAAGGAACCAGGAGTCTGTCTGCCATGGAATATTCCTGCAGTACTTGGGGCTGTGGTTTATTTTACTAGTGGTGACTAGTTCAAGCCACATTTAGTCAATAAATATGAGATATGAGGTCACTCCGCCATTTAGCTGTTACCCTGTCTACATATTTCACAGCTGGGTAGTAACCTTTTAACTAGCGTCTACCTCGGTGGGGAGTCTCCATAAAAAAAGAGCCAGGATCCATTGGTCGTGGTGGGGGATCAAGGCATAGGAGCACCACGGAGATTTCTAAGCAAGCTGAGTGGGAGAAAGGGAAAGCTCAGGGCTTCGCTTTTCACTTTCTTTCCCCAGTTTCCAGTGACGTAGCTCCCAGCCGAGGCTCAGGAGCCTCCGAGCTGGCCCTGCATCTCCACGCAGATAACGGGCGATGAAACAGCACATCCCACACGCTGAGTTTTACAGCGAGTTTTCCCATGTTTCATACATGAATGGGTCAAAAGACAAATTTCCTCCGGTTTCCAGCTTTACAGAACAAACGTATCCGAGCCAAACATTTCCAAGGGGTTAGTTTCTCCTTTTATCCACATCTTATAGGATTTAACAGAAATTCAAATTCTTTAAAAGGTTAATTCTCCTTTTTCCGAGTCTGTAGCTTCTCCTTGCTGCCTTTGCTTTGGTTTGGGATGAGGAGGACTCTTCCCTGGTTTCTGGGCTGGTAACTCCGGGCTAAGTTGGGTTAAGATAGAGCATCCCCGAGTCCAACATTAAACCTTCACACCAGCACATGTTGCGATGAGAGCAAACTTTCTGTGATAGTCCCAGCTACAACTGGGAATAGAAGGTGCATCCCCAGCCCTGCTCCTGCCCCGATTTGAAACCTCCAAGGTTTCAAAGGAAGCGGATCTTAAGGCGTTGTTCCTCTAGCCCTACCTCGTGCCCATCCTGCTCCATCACTGGCGCGGTCCCGCCGAGGGCTCAGCCCCAGAGACGGCGGCAGCAATCTACAAGAAAGCAGCCAGCGCCAGAAGGGACCTGGGCCAAGTCACCTGGCCCGGCTCCAGCAAGGTATTTAGGTATCGAACAGAAACGAACTGTACGAGTGGATATGGGGAGAAGTGGGCAGGGAAGAGAAAGCAAACCCACGAGCGAAAGAGGCCACGTTAGGGAAGCCAGCTGCGGACCAGATCACGGAGCTGTATTGCTTTACACCAGCTCTGCCCATCGTCCCGGCGTACGTGCGCTGGAGACGAACGGAGACCTAGGACCTCAGCTGGCCTCGTCCTTCCCTTGCAAACTCCTGTACCTGCAACGCAACTGCCAACAGTAAACCCAGGGCGGGGGGGGGCGGGGGGGGGGGGGGGGAGATGTGCCCGACCTGCGGAGCAAGGTGCTAAGAAGTCCCTTCCAAGCATTGCACAGAGTCTCCAAGAGGCGAGCCAGGAAAGCAGCAGCTCAGCGCTGCTGGCAGGACCACAGCGATAGCTGGGGTGAGCGCCCGGCTCCTGCCCTCCGGCACGCCGGGAATCCCAGCCTGGCTCTCCCTCCCCGACGTCACGGCCGGGGCTCGGCACCAGCAGACGCAGCTCCGGCGCCGGGAGACGAGGCCGGCTCCACCTCCAAAAATCAGAACCTCTTCTGTCAGCTGCCTTTTATAGGGCTATAAAACCGCAAGTTCATGTACGAGTCTGTCAGACGTTGGCCGGCACCAGCCTCTGCCACCTTCATCACCAGCTCCGCGGCTCCCGCACACACGTGGTCCCTGCTCCCTCCACCTCCATCCCCAGAACCACCACCTGATGACCAGTACCCCTCAGACGGACAAGCGGACGTGGAAAGATGGACTTGCAGCAACGCCAGCTCAGGTGGACGTGCCCAAGCAAAACGGGGTACGAGCGAGGCAATGAAATGCCCTTGATTTGGAGCCTCTCCATCCTAACGATGCTCGGAGGCATAAACAAGCCCGGCACCATCGGCGCGGGGCTGCGGCTGGACACCCACCCACCAAACCCTCCCCACCAGCCGCCGCCGCAGCCTCCCAGCCCCTCACGGCAGGTTGGGACCAGGCAGTCGTGCCACACGCTACTATCAGACGCCACTAATAACGCGTACACTTGTAATGCTGGGCCCAGCGACAAGAATAACATGAAATAACACTGCACCCACCCACTGAGAACACCAAGTGTGTCACACTCCTCTGTGTCATGTGTTTAAAAATATCTCTACTGACGGCCTTTTTTTTCTTTTTTCCCCCCTTTTCTCTTCACATTTATTTATATTTTTTGAACGCCTAACTCGGCCAGGTGGAAAAAGCTTGCATCAGAGCCGAAGCAGAGGATGGTGACGGGTGTCTGCTTGTTTTACGTTAAATGGGAGGAAAGGAAAAAAAAAAAGAAAAAAAAAGTTTGCAATTACATGTTCTTTGCGGAGAGGTGTGGCCATTGGCACGGTGAGACGTTTCAGCCTAAACCGCATAGACAGATGCTCAGGGACGTGGCTTTCGTGGCCAGTGGAAATACACAAACAGGGGCAGCCTGCAGCTGAGATTTTATGGGAGCGAAGGGATTAGAAGCTAATTGAAAGGCTGAGGAAGAATTTGGTCCTCCTGAGGGCTTCCGCTTTGTGTTAGTCGCTTTGCCCAAAGCTGCATAAGAAGTTGGCAGCACCGGGTGACAGCGCTCGGATCCCCGTCCAGATCTGCGGCCGCTCATTCCGGCTGAGGATCCTGTTGCCGTGGGGCTGGCGGCTGTGGCCATCCCAAGCAGCAAGTCCCCATCGGAGGGTAAAGCTGCATGAGCCTCGACTAGCCAAAACCGGCAGCGCACCAAGGTCCGTACCCTGCATAAACATTTTTCCTACCCTTTCGCTGGCTGCAGTTTCTTTTTTCCCAAAAAAATAAGTGTTGAGGTTATATTTAAATCATCAATACGCATAAGTTAGCTTTCAACCTAAAGCATCCACAAATGGAGGCATCTGGGAGCAAGGCATATTTGGAGAACAGCCAAAAGTAAACAAGTCAAATAATGGGTCAAATCACAGGCGTAAGGGGAATTTTGCCAGCTGAGAATCAGGGCTTTAAGGCGAGGCTGAAGGAATTGGCAGGCTGGGAAACAATGGAAGTGCAGGAGAGAGAAAAAAAAGCAAATTTTGGTAAAATAAAGGCTGAATCCCTCTACGTTACCCTTGTCTGCCCTACCAGCCTTGCCAAAATGATGTAAAATTAAACTGAGGACAATTGCACTTTTAACAGATACACCTTTACTCTGAAGACGGGACGAGCCAAATGAGCGTGAGCAATGCAGGCGTGTGCAGCTGGGGGAGGCTCAATTTCTTTCCCCTTGAAATTCCTGGTGCCCCTCTGGGGCAAACTCTTCCTTTCTGAACCAGCATAGAGCAGCTTGTGTTTCTAGATGTTGCATTTAATTGTCTTTTATAAACTTCCCCAGAATTAGTCACCCATTTTTTGTCTTTTCCTTCTGCACAGGTTTCCAGACTCTCAGAAATTTTGGACCCTTCCCAACCTCACGCTGCAGCCATTTGGGCTTCACCCCATCATGCAATCAATCCCGCAAACATTGATCTCCCAGGTACAAGAATGTCCTTTCTACTGCTGACGCTGTCGATGCCCGCCACAAGAAAACATACTTGAATTTAATCGCTGAAACAGTCCCAGCTGTAAGTATTACATTATACTATATTAGGTTTTGAGGTTTGTTTGGGTTTTTTTAATCAGACAAAAGCACAGCCACACAACAACCATCTAAAAGTACTTCAGTGGTGCTCAGCTACTCACATCACTAACACGGGACGTGCCAGGCTGTGGGAGGTACAATATGGCCATCGCTGCACTCCCTGTGGAAACCTGCTGGCAGAAAACTCGTCCTTGAGCCCTCGGGAGCTGTGGCCGGAGCCTGGCTCCACCAGAACACTTAAATTCACAAAGTCGACATGACTCTGTCTTGCCCAATGAGGCGTAAAAGCATCAAGAGCCGGACAGTGCTGTTTCTGTCATCTCTTCAGCCTAATTTAATCGTGCAGAAAAATGGGCTTTGAGCTATTTTTGATTCTTTTTCCAGGATGGGAAAAGGATAAAAACAATGCAATGGGAGGCCCTGAGCTTAAAATCTCTCCCCTTAACTTTTTTTTCCCTTCTTGCTTTCTTCCACAATAGCAGGCTGAGACACCAAATCAAATTGCTGGCCTAACGCACGGCTGCTCTAGGGTAGGAAAAAAGCAATTGAGTGGTGCCTACAATTGCCATGTTGTGGCTTTCGGGAGGCTCAGCTGCCGAGCTAATTTGGTGCAGTTTCCTGTTTTTCTATAGCAGATAGAAGGAGAGAAGAGAGATGCGGCTAATCTGAGCTGCCTGAGCTTGCAGCTCTTGTGCTCCTGGGCTGAAAAGCTCAGTTCAGCGCGCTCAAAGCCCCAGCTCAAGCCCACGGTCAATACCAAGCCCAAAGCAGCTTGCCTACTGTGAGGCAACAGATACACAAACTACCAGCTGGCTCTCGCTAATGGAAAGCCAAGAGATGGGGGTTGATTCGATGGCTTGGCAGCCGTTTCAGTTTGCAGCATGGACTGCGGCTGACCAGCCAGCTCGGAGCCTGCACAAGCCCCTTCCAGCTCCGAACGATCATCGCTGACATCGCCCAGGCTCAGAAACCACTGAGTCTACAATGCTTAAGCCTCACAGGTGAGCATTAACTTCATTATTCTCCAAGTACAGTGGTGACGTACATCTCTAAACTCCTCAAAGTCTCTGCACAACACACACAAAACCATGAGTGTATGCACGTAAATATGCGTGTACACACTGCATATACACACACACTACATACATATATAATCATATTAAAAATACATAACATACACATATGTTCAATGCATTGTAAGGATAACAATCTCCAGGGCGCTACTCTATTTTCAGGAGCCAACTTATCAACAGTAACGCTCACTTGGCACCGTGCTGAGCTGCACAGCCATGCCCAGCTCCTGAGACAGGCATTACAGGCTCGGACCAGAGTCAGTGACAGCAATTCTCCAGCCAGAATTAAGCAGGGACTGCTTATAGATGCCCCCAAGTTCTCTGAATCAAGGACATGCCGCTTATAAACAAGCTTCTTTGGGGGCCTTGCTGAAATATCTGCCCCACCTCCCTTCACCCAGCGCATCTGTGCAAATAAATAGGAGCCACTTCAAGCAACAGCCGTCCCTTCTGCATGAGGCAGGGGCTCGTGCCTAACCAGTAACAGCGAGAAGGCTGTGCACGCCACAGCCCCTTGTTTAAACATCTGCTGTCCCTAATAGGAACGGCAAAGTACAGCACACGCCGATTCCTGACATGGATGGCAATGGATGGATCTTAAAAATGCATTTCATCATCTGCACGAGGGAAGGATTTCACCACAGCCAGTTGGTCCCATCACTAGCACAACATCCACCGTCTCAGATTATGTGACGCTGCAGCCAGGGACTTCAAAAAGGACAGGATTATAGTCTAATTGGATTTCTGGTCTCAATTAGGGCAGAAGGGAAACCAAATGCAAAGCTGACAGGGAAAGCTTCAAACATCTGTAACAACAAGTGGCTAATTTACAACGTACCCACCTAGGAGCATGCAAGCAGGATGCAAACCTTCCTCTCGAGGTGGCCAGGGACTCACCTGCTCCTAAATGAGCCTGCGGATACTTCAGACCAATAAGGACCAAATATAATCAGATGTCACCTTGCTTCCCTGCAGCATCGCGGCGATGGGGATGATACCCGGAGGAGCGGGTTCAGCAGGTGATCTCTGACTCCTTCCTCCTTCCAGACGTGGGCTCGACTGCAGGAGACAAGTGGGATTGAAGGGGGCAGCACCCCTGCAGCTCGTTTGAGAAGCCTCAGGAAACTCAAATCGGTTTCACCTTGAAATCAAACAGAGATTAGGGCCTAACAAGCAGCTAAAGCAAAGTAATGGCCTGGGCCACATGTTGCAGATCAGATGCCATGTGAGGCTAATTATTGCAGCCCAAAGGTTAGAATGGCTGCTCAAGCATTTCCACATGGGCTTTGAGAGCCAGCTCTGGAAGCACCAAAAAATAAATGAGTGAGTCAGTACAGAGGTACCAACAGCTGATGGCCAGTGCTCCTGCTGCGCTGCAGGAGAGGCAAAGCCGGGGCGGGGGGGGGGCCGAAGCAGCCCCTGTGACCGATGCAGCTACTGGTGTGGCCGTGCCATCCTGTGCCTCCCCAGCATTCTCCATCAAAGGACCCCAGAGACCTTTAGGCTAAAGCCAGGCTCGTCCTGCTGCTTTGTATTGCTATGGCAAAGCAGTGCTGGCAGCAACCCCAGCTGCTGCCTGCACAAGGCTGGTACCCCAATCCCTCCTCCCTGTCCTCCCAGCACAGGAGGCGGGAGGAGATGAGACTGGGACATGTCCCAGATCACCCAGTTAACTGGCACTGGGCTCTGCCAACCAAAACGCCGGTGATGGCATCCCCATCTCTTGCTGCTGAGAGCCAAAGGGCTTCTTTACGGTGACTAAAATCCAACGGCAACCTGTAGCTTTCAAAACCCACGCTCCTGGGAAATAAACCCTGGGAATAGCCACGCTTCATGCTCCGACTCTCCCTCTGCTGGCTGCTGGACCGTGGCCACTGCCCACCCCTCGCTCCTGGGACCCCTGCAACAGCCGAGCCGGGAGCGGAGCCGCTTTCCCGTGCGGCCGATAACCAGCTGCTGGCCCGCATGAGCACAAGGATGGGTCTGCTCCATCGGTCCCGCTCTGGCCTCTTCAAATGCAAAAGCATCCCTACAGCAATGTACGGCAGCTCTCCCCTCCTTGATCTCCGAAGGACGTCGGGGGACGAGCCCGCTCGTCCTTCCCACGGGAAGGGGCTCCAGGAGCCTGGCACTCACTCAGCCAGCACTGCCTTCCCCTCTTCGAGAGCAGGAGGTTTGCATAGCATTAACGTTTCCCTTAGGGGCTCCAGATTAGATTGTTTAACTATATCTTGCCAGCTGATAGAAAATTTGGGTTTGCATGCATTTCACGGCATGTTTACATACCCAGGGGGCTAAATTCCACTTTGTGAATGCGCCATAGATGATGCAGTAACCCCAGTGGCTCCACATAATCCCACTCCTACTCCAGCATCACAAGACTAAGGGAGGGAGCAAGAAAGCACATTAAAGTTTGGGGTGACAAACTCCTCCATCCCACTGCATACTGTGCTGATGCAATGGAAAAATGCATGATGCACCATTTTTTCCCCCAAAAAAAGTCCTGTTTCTCACTGACCCATTCACCAGCACCCTCCAAGCCACCAGGCTGTGGTGCTGTGGTCGAGGGGCCGCGAGCAT
Source organism: Astur gentilis (assembly GCF_929443795.1). Lineage (NCBI taxonomy): Eukaryota > Metazoa > Chordata > Aves > Accipitriformes > Accipitridae > Astur > Astur gentilis. The sequence continues at coordinate 39,127,464 of NC_064889.1, forward strand.
ACCGGGGCTGCAACCGGGGTGCACGGGCTCCGTGCCGCCGCAGCGGAGGGGACCGCAGCCGCAGTGCAACCGCGTCTTATTTATGAGACAGGTTCTCATGATCGGCTGCAGCCACGGAGGAACTCCCAGCAATTTCCACCCTCAGTAGACACAGGTTTTCAGCACCGGCTATTTTTGCTGCCCACAAGTATTTTCATTCAGCTGGTTCAAAATCAGGGCTGTAAATGTAGCAGGCTGGATGCTGAGTGGGTGCGAGCAGCTCTTGCTCCATCTAAGTCCAAGGGAGATGCTGCCATTCTCACCCACACAGCATGAGATTATTGCTTGGCCCCTTTCCAGAGGGGCTTCCAAGCTGGTTTTTCCTTTCTGCTGAGCAATCTGGAATTTGACTTTCCTCTGCTGTGCGTTTTCCTCAGCGGTAGATGTGGGGACTGAGGGTTCGGCACAACGTTTTTAATGCTGCTGCTCAAGAAGGGCTGGAAGCAAGCCTTGGTTTTTGGAGTGCATCAGCAGTAGGATTGGGAAATGAACCCCTGGCGGTCACCAGTGCTCTCTCCTATATCGAGACAAAAAATTAAATGAAATCTCACAGAGATGGCACAAACAGCAAACCAAGTGGAAAGAACAAATGCTTAGGAGAAAAAATAAAACAAACCACAAGAGCTGCAAGCAAAGTGGTTATAGAAAATGTATGCAGTTTAAGAGTGTGATTCAGAGAGTCTTGTCTGAGTGTCAGAGGTTCAATACTATTGCCTCCAATTTAAATCATTTCTAAAAGAAGTGCAAAAGAAAGGTGATGAAAGGGCCCTAACGTTGTTCCCTGGTCGGAAAAACACAGCCCACTTGTGCACTGTGGTAAAGTTTTGCATTTTGGCTAGACATCGCGTGCAGGGCTGTGCTGGAGCCTTTGCTTATTTTTAAAAGTTGAAGTCACCAGTGATCCACAGAGGGAGAAAATGCTTTTGCCTTTGAGGAAGATGCTGTAGAAGCAGCATCTTCCAGAGGAAGGGAGCACAGCCACTCCTGGGGGGTCCGAGGGGGCCGTCACGCTCATGCGTGCCTCCCGGTCCAACAGCGCATGGGTGAAGACCAGACCTTGGACTGCCACCTCCTCCCGCGCGCTGCCTAAGGCCTGCTGTTGATCACAGGATGGTTTGGGTTGGAAAGGACCTTCAAAGATCAGCTAGTCTGCCCCTCCCTGGGCAGGGACATCTTTCACTAGACCAGGTTGCTCAAAGCCCCAACCTTGAGCACTTCCAACGATGGGGCATCCACAACTTCTCTGGGCAACCTGTTCCAGTGTCTCAGCGCCCTTGTGAAAAATTTCTTCCTTACAGCCCATCTAAATCAAATCATAACCACACTCCTCTCCCCACTCCCACTTTGGAGCGTACTTGAGGACATCAGAACTGCTCACGAGCGGGCGGTGGCAGGCAGAGGGTCCCCTCTCCAGCACAGAGAGCCACAGATCAGCCACGCCGCCGCAGGGACCGAAACACATGCTGGGATGGGGATGCACGGCCACATGCCGTAGCTCTCCCAGCACCCTGAGTTTGGGTAGCATCACTCAGCAGCAAAGCTATCCCCATCCCTGCGCGTGCAGGATCCGAGCGACCCCGATCCTCACCCCCAGAGGCACAAGCAGCAAGTTTTGACATATCCACCCTGGCTCCCAGCCTCGCCTGGGGTTCCTGGTAGGGAAGGCTGAACCCTGCGTGTTTTCCAAGATAAATACACTGGGCTTTAGGCAGTTTACTCTATGGAGGCCCTTTGCTGTGGCCCGTCTGCTCTGACCAGATGCTGGAAGCGCCGCGGCACAATGTGCCAACCCGCCGGGAGCGAGCAGAGCATCAGCCATGGAAGCGTGGTCCTCCCTGAGGTCCGGGTCCACGCCGGCACCCTCCCCGTGGGGAGATGATGGAGAGGTGGCCCGCAGCAGGATCCGGCCCATGCGGTTGGAATCACTGGGGTTCGCCTTGCAAGACCTTGAGGTGCCACATCCAGCCCCTGCAGTCCTCAGCGGAGCCTGTTCTCCAGAGAGCACAGTGCCGCAGCGATGCAGAACCCCATCGCCCTCCAAAGAGGATGGAAAAACCGGGCACAGGCATCCACGGACAACACTGGATGGCTG